>NC_084655.1:7526250-8148437 GCF_019802595.1 Syngnathoides biaculeatus | reverse complement strand
GCAGCGTTGTTCAGAGCTTCCGCCGTCCGCGAGCCTGAGGCGGCAGCCTTCGCTGAAGCCGTGACCAACGGACGCGGCGCCTTGGCCGGGGTGGCTCATTTTCGGCGCCGAGGTGGCTTATCACGGAGCCGAGCCGGGCTGCTTTACGGCGTTGTCGTCGCATGCGGCTGAGTGCGCCATTGTCGGAAGCGTTCTTCATAGCCGCTGCCTACTGCGAGCCGACGCAGCAGCCTTCGCCGTCGAGCCTGACGATGTCTGAGGCACACATCGACACATTTAGCACCCCTGTCATACGTGTGCAGATCTTTTGTTACGTTATGAGAGACCGATTACCTGGTCCACCCCAAACTATTATTTTTTTCAGTAGCTGTATCCCGATCACGCATTCGGATGGGGTGGCACATAAACACATTTAGCACCCCTGATTTACTGATTATGCCCCCCCCCCCCAACTATTACTTTTTTTAATAGTTGTATACACACCTACCTGTCATTTGGAACCCACAAAGCTCTTGTCCTCTGCACCCGTGCAATCCATTTTTCACGATGAACCGGGTCTCTTGCAAACTTATGAAGGGTAAATCCATCCTCCCGAGTGTTCAAGCAATGTCCAGCAACACAACGAGCCGGCATTTTGGCTAACATGAAGGAACAACGAGCTACCTTCCCAGAGGTAAAACTAATAGAAACAAACGAGTCTACTTGATGGCGGTCCTGCCATGTACGTCACTTCCTGCTTCTTCTCAAAAACAAGTCCCTCGAGAGGATTTTCATGGCTGGAGTTCCAAAAAACTGTGCACGCCAAATTCATGTTTTGTGGTGAAAAAGCACATGGGTCCATGTCGGCTGCCGTTTTTTCATTAATAACATACTAAAAATCATGCATTTCATAACAGTGGCTCTTTAACCTCAGGTGCATCTAATTTCCACTGATTCCCCTTACGCAACTTGGAGTCCACTTGTGGTAAATCAAGTTGATTGAACATTTTTGGAATGACACACTTGCCTACGTATGTAATTTCTCATACTTGGAGCTGCATGTCAGAACACAAACCAAACAATAAAGTCCAAGGAATTGTCTGCAGACAAGGCACAAATTCTAGGGAAGGATTCAATAGACGTTCAGTAGCACTAAAGGTCCTGAAAAGCACTGTGGTCTCAATTATGCGGAAATGGAAGTATGGATCCACCGTCCGGGACCCTTTCTAGATCTGGCCGTCCGACCATGCTCAGTAACTGTGAAGAAGGGCCTTGTTCAGAACAAGAAACCTATGGTCACTAAGGTGAAGCACCAATGTTCCACATGCAGAGATAGAAGAAACATCCAGAAGATCAACTACTCCACCAAAAACGCCTTTTTTTTTGGTACAGTGGCCAGACTGACACCACATCTCATTAAAAGGCACATGGCAGCCAGTTTGGAGTTTGCCAAAAGGCACCTTAAGGATTCTCAAACCTTCTGAAATGTTTTCTGATGGTCTGATGAAACCAAAATAAAACTTAAATTGCAAGTGTCATATCTGGAGAAGCAAAAGCATTGCTCATCACCTGGCGAAGACTATCACCACTGTGAAGCACGGTGGTGGCAGGCAGCATCATGCTGTGAAGATGCTTTTCTGCTGCCTGCGGGAACTGTGAGATGAGTCTGCAAAGCAGGTAAGATGACAGCTGCCAAAATAGAGAAATTCTCCAGGAAAACTTGCTCCAGAGTTTTTTTTTCTGCCTCTTTCTTGCTCGCTCTCTTGATACATTGTTGAAGCCAGAGGTTTACATACACTGCAAAAAACATTTCATTTTTAATATCACAGTCTAAATTCAAAACAGACAAAACCTCTCCTGTTTCAGGTCAGTCAGGAACACTAAAATTCTGAAATTTTGTTAAATGCTACAAAAATGAGAGATTTCTAAAATAATTTAAAATTTTCTTCAAGGTCAAAAGTTTACATAAATTTCTTTAGTATTGAGTAGCATTTCCTTTGAACAACATGACTTGGGTCGAAACGTTTTGGATAACCTTTCACAGGCTTTTGATAGTAGTATGCTGGAATCCTGGCCCATGGCCCCTGTCTGAACTGGTATAACTGAGTCAAGTTTGTCGGTTGCCTACCTTGCATATACTTTTTCAGATCTGCCCACAAATCTTCGGTGGGATTCAGATTAGGGCTTTGCGATGGGCACTCCAAAACATAGACTTTGTTATCCTCAAGCCACATTTCAACCATTTTAGCAGTATGCTTAGGTTCATCGTCCATTTGGAAGACCCATATGAAGAGCTCCAGTTCCTGTTGCAGCAAAACAGTCCCACAACATGATGCTGCCTCCTCCACGCTTCACAGTTGGGATGGTGTTCTCAGATCTTCAAGCTTCCCCCTTTTTCCTCCAGTTGTGATGTTGGTCATTATGGCCAAACAATTCTGCTTTAGTTTAATTAGAAGTCAGAACTTCTGCAGAAGTTAAGATCTTTGTCTTAGCCTCTTTTTACAATCTGTAGTCCGACTTTTTGTCTGTTTAGGAGTAATGGTTTGATTTCCGGTGAGTGGCCTTTCAGCCCATGTCGGCGTAGGACTCATTTCACCGTGGATATTGACACTTTCTTACGAGCTTCATCCAGCATCTTCACAAGGTATTTAGGTTGTAGTCTGGGTTGATTTGCACATTTGGGACCAAAACATGTTCATCTCTGGGTCACAGCCCTCGTCTCCTTCCTCGGCGGTGTGAAGGCTGGGCATTCCCATGGTTTTTATACTGTAATTATATAAATGTTTGAACAGAGGAACATGGCACCTTCAAGCACCTGGGAATTTCACCCAAGGATTAGCCAGGCTTCTGTGTGAGTTTTCTCTGAGCACTCTTTCTTTCCACGGTCCAACAACATGCATTCATAGGAGACTCTAAATTGCGCCGAGGTGTGATTGTGAGTGCGCCTGTTCTGTCTCCATGTGCCCTGCAACTGGCTGGCAACCAGTTTAGGGTGTACAATGCCTCCTGCCCGTTGACCGCTGGGATTGACTCCAGCACTCTTTGTGAGGATAAGCAGCTCAGAAAATGGATGGATATATATATATATATATATATATATATATATATATATACTGTAGTTGTTTTTACTCTGTGCGGCCCACACACTGCTTTGTAATCGGGACATTAGTTTTGTTGGTCACCGGATTAGCCAAAGGAGTTGAGTGGAAGTGCAAATTGCTGTGCGGTGCCACTGCGTCTAACACAAACATTACAAGTCATACACGAGGCTACACATTTTATTTTGACAATACAAATATTTAAGACTGACCCTCCAATAATTATATTATATAGAAGAACGACCCTTTAAAAACAACCATTGGGGTCACAGTAGAAACACAACAAAATATATTTCACAAAGTCATTGTGGGAGAAAAAGCTTTGTAAAAGAGGCATATCACTGAGAACTCAAAAGTATAGATTGAAAAAAATAAAGGTAGTTTTTTTGGGTTTGTGCAATTTTTCATGATTGTTTTATTCTTTGAGAAAATGTAATGTTACAAAATAAAAAAGTACACAGTCCAATATCATGAGTTATTTTGTTAAAAATGTAATGTGAGAAGAAAAGGCTTAATATGAATGCTAGTATTGTAATTTAATTAGAAATTGTGCATTTTGAGGAGAATAAAGTTGTATTTAATAAGAAAGGCTAGCATTATGATCTTAAAGTCATATGTGAAAAGGTGCAGTTTTATGTAAATGTTTTTGTGTAATTTTAGGTGACTATTTTGCTTTGAGAAAAAGCATGCAATATTCAAATTATTATATACCAAAGCATTTGCTATATCGTGAGAATAGTTTGTTTCGTTCTTTTTTTTTGTTCAAATTTGTTTTTTTTTTTTTTTCAAATATTTTGAGAAATTCAAACTTGACTCTCCAAAAAAGTCCAATACCACATTTTCTTAAATTCTTGAGCTGTTTCGGTAATTGAAAAATTGCTTGTTTAAAAAAAAAAAAAAAAGTTTGGTCCCAATAGTCATTTTTCTTCATCCCATTTCACTTGTTTTGGGATTTAGATCTAAATGCACATAAATATCTATTTACCATCCAAAGAACAATCAAGAAAAGTAATTCCATGAGCACCTTTATTTGTTGTAACTTTTAAAAACTATGAAGAAGAATTGAATATCTTGTATTTTTCTATTCAAGCATTCCCACTGCTTTCTATACCACCTGGACCATTCACCCCCATCCAAAACAGGCCGCTCGGTTACCGGATCAGTCTGCAAAATTGAGTGAAATTGCATTGTGGCCGGACCCTCTCTTGGGGAGGCCTCGCATTATTTTGTCTTACGTCACACCATGAAAAAGATCCCAAAGAGGTCAGCAGCTGCAACAAAACAAAGGGGAAAAAAATCCTCGCGGCTCCAACGACATCTGGTGCTTTATTGTCTGCCAGCTCGCTCCCCTGGGACCTTGCTAATAGAATTCTGGGTGAATATCTCACTGAGGGAGTAGAAAGGTGTTATCTGAGGACGGACTGACGCTCTCTCTCATTCTCAGCATGCTTCACATTGTCCCGTGAAGATGACAACATGCCAAATCAAACAGGAAAAAACCCCACTTGTGATTATCCATCCGTCAATTATCTGAGGCGCTTATCCTCACTAGGGTCCCAGCTGTCATCGGGCAGGAGGCGGGGTACACTGAACTGGTTGCCAGCGAATCGCAGGGCACACGGAGACAGACCACAGTCGCACACTCACAATCACACTTAAGGGCAATTTAGAATCTCCAATTAATGGATGTTTTTAGGATGCGGGAGAAAACTCACGCAGGCACGGGGAGAACACCCCAGTTGTCAGAACTTTGAGGCAGACACTCTCACCAGTCGCACCACCATGTTGCCCCACTTGTGAGTAATTACAAAGATTTCAACATCTTCAGCAATAGTTTTTACACATTCCATTTGACTATACACTATTTTTACTTTGCTTTCATCTATGCATGGAGACAGGATAAGCTCTCCAATGTCATTGTACAGAGTATAACGGACAATATATGATATTCATTCAGTTACCATGAGTTTCAATTAATTCACGTGAAACCATTCCAAATTCAAAAATTCCTGAAATTTTCTAACGCTTCGGGACTCAGCAGTAAGACTTGAAGGGTAATTCACCCTGGATGGAAGATTATATGCAGCAAAAAGTCATTGTATAAGACAGAGGTAGCTTCTATTATAAAAATACACTCTAAATGCCATACTACAAAATAGTTCTACAACAAGGCCATGGCCAACTATTGACTGAGATCAACTAAAACCGCAGTGCTGCAGTCCCTCAGGAATGTCGAGTTACTAGGTACAGCGTATGAATAAGCTGCAAATGCTGCATTCCAGAAAGTTGGCAGTTGGAAATTTCCAACACAAAAAAGTGCATGTCTGGAAAACGTTTGTGCTGGCAAAATCACGACAAATTCACTAAAACACTACAGAAAATTTACTTGGAAAGTATTTATCGTGTATCCCCTTTTATTCGCTATTTAGATGGTCCTCTGGTTTATCAAAGAGTTTTGTTCTTACACTTAGTGTAAAAAAAAAACAAACGAAAAACCTTTCAGACTATCAATACAAAACTATCAAATGAAAAACCCAAGTATTGCAGTACTCGTGTGTTCTTGGTATGAGCAACCTCATGTACTTCTGTCGACTGGCAAACTAGCTCATTGCACCACATTTGTAATCTTAAAACACATTTCAGGACCAATGAAAATTAGCGTACAATGCCCTCTAATGATTTGTGGAATGTACACTATATGTCCAAAATTATTGCCTTACATGCCTTGACTCATTCATGGATTTAACATCCTATTCTTAATACACAGGGTTTAATACGACATCGGTCTACCCTCTGCAGTTATCCCCCGTCTTAAACCCTTCTGGAAAAGCTTTTTACAAAGTTTAGCAGTGCGTTTCTGGGACTTTATGACCTTTTTCATCCAAAAGTGCTCTATGGAGTTGAGCTCAAGTTTGAGAAGGCCAGTCACATTCATCCACATCAAACTCTCTCATCCATGTCTTTATGAACCTTGATTTGTGCACTGGTGCAGTCATGTTGGGGATATCTCCAAACTGTTCCCACAAGTTGAAACGTCTTAATTAGTCCCTGAGTTTTACTGAAAGAAACTGAAAGATTCCGCAAACCGAGACAGGAAGGGGCCATCTCCAAACTGTTCCTACAAATTGAAAATGTCGCTGAGCTTCATTTAAGGAACGCGGAATGCTTCAGCAAACCAAGATATTTTGGACACACCAACAAGTTTGGGGATTACACCTTACTTTTCCACTGTTTCTGCCCACTAGTATACAAAGGAAAGTCAAAAAGAGATGGATGAGAGAATTTAGTGTGGATAAACTTGACTGGTCCGGACAGAGTCCTGTCGTCAACCTTTGGGTTGATTTTGAGATCAGTGTGTGTGTGCCCACAAAGAATGGGCAAAGATTTCCACAAACTCACTCCCACTTTCCCGTAAGAGTTAAATATATTATTGCTGCAAGGGTTAGCCTAAAATCATATTGAACATATGGATTTAGAATGGGCGGGATGGTGGAACAGCTGTAAAGTGTTTGCCTCACAATTCTGAGTTCCAGAGTTCAATCCCAGCTCTTCCTGTGTGGAGTTTGCATGTTCTCCCTGTATCTGCGTGGGTTTTCCCTGGGTACTCTGGTTTCCGCCCACATCCCCAAAAATATGCAACATTAATTAGACACTCTAAATTGCCCCGAGTTGAGATTGGGACTGTTCTCTGTCTCTTTGCTCTGCAACTGACTGACAACCAGTTTAGTGTGTATCCCACCTTCTGACCGATGATAGCTGGGATAGGCTCCAGTACTCCCACGACCCTTGTGAGGATAAGCGGCCACTTATCCTCACAAGGGTCGCGGGAGTACTGGAGCCTATCCCAGCTGTCAATGGGCAGGAGGTGGGGTACACCCTGACTTGGTTTCCAGCCAATCGCAGGGCACATAGAGACAAACAGCCGCACTCACAATTACATCTAGGAGCAATTTAGAGTGTCAATTAATGTTGGATGTTTTTGGGATGTGGGAGGAAACCGGAGTGCCCGGAGAAAACCAATGCAGACACGGGAAGAACGTGCAAACTCCACACAGGCGTGTCTGGGATTGAACCCGGGACCTCAGAAATGTTGAGCAAATGGTTTCCATCTGATCTGATCTACCGTGGCACTTTGGATGGATTTAGAATGGGATCGTTTGTGAGTCAAGGCAGATGAGCAAATACCTTTGGAAATAAACTGTACTGCATTTCCAAAATAATTTAGGCAGTCAGTTTTATCATCAGTTCAACTACAATCTTGAGATTTTTTTGTTATGGTTTGTTTGACCAATATGTTTTGACATTGGACCCTGTAAGCTCCGTGTGAGATATTTCAGACTTCACTGTGGTCGTGAATGAACCAAGAGATTATCATCTTTGTTTGTATCATCAAATGTTTGTGTGATCTACCGTGAACTTAGATGAAAACACAGATAAAGTATGATGGACATTTTGACAGAAGAACAGCAGATGGTCAAATGTCTTAATGGATTTGAAATGTCTTAATGGATTTGAAGTTTGTTTGACTGAAACCTTTTGATCTTAGACCCTTTAAGCTCCAAGTGAGACAATTTCCAACTTCCCGGTTATCTTAAATGCAGCAAGCAATTCACCTCCTGACTTTGGGTTTTTGCTCAGACGGGCTTTCAATACCCTTGATTTTTGTCTAGACTCCCGTGACTTTTTCGTCAACAGTCGACAATCAAATCCAATTCTTACATTTATATGGAATAGTTTGATTTTGGACCCTGTAAACTCCGTGTTAAATATTTCCGGCTTCCCGGTTGTCTCCCATGCAGCAAGGGATTCACTCGCAAAATTCCTGTGGTTGTCCTGGTGGGCTTTATATACCCTTGTTCGTTAGATGTTTGATTGGACTCCCATGGATTTGAATTAAAACACATGTAAAAGTATCATGGTATCAAATAACGTGAGCAAATAAATTACAATCATGAAGTGTCCTGATGCGATGGTCAGGTGAAGTGTTTGAGGTCCAGTCAGTAGTTCCGGATGCTGAAGAATCCCACACTGGTGGGTGACTCTTTTACCGTGACTGTGACTAGGTTGGCAGTGACGTCCGTGACAAACACGTGTTCTATCAGACTGCGGGTGGGCTTCCAGTCTTGGGTATGGACCACTGCCACACGCTCCTGACCAGCATCTGACGAGTCCTGGTCAGAGTCAGAGCTACTCTCGTCCTCACCCGTGCTCATCTTGCCATCTTTGGAGGCCGCTCTTTCCAGGTGGTTCTCGGTTATATGGACCTCACTTTTGTCTAGCTTCCCTCTGTAGGTCTGAATTTCTGTCAGGTCTTTGACTGGGGCAGGTATGCGGGTTCCTCCCGGGGGAGTGGGACTATGGGGGCGTTTGTACTCCTGGTTTTGGTTAGTTTTCCGTTCAGGATGTGTGGCGTTTCTCAAAGCTGAACCAGGGCTGGGCCCAGGCGATTTGTTGCCTTGAGTTACTTTGTTGTGAAGATTGAGAGGTTGGTTGGTTGCGATGTTCTTTTCTGCTTGGGCCGCCATGGCTTTTGCATTGGTTATTCTCTGGAGCACATGAGCCTTTTGTACACTGGGGGAATTTGTGGTACGCTGGGGGGATCCTTGGACATGATGTTTGGGTGCATTCAAATTCAAAGCTGCCACCCCTCTAGTTTTGCACGAATCCAGACTGGAAATGGACAGTTTCCCCTCAGTGATATTCCTGCCTGGGCTCGATTTCATCAGATGGATGGGAGAAGGCGGGATTGATCTGCCTGATCCCACTGAGCTCAAGGAGTTTCTTGAAGTTCCTCCATCTGGGGTGGAACTGCGGTTGGGACCACTTGCTGCACCCCTGCCGGAACCCCGATGAAAACCCATAAAGGCAAAGCTGGCCAGGTGAACTGGCTTCTTAATGGAACCAGGAAGATCGGAGTCCTTCTTGAGGATTTTCTGAAGGCCTTGGCTCAGAGATTTGCGACCACGTTTTTTGGGGGGCTCCTGTTTGGCCAACACAATCTGCGCCTTCTTTTGGGGGACAGGATGGGGGTGGAGGTCTCGTGTTCGGATTCTAGGGCTCGCCTGCTCCTCGACGTTGTCTTCTTCCGAGGAGGACGAGGACGATGAGGAACACGAAGATGAGGAATCAGAGGATGTAGATGAGGATCCTGAGGAAGAGCTGTTGGACTTGGTGGCCTCTGGTACATTTTCCTGAAGGAAAGATGAGCATTTCAAATGTATCCTAAAAAACTACGAAAACTTGTCTTCTATGTTGAACATACGGGCATCTTCCGTGGTCGCCCTCTTGGCCTTTTCCCACGTTTCCGGATCAGAAGCTCCTTCTCTTGCTCCCTGAGGTACACAGAATTCAATTTATAACCATCCAGACATTCCACGGAGCACAAACATCTAAAGAAACTCACTTTTTGTTGAAGGCTGCCAGAAGTCTGGGATCAAGAATGTTCTCTTGGGGTTCCCAGCTGTTGTGTCTGGAATGAATAAAGGCATAAGAACATAAAAATAAAGACTTTCTCATGTTTTATCCCAGTAGTTGAATGTATGATACCACAGGAACTGCCTCTAATATTGAAGTATTAAATATTATGCGTTATAAATGTTGGTCTTGTTTAGGTATAAAATGATATGGTACGTAGATCAGCTGGGCTGGTACCGCTCGCGTTCTTGTTACAGTATATAAGCACCCTGATTGCCTCCGTACTCCATGTGATGATGTTCTGACATCACAAGAAATACACTCATTGGCTGACTGGCCCACGTGACAGAAATCCGGCGATGACTGCGGCAGTCATGTCTGTCTACAAAATGGCGGTCAAATGACGGAAAAAAGGTAATTGACCAATTAAAATGAATTCATATTGGTGAAAACTACAGTAATGTGTATTGAAGGGCACATTAATCATCACTTTGAATGCGCCTTGCTGGTCTGAGCATCCCTTCCCAAAGCCCCCCCTTGTGGCGGCTTTTGCCTCTCCAAGCATACCAAAGCTTGGTTGTCCGATGGCTGGGGGCGTGTTGGGGCAAGAACGCCTGACAGTGGATCGCAGCTTCGCAGAGCCCAGAGGCACATGGGGGAGAGTTCTGACCTCAGATAAGATGAAATGACCCCCTGAAGTTAAGCATTTCACGAAACAGAAAAAAAAAGATTCCTATAATTATTTTATTGTTACTTGGCTGTTTCTCTATTTCTATACCTGCATTGTTGTTCATGTGAGCCCCAAATGGAATGACAAACACATTTAATTTTACAACTACTGACCTCTACTATTAAAATACAGTGGCATACATTTAGAATTTATTCTTACAGGTTATAATTTTTTTTCTCAAATTTTATCCACTATCGCCACCATGTTTTAGCATGGGCAAAGTATTATGGGAATGATTGACAGCACTTAGCAATGACTAACATAATTGTTTAGTACTGTAATGAACTTTGCTGAACCAGCCAAGTATTTAATTAAACTGTGATTTTTTTTTTAAACTTTCTCACATATGTGGTTTAATCATTGGAATTACCATAATTAAAGTAGTCTAATGTCAGAATTACGAAAAATCAGTCTCATGTTATAGCACTGCTCTTGTTTATTTTTTTCCCCACTTTCACACTACCTGCTAACGCCGGAATTTCACACCTTTTCCCCCTGTCGCAATGTGTGAAAGGCTCCAATGCCAAATTGGGGGGTTGGGTCGAAGTTGACTCGCGAGATTCCCATTTCAATTTCAACACCCCCTTTCACGCATCGGTTAACCAGACACAAGAAAGTGAGCCGAGAAAAACGTGGCTTAGAAGCCCCGCGTGAAAGGCACAAAAAGAAAAGCACCCCCCCAGTAAATACTGAATGTGAGACTAAGTGCTCTGCATTGTTTGTTTAAAAAAAACCCATAAAAAACAAGTGATCCTTCTTTTAAAAAGATTAACTCGCACTGTCCTGATCATGTTGACTTGCAATAGTGCAGATGCCACAAAATGGATGTGGCACAAAAATAAGTTCAACATGTGCTAGAAGCCTGTTGAAGAAAAAGGAAAAGACCCTCAGACCAGCAGTCAGCCCACCCCCCACCCTTTACACACAAATACACAGACACGCACACACACACAAAGGACGTGTGGACCTAACAGAAGGCAGGCAACAGTGTGCACCCACAGAGAATAACAGTCAAACAAAAAAGGTAGAGAGGAATTCAAATAAAAGTCATATGGCACAAATCTAATTGCTTCCCCAAATGAGTTATAATTTTACAAATGTAAATAATGGACACAAATACTTTCTTGGTTAAAAGTGTAATAAGACAATTAATTAATGTGATTTTGAACAAATTGATTGTTAAACATGTACAAAAGTGCTTATTTTATGAGAACCTGAGTTAGTTCTCGTTGTGTGGTATTTAAGACAACAATTTTATTGAAGACAAATTTGACTATTTAAACATGAATGAAAATGCTTTATGGAAGGTTGAATCTTCCCTCAGTATCAATAGAAAAAGTATAAGTAAAATGAGAAATGTAATAGCAGTCTTGTGGAATAAAAAATGGAAAGATACAACAAAACATGTCGCTTGATTAAAGGCAAACTTAATGATTAAAGCAACTTCTTTTAATTTACACTACTGGAACTACTGTACACTATAGGGAGATTTTTTTTTTTAAAAGATAGCCATTTTGTTCCAGTAGAACTTGTCAAGTTTGCCTTCAATCAATTATAAATTTTACACTATTACGGGTGGGGGAATCCTGTTTCGTTTCCTTTTTTTTTTTTTTTTTTTTTAACTTAAATGTCATGAAGCCCTTTTGTTGATGTTTTAATCTTCAAGTGTGCCTTCAATCAAGCTAGGCTACTTATTTTCTTCTACTTTACAATTTTAACCATTAGTGCGTGTCATTAATGTGGCATAAAAGAACTGCTCGTCTAACCTGGTGACTGTAAATATAAACAAAATAATTAAAAGCAATCAATGTCTGAGTATAAATATTGGAATCAAACCTTAAGTGGAATTTATAAAGTAGCTTGATAAAAGCCAAACCTAGATCCGCTTAGTTGATGAAATTGCAAAAGGCATCCATGACGAAAACGAAAAAAGTGTTACGATTACACGTATATATATATTTTTTTTTTTTTTTTTCCGCGGTGTTCATTGTTTGGGGTCTTCCTGACTTACTTGGACGACCACCCTCTCCACTTGATCAGAAACTCCAACTTTCCCTGCACACAAAGGAGCGGTAAAAGATTCAGCGCACTGAGCCGAACGAACACGCACCCAAAAAAATATACTACAAAATAAGACTTGAGCTGTTTTAGTTGGCGTTCTTGTGACTTTTCGAACCTTTCGGAGTCTTTTGTTGAGGATGCATTCGGCGTCGAAAACCTGCTCGCCGACGGCGCTCAGCTCCTCCATGGTGGACCCACACGATAACAATAACAACACCCAAAAACACAGACGCCGCTAAACACCGGAAACGAGTCCGCATTTCACAACAAAACATCAGCAACGTAGGGAGCAACAACGTGACGTTTCAGAATAATATACACCACACAAGCGATCATTTTCAATATTATTGGTCAAAATAGTGCATTACAAGGAGATATCAGTGCAATTTGGGTAAAGACGCTTTTAGTTTTAATAGATTTTGGGGAGATCATCTGTTTTAATTAGCTATTAATTCATCATAAGATGAAGATTTTGTCTTGAAATCCCAACTCTACTTTGAAATCCTAATTTACCCTAGGCTGAAACTTTCATTTGGAATTTTAACTTTAATTAAAAACCCGACCCCTGGTTTCAAATCCCATTTTAAAATTGTAACCCAGGTTTGGAACTCTACTCTAATATGAAATCCTAACACCGCCCTGAAACTCTATGTTGAAATTCTAACCCAGCATTGAAATCCAATTTTGACAACCTAACTCTGGCTTTAAACCCCATTTGAAAAGCCCCAATTCTACTTTGAAACGCTAACCTTTGTTTGAAATATGATTTGAAATAATATCATTCACTTTGGAAACCACAATTCTGCAACTCTTACTTGAAACCCGATCTCTGGCTCAAACAACAGATTTTCTCCGTTCTATTATTGATTTTCAAAATAAATGATTGAATTAGCGTTTATTTTGTAATCCTTGAGCGGAAACACCGTGATGTTTAATGTGCTTGTTACTAAAAAAATGATGTTCTCAAGAACGTACAAACTGTCCCTCGGCACTCACCATCGTGGTCCATTCATATGATGGGTATCAGGTGAAAGTGGAGCAATGAATAAAACAAAACATTTTACATATTGAAATACTATTTATTAACGCACTTATTTGTTCGTCACATATACACACATTTACAAAATGAAACACTGAACTATGTCACTTAAGCTCAAAAGGAGGTTTGTTGAATGTCATTTGCATCATTTGTGAAAGTTGCTGATCTGAAAAACACAAAACGGCCATTAACTTATTCAAGATAAATTGCATATTACAACAAAAAACGAGCTTGATTTGCGCTTACCTTCCGCGTTGTCTGCCAGTAACTATTTTGCGAGTCAAAATAATGACAAAAACCACGAGAAGAAATCCAGCTGTTGCAGCCAAGCCAGTCACGGCGTTCGGAAACAGGTTTACACGCTTGCCTGCTTCTACAAAACAAAACCAATTAAAAAATTTATACAAAACAGTCCTAGATGTGTGTTCTTGTAAAAGTTAAGCTAAGGTAAAGCCCTGCGCCGCCACATGCTACCACAATTCAGAACGAAATTTCGTGCTGGTCTTTTTTAATAGAAAACCTTTTTGACTATTAACATTTTTATGAAAAAATAGGGAAGAAAAAAATCTGATTAACCATTAGCATAACTTCAGCGCCTTTCCCTACTACCCTACTTTTAAACACTAAGCTTTGTTTGAAAACCAATCTTAATTTGAACAAAAAAGAAAAGAAATGCACACACATGGATTGAAACCTTATTTTAAAACCCATCTTTGAAGTCCCAACCCAACCTTGGAATTCAGTGGGATAAACCTTTAAAACCCAAACCCCCTAACACCAATTTGAAACCCAAACTCAGTATTGAAACCACAATTTGAAACATAATGTATTAAAACCTTTATCTGCTTGAAAAACCTAACTTGTTGCCTTAACCCTGGCCTAAAAGCCTACTTTTAAACTCTAACCCTTGTTTCAAACCTTGCTTTGCAACACTAACTCTTGTTAGAAACCTGACCCAGTCTCAGATATGAAACTAAATTGAAACATCCATCCATTTTCTTTGATCCTGCAAACCAAACCCTGCTGTATTAAAATGTTTAAAATCTTAACCCTGGCTTGAAACCAAATCTATTGTTTGAAAATGTAACCCATGCTTAAAACCCTACTTTGAAATGTTAAACCCTGTATTAAAACTGTAACACTGGCTTAAAATCGAAATGAAACTCAAACCTGTCCATGAAATCGTAATTGTTGCTTTAACCCTGGGATGAAACCTTACTTTGAAACCCCAAACCCTTGGCTTCAAACCCTGATTTGAAACTCAAACTGTTGTTTGAAAGTGTCACCAAGGCTTGAAACGGTATTTTGAAAGTCTTCAACAATTATTGCGTGGGGGGCTGACCGTCGTTCTCCCGGGGGTAAGTGATGAGCATGTCCCTCGTAGCATTCAGGCACCCATCGTTGATCTCGGGCCGGATGCCCAGAATGTGGCACATGAGCGGGTAGATGTGGACCGTCTCGAAGGGGCCCACCTTCAGGTCCTTGCGGAATGCCGGCCCCACCGCCCTGAAGAAGGCCTTCATGTCCATCTCGTGGTTGTCAAAGCCATGCTCACCCTTGTTGAACTGGACGGGGAAGTACTGAAGACAAGCAAATGGACAAACATAACATGAATATGAAATCAAACTACCTTACAACATGACAAAATAATACACAACAAGAAAATAACATTGATATACAACCCAAATATGAAATGCTACAAGTGCTGACAATGCTTTGTAGTACTCACAGTAGACAGCAAAGAGAATTATTGGATACATCAAAAACGAGTAGACTAACCATTCAGATTTTGAAAACACAACTGAGGGTTTAAACTGTAACCGTGGCCCAACACCCTACTTTTAAACCCTAATCCTCACTTGAAACCTTATATTTAAATCCTAAACCTTATTCGAAACCACACCACAGGATTGAAACCCTACTTTAACCAGCTCTGTCTTGAACCTTCTAATTTGAAACAAGAATTCTCAATGAAACCTTAATCCTTGTTTGCAAAATTTCCCTTGGATCACAGTCATGGAACCCTAACCTTTGATTGAAACGTTAACCCTATTAAGCCTTTACCTGAAAGCCCTGTCTTAAAACCCTCCTTAAAACCTTACAACTTTTAAAAGTTTGAAAATCCATCACAGGATTCAAATGAATTTTAAATGATAAACCCAACCTTGAAGACCTCAGCCTGTATTTAAACATCCATCCATTCACGTGTCCAAGGTTTGGTCATGGAGGCAGTAGGTTTCACAAGGACGCCCAGCCTCCCTTTTCTCCAGGCACTTCATCAAGCTCTTCAAGGGGGATCTGTTCTCACACCTGCCGAGGGACATAATCCCTCCAGTGAGTCCTGGGACGTCCCTGGGTTCTCTTTCCAGTAGAATGTTCCCAGCAGACCTCACCAGGGAGGCGCACGAGAGGCATCTGAATCAGATGCTCCAGCCACCTTGTCTGGTCTGGCTCCTCTCAATGCGTAGAAGCAGTGTCTCAGCTCTGAGTCCCTCCCGGTTGACAGAGCTTCTCAACCCATCTCTAAGGGAAACCCCGGGACACCCTCTTGAAGTCCTCCACTTGGGGCAGAATCTCATCCCTGACCCTGAGAGGGCACACCCCCCTGTTCTGAATGAGGTCTGTCTTGAAACCCCAATTTAAAAACATAGCTTCTTTGCAACCCTAACTCCTGAACCCTAATTTGAAACCCTAACCTTTGATTGATTTGAACCCTAACTCAGACTTGAAACCTGCCCTTGAGAAACAAACCTAAAAGCCTACTTTAAAACTCCGACACGTAACCCACTCTTGACACCCTATACCCTGTTTGAAACCCTCTGATCTTTTTAAAACACTACTTTGAAACATGGACCTATCTTTGAAACCCTAATCTGGAACACTAACCCAGTCCAAAGCACTCAAAAACCAAATCCTCGCTTGATACTGTAATTTGAAACCCCGAGTTGAAAGAGCAACCTGGCCTTGAAACCTAACCCCCGTTTCAAACTCTTTGGCAGCCTTGAAACCCCAACTTCAAACCCCCAACTTGAATCCCCAAACCATAACCCTTGTTAGAATCCCTACTCCTTATTTAAAACCCTCACCTCTGCTTATAACCCTACTTTTAAACCACGACCTCTGTTTTATTATTATTATTTGTGACTGAAATCTGAACAGAAGTTGCTGTTGAAGCCGTCGTTTAGCTTTGACTCTTATTTAACCTTATGTTATTTCTTCTTATCTGAACGTTGTCATTATCTGTGTCCAGTCTACCAGTATCTCCAAGTAAATCTGAACACATCTGTGGCTGTCTTTATTGTCCCTTATTCAGTAATTATAGTTGAAGAGAGTTGAAGTGGTCATAAATGGGTCTTGATGGTCATCAAGATACAGTTGCAAATGTGTACTTGTACCTTAGTCCTCTCGATATTCCGTACAGTCAATCCTCACTATATGACGGTTTACGTTCTACACTCCTGCTATATCGTAGAATGTGTTATTAGTTGTTACTTAATTTTTACATACTTTACTTTTTAAACACAAAACTGGCATTTAAACCCTAATTTGAGGCCCTACCCTTAATTAAAATCCTAGCCTGTCTTTAAACCCTCTTAAAATTCTAACTTTTGCTTGAGACTTACATTGAAACCCCTAAATCTGCCTTCTTAGTCTTAGTTTGAATTTCCTTGAAAACCCCGATTAAAACCTTAATTTGAAGTTTTAATCCTTGCTACCTTGACTTTACGTTAACTTGAACCCTGACTTGAAAACAAATTTGAAACATGGGCGCAACCAATATGGAATTTTTGAGGTCAATATTTGGTCGAGTAAAATTAAGAATACCGAATAATTGGTTGATTGATTTAAGCGTATATGCTAAAATAACTTGTTTTTTTTTTTTGGTCCCTTTATGCTTACAACACTAAAAATATGAATTACAGGCAGAACGTTTGACTTGTTTTTAACAATATTTTATCCTTTGAATATCAGTAAGTTTACAACAGAGAACAAAAGCTTTTTTGGGTGAGGTGAATGTTTGTTTGAATGTCATCGTCTTCAGCTTGTGTTGTAAATTTAAAAAACATCTTGGTTAATTACGGCTGGGGGCGGCACAGTGGATCAGCTGGTAAAGTGTTGGCCTCACAGTTCTGAGGACCTGGGTTCGATCCCCGCCCCGCCTGTGTGGAGTTTGCATGTTCTCCCTGTGCCTGCGTGAGTTTTCTCCTGGCACTCCGGTTTCCTCCCACATCTCAAAAACATGCAACATTAATTGGACACTCTAAATTGCCCCTAGGTGTGATTGTGAGTGCTGCTGTTTGTCTCTATGTGCCCTGCGATTGGCTGGCAACCGGTTCAGGGTGTACCCCGCCTCCTGCCCGTTGACAGCTGGGATAGGCTCCAACACTCCTCGTGACCCTCGTGAGGATACGCGGCAAAATGGATGGATGGATAATTGGGTGGGCTCAATTTGAAACCCTAACCCTGGCTTGAAACCTTAGTCTTCAACACAAAAGAAACTGTGATCGTAGCATATGGTACTCTGTATCGTACTTACTGTTGTCAATCAGTTTGCTGAACTGCATTAAATGTCTTTTTAGTTGTGATTTTGGAACTTCGCAAAAGTGTGACATTTTCCTTACTCACCCCATTGATGACATATCCGGCGTCAGCAAGCAGAATGATGGGCAGGATGCGCTGGTTGTTGGCAAAGTGGAGATGCGCGGGCATCTCCTCCTTCTTGTAGACGTGGAGGTGTGGGTGCGCCCCCTTCAGGGCCTGGTACACTTTCTCCAGCTTACCTGGTTTGGGCAGAAGCATCCCCGAAGGCCCAAAGTCCACCAGGTGGAAGGACACGTCTCGGAAGGAAAACCCTGGGATCTTGGAAAGCGTGATTTCTTCTACCAGTCCGTTCCGGTACACGGTGGTCATACCGTGGTCGGAGGTGATGATGATATTCAAGACGTGGCTCATTCCGTGGTTCTCAGCCAATTGCCGGATGTAGCCCACGGTCCGGTCCACTTGCCGAACCATGTCCCTACGTTGAGGGGAGTCCGGGCCATAACGGTGCCCCGTGCCGTCCGGCTCGCCGAAGTACAGTGACACGAAGTCCAGATCCTGGTCACGGAACCAGCCCATCACCTTGTCACTGTTCTGACGCCACGCCGTCTCATTCTTGTAGTTGTAAAGGAGTGGCTCGACCTCTCGTACCATCGCTGTTTGGCCTTGATAGCTTGATGCTGTGCCGGGGAAGTGAAGTGAACCCGACTTCAGGCCCTGCGAGGTTTGGACACAAGAAATACACACAACAGAAGGAACAAAGTCACATACTGCATGTCAAGAGCTGCTAAAACTACTAATATCCTATGTACTTAAGTAGAAGAAGATAATGTCTTTTTTTTAAGGATTGTAACCCTGCAACACAGATGCTATTTATTATCCCATTAACTGCATTTCCCATAATGTGTTAGGATAAGCTCGCAATCTTTAAGTCATAGCAAAGTTATCAAACGTTTTTTTTTTCTTTGTTTTATGTTGAGTTTGACAGTCATCTTTAATTGATCATGGCAATCAACATCTTGAAGCCTCTTTTTGGAATAATCGTTCACAATTTGGCAAACTATTGCTTGTTGTGAAGGGAGTTGAGTTCACTTCCATCGTGTTTAAATCTGAAAAATCTCAAATTTTTGCTAGTCAAATCTAAAAATGATGGCTCTTAAAACTTTTAACTCTGGTCACACTTATCTCACGGCACCTATACTGATTCAAGTCATTAAATTTAAGCAAAAGTAAACTTTTGATTCCATGTAAAGTTATTCATAAACTCTTAGATTGGCGACTTATGCCTGACAGAAGTCAAGTCACGTCACCTCTGTTGCATACATTAAGTCACTTTGTCAGTTCACCATCCAAGAACCTGGATGCCATCCACGCGTGAAGTTTTCCAGCCAAATTTCAGTTTCTGCCAGATTGCCACTGACCTACCCGGTCCTCCCAAAACAATTTTCTGGATGAAACAGACCTGTTTCTGCGCCGTGATCCAGATGGGGAGCGTGCCATTGTCCCACCACTCGTTGACAAACTGTGTTTGGTAGTACGGTTTCTTCTCCGTGCTGGTGGTGTTGAACCACATGTTGTGGATCACGCCGTGATTTTCAATGTAGCGACCTGTCCAAGGGCATAAAAACCCAGACAGAGTACCAGAATGTGTTGCAACAGTGATTTTTAAAGTGTGCTATGGGGGTATCAGTAGTGCTACGTGAATGAATCAACAAATTAAATACATAAAGATCCTGTAGTACAGTACATTACATGTAGTACAGTTGCATTGAATGTATTAAAGTGCGACTGATGTACAGAAAAAAAGAACAACTTTATCATAAAGGAAGTACAATTTACACCTGAGTCTTACCGGTAAGAAGCGTGAAGTGCGTAGGGCTGGTGATGGTGAGATAAGGTGGCGTCACATAGTCAGCTTTGACGCCGTCACGGGCCATCCGGTCCAGGTTCGGCGTGTCCACGTCTCGGTCATAATCCCAGCGGAAACCATCGAAAGACACCAGTAGGACCTTCTGCGTGGGGGTGGTGGTGGGGGCCCCTGTAGTCCACGAGACCCCCCACAGGAGGCACATGGCGGCTGTCCACAGCATGGCCAGGTTTTGTTACTCGAGAAGGTTTCGTTACTCCTCTTCACACAGTCTGGCCAAGTCAAACAAAGTGTCCGACTGACGTTATGTTTGCGAACAAAGTTTGTCTCTTTATCTTATCAGGATACTTTATTGCAACTTCACTCCTGAGGTTTATGGCCCCCGAGTTCTCTTCAGTCGTTGCTGTTTGATTGTGAAGGCCGTTAATCTCTCCAGACATCCTGCATGTTGCCTTGTGGCCTGCGCTAAAATTGGTCAGTAAAACTCATCCATCTTCAAATCTCGATTGAAAACCTAACCCAGGTTTTTTTTTCTTTTAAAAAAACACTAGGCCTTATTCGTTGGCTTGACAACCTAACCTAACCTTTGGAAACCTAACCCTTTGAAGCCTTTGAAACCCTGTTTTAAAATGTCAAGTTTGGTCTGAAACCCTGGCACTCTCTTGAAACTGTACTTTGAACCTCCAACTCTAACTAAATCTTGTGTGAAACACCACCCCTGGCATGAAACAAAAACCTAATTTGAAACCTTAACCCTTGCTTGAAACCCTCCTTTAAATCATAACCTTATAACAGTGGTGGCTCGTGGGGTTTTCTCTATAGGGGCCCTCTGTTTATCTGTCTGTGTCTATCTATACACACACACACACAATTTTGAATGTATTCAACTATTCTGTTGGTCAAATATACCCCAAAAAGTCCTCAACACACATTCATCATTTTTTTTGCCGCTTATCCTCATGAGGGTTGCAGGAGTGCTGGAGCCCATCCCAGCTATCAACGGGCAGGAGGCGGGGTACACCCTGAACTGGTTGCCAGCCAATTGCAGGGCACATGGAGACAAAAAGCCGCACTCACAATCACGCCTAGGGGCAATTTAAAGTGTCCAATTAATGTTGCATGTTTTTGAGATGTGGGAGGAAACCGGAGTGCCAGGAGAAAACCCATGCAGGCACAGGGAGAACATGCAAACTCCACACAGGCGGGGCGGGGATCGAACCCAGGTCCTCAGAACTGTGAGGCCAACGCTTTACCAGCTGATCAACCGTGCCACAACTCAACACCTCAGAACCTAAAAACAAATGAATAATTTGACATACCGTCAATGACTTTGAAGAAACAAATACGAGCGTTGATCTGAGATGTCACGCTGTGGCGACCCCTAACGGGACAAGCCAAAATAATGAAATGGAATTCATGGAAGAAAACAATTGTTGGCAGGGCCATCCTGTTTAAAGCGTGCTATTCATTGTTACCACTAGGTGGCCCGCAATACCAGGGAATGTGGGAATATAATATATAGTGACTCGATGCATTGCGGATACGTTGACTGCTGGTGCGACAATAAAATTTTGCTCACGGAATGGATAAAATATGTATCCATCCTCCATGTCAATCATATCAATCCATCTCTCTTTTAATAACTTTGAGGCTTTGTCAATAAAGTACCATAATTATTAAATGTGTTGTGAAGATATTAATTGGAGACACCAAATTGCCCCTAGGTGTGATTGTGAGTGCGACTGTTGCCTGTCTCCATGTGTCCTGCGATTGGTTGGCAACCAGTAAAGGGTGTACCCCGCCTCCTGCCTGTTTGACAGCTGGGATGGGCTCCAGCTATCCTTGGGAAGGGTACAGCAGGGTACACGCTGAACTGGTTGCCAGCTAATAACATTTAGGTTCCATTTCACCTTATCTCCTCTGAAGATCACCTGGGCCCAGTCTGTGTTTGTTGGCCTGCTGAGATACACGGCCACTGTCTTAACCTTCTCTCAAAATGTACTACTTTAAAAGACTTCACTGAGTTATTTAAGGTCTCTCCCGCCATTTTTCAGGGTCTGCACAAAACTTTATTCCGCTCCACAACATCGAGAGAGGTGACACAAACAGCGAGTGAACCAAGTAAACGTGAAACTGATGCTGGTATGTGATGTTGCTCCTCGGCAGTATCTCTTGCATTGGACTGGGACGCTTGTCAAACATTTAATGACAGTGTACCAATAAACGTCTGAGTGTCCCGATGCCAGAAATTACATTATAGAATGTGACAGGAGCAATAAAAAAAATTAAATTTTAGCCTTCATGAACTGTTTTTCTTATTCAAGGTAGTGACTCAGTTGATCGGTAAGGCGGCGCCCCTCGCGCCTTGATAGACCAGTCACCACTGCTTGAAAACTTAACGATTTCTTTGAACCAGCCCTAACCCTCGGTTGAAACCTTACTTTAAACCCCTAAAACCTACTTTGACAATTTCATCCTTGTTAAAACACTAACCCTGTGTGAAAACCCTACTTTACAAGTCTATGCTACCTTTAAACCCTCCTTTGACAACCTAACCCTTGTTTAAAACACTAACACTGTCTTGAATCCCGACGTTGAACACCTAACCATTGTTTGAAACACAAACCCAGGAGTGAAACCTTACTTTGAACACTACCACCGGTGTGAAACCATGTCCATGTCCATTTTTCAAGCCACTTATCCTCACATGGGGTGCGGGAGTACCGGACGGAGCCTAGCCCAGCTAGCATTGGGTGAAAGGCAGACTACAGCCCTAACTGCTCACCGGTCAGTCGCAGCGCACATATCAGCACCATCTCTGATCAGGAATCGATCCTACACTCCCTGGAACAAAGTCAGGGGGTGAACCTCTACACTGTGAGCGACATCCGCTGTGAAACCCTTCTTTAAACCTTGATTAAACCCCTAACCCTAGCATAAAATAAAAAAACAAATTTGAAACAATAACACTGCTTTGATATGGTTTCATCTTGAGTGGCCAAACAGGATTTAGTTCGCTACCCTGGCCGACCAGCGGGAGACCTCGGGCATCGCCTAATCTAGGAATTAATTTTAATAAATCAAAAATATACATTGACCCAGGGTTCTTGTTAAAAGATCATTTGGCAGGATTGGGCAATGGGCACAGGATAAAAAAAAGAGCAGCGAGGCCGGGACATGATCTGTCATCTCATTGCGATGTGATGTTATGAGCTCTCGAAAAAAGTGTCCTTTTATTGTGTGCGTCCTTGGCTGTGGTTCAAGGGAATTGTCTAATCTTTATGGAGATAAGGGATAACATTCATCAGCTTTCATTTGCCTCATTCATATTCATTCCTGCGCTCATATTAATGCTCGCTTACTAACTCCACTCCTCAGACGCACTCAGCAAGATTTTGAGTTTTTTTTTTTTTTCTTCCCTCCAGGGTGGACTGCTGACTCTCACATCTCCGCCAAAAGAACTTCAAGGGCTCAATTTGAGTGGCCGGGGTAAACTTAATCTGACCTCAGAAACCAACCGCCTGGATTTTTTTTTTTTACTCTTGCGCACCCTGCTGACAAAGTGCTCCCACTGCAGATACTCAATATCTCCTGCCCCCAAAAGAAATACATTCAATAGTACCCCTGGAAAAAAAGTTCAACAATGACATGGGTCTAGATGTCTATAATATAGGGTGCACGAAAAAGGCTCAATGACCCATGCCAATTTGAACAAGAAGTCAGCCATTTCAAACTGGCCATTTTGGGCAAATTCATTGAGTATTCCCCACTAGAAAGTTTCACTCGCCAACTTGTAAATTGACATTTGCGCAAGTCTGTAGGAACCATGCCAGAAATTGAACCGGAAAATGTCAATTTTTCTTAGAAATCTGCTCATTTGAGCACGGCTCGCGGCCCGCCGCCGGAGCTCGCTCGTCAGACTGCGTCATTCCTGTCCGAAGGACCATCCGCGGCTGCGGGCCTGGAGCTCCGGGGGCCTTTGTTTATGCACTTACGTCCCACGCGTACGCCTCCGAGTGGTCAGACTTCGGCGTCATTCCGCCTGAAGAATCATCCGAAGATTTTAAATACAGCCAGAGGTTCAAATCTGTATGGAAGTATTCCTCCAGCTTCCCGATCAACCGATACTGCTATTTCTTCATCAGATGAGGATAAATCTGAGAAATCAGCGCTGGGCATAATGGAGTCCCATGTAATCCAGCGTTTGGAATGGTACAGTACATGTCACAAACACCCACGTAGATCATGTGACTCGCGAAAATGGCAACGCCCCTGAAAATTCGTAATTGTTGATAAAAATCTTCTCAAAACACTATTAAAAGAAAGAGGATTTAACATCACGTTGTCAAAATAGGGTACGTATTACATGACTTATTCGACACATTGTTAAATCAAACCACCGGAATTCCCCTTTAAGAACTATATAAGTGGCTAAAAAGAAAGTTATAGTTTAGGACTTCTCGCATGAGACCAGTTTAATGAGTAAAGGGTAACCATTAGTATTGGTTTAATGCCAAGCAGAGAACTGTGTTACGTGCAGAGAAACCTGCTCTGTGCATGACTATCCTGTAATGTTCTGTTTTGGCAAGTGAGAGTGGAAGCACAACGGAGGTTGAGGGCGTGAGTAAGCGCGGCGGGCGCCGAAGAGGAGGCCTGCATCGGGACGAGTTCCAGAGCGTGGGCCCTTCAGCCACTGAGTCGCCTCTCAGGCCTCTTTGTCTCTAGGCCTTTTGCCTTCACTGCTAATCACCGCGGGTCTCGGTAATTGATTTCTTTCATTTGGTTGAAGGGAAGCTGTTGTCATCGTCACGAGCGGCAGTTTTTTTTTCTTTCCTCAGACCGCTTTTAATTAAACAGTGGGTCTTTAGGTGTGATATGAAATTCGTTCGGCTCTTCTGATCTTCTCCTCAGACAATTCATTAACATTTCCTTTTTTCTGGCTTTTTTGCGCTCACCACAAAGCTTCATAAAGCAGCTCGGCACTGACATTTTGCTTCATGTGTCGTATTTGGTTGTCTTTAAGAGTGTTAAAAGCCCAGATTAGGTGCACAGGCTGCTTCACTTGAGATAATAGCTCGCCTGTGGAGCTCCAGTTAGCTGCACAATGACAAAAAAATAATGGTTTTTTTTTAGCTTCTTGGCCAGGAAATAACCACGGATGCAAACCATAGTCAGAAACTAGCCTCACCCCTGAAAAGCATCCATACCATCCATCCATTTTCTGAGTCGCTTATCCTCGCAAGGGTCGCGTGAGTGCTAGAGCCAATACCAACCATCAGGGTACAACCTGAATTGGTTGTTAACCAATCACAGGACACACAGAAACAAAAACAACCCTTTGCACTCACAATCACACCTCAGGGCAATTTAGAGTCTCCAATTAATGCATGTTTTGGGGATGTGGGAGATAAACCGAGTCCCTGGGAAAAACCCACACAGGCCTGAACATGCAAACTCCACACAGGCGAGGCTGGGATTTGAAACCCAGTCCTCAGAACTGTGAGGCTAACAAGTCTAACTAGTCATGGCCCCCCTCAATACCACCACCATTGAATCCAAGTGGTGAATTTATTGTTTTCATTGGCAAACGTCAGGGTAGAGCAACACCAAAGACGTACAAGTCAATTTTAGGAACGTAAAATATCTTAGGTAGGACAGCAAGTCAAAATCATTCTTTATGGTGCGAATGAAGAGTTTTTCAGTGTATATATCAATGGCATATAGATAATGGAAAAAAAAACAGATCTCAGAGTAATGGCAAGTTTCTCACAGCTCTAAATTTATAATGAAGGGGACAAAGAAAGTGTTTATTGGGCTGAGGTGTTTATTTCTTCAAGTTGATCATATGCTCGGTTCATTCCATGAAACAAGGCGATTTTGTACTAAAACAAAGTCTCCACAGAGCGATATCACTTTAAAGTAGAGTCTCCAAGTGCTCTTGTTTTATCCTGAAGCAACCAAAGCGAGGTGTCTATTGTTGTGAGGTGTTTATTTGTTCAAGTGGATGATGCACACAGCAAATTAGAGGACTAGAAAGAAAATGAGACCCTTGCTGCCTGAAAGAGATATCTCCACTCCCGTTTGCCAATTGCAATGTGCTCGCTTTCTTTTCAGCCCTCAGTTATTTGCAGTTTGCACCATCCACTTGGAGAAATAAAGGCCTCACCTCAATAAGCTTCTCATTTTTGTCCCTTTGGGTTAAATAAGAAAAGTCCGAGATGTTCCTGTAATGTGATACTGTATCTGTGTGTTTCATGGCATTATCCTAACACATGATCAAAAACATAAACACCTCCAGTAAAAGCCTTTTAGAAAAATTCCTGTTGCTCTTTTTTTATATGAACAGTGAATTGCATGTGATGTTGTTGAAGCTTAGATGTTGACTCGTATTAATAATAGCAGGGCATCAGGAACGTGGCCCTAATAATATCCCGCCGCCTCCTCATCACGCTGACTCACTCTCCTCCTCCTCCTCGTCCTACTCTCTCCGAGGCCTTCCTCTACTCTTCCATACCAACATCATCTACCGCCTCCCGCTTTGTCCTATCTCCCCCACCAACTTTCTTCTGCCTACTCCTGAATCCTCCCCTCCGATCCTGAATCTCCCCATTTTACACAGTTTACTCCTCCCGTCTCCTCTTAGCTTCGTATGCCTCCACTGTTTTTTATGGTGGACTCCGATGGCTTTCTCCATCTTTCTTCTTCTGCTATCACTTGCCTCCTACTGAATCCCAATTTGTCTTTTTGCCTTGTCCCTCCTCCTACTGCTTTTCATCCTCCTCCCGCCTTCCTCCATCTATTCCCTCCTACATTTTCATCTCTCCTTTTGCCTCCTGCATCCAGTAGAGGAGGAAGGGGATGAACTAAGTGATTAACTTTTACTGAGTACGGCCGTGCACAGAAGCTTGTGCGAGTTCACAGGATGATGGAGGCAGAAGATGATGATGGGGAGAGGAGGGTCTATGCCTGCGGGGGGTGCTGGTGTTCAGCGAGACCGGTATCCTAAGCGCCAAAAAAAAAAAGAGTGACGTTGGATGGAAATAACTCAAGTTGATCCCGAAGGAGGAAGAAGCTGGTTATGAAAGTTTTACATTGTTCGGTCTTTTAAGTGGGACAAAACAGGACCAAAAAAAAATTGTCCTGTAAATTTAGTACGCCACAGAGAAGTGAAATATCAACAAGCCTATCAAATCCATCCATCCATCCATCATCCATCCATCCATCCATCCATCCATCCATCCATCCATCCATCATCCATCCATCCACCATCCATCCATCCATCCATCCATCCATCCATCCATTTTCTTCACCGCTCACGAGGGTTACGGGGAGTGCCTGGGCCTATCCCAGCTGTCAACGGGCAGGAGGTGGGGTACACCCTGAACTGGTTGCCAGCCAATCGAAGGGCACATGGAGACAGACAACAGTCGCACTGACAATCACACCTAGGGGCAATTTAGAGTGTCCAATTAATGTTGCATGTTTTTGGAATGTGGGAGGAAACTGGAGTGCCTTGAGGAAATCCACACAGGCACGGGGAGAACATGCAAACTCCACACAGGAGGGTCCGGGATTGAACCCAGGACCTCAGAACTGTGAGGACAAATCTTTACCAGCTGCACCACCGTGCCACCGCCTACAAATCTGAATGAATAGAAAAAAAGAAGAATGCTAAGTACTGTATATATAATCAGGCTTCAAAACTTGAAGAATAAGGGCAATCTCTCACATCGCAGATGCTTTGGGCCTGTCGAATGGATGCACCAAAAGGAATCAAACAAATGAGGCAGTGATAGCTTGTGCCATCTAAAATCATGTTAGGAGGCTCAACTTCAAAATTGAATTGCTATTGGTGACTATAATCATAAAAAAGCGGGACGATAGGAGAAAGTTTAGGTAGTTAGACAATTGAGACTGCCCCATTCACTTGTATCAAGTTACCTCCAAAGGCATTTTGTCTCTGATGAAAGTGTGCAAAACGATCTATCGTAAAATCCACATGCAGAGTCGGGTGGTAGGGTTGATGTTCAGTTTGCCATTTGCGTGCTTCTTCAAAAAGTCTTTGCATTGCTTAAATAATATCACTGAGCTGTTCTGTAAATTGATGCATCCAACGAAAATGCATTTGTGACTTGAGCCATCATTAGGTAAATGGGCCTGTTCTGGAAGCTAAGTGCAGCTAACTCCCAACCAAGCAGCATAGTCAAACCAAACTACGCTACTTTGGGCTTAGTTTGAGAGAGTAGTTGTGCAACAAAATAAATGCCGTTTTAGTCCCCCCAGCCCCAAATCAGGAAATTCAAATAGTGAAACAGATGGTGAAGATCTAGCTCAACAAGTAAGCAATATATCATCATAAGTCTTTGCATATGTTTTCAACACGTCAAACATTTTTAATATAGAATATAGAAGCAAAACACAAGATTAGTGCCAGTTTATAATTTGGACATAAGAAGCTTTAATTTTTTTTTCAATTTCCATGTGAATGCAGTCATCTTAACCCCCCCCCCCAACCCCCTGAGTTTACATGCGGGATAATTGCGTTGAAATGAAAAGAGAGCCAAGACGCACGACTTCCCTCTCCATGGAAACATCCTCGCTGGCTTTGTCGGGAAATTAAGCTACAAGTGATAACGGACCTTGAATGGCGAACAAATATGGGGGGGTGGGGGTTTGGGGGGGGTTTGCTATTTACCTCATTTGCAGTCATTACACTAAATAGAGTGTGGAGAAAGCTCATTTGGGTTGGCCGACGGCGAATCCGGGTTAACAAGCCAGCGCACCAGAACTCGGGTCACCAACACTTGCTACCTGCCAGGGAGAAGAGATGACAATCACTGTCTTGCTCGGAGGCAGGAGGGACACCTCAAGTCGTTACGGAAAAAGGTGGGATGCTTGTTGTCACCGCACTCGTGAGTAATTCAGAAGAAATGAAGGATACATGGAAGAAAATAGAGAGGACAGACAGAACAAAGACGGCAAGATAATGAAGATGATAAAGAAGTAAACAGAGGTCTTAATGAAAATGGTGAAGAAAATGACAAAGATGGTGAAGAAGACAGAGAAGACAACAAAATGAGGAGAATGAAGAACAACAAAAAAGGACGTGAGGAACATGAAGAAAACAAAGAAAATGAAGAATACAACCAAGACACACATTCTGCATTGGATGAAATTCTGGTTGACGTTGAACATTATGGTCCATTTTAGGAAAAATCGTGTCCACTTGGAGGAAATTCTGGTACGCTTAAGGTACCTTCTTATCCATTTCGGGAGGAGTCTGATTTGGAAATTCTGAGTCCACTTTAGAATATTTTGCTCCAATCTGGGAAGCACATTCCAAGCCACTTAAGAAGATTTTGGTCTGCTTTGAAATCATTCAGGTCCTACTAGGAACACTCAAGTCCAATTGGAAAACATTTTGGTCCGCTCTGCTTTTTGTAACGTTCTGGTCCGCTCTGAGATCATTCTTGTCCTGTTAAGACATGCTGGTCCTCTTTGGGAATATTCAAGTGCACTTTAAAACATTCAGTTTTTCTTTGAGGGCATTCTGGTTCACTATAAGGGCATTTTTGCTCCAATTTGAGAGAACATCCTGAGGTGGCAGTTTGGTGAGAAGTACACATGAGCAGTCAAGCGGGCGTGACCCGAGCCCCAGCGCAATCCTGTGCGTGCCACTAATCCTGCCTTTCAAGTGGTTCACGGAGAGCGTGCTAAACTGGCAAGTTAATGCCCAGGCGTAGCTCCACCATGGCTTCTTGCGGCTCTGTCGTCGCTGCCTGTGACAGGCGAGCCTGGCATCGCATCGTCTTTATGCTAATACAGGCGTCCCATGCCACATCTCAAGCCCAGTGGCGGCGAAACGGATGTCACATGCTCGTCACCAGCCGTGTGGGACCTTGCTGTCACCAGCTGGGGGCCGATTTGGTGGGTGTAAGTGTGTGTGAGTGAGGAGGACCACGGCATGAGGTGGAGGAATTGGATTGCTGACAATGTGCTTCTCGTACTAACCACTTCAGTCAACGTATCAATTAGGGGTGGGAGATAAAAAAATCATATGGCTATATATTATTTTATTGTACTGTATATCAATTTTCTGAGCTGCTTATCCTCACAAGGGCCAAGTGCTGGCGCCTATCCCAGCTGTCATCGGGCAGGAGGCAGGGTACACTATGAACTGGTTGCCAGCCAATCACAGGGCACATGCAGACAAACAGCCGTACTCACAATCACACATAGGGGCAATTTAGAGTCTGTAATTGTTATTATTATTAATGTTGGATGTTTTTTGTGATGTGGGAGGAAACCGGAGTGCCCGGAGAAAACCCTCGCAGGCATAGGGAGAGCATGCAAACTCCACACAAGCAGGGCCGGGATTTGAACCCCAGTCCTCAGAACTGTGAGGCCAACGTCTTAGCTAGTTGCGCTCGTGATCCTTGTGAGGATAAGGGGTTCAGAAAATGGATGGATGGATACATAAACAAATACACACACACCCACGCACAGGTGGGCAGGAACTACTCCGTGACTTTTACAAGTATTATCCATCCCTTTTCTGTACCACTTATCCTCATTAGGGTCAAGAGCGTGCTGTAGTCGATCCCAGCTATCTCTGGGCTAGAGGCGGGGTACACCCTCAACTGATTGCCAGCCAGGTGCAGGGCACATACATATTAACATTGGATAGGTTCCCAACTACGCCATCTTGTGTGTCATAGAGGTCCGAGAACACAGGTGATAGGTGAAGTTTTTTTCTATCATTAATTGATCCGATTGGTGTCAGGGACTGTAGTGATGTCATTGGAAACCTATCCATACACAGATTCCCACCTATGGGGAATTTAAGGTCTTCAATCAATCTACCATGCGTGATTTTGGGATGTACCCGGGAAGTACCTGAAGAAAACCCATGCAGGTATGTAGAGAATATGCAAACACCACATAGGTGGGGCCGTTATTTGAACGCCGGTCCTCAGAACTTTGAGGCAGATGTGCTAACCACTTGTCAACCGCGTGTCGATCACGTCATACTTTTTACTTTTACTGATTTAAGAAGAAATTGTAGTTTTATTCCATTCCGATATATGATGTACATGCTGCTCTCTACTACTTTTATTTATTAATAATTGTGTGCATGATCTTTCTTTAGACTTTTCCAATCCACTGTGGTGACCATGGTGATGGACGACTCACGTTCACAAACAATAGTCACGTGACAAAGTGAAATCCAACAGGATAAAACAGTGAAATCATACTGCGCATGAAAGCAGGGTGAGAACGTTTTACTTGGAAAGATCATGAGTAATACATACCTGTCAAGTTTTCAGAGCAACCTGTGTAAACTACCAAAAAAATCCTTACAACATAGTTTTTCAATGATTTTTATTGGAGATCCATAATGATAATATCTGAAGTTAATGTCTAATTATCAAAGTCTATTTAGTGGCATTACTGTCTTCAGAATTGTATTCATGTGTAACTTTCTTCACCAACTCTAAATGCTGACCCTACTGCTTAAAATTACAGCATCCAACCATATCGACTTTGCATTCCAATAATGCTGTCAGAATCCGTATGATTTGTGATATACGACCGTATACGTATGATTCACCACAAAATCCGTATGAACTACGGCTAAACCGTACGAGTTGACAGGTATGGTAATATCATTGTAGTCTTTATAGGTGAGTGGGTGTATTCATTTGACTTGGCTCATAATGGAACCCAGTGCTATGTCTTAAAAGTTCAATGTGATACAAATAAGCAAGTAGACATTTCTCTTGCATGACGTCGCGCATTTACGTATTACGAACCCGACTAGTCGGCATAAAACATTACACACTTCATTCAGCAGGTCAGTGATACACAAACAAAGTGAAAGTTGTTCTCCTGCAATGTATAATGCACTGATAAAAATTCAATCAAACTCCAAGAAGATACTTCTCCCTCACTTACCGTCGAACATACAGCCTTGTGTTTGTTGATATTGTCCACATTTAGTTGTACGTGCGGTCTTCCGCGAGCCTTCATCCATCGGAGACACTTCGTCAACTGTGTTTTAGGCTTTGGAAAATGAATCAACCAGGCCCCTTGTAAGCTAGCAAGATATCTTTCATCAAAATTGCACGTTCCCCAAGCGCATCTGAGGACCATTTTCTTCGCAACACTAACTTTTCCAACCCCACGCAACTGATAACCAGCATTGCTTGTGGGAAAATATGGCGAGAGGGCCGTGTCAAGCCAGAGGTTAAGACAATGCGGTTATCTGATTTGCTATTATTGTATGAGTGATTGACAAGTCGGAAAGGTCCATTTCAAGTGATCCACCAACTCCTGAAATAGTCGTCACGAAAACGGGGAAGCATTTCGTCCATCACTTTCAAGCCAGCAAGTACGAGAAACAAATTGCTCGCTGGCTGCCCACAAGTTAGCAACCTGTTCTGTTGGCCCTGTCTCCTTTTTTTTCCCCTACGGAACACACAGTCTGGACTACGACAGGTTATGATGATTTAAACAACCTTCACACTGCTATGCTATCGAATTCATAAGGTAGGACATTGATTTATTGTTGAGTTTGTTTGTCCTGTAACTGCCCTTGTCAAATATGTCACTGTATTCATTAGTATTGGCAAATTTGTGGGCATGCGATTGTGTCATTTCACTGACCACGGAGATGCTTACATTACAGTGTGTGCATCAACCTGCGTCAATCCTGAATATTTCTGCTTTAACTTTATACCTACAATGTAAATTCCAACACATTATTGTTAGTGTGGCGCAAGTGGGAGTGTGAGACCCTCTATCAAAACCAAGTTGATATGGTTTAAATAAAACTACCATGTATTTTTTTTTATTTTCTTTTTTTTAATAAAGACTTAGTACTGTCCCACAAGCAATACTGGTTGTTAGTAGCGTGCGCTTGGAAAAGTCAATGTTACGGAGAAAATGGTCCTCAGATGCGCTTGGGGAACCTGCAATTCTGATGAAAGATATCTTGCTAGCTTACAAGGGGCCTGGTTGATTCATTTTCCAAAGCCCAATGCTTGCATCAAATGATTTATTTACATAGTACATGGAGCTAATAAAGTCAGTATGAAATAAAGATATTAATTCAATATCCATTAAACCATCAATCCATTTTGTTCCCCTTGTCAGGAGTCAGGTCGTGGGTTTGCATCTTAAGCAGAGAAGCCCAAACCTCCCACTTCCGAGCCATCAATCAAATTGCATCAAGTCACATGTCTGGACTGCATCCTTGCACAACCAGATTTATTTTAATTTACTTCATTCAAACTTTATAGAACCAGGTAAAAGACCCTTTTAAACAGAACATCTCTTTTCAAAAGTTGACCTGGCCAAGGTTGCAGTAGATTAAACGTCAAGTCCAAGTCAATCACTTTCAGGTTTGTTTATTTTCAGCTCCCCTCACAAAATGAATATTTAACAAATTTTAGGCCCCATAAATGGTGGAAAAAGTTTTAAAATGATTTTCTTAACCACAATTTTTCACAACAATTGTTCTGCTTTTGGAACTGCCAGAGCCTATTGTATTGTGCTATCAGTTATTTTCTTAGATATGAATTGGCCTTTAGTATACAAAGATTTTGTTTCATCAAAATTATCTAAAGATTTTATTGTTTGATAGTGTTCACCAATATCTGAATTTGCACATTCACATTTTATGTAGTTATATATTCTGGGCAGCACAGTGGCTCACCTGGAAAGTGTTCCGAGTACAGATTTGACTTGAATAATAGTCAGAAAGTAGGAAGTTACTCATTTTCTACTCTATTACATATTACCTCATATACAGGGTTCATTCGCGACTTTGAGCTTCAGTTTCTGTGGCTTCAGTGCTTCGTGGGTTTATATTAAAAGAAAAAAAAAACGGCCAGATTCGGCATATTGCGGAAAGACACGTTGATAACAATGCGTGTGATTGGTTCCTGGTGCGACATCAACCAATGAGAGCATGAGTGGCTATATCCCGTGTGCTGATTGGGTGCACATCATCGAAGCCTCACCCAACAACTTCCCTTGTCCTACCCATTTCCATGTTTTGTCTGCCGTCTCGTCCACGCTGTTGACCGTCTCGCATATGTACTGTATCTTAGTGTTGTGTGAAGTGATTTTTTTTTTTAAGGGATAACATTTTTTGATTATGTTGTTACAATACCACCTCAGCATTGTGCCCCAGCGAAAGCTTCCTCCGCAGTGCCCAAGAAGTGGTAACTCCACAGGCACTTTTATTCTTTGGGGTGTCTAGCGGGAGTAATGGGCTCCTATATGGGAACACTTTTATCGTTTTTGAGATCCGGCAGGAGGAATCAACCACTTTGTGTGGCAAATGGCACGGGCAAAGTGGCTCCTACTGAGATGTCCTCCAGGGCTCCGGAAAGGGCACTTTTATCCTTGTTAGACCCTACATTGTGATTTCCCCCCCCCCCCCCCCCTTGACGACGAGGCTTTTTGGTCAGCAAAGGCTGTTCGAAAAAAAAAAAAGATACAGCCTCAAAAACGTGCCTCTATATGGTGCTGCTGGTCGTGATGTGGAGGAAGACTATCCTAACCTCATCAGTGAGGGATGGCGGCAGCAAATTTAAGAGGACGCCTATGTGTACTTTTCCAAGGACCGTGTTTACGATCATGTGGCAATGGTGTAGGTGAGTTAACTTAAACCCTCTCCTTCGCCATTGTGTGTGTGTGTGTGCGTGTGTGTGTAGGTGTGTGTGAGACGGGACTGTGCAGGGGTGTGGAGTGAGAGTGAGAAGGGATAGAAATGGAGCCCGAGGAGTTGGGAGTTTACAAATTTAGTGAGGGTGACCGGGGAGGACTAATGTTTAAGAGAGGACATGTTGACATTGAGGGCTTAAAGGCTCTAATAATGCCTTCCAAGCACCAAACCGGTGCTTCGTACCATTATTGTTCCTGTCACCAAGGCTTCTCCCCTCCATTTCCCGACCACGGCCAAGCGACTGTTGCAGGAAATATTAAAAAAGGTTTTCTAAATGAAGATTTAAGTAAATACATAAATATACATTTAACTATTACATTGTTGTTTTCTTTATCTATTTGTTTTGATTGTATTAATTTGTATTTACTTTTATTTTGCTTTGTTTTCTCTGCTCTCTGAACCCTGGTCAAGAATGTAAATGAGAATTTGCTCTTAATTGCTTTCCCTGGATAAATAAAAGTTGAATACATACTGTACATTAACAAATATTGTTCTCCTGAAAAAGAAAACCAAAATTCTTTTGAAATTTTCTGTTCCTGCGGGATACGTTTGTCTCTTTTAGATGTTTGTCAGTTGTGATCACTTGAGGAATTGTGAACAAGGTGGCGACATTCAGAGGTCCTCACCCTCCTCGTCCTTTTGCCTTTCCCCATTGGTCTTGTTGGTCTTTTCTCCATAACCCTTGCACTGTCTTTCATTCTAATCTAACGCTGATGATATTTGTCCAGGATGACCTCTGCTTGCACAGCGTAATTACCCCGCGCCTCTCTATCAGAGTGCCTATCGGAAATCAATACACCATAAGGAGGTGCCGTCGCCGCTTATTATTAACCACAACGGCCTTGCTCATTGTCCATGACATCGCAGATGAACGCCAAATAGCACATATAGTGGAATGCCGTGAGTGGGAGCGATTACTTCGGTCTGGATGGCTCATGATATTAGCGCTTCATCCAGGTTTAAGTACCCTTCACAGAACACCACCTGTAAACTAGAACAGCACAAATTCTGTATATGACAGCAAGAACGACCCAAGAATGGGGAAAGCTAAAATATCAGCATGTTCTCAAGTGGACAAGAATGTTCCCTGGGTGGACCATTTTTCTTTTTTAAAAAGGACTAGAATGCTCCCAGGGTTGACCAAATGTCCTCCAAGTGGACTAGATTGTTGTAAAGTAGACTAGAAAGTTGTGCAGAGTGTTCAAAAGTGGAATACCATATTCCCAGAGTGGACCAGATATTTTCTAAAATGGTCATGAATGCTCACATAGTGTATCATGATTTCCTCTCCATCCTAATTTTCTAAAATGAAGTACAAGGCCCCAAATGTGACAAAAATGCCCTTAAAGGGGGCTAACAGTTTTTCAAATGGTCTTGAATTTTCCCAAAGTGGATTACAATCCTCCCTCCCAGGGATCAGAACGTCCTCCATATGGACTAGAATGTTCCCAAAGTGGCCCAAAATGTTTCCAAAGTGTAATAGAATATTCCTAAAATCCACTACATTTCCAAAATGGATGATTTAAAAAAAAAATTGATTAGAAAGCTACCAAACTGAAACAGTCCCATTTTGTCTAAAATTGACCAGTTTGCCTGTAAACAGGGACCCAATTACCCTTAAAGTGGACCAAAACAACCTCCAAGTGACCTAGAATGTTATAAAGTGGAACAGATCCTGGTGCAGAATGTTGCTATCGGGACCAGGTTTTTCTTAAATTAAATGGAATGGTCCCACATTTAGAAACCTAATTCCAGTCGTACATTGTGGTAAACAAATAAAACCAGAATGCAACAATTTGCTGATCATCTTCAACTTATGTTTAAAGACACTACAAATACAATATATTTAATGTTCGAACTCAGGGGTCGGGAACCTATGGCTCGCGAGCCATACCTAGTTCGTTTGGTGGTTGCATATGGCTCGCAGAGCCCTCATAATGACATACTGTACACTTGATTTCTGTCATGCAGGCAACGCAAATCAGAGGTTTGTCCGTGTGGGGTTGTCGTAGTTTGGTGTGGGAGGCAATGCAAATGACACAGAGATAGTTTGTCCTAGTGGGGTTACCATAGTTTAGTGTGGCAGTCGATGTCCACAGGCCCAGAAGGGTCAAACGCTGATCACGTCGGAACAACTAATGATGGAAACACTTTTGACAGAGGTCGCTCAAAGAAAAAAGCATGAGCAGCGAAGTTTTCAACAAGCATGGACAGCCTTTGTGGAGAGGGAGGGTTCTGTTGTATGTCTACATTTACAGATGGGTATGGTACAAGTAAGAATAGGGGAAGAATTCCACCTACAAAGTTTCAACAATTTGTGTCCTTACTTCCTAAATATTTACTGACTGTAATTTTAAGACAACACAACACAGTCATAAACATGACCCTGTCGCACCTTTTTTTGAACATGTTGGAGCCATAAAAATCCAATTTAATGATCATTAGGTTTGTTAAAAAAAAAAGGTTTCATCTGCTTCCAAAGAGGACCACAATAGCTTTCAAGGGAACCAATATTTTCCGTGGTGGACTAGAATGCTCACTGTGGAATATAAATTACTTCAAATAGACCAAAATGTTTCCAGGATGTACTACCATATTCTCACAGTGAACTAGAATGTTCCCAAAGTGGACCAGAATTTTCCCAAAGTAGATGAAAATGATTTCAAAGTGGACTAGAATGTTCATAGAGTGGACCAGAATGTTCCCAAAATAGATTGGAAAATATTCAGTGGACACGAATGTTCCCAAAATGGATGATTGTTTTTCTAAAATACCAGAACCATGGACGACTGGATAGCACCTCTACAGTTCCTAACTGCTCTGAGGACTTAGGTTCAAATCCTGGCCTCGCCTATGTGGAGTTGACATGTTTTGCCTGTGCCTGTGTGGAATTTCCCTGTGCACTCGAGTTTCCTCCCACGTCCCCAAAACATGCATTCTAGGTTAATTGAAAACTCTAAATTACCCGTAAGTGTAAAAGTGAGTGTGAATGGTTGTTTATATGTGCTGTTTTTCTCTGCGGGTATTATTGCGTTTCCATTGTTTTTGTTTTTTTACTATCCACTACACTATATAAAAACCGTTTAGTGAGTAGGGATCGAGGGAATGATTTCAAATGTAGTTGCTGTATTCAGAATCGTTGACACATTCCCAGTAGGAGCTTTACTGTTTGATAATTTTTATGTAGTGTACTGTGCAGAAGAATCCCATGACTTTTTCGAAAACAATATGAAAGCGCTCACAAGGAACATAGAGGTACAAATACTTCAGTGTGTGAGAATTTGGTCCTAATTGCACTTTATTTTATTTTGTTTATTCAGTTTTTGTACTTAACAGTCTAATGTTGTGTACTGCTGCGTCATTAAACACACCATTTCATATTTGTCTTGTGTTCATTGATTCATTGATAATAACAAAAATGATTATGAAATGACAAGTAGCGACTGCTCTCTTCTCGATTCGGCAATACGGAATTTTTTGCAGCTTTTTATCTGCCACGGAGCAGCTCATGAAGTTTGGAGCCATATCTTTCCGCCGACCTCTGCGTTTTCTTATTGGCATTCCCGTCAACAAGATAAGAAAGAGTGCACCAAGATTTCATCAATGGAGCAAACTTCCTCCATTTATACGGGGACTGGCGCTGACTTTAAAGGCGAGGGGACCTTGACGGCTGCGACCACCCCGTCTCAACTGGACGGCGCTTCTTTTTTATTGATTAGACGCCGAGACTTTTCCAAGGTGATTTTATGAGCTCCGCTGGAGCCAATAACGCTACTGTGAGCTTTTTAAGTGAACACCATACTCCATCAAGGACGGCAAAGAGCTGACAGGCCTTGTAAGGCAAACAACGGAAAAGAAGGTTTTAGCAGTTTACATTTCAAACCTCACTTTGAAACCCCACCCCTGGTTTGAGACCCTAATTTTAAACCTTAATTGTTCTTTGAGACTCTATTTTAGGCATGAACCCCTAACTCTGACTTAAACAGTAATTTGAGACTCTAGACTTAGTTTGAAACCTTGCCCTAAAATTGTTTACAAATCCCAATCCCTCTTTGACACCCTGACTCAAACTTCAAACCCAAATTTGAGATCCCAACACTTGTTTTGAAACCCTCATTTTGGTTCAAAACTTTAGTTTATAAACATAACCTGAAATCTGTACCCAGGATTTACACCCGACTCTAATTTGAAACCTTTTTTTAAATCGTAACCCAGATTAAAGAGCATTTGTGACCCCGACCCCTTACCCTGGTTTGAAACTTTAATTCATAACTGATTTAAAATCCTCAACCATGGTTGAAACCTTACTGTATGGGAACTTTACTCTGAAATTCAACTTGAAACCCTAACCCTTGCTTGAAAATCCAATTTGAAACCTTAACCATATTTTGAAACTCCTTTTTGAAACCCAAACCCAATCCGAAAACTCTTATTTGAAACAGCAATCCTTATTTGAAGAAATAATTTAAAAGACTAACCCTGTCTGGAAATGTTAATTTATAACTCTAACATGAAATTACAACCCTGGTTTGAAAGTGTAACTTGAAACCGTAACCCTTGTATGAAATGGTCATTGAGGCTTGAAGCACTAATTTGAAAGCTAAAGCCAGGCTTGAAGCCTTAATTTGAGTTGTTGTGAGAAGGACTGTGAGGACAGAGGAGGTGAAAAAGGGACGAGGATGTGGTGATCAATATGTTTGTGCTCAATACAGGAAGTGAAGCAATTCCCAGGTGGTAGCGGGTCGGATATAGGCGGCAGGGGGCAGAGGCTGGAACTGAGATATTTTATTCTGGTTCTTTAAAATCCACTGGGTCACATGGCTAATCTTCCTGTAGACTCACACTTCATGTGGTCGACAAAAGACCCCTTCTCCACAAAATTAGAGACAAAACATAGTATCTGTGGAGATGTTCCTGGCTTTCTTAATGTGGAATGTTTGAGGGTGCTTTCACACAAATTCAGCTTGATTTGCAAAGTTGGTGTAGCAGAAACTGTACCAGAAAATATTTTCCATGACTGTGTACTTGGAAGTGTTGTGGCAATTTTCAAACCCCTGTCTCTCCCCATCCTGCTATTGTCTTCATACCACTGTTGTACACTTGAAAGGACCTCAGAAAGCATCAAGTCTGTACATGCGCAACCTACTTCTGCATTCGGTATATGATATACATCAGGGGTCCATCCATTTTCCAAGCAAATTATCATCACAAGGATAGCGGGAGTGCTGGAACCTATCCCACCTAACTCTGAGCGAAAGGTGGACTACACCCTGAACTTGTTGCCAGTCACAGGGCACATATCGACACCATTACTGAGCAGGAATCAACCCCAGGCTGCCCACACCGAAGTCAGGCGTGTGTACCACTACACGATCAGTCGATACATCAATGGGTGTCAAATTCTATTTTGTCGCCGGCCACATTGTAGTTACGGTTTCCCTCGGAGGTCCACTATTGTCAGGGATGGCGATGCCGTAACAGCGGATCCCAAAAAGACTCGAGAACCAAAGTCCCCAAAAAATTTTATTCAATGGAAGGAGAATGCGATGGTGAGACCCATGATACAAAAAGGAACTCACCACCGGAGTGCATCACAAATGGATAACACAGGGAGCAATGACAAAAAGCCAATTGGGTAAACTATCTGTTTAGAGTTACAAAATTTAGACCGAAGGCAAATGTCACTGGTGAGAAAAGAGCAAAGACTGGTGAATAATCTGACGCCTGCACGCTGTCACAGGGGCTCCTCAACAGGCTATGATTACTATTCGCGATAGGTGCATCACCAATCTCCACGCCAACACTCGGTCACCCTGATGCTGCAACACAAAGACAAACAATTATTGAAAACCACGGCAAAGAGAGTTTTGCACCCACTCCCCCCACACTCAACGTACGTCCCCTGGTGGACCACCCAGTTTCTGCGAGTGGACAGAGTGGAAGGATCCAAGCGTGGGGAATTGAGAAACGCTCCTCAGAGCCTTCCAACTCGACCAAATGCTGCACACCCTTTCTCCTTCTACCGTAATCCAAGATCTCAGCCAGCATGTACACTGGCTCGCCATTGACCATGCACGAAGGAATTGAGACCATTGAAGGATACAGAGGGCTGGAAAAAACTGGTTTGAACAAGGAGACATGGAATACACGGTAAACTTTGATGAATGGAGGATACCCAAGTTAAACTGACACTGGGTTAATACAGTCAATCTCGAAAGGACCATTTTACTGAGGATCCATCTTAGAATCCCTGGCCAGATGAAAATCTTGTGCGGACAACCAAACGTTCTAACCAGGATGATAGGGAGGAACCAGTCTCCGATAACGATGCCCCAACTGCTTGTTGCGAACTGTAGCACGGTATAAGAACACTCTGGCATCTCACCACACCCGATAAGCACTTTGGAGATAGACCCAAAAGAGATGGAATGACCACCGCCCTCTCCTGAGTAGGAAACATTGCCGGTTGATAACGGTACCCCTTCATGAACAGCGACCATCCACTGGCAGAGCAAACAAAGGTGTTGTGTGCATATTCCATCCAAGGCAGGTGAGAAGACGATGAGGATGGGTGCTGATGGCAAACACAGTGAAGAGCAGGCTCTACATCTTGACTCACCCTCTCAGCCTGGCTGCTGGTCTGAAGGTGGAAACCGGGCGAATGACTCGAGGAAGCCCCTAGTGCTTTGCAGAACAATCTCCAGACCCTAGAGACAACCTGTCACATAGCAGGTTGACAGAATTCCTATGAAGTCAGAAGACATGTTGAACAAGGAGATTAGCAATCACAAGGAAGGGAAGGCAACTTCAGCAGAGTAACATATCAGCCTATTTTGGACAACCTGTCTACCACACTCAAGATTACATAGTTCCCCCTGGACAGCAGTGATGAAGTCCATGGTGATGTGGAACCAGGGTTGGAAAAAATGAGCAGTGGATGAAGAAAACCTGTCAGAAGGTGGTGGGACATCTTGCTACAGGCACACACTGTGTATGCCGCAACAAAATCCTTGATGTTCTTGTGAAGCCCTTGCCACTAGAACAGCTAGGTAATGAGAGAATATGTCAGATCGACCCCAGGATGGCAGCACGGTGGATCAGCTGGTAAAGCGCTGGCCTCACAATTCTGCAGACCGGGGTTGGATCCCGACCCCGCCTTTGTGGAGTTTGCATGTTCTCCCCGTGCCTGCGTGGGTTTTTTCCAGGCACTCCAGTTTGCTCCCACATCCCAAAAACATGTAACATTAATTGGACACTCAAAATTGCCCCTCGGTTTAATTATGAGTATGACTCTTGTCTTTTTCTATGTGCCTTGCGATTGGCTGGCAACCAGTTCAGGGTGTACCCTGCCTCCCGCCCGTTGACAGCTGGGATAGGCTCCAGCACTCCCCCTCCCCGCGACCCTCGTGAGGATAAGCGGCAAAAGAAAATGGATGGATGGCCCCAGGATGGAAAGTGACTCTAAAAGTGTGTCCCCAGCTCAATATCTTTGGCACAGAGCAGCTGGAACAAACAACTTGGCCTCAGGAACTGGAGCTTGGCCCTCCCTCCTCTTCCCACATCCATCACCATCTTCTCAACCTCCCACTACAGCTTCACCACCACCCAGGTCACAGGTAGAGTGGTCTCCTCCACAGGCTGAACAGCATACGGACCATGCAGCTGAGACTGGGCTTCAGGTTTTCGATTCTTTGACCCAGGGCAGTAAGTGATGATGAAATTCAAACATGTCAGGAACACTAACTAACGCGCTAGACTCAAGTTGAGCACGTTAGGTTTCCTGCAGTCCAGAGGTAAGATGGATTCTTGTAGTCGGTGAAGACTTTAAAAAAATTCTTGGGGGCCTCCAGCAGTGCCAGGACAGTGGCCAGCCGTTCTCTATTGCCTACGTCGCACCTCTACTGAAAAAAAAAAATGGATAAAGTAGGGCAATACAACAAAAAGCCCGTGTGGTAAACAATATCTCTTTCGAGTTACTATGTTCAGACTGAAGACAAACATCAGCGGCAAAGACCGGGCAAAGATTTTGTGACTATACTAATGCCCACACACTTATGTACGCCCTTAAATAGGCTTTTGATTACTAATTGCAACAGGTGCGCTGCCAAAGTCCACGTCCACCATTGCTTAAACGGCAAGGTTCCACTGTATTTAAACAAAACAAAGCAATTCCTTCTTGTTAAGGTCAATGGTTGAGGAGCCCTGTGAAGGAACACGTGTCTTCTTTTTGTGTGTCATGAGTCAAAATTATTACGTAACGCTACAGTGTAATCCTGGTCCAAGTGTTTAAAAAGTCTAATCCTTGTCGCTGGCAGTAACCTCAGACATAAAAATGAGGGTAGGAAAAAAATTCTTGAGTGTTGTTTTTCCTTTTTTTGTGCCCCCTTGCCCCTCAGCTCCAGATATGAGAAATGTAAGGATACTGTGTGCCCACTTTTATTTTTATAACTTTATTGGATGGCAGATAAATACAGTACTACGTCAAAAGACATGGAAAACTGTATAAATACTAATGTATAAAAAAATAAACTAGGTTTTAGATTCAGATCTATTGTGCACGATGGCGATGTGGACAACAGGAAATTTCTTTGAACCAGTGACGTCATTAATCATATCAGGGAATTATGACATAAAAACAAATATAGTGAAATATATATAATATAAATATAATCTAATTATATAAATATAGCAAAAATATGCCAATTATCAAATTGGTGTAAGTCTCCCAACTGTGACTTGAAACCCTACATTTCAACTGAAGCACTGTTTTACCTTCACTTCACCATGGTGTAGTACAAAGATTTTTGAGGCAGCCCATATTTTGCTTTTGTTATCTTTATCCCTTGGTAGTTTCGGATTCATAAATTCCCGTCAGCCTGGGTAAAACAGACTTATTCAGCCTCCATGCAAAATGCAACAGAGCTCTTGACAAGATTGTTGCGCATACACTCATGTCATGCCATATGATGCGACTGAACGGCTTTTCCCGCCAAATCATTTTCTTGTCTAAGTCGTGTGGAACAATTTATTCGTTCCATTTTAATTTTGAGATTAGGTGAGTATAATCCAAATAATAAAATAAAAGGTGAAACAAAAAAATTGGAGAAAGTAGTCATGATGCAAGGGAGAAAAACATGCCATTTGATTGTAACCCTGCTTGTTTGAACCCAAATTTGAAACCATAGTTGTAATTTAAAACCCTATTGTCAGGAAGCCCTACTTTAAAACCCCAAAGCAGGATCGAAATACCAATGTGGAACCTAAAGACTTGTTTGAAACCCTAATATAAACTTGAAATACCCTTAGCCAGGGTTGCAAACCTACCTGAAAATCCTAACGGTAAACTAGGATTGAAACCCCAATGTGATACCATAATGCTGTCATTGTCTTGAAACCCTAGTTTGGAGAGAAAAAACTCCCAGCCTAAATCCCTAACATTTATTTGAAATCATAACCCAGGGTTGAAACCCTGATCTAAAAATCCAACTCCACATTGAAATAAAAAACTCCCCCTTGTTTGAAACCCTGACCACGCCTTAAAACCTTAATTTAAAATTTGAAAACACCAAACCAGGCTTGAATTGCTCATTTGAAACCATAGCTTTATCTCAAAACCTTATTCTAAAACTCAAACCCAGGCTTGTAATCCTATTTCATAACCGTAATGCAAATTTTAATGCTGAACCCTTTTTTAAAAACTTTAACTCATTCTTGAAACCTTAATTTGAAACCCTAAACCAGAGAACCTTGAATTGAAAATCTAACCCCCTTTTGAAACCTTAATTTGAAAGTCAATACTTTTGATATATCACTTTAAGGTAATATCTATTTGAACGAGTTCTCTAACGGCATCAAATACGGTGGAAAACGGTGGCACTTTGATGTGCACAGCTCTCCGAAGTCTCTCCCAACTTGCCGGCGGTAACAACAGAAATAAAAACGGTGAGCCAGGGTAGCATAAAAGATGTCTTGTGAAAGTCGTTCGAGCGTTTTTTTTTTGTGCCCCTCCCCCCAGAGATGAGCAATGTAAGGTTAGCGTGTGCCCACTGCTCCATATTAATGACGACATTGGCTCACCTCCTGTACATTGTTTGGGTTATTGCCCCCGGGTGGCCACACGGCACAATGTCAATGCATCCCGCGCCTCCCGGGCACCCCTTCCCCCCCATAACCAGTCGCAATCCCTCCTCGGCCCCCGCAGCCTCGCTCAAGGTCGGTACCAAGCAGCCGTGAAGAGGTCACCAGAAAGTCGATATACAGGAAGACTGTTTCAGAATGTTCGGAAACCATAAGCAGGGTGAGAGACTACCGCTGACCTGAAATCAGACCATGACAAAATCTTGAACTCCTAAACGTGCCTTAAAACTAATTTGATATTGTTTCCCCCTTTTTTTTTCTTTAAAACTGTAACCCAACTTTAAAAACCTTATTTGACACCCTAACCCAGGCTTGAAATCATTTACAGTGAAGAAAAAAGGTATTTGAACACTCTACTATATTGCAAGTTCTCCTACTTAGAAATCATGCAGGGGTCTGAAATTTTCATCGTAGGTGCATGTCCACTGTGAGAGAGAGATAATCTAAAAAGAAAAATCCAGAAATCACAATGTATCATTATTTTAAGGATTTATTTGTGTGATACAACTGCAAATAAGTATTTGAACACCTGAGAAAACCAATGTGGTAATATTTGGTACAGTAGCCTTTGTTTGCAACTACAGAGGTCAAACGTTTCCTGTAGTTGTTCATCAGGTTTGCACATACTGCAGGAGGGATTTTGGCCCACTCCTCCACACAGATCTTCTCTAGATCAGACAAGTCTCTTCTAAATCTCTTCTAAAATTACAAAATGTCTTCAAATTTACACTTTTTGAGAGATTGGAAGTATTTTCTTACAAAAGTAATTTTATGGATAAATTGACTATTATTTGAACATATTCCTTTCCTTGATTTTGTATTCCATTATCCATCATTTTTATGTAATGTAATAATATGAAGAGACCGTTTCACACAAATGGTTTTACAGTCATAATGGTCCTGTAAGGCATGGATGTCAAACTCATGATGACTGTGAAATCATGTAAATGTTTCATCGCTTGATCATATAAACAATATTACAAAGACATGGATAACTAGTTTTCAAATGCCCATTATTTGGTTTTATTGTATCATTTTGTACTTCGTACTGTTTAAAAATGAGAAGTGTTGCTTGAGGATTTAAATATATTTTTTGTTTTAGATTTCATATCTGGGCGGCATGGTGGCGCAGCTGTAAAGCCTCACACTTCTGATGACTGGGGTTCAAATCCCTGCCCCGCCTGTGTGGAGTTTGCATGTTGTTCCTGTGCCTGCGTGGGTTTTCTCTGGGCACTCTGGTTTCCTCCCACATCCCAAAAACATGCATTCATTGGAGACTCTAAATAATCCTTAGATGTGATAGTGAGTGTGACTGTTGTCCGTTTCCATGTGCCCTGTGATTTGCTGGTAACCAGTTCACCAGTCCTACCCTAACTCCTGCCTGATGACAGCTGGGATTGGTTCCAGCACTGCCGCGGCCCTCGTGAGAATAAGTTGCTCAGAAAATGGGTGAATGGATGGATTTCATATCTGATCAAATTATTAAAAGGTCTCTTGTTGTTTACTTGACTAGCATGTATTTTGAGTTTCTAATGCATCAATACAATGTGTGAAACTACTGTAATGATGTAGCATGTGCTGCATTAATCTATTACAGCGGTACGTCTACTCACGAACGTCTCTAGTAACGAAAAATTTAGGAAACGCCTCGTGGAAAAATAAAAATATGTTGAGGATGTGAAAATGGCCAACCTTGGTCAGTAAATACTCTGATTAATTAAGACACTTGTGAAGAGTTTTAAATTGTTAAAGAAAGCCTGTAAAACATCTTTTAAATTTGAAAATATTTTTAATACACAGTTAAAGTCATCAGTCAGTATCCTAAGACATGGCCAAGCCATGGCAAGGGTTCATGAAGACAAGCTTGTGAGTACAGCAATAATGATACAGCCCCAAATATAGATAGCAAATATTTTTTTTCAGACATACATCTGAGTAGTAGTACTCTTATTCATCAGTAGCTAAGAAGTCAATCTAATCTGGTTATGACCCCCACTTCATAGCTATCCCGCCCTCCTCATCCATCCTCCAGCATTAAGAACGGTCCTCTAATGCGGAGATGGTGCAGGTAGAGTTGTTGCTATGGAAACTGGAGCCCAAGTCAAATTTGTCCTCCGTGGTGTCGTTCGCAGAGAGTTCAGGGGTTAAGGACGGTGTGTTCACGAGATGGTATTCATTTTGGTTGTGACAAGTTCAGGTGCTCACTAACACGTTGACTTCATTTACGGAACTGAGTTCTTCCTGGTGTTAATTTTTTTTTCTGCGCAACATGCAGATTTGCCACTTTGGTTCTTTCCAAACCTTAATTGAGGTATTTCACCAAACACCAACAAACAAAAATACTACAAAATGTACCGAAATAATGACGTTGTCCAATTTTACTTACTCAGTGGAAAATCTGTAACTATAATTTTTAACCCTCCTTTCAAACTTTAACCCAGGCCTGAAACTTTGCTTTGAATCCCTAACCCCACCAAATATGAAACCCTAACTCTTGTTAAAATCTGCAACAAAGATTTATAACCAATTTTTAAACCCTAACCCTACTTTAAAACACTATCTGTGGCATGAAAACCTAATGTGAATGACAAAGACTTGCTTAAACCCCCAATCCAGACTTCAAATTCTAAACTTGAGTAACTGATGGTGCACAAGCCTGACTTTTGTGCGGGCAGCGAGGATCGATTCCTTATCAGTGATGGTGTCTATGCGCCCTGTGACTGACTGACTGCCGACCAGTTGGGCGTGTAGTCTGCCTTTCCCTCAAAGCTCGCTGGGATAGGCTCCAGCACGCCCGTGACCGGAGGATAAGTGGCTTGGAAAAAAAGATGGATCCATGAAATCTTAAATTTGACTCGAAACCCTGATTTGAAATGCCAAGCCTGGTTTGAAACCTACAAAACCCAAATTAGAAATCCTAACCTTTTTTTTCTGTAAACTGTGGCATGAAACACTTTTAATATGTAACCCTTTTTTTTTTTAAAACCTCACCAACTAACCCAAATTTGAAACCCTTAGCCATGTCTAAAACCCTAACCCTGGCATGAAACTTTCATTTAAAAGGCTAACCTAAATTATTTTTACAAAAAACTAAGCAACCGATTTTAAAAAAAAACTAACCCAGAAACTCCAACCCTTGTTTAAATATGTAACCCTGTCTTGAAACCCTGCTTTCAAATCCCAACTGTGATGTGAAAACCTACATTGAAACCCTAAGGAATATTTGAAACTGTGGCCCTTTCTTAACAAACCCACTTCCAAATCCTAAACTTGGCTTTAACTACTCTAGACAAGGCCTAACCCTTGTGTCAAAGGCCTAATCCGCTTTATAAGAATTGTGATTCGACTTGCATGCACCCCCTTATGTAAATCATTGAGGTTCATTTTTACTAACAAGCAACGCAAACTCGTCTTTAATTAACATCCAAATCGTGAATGTGCTCCACATTAACTTGTTTCAGTTGAGTTAAATTCCAGCTTGAAAGCTGAACGCTTCACAGAAATTTTGCGCAAGCTTTAATCATGAAATTATTATTTTTAAAATGTATCCTTAGCTGTTCCATGGTGGAAGCATCTCACACAAATGTTTAATTTAGATAACGATTACGGTTGAAACATCTCTGCGAAGGTCGGGAAAAAAAATTTAATTACTGAGAATAAATAGATGAATATTTTCCAATTTTTTCTACTAAGTGCCGTTTGGAATGAGTCAAGGTTAGCACATCGCACGCATGTGTGTGTTTGTCTAATTTTCCATCCAGAGTTTGTCCAAGTAAACTTGCACAAAGTTGTGCTCATATCTGTAATGATGTGGTCAACAGAGCCCCGTGACCTTATTGTTGTTTCCATAGTTGCACTTCCTGTCTGACGATGTTTTCACTGCTTGTAAAGCTGGTGAACTTTGGCGCCGGGCAAAGTGTAACATCAGCATTGTGGAGCTTTCAACAAGACGCTTTTTTTTTCTCTGCAAAAAAGACATTTTTAAGACCAATATGTGTCCCAATACTTTTATACATTGTCACTTTTGACGTGTCCCAATACTTTTGACCAAAGTCAATAAGTTCCTGCTCTTTTCTTGCCGTGTCGGAGTGCCCATACTTTTGGACAAATAGCACTTTTTATACTTCCATGTCCCAATACCACCACCTCTTCCAGCTCCTTCTCTCTGTGCTAGGTGCTCGCTAGTTTTTGTATCAAGAGGATGTAGATGTCTTAATAATATTTTAAAAAGTCTTCAGTTATCTTGAAGGAGTTGTGTATACGTCCAGGTTTGGACACGTGTCAAACGTTCGTGGGGGTAGTTGTATTAGTTTAATAGTAAGTAAGTAATGGTTGTGTTAATTTCAGGTTGTCAGCTGAAGGTCACATTTCTTGAAATGGCCAGATCATGAGATTGCTTGAAATAGATGAATTATTCTGTTTATTTCTTATTCCACTCATGCAATATTAACCAGTGGCACATACCACATTTTTTTGCCCCCCAAACTTTGTTGGTTTACTTACCCTTTAATTATGACGCAAAATGTCTTGACTGTCTTTAACAAGGTCCTAAAAGGTCATGTCCCAAAAATCTTGGATAGATAACCTTCCTTATGTCCCAAAAATTCTTAAATTATCTTAGTGATGTCCCAAAAGTACCTGGATCGGTAAAGATGGTGGGCATAAGAGCGTGACGAATGAGCTCCTTGAGCTACACTGAAATTCTGTGAGAGTTGTGACTTTCAAGACAAAGGACACATATCAAACATATTCTCTGGTCCTCTTCCGACTCCCGGAGGTTCCACCCCTCCACTGCCGCGCCCCCTTCAGGTCAATATTAGCATGGAGAAGCGCAGTGCGTAGACTCGGCTCGGCCTAATTCTGCGCATGTGGCGCTTGCAAAAATGTGGAGATTAAGACCAATGTCCAAGGGCAAACATCTTTTGCGGCGGTATGACAAGCATTCCGCACCAGAGCTGTTTCTGAGAGGAACACTTTTTTTTAACACCAGCAGGAGTTTTATCTATGACTGCATCTCCTACAAATGTGTGTGACTTTGAATAAAATCTTTATTAGCGTCAAAGATGGATGACAATGGAGGGTGGGGGGTTTGACTTCCACGTATGACAGGGATAAATGGAAGCAAGCGTGAGGATTATTGTGGAGTCAAATTCACCTGGATGATATTGTGTAAATATGTTTACTTCATGACTTAATGCCAGAGGGCAATGCTTTACCAGCTGACCCACCGTGCTACACTAAAAATACATATATGAAAGAAAATATGAATGAAAAAGTCCATTGTCTTTTTTTATATTTGTAAAATATTAACCGGTCGTTATGACATTCCACATGAGATATTTTTAATCTTGAAAACAAACTTTTCAAACCTTAACCTTCCTGTTGTATTGTTTTCTTTGTTACACACAAACTGTTCAAAGTGACCTTCTGCATATTTAACCGCATAGTAAACAAATACAAAAATAAATATTGTTGAATATTGAGCAGGTTTTTTTTTTTTTTTTTGGAGCTTGAATAACACCCCAAAAATAAATGGTTTAACAAACGGACATTCACATTCTGATAATGCTGGTCATGAGCCTGAAGGATTTAACATGCAATCTAACATAATCTTTAACGCATATCATAATTTTCTGTCTGATGTTTCAACGCAAGCACCTTCCCAGTGACGTCACTCTGCACATGGACCACGTGCCCCCCTCATTATGTATCAAATACTGTATATTCATTGACTGTTTTCATTGTGGCACAGATGGGACAGGGGGTTCTGTGATCTTCCTCAAGGAGACTTCGCCAAGACCCAGTCTGAAGGTGACTTAGTGGGTCTATACGTCTTTGTTCAGAACGAAAGATCTCCTAAAACCTTTTAAAATGGCCCCAAGTACAGTGAAGAAAATAAGTATTTGAACACCCTGCGCTATATTGCAAGTTCTCGCACTTAGAAATCATGGAGGGGCAATCTAATGATTGCTCCAACAGTGGACCTTTTTTCACCAACCTGCTTGGCAATTTCTCCGTAGCCCTTTCCAGCCGTGTGGAGGTGTACAATTTTGTCTCTGGTGTCTTTGGACAGCTCTTTGGTCTTGGCCATGTTACAAGTTTGAGTCTTACTGATTGTAAGGTGTGGACAGGTGTCTTTATGCAACTAACGACCTCACACAGGTACATCTGATTCAGGATAATACATGGAGTGGAGGTGGACTTTTAAAGGCGGACTAACAGGTCTTTGAGAGTCAAAATCATTTCTAAGTGGGAGAACTTGCAATATAGCAGGGTGTTCAAATATTTATTTTCTTCACTGTATGTCCTACAAGCGTAAAGTTGCATTAATGAAAACTAAAAACTCTTATATGGCCTATATAGTTTCAGGATAATACATGGAGTGGAGGTAGACTTTTAAAAGCGAACTAACAGGTCTTTGAGAGTCAAAATCATTTCTAAGTGGGAGAACTTGCAATATAGCAGGGTGTTGTTAAAGTTGCCTTAATGAAACCTAGAAACTCTTATATGGCCTATATAGTTTCTTAAGCAATTTTAAATGTCTAAAATAAGCGGGTTTTCCCAACTACTGGGCCCAGACTGGTACCCGTCTGTAGATCATTTTGTACCGGGCTGCAAAGAATGAATAATAAATGATTAAACTATGTTTTTTTTTTCTTCCTGCTGTCTTATTTTGAAAACACCCACTTCCGCCCTTGCCTCATTTCCTGCTTGACTCTTTGCCATGTCTTTTTCTTGCATCAGCAATCCAAGCTAGCCCTCATAAAATTAAACAGAAACAGTTCACTGGAGAGTTTCTTTGGAAAGGGTAAACAAGACAACAATGAGACAGCAGTGGGGTCACAGACTGCTTGCAAAAGGAAAGAAAATACCAATATTCCTATTTGTTACTGATTCGTCGCTGCAGGTGATTCACAAGTCCCACACCCACTCTTTGTGATATATGGTGACCAACTTACTAATGAAACCATGAAACCATCAAATGTGTGCTGCCAGATGGAGACAAAAGACCCAGGGTTGAAAGAAAAGACCTTAAAATATTTTGAAAGAAGAAAATGGGAACACGAGGGATAGAAAGTTTTTGCTTAATGTAAGAAGCCCTCTACTATTGAGGAAGAACTGATTTTGCCTGCGACAAAGGACATTTGCAGCAAACCTTTTGGAGAGGCTGCAGTAAAAAAAGGTTGAACATAATGTGGGGCTTCATCCACTCTGCCTGCTCTAAATGCTAGAAGACTGGATCTCTGCACAACTGTGACTCTTGGGCTGTTAGCACGGTGGACCTTCCCCTCAAAGCACTGACAATAATGAGGAATTAAGGGAACCAAGACTTTTAAGATTTCCAAAAAAATGTCCTCACAAACACCATGGATGGCACAGAGGATGACATGCTGTGGGAGCAAGATGGGATCACTGTTCATGAATGCAGGAGGCACCAGAACTGGAACAAGTCCTCAATGATGAGTTTGACAGTGAAACACCAAAGTTAGCTATGAATGATATTTTTCAGATTGAAGATGAGTCAGATGCTTCTTTTGAAGTCTTGGCCAAGGATATGTAATGTAGTGGATCTCCTTTTTTAATTTGAACTTGAACTTGGATAAACTGCACTATACACAAACGTGTATGCACAAATATTGAATGCACATTTTTTTAAAAGTTACACAGTGTTAAATAGTTCATTTATTTAAGACTGTAATATATGTTATCAATAGTATTAATAAATGTTATGAGCATATGGATAGTAGCAAATTGGTGCTTACATACATTGGTAGATGAGTTTTCCAGATTTTCTTAGGTCAACTTTGGGGGTGCGTATTATCCTTCAGGACGCATTATAATTGAGAAATTGGGGTATTTGGCCATTAAATCTGCAGTTTTTTTCAACCTTTTTTTGAGCCAAGGCACACTTTATTCATTCAAAAAAAATCCCACCACACACCACCAGCAGAGAATATAGAAATGAATCTCTGGTTGCCTAGAGTGTCACGAAACGGGGCTCGAGGGTGGACCCAAATGCACGACTCCAGAGACAGCAGACAGTACAGAGGAAACCTTTATTCGGTCCAAGGTCTGAGATCAGGCAGACAGTCCAAACAATCAGAAGTAATAGTACGGCAGGCTTACGAGGGTGGTCAGTGGACAGGCGTGGGTCGGTGCACGGAGAGCAGAAGTCAGGCAAACAGGAGTGCGGGAACGAGGCATCAAGGACGACGATCTAGCGAAGGACAAGTCGTCCCCCACGTCCTATCTATACTGGGCGTCATCAACTGTAACACGGTGCAGGTGTGCTCTGACTGATTGGCTGGCCACGCCAGCCTGGGCAGGAAACCAGGAGCATGACATACAGTCGTTCTCGCCAAAGCAGAGAGAATAAAAATCTAACAAAATACATTTAATAATCATATTTTACTCACTCAATGTGACACCCGAGCCTGTTTGGATGAACATAAATCTGATATTCTGGCAGGAATCGATGAAAAACAAACACAAAGCTCTTCCTCCAAAGCTCTCAGTCTCTCTCTGGTTTTATTTTTTATAGTAGTCCGTCTTAAAAAGTCGACCTCGCCGAAATATGTTGTGGAAAAATAGGAGCAAGGTCAAAATAGCTTTGTTTGACAGAATATGGTACTCCTTGGCAGTAGCCAACCAAATACTGTCCAAAGGTATATCAGCAAAGCATAGGTTTACGCTACAATCTTGTCTCGGTTGAGTTAGTTCCTTCTCTTCCTGTAAAGTCATGTCCTTTCCACCAACTGATGCTGAACTATATGGGTCCCTCACCCAGTCACGGGATTGAATGGAGGCTGAAGAAAAATAAAATATCTTCTCCTCAAGTGGTTTTAAATGTTTGTTTTGCTGTGCTGCTGTGTTGACATTTTGCCATTGCTTGGTGAGTATGAACATTTCAAGATTTTCATTTTCCATGTTATTTCCAGAGATGCGGCTTTGAGCGGAATCCATTTATTTGATCTGTGCTTGTGACCAGGTTTTCATTTCAGCCTAGCTGTGTTCAATTCATTCAAGTGATGAAAAATATCTGCCAGGTATGCCAGGTTTGCACACCACTCATCAGTTGCAAGCAGTTTTGCGTAATCAGGCCTCTCATTTGTCAGAAACACTTGTTTCCTTCAGCAGTTCATAAACACGGGAAAAAAAACAGACCTCCGTATGAAACAAGAAGGCCCATTTCCTCACATAAACATGCAAATATGAGACTTTTCATGGGTCGTGATTTTACAAAGTTCATCATGTGCACAACATCATCCAACACAGGAAGTGGGTCTGCTGGTAAGTTATTGGCTACGAGGGCATCACGGTGTAAAAAGCAGTACGTCTTGTGAATGTATTTCCCTTGTTACAGTGTCCCTGTGCCATTTTAGTAAAGTCTTGATTTGTTGATGTTCCAAGTTTTTTCCTTGTCACTGTCCACCCTTGTTTCACGATTTTTGGACCATGCCTTTTTGCCACATGTTTTTGTGCTTCTGCCTTTTTGGACTGCTTAACCTCTGCCTGAATTAAATCACCCTGGGGTGCACGCGTGCATCGCCCCGACTGCCGTTAACAGGAGGTCAGCTTGCTAGAACGCACCTTTATGTGCGTGCGCTTGACATATTGGCCACACCTGAATCAAGCGACGAGGTAGATGATAGTCTAACGCAGGTCTCAACAACCTTTATGAGGCTGAGGGCTACTTTGTGAACACCGATCGTATGAAGGGCTATGTGACTTGTTTGCGGCAAACTTCAGACTCAGTTCATTACACGTACATAAAATATTTTTGTTTTTAATTTATTGTAGTAAATGACATTACAGATATTATCAAATTTTAATCCACGCAAGCAAGTCAGATTCAGAATTTAAAGCACAAATAATAGTAACAATTTGTGGCCTATGGTATTTTTAGAACATACCTCGCGGGCACCTTATATGGTCCTCATGGGCTACCATTTGCCCGCAGGCACCATGTTGGTGACCCCTGGTCTAAAGTCTTTTTTTTTTTGGCACCCCGTCATCCAATCGACCAAAGCTCCAGGCATTGAGCACCCCTTATATACAATGTATATCCCATCTAGTGTGGTGAATAGCATTAAAAAAAAGGTTCCCTGAAGAAGAAGGTGTTTACGAATGATATCACGAAGCTACATGTTGCGGGCTTTGAGGAGATGGGTTTGTGTGAGAGAAAAAAAGTTTGATTAATGACGACCGGGAAGTGTTGTGTGCTAAGAGCCAATAAAGCGAGTGTAACAGTGACTTGATGCTCCGTGTTATTAATACTCCTGCCTTTGAGCTTTGGAGTTGCAACGCGAGAAGGGAGTTAACCCCGAGGAGGATAACCTCGGCCAAGCAGAAGAAGTTTTCCCTGCATCTCCCGACCACGGTCAGGCGACCGGAGCAGGAACGGTTAACACATATATTGATAATGTATTAACATGAAAAATAATACCCAGTTAGATATTTGTACACTCATACACTCGTGACTGAAGTTTATTTAGAATGAACCAACTTTTACATACATGCAACTCATGTCCAAACAATATTGGCATGACATGCATGACTGCCATACTTTGCTGGTTTGGTGAAAAACAAGTACAGAGGCAACATAATGACATTTACATTAGGGGCCAACATTCAACACTTCTTCAACCACATGACTACTTCGGAAATAATTTGACACATTATCTGGACTACATTTTTCATTTCCTAATTTGAGATTGTATATGAATGGGGGAGAGTGAAATAAAGTCTGTGTTGGAACAACCCCCAAAAGTCACAACATTATTGTGTTACAAGAAAGAAAAGAATAGTAGAAGCTAGTTCTATTACTGATTTTTCTCAGTGAACTGGGACAAATGGTTTTGCACAACAAGGTGCTTTTCTGGTCACTCGTTTGATGCAATGTTCTCCGGGATATTCTGAGGCAGACAGATGCTAAACACCGGTGACATCACGGGGGTGGAGTCAAGGACGTTTTTTCCAAGTCTGGCTGTGAAAGCTGGCACATATCCAGATTTTGCTCGGATTTAAAAAATTGTCTTTATTTTTAATTAATGTCCAAAATATATGTAATAATAATATTACTTCAGATTGGAGGGTTTATTGTACATGGAAATTTTGGAAGAAGTCCTCCTTTAAGAGCCTTGTCCCCCAAAGTCTTAAATTGCCCTAATAAATCTAAAAAGTCAGAAATGATCTTCATACTGTTGTCAAATCTTTTAAAAGCCCTAATAACTTCCCAAAAGTTCTTAAATGTGCTTTAAAAAGTGTGATCAAATAATCATAATTTTTCTAGAAAATAAACTCCATCCTCAGCGATGTGTAAAAAAACTTCCATCATCAATTAAGGAGAATCCCAACAGCTCAGAATGTTATTAAATGGTAAAACTTTAATCAGCTCAGCAAGTCTGTTCAATTTAAATGTGTTCAGGGTGATCATTTGCAGCACTTTACCGTACAGTACAATAATTGTTATACTAACAAATACGTTGTTCCATTGTCAAATGTGCTGAGGATGACAACAGGAAGATGCCACTCACTCGCCTTTATGAACAACACATCGATTGTCACATTTTGCTCCATATGATGTCTTTGACTGCTTTTTGCAAATTTAGATATCGTTGTATATTTCTCCCTACTAATAACGTTTTGGGAAAAAAAAGTTGTATAATTTGGAAATAAAATATATTTTTTTAACAAACACATTACCAAAACATTTATTGAAAAATACATTTTCTGTAGGTGTAAATGTAAGCGTAATTGTGAATGGTTGTCTGTGTGGACCCTTAATTGGGTGGCTGGGCTCCAACACACCCATGACTCTAGTTAGGATTCGGATGTACCACTTATCTGAGCTACTAATTGTCACAAGGGTCACAGGAGTTCTGTAACCTTTCCCAGCTATCTTTGGGCAGGATGGGGGGTACACCCTGAACTGGTTGCCACCCAGTCGCAGGGCACATCTAAATATACAACCATTTGCAGTCACATTTACATCTATGGGTAGTTTAAAGTCTTCAATTAACCTACCATGCAAGTTTGGGGATGGAAGAGGGAACTGGAGTGCCTGGAGAAAACTCATGTAGGCATGGTGAGAACATGCATACTCCACAGAGGCGATCCGGGATTTGAACCCCGTTTTTCAGAACTGTGAGGCCGATGCTCAAACCACTCAATCACCGTGCTGCCTGAAGTATTGTCCGCCTTCTCAAATTATATATTTTTTTCATAACTTCCCCACTTTAAGATCATCCAACAAATGTACGTTATACAAATATTACCAACGTGAACTTAAAATGCTGTTTTTAATTGATTTCATTTATTAAGGAAAAAAAGAAATTCAAAATTACCTGGCCCTGCATGAAAAAGTAATGGCCCTCTGGTTCTAATAAGTAGTCGGGTCGTTAACAGCAACAACCACGGAAATCAAGCGTTTTTAATAACTGGCAATGAATATTTGACATCTCTGTGGATATATGTTGCCGCACTCTTCCTTGCAGAACTGTTTGAATTCAGTAAAAATTGAGGTTTTTCGAGCATGAATGAACCTTGTAAGGTCATACCACAGCATTTCTATTGGAATCAAGTCTGGACTTTGACTAGGCCTCTTAAGCCTTCATTTTGTTTTTATTAAGCCATTCAGAAGTTGCCTTGCTAGTGTGTTTTGAATCATTATCCTGCTGTAGAACCCAATGCCCTTCACCTTGAGGTCACAAACTAATTGCTGAACATTCTCCTTCAGGTGTTTCTGGTATAGAGCAGAATTTATGGTTTCATCAACCGCTGCACATTGTCCAGGAGAAAATTTAGAGTCTTCAATCAACCTACCACATGGTTTTTGGAAAAAAAATATTGAATAGTTGTCCTGGATTCCTTTGTGGCCTCCTGGATGAGTTTTTGGTCGTCTCTTGGGGTAATCTTTGTAGGCTGCCCACTCCGAGGTAAATTCACCACTTGCCCATGTTTTCTCTATGGGAGGATAATGGCTTTCCCTTTGCTACGCTTGAGTCCTGGAGCTTTGAAAATGGCTTTTGCAGCCCTTTCCAGACTGATAGATGTCAGTTACTTTAGTTCTCAACTATTCTGGAATTTCCTTGAACAGTGTCATTTTTTTGCAGCTTTTTGTCCGACTAGATTCTATTGGAACAATCTCTCTTTAAATGATTTCTTGACTGAGCAGGTCTGGAGGTAATCAGGCTTGAGTGTGATCAGTGAAAATTAACTAAAAATTGTGATTATCCGTAATTATTTAAGGATTTAACAAAGGAGCTAATTATTTTTTTCACACAAGGCCAGGTAAATTTGAACACTTTTTTTTCCCTTGAATGAAACCACCAAATTAAAAGACAGTTTTGAGTTCACTTGAGTTATATTGGTCTGATATTTACATTTATTTGGGGCTCTCTAACATCGGCGGCGAAACTATCAAAAAATATAAGTTCTTATTCACAGCACTGCATTTTCAAGAAAAAAGTAAATTTTCAACTAAAGGCATATATTTCTTAACTAATATTTTGGGGAAATAATTGCAATGATCAGATAAAAAAATGTTTTTTTCAAAAAAGACAATTTTTTGGGGTGACGCGGTGAACGACTGGTTAGTGTCTGCCTCGGAGTTCTGAGGAATGAGGATTCAAATCCTGGCCCCGGCTGTGTGGAGTTTGCATGTTCTCCATGTGCCTGCATGGCCTTTCTCTGGGCACTCTGTTTTCTTCCCACATCTCAAAAACATGCATGGTAGGTTACTGGAATTTCTCCAGTATAATGCGCACCACCAAAGTTGACCCAAAACATCAGGAAAACCCTTCTTCCAATGTACAATGCGCACCACCAATTTGCTGCTATTATTATTATTTAGGAATAATCTGTATTTTTTATTTTGCTAGGTTTGAACTTTTATTGTTTTGTACTTGTAATGTTTTTCAAAAAAAATCGTCTGTACAACAATCATTAATAATAATCTTTGTGCATGTACTGATGCAGCGGTAATATATATCTTGGGACAGGCCACAGGACCCGCTTGTCCTGGTCCCTGCAACTGTCAGAACATCCCTCAACGAACTAAAAAAATGCTCAGAGATGGCATAACATTTTATTAATACTGTAACTGTAGTGTTAATACTTAACACATATTACAGTCCTAAATAAAATATTTGTGCATAAAACGTTTGTGCAGAGTGCAGTTTATCTACTACATTACACATCCTTGACCAAGCCTTCAAAAAAAAGCATATGATTCATCGCCAATTTGAAAAATATCCATCGTAGCTACCTTCGGTGCATCACTCCTTCTGGTTTGGCTGGGTCATCAGACGGAGGGGGTGAAACACTTCTTTTAAAAGCGGCTGCACAATTAGCCCTTGTCGACATTTTTTGTCTTCGTTTAAGCTAAAACAAACTCACGGGCAGTCGTTTCTTATGTTTGGTCCAGTTGTAACAAATATGTTACGTTAACGATCGTTAAACGCAAAACTCTCCCCCCTCTGGAGGTTAGAATTCAGAGTACAAGTTGGTGGCGTACATTACTATAACAAATATATATGTGTAATATGAGACATTTAATTTATTGACATTTATATGTATACCTTTTTTTTTACCACTCTATGTACCTGTAAATTGTGATGCACTCTATTGACTTTTTGAAAATATTTTTGGAAAAAATTGCGGATTATTTTCAAGAAATTACGGTTACTGAAGAATTTTAATTACCCACAGGTGTGAATGTGACTGCAAATAGTTGTATATTTAGATGTGCCCTGCAATTGGCTGGGAACCAGTTCAGGGTGTACCCCGCCTCCTACCTGATGATAGCTGGTATAGGTTCAATCACTCCCGCAACCCATGTGAGGATAAGTGCTTCAGAAAATGGATGGAAGAAAATTTTTGAAAAACCCGATATTTCCTAGGAATATTTTAATATTTAAACTAAGTTATTTTTCTTGACAAGTTTGTCTATTTCTGAAAATTTTCCCTGAAAAAAAATCCTTGTGTGTAAATTGCTTTATAAATACATTTTCCTCAGAACCATACAGGGTTAATCAAAATTACCCCAAAATTTCAAAACCTTCTGGCTTTGTTTTGTAAGAGTGAAAGAGGAAAGAACAAAGATCCTGTTGAATATAAAAGTAAAAGACGCGATGTTCAAAGACTTCCATTTTTCAGTTCTTTTAAAACTCCTTTTCAGGTGTGAATTCAAGGTCAGGCCTTTGATTTCAGCAAACTAAAATGCAAAAGTCCCAAATCTGCTTGCTGAAGCAAGATGAGGACAACGATAAAGATGAAACCACTAAGCCAGGACGGCCGCGACGTGAGAAAGCGAGCTGATTGGTCTGTTTTCTCGAGGGGTTCACAGTCTCCCGACTGCGAAAGGTCACTAAAGTAACAAAGTGTAAGCAGAGACACTGTCCTCAGCTTCTGGGGTCCCTGGACGCCCCCCACCTGTCCCCACTAACTCCCCGCCACCCCCCTTACACACACACACACAGAGGCAAATGCAGAATGCATCTTCCATATTTGTTGCAGTATCAGTCAATATGGCAAGCGATTCCTTTCAATGCACTCTTGTATTTCTTACCTTTTTTTTTTTAAATCTGCACGTTCCAACCATCCAACTGGACTTGAGCGCATCAGTCCTTGTTTCAAAAATTGTTTCCAGATAAATCATAGAAGTCTTGAGACACAACCTTGTGGATCCAATTTTTTTTAACTTTTACCTTTAGTAGTACAAATTGAATGATTGTCATCTTTCATCATTTATAATGGTTTTGGACCACCAGCTCCAGGGAAAATAATGAAATCCAGATTATTCCGATCCATATATATATTTTTAAACATACTTAGCCCAGGTGAATAATGGTAGTCCTATGGTGGGAACCTTGTGGAACTCTTTATATTGTCATTAGTATAAATTGCTCAAATCAAAAGTGTGACCTTGAGTGCACCATGGGAGAAGCCTCTGAAAGCCCATCAGGGGTGATTCTAGAGGATTAGAGGTTAAGACAGTGGTTTTCAAACTGGGGAAAATGGCATCATGACAGGGGGGTTGCGACAGTCATCCCCCTCCCTCCAAGCCCGTGAGTGGTCCCTCTGTCCATTGTGAGCAACATCAGTCGTGTCATCAATTGAAGTTACCTGGTGTTATAAAAGAATCAGATTAAAACATTTACATTCCCATCAGAACACTTTTATGAAGTTTTGTTTTTGCCAACTTACATTGAAAAGGTCAACAAACTTATATTGTAATCATAACATACCGGTATTTCATTTTTTTTAATTTACTTTTTTTACTTTTGCATTTATTGTTGAGGGTAAACATTAGCAGTGTGTCTAGCTTGTCTTCACTCTACCATGCCCAAACCGTTTTGCTATCTAAACACCCGGGGTGGGCGGCTTATCAGGACGCTGTCATTGTCAACAAGACTGCATGTGAAATGTGCCATTGGATGTAGCAGCCAGTCACTCTTCACTCATTGAAAATCGCACAAACTGAACTGTTGTACATTACAGTAGTGTGCAAAATGATAGCAGTGCAATGTGACTAACCATGTTTTCAAAATATTTTTTATTGCTACATGTCAAACAAGTTACCAATAGGTGAAGTACATTTTCAGAAAACAAACAAGACATATTCATTCATAATATGCACACTCTTAAGGCTGTGCGATTGGGCAATTTCTTGAGAGGGATATGTTAAAAAAATAGCAGTCTGCTGTTGACTTTACAAACTCAAAACTACTTTGTACAAACATTTTTGTTTCTAGTATTGACCAATCCTTTGAATCATTAAACAATTCGGTTGTATGACCACTTTTTTTTTTTCAATAAGTGCTTCACATTTATGTGGCATGGAGTCAACCAACTTCTGGCACCTTTCAACTGTTCCACACTTCATTTATATTTCTTGGGTTTGCTTCCGAAACAGAATTTTTGTCACCTGATAAGTTGGTGGAAGCAGGAAGTCATGGCTTTTAAGATCTATTTTGCAGAACACAAAATGCAAACATGGCATATGGATGAATAAATAATTTCCCCAACCCCACCTCGAAAAACAGACACGAAGTAACAAAGAAACACTATGAAACAAAGTACTCAAAACAATGGGAAACGTGACAAAACTAGATGTGACTTTGAGCAACAATGAGCTGACAACCACTTAAAGGACCAGGCAACTAAATACAAGCATACTGACATGACAGAGACATACCTGGACAAACACGAGTGAATAGAGGGACCTGATTGGTTGATGAGAACAAGTGGAGATGAAAATCAAATGAGATAAGATCAAGATGTGCCACAGGAAAATTAACAAAAAAATATGGAATGTACTATGTGAATGTAATTAAAATCACCCATTTCCATCCATCCATCCATTTTCTTCCCCGCTTATCCTCACGAGAGTAGTGGGGAGTGCTGGAGCCTATCCCAGCTGTCAATGGGCAGGAGGCGGGGTACACCGTGAACTGGTTGCCAGCCAGTCGCAGGGCACATCGAGACAACAGCCACACTCACAATCACACCAAGGGGCAATTTAGAGTGTTCAATTAATGTTGCAGGTTTTTGGAATGTGGGAGGAAACCAGAGTGCCTGGAGGGAACCCACGCAGGCACGGGGAGAACATGCACACTCCACACAGGCGGGTCCGGGATTGAACCCGGCACCTCAGAACTGCGAGGCCAACGCTTTACCAGCTAAGTCACCGTGCCGCTAATTAAAACCAAGTCAAGACAAACACAGAGCATGATCATTTTTTGGGAGAAGTCTATGACGTAACCATCATGTTTAAGAGGTTATTTAAATGATGAAACACAGCAAAAGAGCAATGGATTGTAATTTTAAATTCAATTATAACCCTAATTTCCTTTACCAGGTGCGCTAGAATCAGACTACAAGACAAATTCAGTCTTTCACGATTACAGTATGTCAGATTACTGCCATTAAAATCTTGCCATATCTCGGGCAGACAGTGGCAAGACCATACCACATTTGTGATAGCGCTGTATCCTGTTTTTACAACCATTGGGCTTTATCTTGTCACATCAAAGATTGTCGGAGAGGCGGAAGCCGAAACTATGTCACTGATCAGCGTGACAAGATACACCTGTTATCATGGTGATGATAACCATAATGGATCATGCCGATGTATTGTATTGTCTTGGGTGGAAACAAGAAGAAAAAATGGAAAAGTTTGCTGTTGTCACCGGTGCTGGGAAATGGGCTGTCCATTGAATAAGTATTTGTGTTTTGTTCACATACTTTTAATACAATACAGCTCACGAGCAGGCAACATAACATAATGTAGGCTAACCAACTAGTGCTAGTGTTTGTATGTAAACAACCCGCCAAATCATGCACTATAGCTTCTGTAAACATTGGTTTGTGTGTGAGAGTACATGTTGACAAACACGAACAACTATGTTGACAACGGCAAGCATGGAAGGCCAAGCACTGGTTACAATACGCAATTCTATTGATCAATATCCAGTGGTGGTGTCGGAGAATTTTGTTTGATATGTCACACTACATGAAAGCTATCCCAAAAACATAAAATTTGAGACTTTTAATTTTGGCGTCGCAGGGCTATCGTAAGGCCAAGTCATTGTGTGTGGACTATCTAACGCTGCAAGACGTTTTGTCGTTCCTGACAAAATACGTCGGGCATGATCTGGGATATCGCTCGCGATAGCTTATCAAGCCACTATCGGGGATAAAATCCTTTTGTGTGATCTAGGCATCACTGACTCCATCATAAATTAATGCATTATATTTGACACTCTTGGCAAAGACCCAACATATGAAACTCAAAACAGAATTTTTTGAGGAGAGAGAGAGAAATGTTGAGTTTTTTAACCAGACTGCTTGAAAGGCTCTTTTTTTTATTTCATGTGACAATTTGAGTTGGTGGCTACTGGGACACTGAACTTTTTTAGGACCAATATTGAAATCAAAAGAGATTCGAATAGAGATGTCCTGATAAGAATGAAGTTCTTAACAGTACTTTATGTTCAGTGCACGTGTACTTATGGAAAGCGTTTACTGTCGGCACAAAGAAATATATATGTATGTTTTGAAAAAAATACAAAGTATAGTCTCGCTCTCTCTCAACTAAAAGGCAGACAATAAAATCCATTTTTTAAATTTAATCTAATATGAAACAATCTGAAATGAATGGCCCAACTTAAAAACATCACATTAAAAACCATTTTCCTGGGATTTCAAACTTATTTTTGTGACAAGCCGCACTGTAGTTACTAGATGGTTTCCCTAAGAGGGCGTATATGACTGTGAAATGATTTAAATTAAATATTATACAAAATAGGCGGAACGGTAGATCAGCTGGTAAAGCGTTGGCCTCACAGTTCTGAGGTCCCGGGTTCAATCCCGGACCCGCCTGTGTGGAGTTTGCAAGTTCTCCCTGTGCCTGTATGGGTTTCCTCCGGGCATTCCGGTTTCCTCCCACATCCCAAAAACATGCAACATTAATTGGGCACTCTAAATTGCCCCCAGGTGTGATTGAGAGTGCTTCTGTTTGTCTCTATGTGCCCCGCGATTGGCTGGCAACCAGTTCAGGGTGTACCCCACCTCCTGACGTTTGACAGCTGGGATAGGCTCCAGCACTCCCCGCGACGTGACCCTTGTGAGGATAAGCGGCAAAGAAGATGGATGGATGGAGATATATATATATAACACATACACACATCAAACAGCAATTACCGGTAACCTTTCAATGCTCAGTGACTCTCCCTACTGGGTTTCATGTTTTTATGCGTCAAAAGTATTTTCTGTTTGCCTGTTGTCGTATTAGAGCAGTTCCAACTACCAATAACAAATTCTTTGTGTTTTTGACATACTCGATAGATACAAGTAATTCTGTTTGTGATTCTGAAAACACCATACACAAAGGCATATATTCTCTGTTGCCATAATTTAGTTTGAGACCTTCTCTGCCTCTTCTCTTTCTCTTAATTGAGCCAAATCACTTCCAGTCGAGCTCAGTGCTGCTTGACATGTTGTAGCACAACGTGGTACTACACTAAAGGTGTGCAACTTGAAATTGGGATTTGCCTGTACTGCATACGGAACACAAGAAAAACAAATGCTTCAATTCCGTGATATTGTCGTGAATCGCTTTTGCCAGTGTTTTGGCCAAATCTCAGTGAAGGGCCGTGTTCAGTGTGGCCGTTTGGCGCACGGCAGCCCAGGAAACGTCTGTTAATTGGTGCGGTCTGGTCGGCCGCTGTCAGCCTAGGCCTTTCATGGCCTTTTCATGGTGTTCTCATGGGAAGAGGAGGAAGAAGAGGAAAAGATGGAAGAAGAGGAGGAAGAGAAGGCTGCAGCATAATGAGGTGCCGTACCTGCTTGCAGAGGGCCGCATCAGGAGGGTCACTTGTGGGCAATTACAGAGAAATAATGAGAGCTTTCTCTTCCTGGCTGTCGTCTGTTTGCCCCCCAACACCTCCCTGTGCTCCCCCTCTTCCTCCTCCTTCTGTTTCCTGTGAGGAGCGTCAGGAAACTTCATCAGCAAGAGTGAAAAGAGGCCAAAGAGGCAACAAACGCTAACAAAGAACAACAACAGTGCTGTAACATTCAGTGGAATTTTATGGTGCTAATGCAGTTGGGCCCCAGGGGGGCTGAAGTCTATGCCAGCTGTCTTTGGACAACAGGTAGAATACGTCCTGCACTGGTTATCAAACACTGTCAGGGCACATAATACAAATAATGGAGTGGTCACCATCAAAAGTCAAGAAACATAAAATTAAAACTATTTTAATAATGACTCATTTTTTTAAATGCTTTGCCTTTGCATTAGATATTGTCCCTGGATGTTCTTAGATTTATTGCTGTATGTGAACAGTTCTTAATAATTGCTTGCTGTATTTGAACATGTAAAAAAATGCTAAATTTAATGTAAATAAAAATGATGGAAAAAAAGCAATATTCATGAATAAAAATAAGTATAATATGGCTGTTTCATGCAGCGTGATTACATTGAAATTCTATGCAGTTTGTGCAGATAGAAGAAATCTGAGCGTGCGGTCCAAATGAGACCGGGCACACGCAAATATGCCTTCTTTGCCTGAAACATGTCCAAAGGTGTCATGCGATCAAATGCAAGCGAGAGACATGAGGCCAAGTGATCTTTCCCATCTCATGGGTAAATAGCAGTCGTCTCGAAATAACTTTTTGACTTATGATGCCATTAATATAATAATAGCTTTTACAATAAACATACAAGTTCATAAACTTATGAATAGAATAAAACAAAAAATTAAAGATATACAAATAATGGTGCCATACATTTAAGTATGGCACCATTATTTGTATAATAGTGCCTACTATTCAGAGGCATTGCATGAAATGTTGAGCCAATACTACTGCATCATCAAGAGAGATGGCATTTTCAACACTTAAGTTTGGTCTATAATTTGTAAAAACAACACACAAGATTGGGGATTGATCAATAGTTTGTCTAAAATATAAATTTGACCAAATTTGGACACAGGAGGTTCTGGCTCACCCCTACCTAACTACATATTATTTGCCTAAAACCAAAACTGCCAAAGTAATTTGTAACTGACTGTTAATAAATCCATACAAATACAAATGAGCTAACTTAAAATTGTTTTCTTGTTTTCAGAAACCTTTATAAACCTTGGGCAACTTTATCAGCGTGTATAACCCACATTTTAATACAGTCGTATATATCCATCCACACATACAGTTAAGCCTATGCCATACCATAAAATATGAATCTTCATTTCACAATATCTTGTCTTATCACTATTATTTATATTAAACTTGTTAAATGCAAATGTATTTTGCTTAAATACAACTAAACTGTAACTCGCTGCTTCATCTGCTGTGGTTCATCCACTACCTTTTAAATTCAATTACAAACTTTCTAAATCTCAATTTCTGCATTTTTTGATTTTCTCATCATCGGATGATATTTTCATTCCACCTTTATTATATAAATACACATGTAAATTTTTTTGCATTTCATTCAGTGATTCATTCATGCACCACTAGAGGGAGTGTGTTCAAGCAATGTCCAGCAATCCAACGAGCCGGCATTTTGGCTAACACGAAGGAACAACGAGTTACCTTCCCAGAGGTAAAACTAATAAAAACAAACGAGTCGACTAGAGGGCGGTCCTGACAAGTACGTTACTTCCTGCTTCTTCTTGAAAACAAATCCCTCAAGAGGATTTTCATGCCGGGAGTGACAAAAAGCTGTATACGTCAAAATCATGTTTTCTGGTGGGAAAAACGCATGGTTGCATGTCGGCTGCCGTTTTTTCATGAATAACATACTAAAAATCGTGCATTTCATGACAGTGGCCCTTTAAGCATCACTCAGCTTGGGGATTGTGAAGAAATAGCCACACTTTGTGATCCCGGATTTCAATAATGCAGACTATAAATTCGCATATCATTTCTTATGTTTGAAGACTCTCACTATTGTTCAACTCAAGAAAATAATAAGCCAAGACAAGACCCTTCAGTCCACTTCCCGACATTGGGACGGGAAGTCCACTTTTCTTGTATCTGACGTTGACTGGGGCTCCCGTGTGGAGGCTTTGGAGTGCTGACAGTGATTGATGGCCCTCACAATACGTTGCATTCCATCCAAAGGCCATCAAATGCGCTCATTGTCTTTTACATACACTCGGCCTGCTTGTTTTTGTTAGGGTCCACAGCCTGATCAATAATTCTCTGGCGGGTAAAGCGTGTGAAATGGCCAAGCCAAAGTAATCCAAAAGTGAAACGGTGGGAGCTTTGGGTTTCTTATGAGCTGAAAAGAAGCACAATGATTGATTAGAAATGTAATTGAACACACAGTAAATCTTTTTTACGGTCCATTTGTAGTTATAAAAAAAAAAACAAAAAAACATTCCTCATCCGTTCTATTATAACAAACCAAACAGGAATGAAAATGAGAAGTGTCAATGACGTAAAAGAAGTAATCTCTCACATTCTATGGATCTGGTTGCAATTGGACAAAATCTCAAGGACATGAAAAATGTCCACTTCAAACCAAATCATCAGTCTTCCATGAACTGCATTTTCGGTTTTGCATCACTTTGCGATCATTTCGTGGTTCAAATTTGGTACCAGTTAGACAATGTTGTTTGGATAAATCTGTCCTTAATTTATTCACTGCCAGCTGTTTTCAAAGTAGTTCTCCAACATGCAGCTTTTTAGACGATTTTGACTGATCTTTCAAGACCCACAGAATATTATGTTATGTGACAAGAAAAGTACCAAACCTATAAAAAGAAAGAGTAGACTCACCAGTTTCTAGTGTGTCCTGTTCTTTGGTAATCAGCGGTAGAACGCGGGTTGTTTCACCAAAAACATCTGTTTCTGACCAAAGAAGGAAGGAAATTAAATTTTAGTTAAAAAAAAAAAAAAAAAAAACATCAAGCAGAACAGGGACTTTGATGCTCATATTGTTTTGCTTTTGTGCCACCTCAAACAAACAACCAAAACAAAAATGACAAAAGGCAAAATGATTTAGTTACAGATGTACAATGGAAAAAATGCACCGTAACAAATTCTGACTTATGGTGAGTTCTCAATTTCTAGTGGCATGCTCAGTCCACACACAATAATGAAAACTTAAAAACGTTTTTCTTTTTTAATTTTTGCATTTTTTTTTTTGCCCTCCTGCAATTTAGAGACAATTTGTCTACAGTAGGCCAGGGTTGCCCGAACGTTTTTTGGCCCAAGATCTACCTTTCGATCAGCCAATCTCCCATGATCTACCTACCGGAGGTGTGGGGTGGGTCTATAATTTATCTTCCACGCTTTATATTGTTTTCCCAGCTGCTTGTCAAGGACATCCATTTTCTGAGCCGCTTATTCGCATGAGGGTCGGGGGAGTACTAAAGCCAATCATAGCTGTCATCGGGCAGGAGGCGAAGTACACCCTGAACTGGTTGTCAGCCAATCGCGAGGCACATGGAGACAGACCACAGTCACACTCACAATCACACCTCGGGGCAATTTAGAGTCTCCAATTAATGCATGTTTTGGGGATGTGAGAGGAAACCAGGGTGCCCGGAAAAAACCCACACAGGCATGGGGAGAACATGCAAACTCCACACAGGCAGGGTCGGGATTTGATTGCCACTCTTCAGAGCTATGAGGCCAATGCGCTACAGCTGCGCCACCGTGTTGCTTTGTCAAGCACAGAGATATTAATTCAGTAAAACTGGACAACTGGGCTGTGTCACTTGTCTTTAGACTCATCCAGCTGCAGTGAGATGCATTTGCAAGTCTGCGATGTGCTTCCAAAGTTGCTTGGTCAAATCCTCAACCATGGCTTCACTGCGTTGTGTTTCAGTAGTTCCTTATAGCTCATATTATAAGTTTAGGTCTTTTTACTTCATCCAGCTTTCCCATTCATTTTTATACCCTTAAGTTTAGGAGACATAAATTAGAGACCAACTCGCTCGGTTGCTAGATCGCAGCATTATGTACATGTGCAGTGACACGTCAGAGAAGATCAGAATCGGTCAAACCAACCGTCAATCAAGCGACAGGGATGGATGATATGGGCTGATGTCTTTTTTTTTTCTTTTTGTCACACGATCGATCAACACTTCCTTCATAATCGACCATGGAGACATTGAGCATCCCTGTTCTCGAATGTACGTTTCTTAACCTTATCTAAAATCTTTAGGACAAGTTCATATTTGGAGGACAAAATTACGCTAAAATGGTCACTTCAAACCAAAACGGCAGACTTATGTTTTTTGTCTTGCTAGATATGCACACTAAATTTAATGTCAGCTTTTGGGCCTGACTTTTTCAAAAGCACAAAAATAAATTAAAAACTTGTCTGCAAGCGTGACTGTGCAATTTTGTATTTTATTATAAAAAGTTGGCGCGACTTTGCAGCTAAGTAGGTTAGTGAAGTGGCCGTTTTGAAAAGTGTGAATAATTGAAGTAATTCTGAGGGAGCAGGAGCAACAAAAGATGCTTTTCACGTGTCGCGGCGCCCTCTTTGCTCGGCGCGATGTCAAGGTTTCGCGCTTCGGCGGCGGGGTTGCCGTGGTGACGCTGCACCCGTTTAAATGTTTGAATATCAAAAGGGTGTTGAGCGACTTTGCAGCATAATGAACGGCAGATAATTAAAAGAAAATACACAAAGAGACTGTTCAATCTTTCACACTGGCTTCCGATTTGACTTCCTCTGCCACAAACATCTTCTGAGTACAAAGACTTCCCATTAACGCTCAAAATTACTTAAATATTGCATTGTAGATTTTCAACAAATGTAGAAAAATGGGACTTATTGGTAGAGGATGACTATGGTTAGTAATGTTGCGGGTTCTCTTTTATCCGAGGCTCTGATTAGTGGAAATCAATCATCCAACCGATCAAGAAACATGTCAATCTGTTAATCAATCTGTAGATATAATATTTATGTCCACAATCCACATGGTCACGTCCTCCGCATTCCAATACTTACATCGAATCTCGTCAACCTTATGTACGTGGCAGTATTTTTCATCTCAAAGCTTTTGACCAAAATTCCTTCTTTTGTCCCCCATTTTTTTCCTCTTCTTTTAGCTGTCCAATGCTTTTGTCGGACAAATTCCACATTTTTTCCACACTCTGTATTTCATTTGTCCCAATACTCTACTTCAAACTGCACATCGTCACTTCCTATTGGTCCCAAACCTTTTGTCCCAACCCTTGCCAGAATGATGGGCTCCATTTTGTTCATTTTTGGGGAGTTGAGCTGCCAGCTGCCAAGCTGGCTAATTTTAGGCCATTCCTGCCCCCCAAAAAGATGTTTGAAGTGGAAAATCATACCTGATGGCTCACTAGGATGCTTTCAAGCCACTGGATCCTCGCATGGAAGTCAATGTGCAAATCAATTATGTGGAAAAAGAGGCTCATGATAAAAAAAAAAAACCTCTTCTGTGCGTGACTAACGTAGAATCTCAGAAAGGTGAGACGAAACTTTGATGTGCAAGCAATGAAGATGAGGAGGAAGTCCTGCTGAGGTCATTTGCCTCAAGACTTGCAGATGAATACAAAGAGATGTGGTGACGCAGCAGGAGTAAGAATTCCGCAAAAGACGACAAAAATCCTAAAGTGAAGAGACGAGTGAAGTTAGAATATGTGTGAGCAAGATTCACTAACAAAAGCACACCTCAAACTCGCGAGAGATTATTTTAGTCTTTCATTTTTAGCCTGTTGTTTTGTCTTTTTATTTTCTCCAGGATACGCATTTTCTTCACTTTTTAATGTTCCTTTAGGCATTTCAATACTTTTGTCCAAACACCACATTTTCTGTTCCAATAGGCGTCACAATACTTTTCATCTTATTTCCACATTCCAATATTTCTGTCCACAATTCATATTTCTTCCGTGTTGAAATCATTTTGATTTCAGTTTTTAATTCCTGTGTCGTGGGTGTCTTCATAACTTTGGGCATCTTTAAATGCCCCCCTCCCTTTCAGGTCACTTAATACTTTTGTCTAAATGTCATATTTTCTTGTGCCACTTCCTGTTGTTTCGCAATATTTCTGTTCAAACTATATATTTTCTGGCAGCACGGTGCTGCAGCTGGAAAGTGTTCGCCTCACAGTTCTGAGGGCCGCGGTTCAAATCTCAGCCCCGCCTTTGTGGAGTTTGCATGTTCTCACCGTGCCTGCGTGGATTTCCTCCGGGCACTTCAGTTTCCTCCCACATCCCCAAATCATGCCAAATTAATTGGACTCTAAATTGCCCCAAGGTGTAATTGTGAGTGTGACTCTTGTCTGTCTCCATATGCCCTGCGATTGGCTGGCAACCAGCTGAGTTTTGACAGCTGGGTGAGGCTCCAGCACACCTGTGACTCTTGTGAGGATAAGCGGTTAAGAAAATAGATGGATGCATGGTTGTCATGGAATACTGCGTTATCTGTGGCTTTATTGGAATCACTTTTGGCCAGTCTTTATTCTAGCACCACCTACCACATTCCAGGTCTAGTACAGTGACTAATTTACATTAACATTCTGCCAAAGTGACCCTGACCACCAACTCTTCTGTCAGTGTGACACGTGTCACTTTCATCTTAACTCCGCCCTCTTCAAACACTTCATTAACCAAATGGCATTGACTTCATTCAATCAAAAAGGCACAGTGTTTGTCATATTTAACGTGTGTCACATGACTTCGTGACCAATGTCAAGAAGAACAAGCCCACCCGTCCCCGCCACCTCCGACCTCCAACACCCCCCCCCACACACACACACTAAAGACCCCACTCGGGGGAAGGAGAGCCAGTGAATCAGCAATGAATGATTGTTACACCATCATAATGCTCATCTAATTGGCAATTTCTCTTTTTAATTGAATTTGCTGGAGTGAAGAGGACAGAGATGGGATTCCTGCCACTGTGTGTGTTTGCGCGTGTGTGCGAGTGTGTATGCGGTTGTGTGTGTGTGTGGTGTGTGTGTGTGTGTGTGTGTGTGTGTGTGGGTGGGTGTGTGCATGTGTGTGTGTTGATAGCTGTTGACCGGGCAGGACCCTTAATGAAGGGAAACTATGACACTGGGTGTTGTCTGCAGACACGTGACATCCTCCCCACACCAACTAAACTTCCTCTCAGGACATTTTGAGGGTGGAGATCTTGACATGGCCGAGCATCATTACGGTGCTACAATCTTGATAAAATGCATTGATAGGAACTCACGAAGCACAAGTACAGCACCTCGTTTCTATACTTTAGTGGATTTTCATGTATCAGTTTTTATTTGAGTTCAGAGGTGGATTGCGATGCAAGTTTGTCGAGTTTGTTCTACCTATTTTTAAATTTCGTTTTGCTTTGACTTGCGAGCGTAAACATGGGATACAAGTGCTGTAAGGTGGGCGTGACTGACTAATCTCTTTTCACAACAAGCAGCGGCTTGGCAGATAGTGAACAATTCTTCAAAAAAGAGGCTTCATGCTAGTTATTGACAGTCCTGGTTGAAGATTCCTGTTATTCTAAAGTAAACAAAGAGAATTACACTACAACCACATTTAAGTTTGCAAGCTTCATGCTAACACATAATGGGAAACACAATAGCTGCAATAACAAGTAGCATGTAGCAACTACTAACCCTTTATGCAATGGATATTTGAACACAGACAGTGATGCAACACGTGAAAATATAATACAACAATATTCACAAGCAGAAAATCTTCTTCTACGCATAATGACCAACATTACACTCAATTGCCACTGAAATGAAGCAAAAAAAAAAATGACAAAAACAATTTTTTAGTTTCTACTTATTTTTTGAGTTTTATAAATTTGAATGAAGTAATATATAACAACATCAAACATTTCATCATTAAAAACAAATTGCAGCTTTTGCCAGGCTGGAATGGATGAATACCTTTCTCATTCATTTCAATATGGAAAGATGATTTGAGTTCATATTTTTTTTTTCGAGCCTGGTCACGGAACAAATTAAACTTGTATCTCAAGGCATTTTACAGTGGAATATCATTTTAATTGATCCCCAACTTAACAGATATTGTTTAAGAACTGGTGCTCATTCTCCAGGACGGATGCAAATCACTTATGTGGTTATCGGCTCACTGTGCTGTTGAACATAGCAAGCCTGAGTTCAAATACCTGTGGGAGGAGTTAAGTTTGGGTGCAATGCTCAAGTATTTTCAAGCTTTTTTTTAAAAAAAACCCAAACAATTACTATATACTGTAGTATATTGTGAGTTTTAGGCCACAAAAAATGCTTCAATATGACGGACAATTGGCTGTAGAATGAATCCTCTGCCCCTCTTCCCCTCATTAGTCCAGGAAATTGAGGTTCCACTGCATTTCTTTTTCTGCTGACTTTTAATTGGTACTCCCTACATATGAACACTGGTATCTGTTTCTTCTTGCATTGTAAAAATAAGCTTGTTCCTTTTTTTTTTTTTTTTACCTCGCGGATGACTAAACAAAGAAAAAAGATCTAAATAGAGTGAAAGTCAACTGCAGTTGGGATCTTGATTGATTGAGATCTTGGTGTCTTCTACTTAAGCACAGTGTAAGTAATTTTGCCACCTCTGATAAAATGTTGTTGTCTCACCTTAAATCTCATCCTAAAATGTAAACACTTGACACAGAAGCAAGTTCCAGTGATTTTGCAGCCAGAGTGTTTTGAAAAGTAATTTCATGAAGCCATTGTCACTTAGCTACATGAAATTTGGCATGTCGCGCATGAGTATACCCCCAAAGTCTGGGAACCCCGACCCTGAAAAGACTCAGGATTCAGTTATTTTAGGTTGAAGCAGCCAAATTGAACACTTCCAAAGTTCATCGGCGATAAACCCATCCTCGAGATTTTGTCCGAATGTGACTCGATTAATTCAAACCTTGAATATGAGACAGATGGCCTATGAGAATATTTTCTTTCATTTAAACTCTGGTCTTACTTCCTTGCTTAGAATGTGTTGTTGTGTTTACAGCTTTCCAGGAGACAAAGTCTCTCAAGCTTGTCCTGGGTTGTCCCCTGCATCTATTCTGTTGGGTCAAGCACGGAACATCTCACCAGGAGGGTGTCCAGAGCATATGTGGGAGCCAGCTCCTCTGGCTCCTCTCAATGTGGAGGAGTGACGCACTACTTTGAGCCACTCCCAGATTACAGAGACTCTCAGCCTAAATCTAAAGGAGAGCACTGGGTTTGTTCTTTCAGTCACAACCCACAGCTGTTGACCATCAGTGAGGGTAGGCACATAGATTTAATAGTAAATTGAAGGCTTCACCATTGGCTTATTTCCTTCTTCACTATCGTGGACTGATACAAAGTCTGCATCACTGCAGAGACTGCATCTATGTGGCTCCTGTTGGATTCTTCTCCTCCACTTGGAACAGGATCTGATTCCTGAATTAGAGATGACCCTTCAACCTTTTCAAACTGAGGACAAGGGTCTCAGAGTTCTGCTTCACACTCAGTTGTGAAGCTCTCCAGTGAGAGTTGAAGATCACAGCTTGATGAAGCCAATAGAACCAGATCGCGTGTACAAAGCAGAGATGCAATACTGAGGCCACTGAACCAAAACCCCTGTGCAGCTCGACTGTCCCTCGAAATTCTGTCCATTAAAGTTGTGTAAAGAATCGCTGAGAAAGATCTGCCTTGGCGCAGTCAAACCCTTCCAAGAAACAAATACAACTCATTGTGGGCTCCAGCCCAAACTCTTATTCTGGTCATACAGGGACAGAAGAGCCTGTATCGGGGAATTGGGTACCCCATTCTCCTGAAGCACCTCCCCAGAGGGAGACAATCAAAACACTGTCACATGTAGATTGTTTATGTAGACACAAGTAGACTATACATGTAAACACATACAGATTGGGTGGGGGAACTCCCATACTTCATCAAGGATCCTCCCCAGGGTGTTTAACTGGTTCACTGTTCCATGGCAAGGATGAAAACTACACTGAGATTTGACTTCCTAATAGACCCTCTTTTATAGTCTCTTCAGGGGTGCTGAATAGACTTTACCAAGGAGCCTGAGGAGTGTGATCTCCCTGTAGTTGAAACACATCCTCCAGACCCCCTTTTTTAAAAAGGGAGGCCACCATTCAGGTCTGCCAAGCTAGAGGCACTGTCCCTGAATGCCATGCATAGTTACAGAGGGATATCATCCAGGGACCTCAACCACAGAGATGGGAGACCTCGCCTCAGAGATGCCAAACTGTGTTTTCTCATTATGGAATTAAGGAGGTCTTTGACATATTTTCTCCACCAACTCACACCGTTCAGTTGAGGTCAGCAGCGCCCCATCCCCACTGTACACAGTGATTATAGTGGTTGGTTGCTTCCCCCTCCTGAGACGGTGGATGGTGGACCAGGATTTCCTTGAAGCCATATGACAGTCATTCTTCATGGCCTCACCAAACTCCTCCTACTGCTGAGGTTGCATCTCGTTTATCCGGCCGGTACGCATCAGCTGCCTCAGGAGTTTGGGCCTAAAAGGCTCAGTAGGACTCCTTCTTCACCTTGATTGCATCCTTCACCGCTGGTCTCCATTAGACTCTACACCAATCTAATCGGCTTGATTGGTATTGGATGATAATAAGCATTAAATGCTGATTGGGTGATCGGCATAGGCTACCCTCTCTTCCACCACGGTGAACCTCAATATATAGGCGCAGAGCCAGAGGGTAGTCACCTGCGAGAGAAGAGAGTCGATCCCCTCTCGAGAGAATTGGTACCAGCTGTGTGTGGTTGCGAGCTTGATTATTTCTAGTCGGAACTTTTCGACCTCACTGACCTGCTAGAGCCAGAGAGGAGACGTTCCATGTTCCTTGAGCCAACTTCTGCTTTTAGGGATAGCCGCTATGGTCCCCGCCTTCGACCACCGCCATACTGCACCTTACAGCTTTGGCCCCTCTCGCAGGTGGTGAGCCCATGGGAAGTGGGACCCACATTATCCTTTCAGGCTGTTCCTGGATGGGTCCCAAGATTTAAAATTTAAAATGCATAGTAATGCCAATATCTCACTTTGCTGGGTTCGGTGTGACAGGCACAGACAGGAATCTTGTGTTTTGTCTCTGTTATGTGTGTGTGTGTTTGTGGGAGGGAGTGTAATTGATGAAGAACCAAGTACGTCTTATTTGTCATCTCTCAATTTTTCACTTGCTCTATCTATTTTCCTCTCGATTTCACAATCTCTTGCCCTGCTTTCCATCTTTCTTCTCACTCTATTTTTCTGTTTATCTTTCAATCCATCAGTCTCTCTCAACCTTTGACTATTTTTCCATTTTGCTCCATCTTTCTCTTCCAATGTCATTATTTCCCCATATCACTTTCAATTGATATTTCTCATTGTAACTCTTACACTTTTGATTTTTTTCCTTTCACTATCTCTTGGTCTCATTCCATCTTTCAGTCAATTTTCTCTCAATTTGTCTCTGTTCCTCTTGTCTCTGTTTTTATTTTCTCTGTTTCTAGTTCTCTTATCCCCTCTTTCAATCTCTTGGTCTTTATTTCCACCTCTCTGTCCCTCTATTTCAATCTCTATTTTACAGTATTGCTCCATCAAGTTATATTTGTAGCATCTCTTTCTACCTCATACTCTTTCAATCTCTATTTCTTTCTCTTTCAAATTTTATCTTTCTTTTTAACTCTCATGGTTTCAATCCATTTTGCTCTCCTTTTTTTAGCTTGACATATGAGTCCCTTTCAGTCTCTATTTCTGGAGTTCCCAATCTATCTCATATCAAATTTATATTTCTCACTTTCAGACTTTGTTTCCACCTCTAGTTCCCTCGTTTGTTTCTCTTTGAATCTCCTTAAATCTATTTATATTTTTCTATTGCTCTGTGTACAGTATATATATTTCCACCTCTGCATATATCTCTATAGTATACTGTGCATCTCTCTCTCTCTCTCTCTCCCACTTCCCCTCTTTCTATCTGTCTCTCTATAGCTGTACTCGTCTTTTTTTGTCCATCACACTCACTCCCACTCTCTCTCTCCTGCTCTCTGTCCGCCAGTGAGCAAACGTCGGAATGTGAGCTCCTCTTGTTCGTCCATTTCTCCGGTCTCCATCCAACTAGTGTGAAGGAATGACTGGGCCCAGACGGATGCTCCCTGTACAACGTCACTGACTGACCAATCACAGGACAACGTTCGCATTGCTCTTCCTCTGCTCTTTTGCTCTCTCTCTCTCTCTCTCTCTCTCTCTCACATTCCACCAGCGCATCCCCTCATCGTACTTCTCTTCTTCTTCACACCGTGTGGTCCAAGGAGGACTTCTTTTCTTGCGGGAGCAACGTGGAGATATAAGAAGTGTGACCGCGGGCGAGTTCCCAGAATCAACTGTGAGTAGAAAATACATGGACATACACACATGAGCACATACCCTGCATTGTGTTTTGAAGTTGTGAAGGATGTGCTTGTTGCCAAGTTTGGTGCATCGTGACGTCAAACTTGTTTACAAACAAAGTTGAATGAAGACCTCTAATGTTCAGACAGTTTTGTTACAATAATTTTGTCCAACATCACTTTTCAGATTAGCAATGGAGTTGAGAATAAGGAATATTACATTTTTCCCGACATTCCCATGATTGAGGTGAACACGGTGTGTTTTTGGGTACGTTCGGAAATTCAGAGTGTTGTTGGAGTGTCCTGTTAGGATATTCAGAGCGCCACACTCTGGGAGTGTTGGAGCGCACTCCCACCACTCTCTGACTAAGGAGACAGAGTGGCTGGAGCGTCAGGCAGGACGAGATGTTTACAAGCAGAATTGACACATTCAGTATCCGTGCCAATGGCCAACACACTCAATCGTAAAGTCATGGAAAATGGATCACACTGTGCCTCTCTGAACACTGCACTCCCAGAGCGCAGTGAGAGTCTCAAATAGAATTTCTGAACATACCCTCAGTGACCGTGTGATCTTTGTTTCACAAACACCTATTTGAGAAGATGAAACCCCTCAGGAGTGTCTTCCAAATTTGTTTTCGCTAACTTTGGGAACATTTTTTTTTTTGGGGTGGGGGGGGTGGGGGCTTTGGGGGGGGGGGGGGGGCCTCACAACTTCTATAAAATGACACAGTGGTGGTGATGTTTGAAATCTGTTTTGCAGAGTCTCCACAAATGGTTTTGTGTGGACAGGGCCTTTTTTTTAAAATCACATTTACATTATTTTTTTCAAGTTGTTACTTATTATTTGGATGTTTTCAAGTTCACTTGTTTTGCATTTTGTAGTAAATATTTCAATTTAAAAAAGTATATTTTTTCTTTTTAATTATTGAATAAATAGATAAATGTTTGAATATTGAATTCTGATGGTTTTGTTATTCATTTAAAATGTCTTTATGGACATTTATTTTCTAAATTATGTTATTTTGATTATTTTTTATTTTTGAAGTGTTACATATTTAATTGTTAAATGTTTTAATTATTTATTAGTGTCTGTTTTTATTTTTTAATTAAAACAATTGCATTTAAAATTTTAATGTTTTTTTTAAATTTTCCTTTATTTTTCAATTTAATTCCATTTTAATTAGGCGACTTTATTTTTGTAAAATAATCATATGCATAATTTTGAAAAACGTTTTTTCTTTTTCTTACATTTTTTATTTGCGTTGTTGTTATCATTGCAATTCTTTTGCGTTTCAGCAGTTTCAGCTACAGCTTCCACCGATCTGTTTGTCATAATAATCAGCATTTGTTTACCTAAAACTATTAGTGATTAAGTGGTAGCAATGGCATGGTTTCACTTTCTCACCCTGAGCCACGTGGTGTCCGTTTTTGCTCAACTTGCATTTCCCAAACATGCGTACTTATCGAGCTTGACCTCAGGTATGTTGGTCTTCTTTTGTTGCGTTCAGGCATAACTGGAGGAAAGTCGATGGAAAAGATTTTTTGTGTCATCAAATGACATGATGAGTAGATTGAGATGCCACAAGATACCTTTGTCTAAATGAAACTCTTCAACTCACTTCAAAATACTTCCTTGACACCATGGTGACAATGTATGTCATCAAAGTTTATTTAGTAATTTTTTTTGAATGAGCTGAGGACAAAAATTGTGGATAGGTGAAATTTAATGCTAAAAGAAAATGCAAGGGTCTTTGGGGATGAAGAAGTGTTTTTTTTTAACGTTACATTTTAATTTTAAAAAAGTGCACTTTCTTTATCTAAATCTTTATCTAGATTTAAGTGCAGAATTAATCTTCAAACTCTGTTACAGTGGCTTCCAGTATCAAATATTCAAATATCTACACTTAAGCCTGCTACGCTGCTTAATTTCTACGTTGGTCATTATTGTTGTACTCTGAGACAATTTTTTCCCAATTTTGGAATATTTCAAAATACTTTAGTTTGGGAATCACTTCTATACCTAATTACTCAATGACATCATTGTGCTATGGCAATTTGATATGTATAGCACTTGTCTAAATGCTCAAGACACTCCATACAAAACCAATAATAAAGCAAGGAAACAACATCCCTGCAACATTTGTTGGTAAGATTGGCTCAGGCTTCATAAATTAAACATCTTTCCAAACTCAACTCGTCCTCAAATTTGTTGGGCGTCTTGCACTCTGTTCAGGCGAAATTAGAGGAATTTCAATGGTTTCTTGCAGGGTTTTTTTTATTCATGTCAACGCAGTCACGAGCCCCAGTTACTTGTCTGCCATAATCGATCGGGCGGCGGCGGGTAACCGGCGCTGATTATCAATACAGCGGCTTAAGAGACGAGGCCGGGCCGCCGCTGTCCCCTCCGGCTCAATTACAGCAGCCGCGTTCTATACGCCCTTCTCAAGGTCAACTACGGTGTCGGCTTCACATATTTTTTTTTTTTCGCGAGCTAACACGGCTGCTAAATGTTTAATGACGGCGCTTGTGGATAACCACTCAGTTCATGAAGGAGAAAAAGCTCGTGTAGGTCTACTGATGGGAACCGCTTGCCTGGGCTGAAAGACTTGAGCTCCAAGATATTCACCAAAAAAAAAAAAAAAAAATCACCTTATCTTACAGATTGTGAGCCTGAAAATGATGTTGGCTCGATATTAATGATAAGATTAAGTTTGCTATAAATTCATGTTAGCCTAATGATTATATTAGCTAGAAGATGAAAAAAGATAAAAGATGTTCCCTAGAAGTTTGCCTGAGATTACATTTAGTTATATGATGCAAAATAGAGTGGGCTCTCCACTTTTTTCATTTTGTACGACAGCAATTTGCATTTTTATAGCAGCAATAAAATTGAGATTTTATGATTGCATCTACTGCATGTATATATATATTTTAACGTGCTTTTCCTCTAATTGTGGGATTTTATAAAATAACAAATACCATAAGTAGCTCAATAAAAATACCGTGATAATGATTTAAAAACAAGAAAACATTTATCATCATTAATGTAGGTGTTGCCACTTTAGAGTGTTGACCTCACAGTTTAGAGGACCAGAGTTCAAATCCCGGCCCCACTTGCGTGGAGTTTGCATATTCTTCGTGCCTGCGTGGGTTTTCTCCGGGCACTCCGGTTTCCCCCCACGTCCCAAAATCATGCATTAATGGAGTTTCTAAATTGCCTCGAGATGTGATTGTGAGTCTGATTGTTGTCTGTCTTTATGTCCCCTGCGATTGGCTGGCAACCAGTCCAGGGTGTACCGATAACAGCTGGGCTAGGCTCCAGCACTCCCGCGACCCTCGCGAGGATAAGCGCCTCAGAAAATGGATGGATGGATCGTTAACCTAATAACATAAATAAATGGCCCTGTGATCAACTGGCAAACAGTTCAGGGTGTACCCCGCCTCTCGCCCGAAGATAGACCCCAGTGAGTATAAGTGGTGCAGAAAATGGATGAATGGATAAGTAAGTGATGTCAGGTGGAAGAGAATGACCATTACATCAGCCTGAAGATGTTAGCTCGAAAATATGTACGGAAAAATTATGGTGGCTACAAGGTGATTTTTAGCATGAAGATGTCCACTAGATGGAAACATTTGTTCGAAATATGTTATCGAGAGCATTGTTTCAGAGATTATTTTAGCTTGAAGTTGTTATCCTGAACAGCATGATAGTTTCAAGATTATGTTGATTGGAAGATGTTTGCTTGTATACCTGTATTCTGAATTGTATTAGCTCAAAGATGCTAATGAGAATATTATCTGAATCCTCACATTATCTAGATGTTATCTATAGCATTATGCTCGAGAGAAGGTGATATTACTTTGAAGATATTTGCCTGAAGCTCATGTTAGCTTCAAAAATACCTTACCCAGGCATCAAAAAGTTTGTTCGCCTGAAAACTACATTACAATCTTATCTTTAAAATTTCCATCTGTGAAGACGCTCAATTGTCCTGCTCATGGTAGTCCGGAAAGATTGAATCAATGCATCTGTGCTTTTCTTGTTGGCTGCAGCTGCTTCAACTTGAACCCAAAAGGCTTCTTTAGTTCAAATATTTAGGTGTGGAGCCACTCTTCCTTTCCATTGAATGAAGTGAACTTTTGGGTGAGAGATGTCTGGACTTGATCATAGGCTGCTAAAAAGTAGTTACTTTTCTGTTCCAATTCTTGCTTTTGTGTCTTTAGATAATTATTCAGATGTTTCAAATTAACTGCAGAAGCTGGGAGCTTTCTTTCAAGTGTAAACTTTCTTGTGAAAAATATCAGGACTTTATCATATTGCAGAAGATAAATTAGCCATAAAATTAAATTGGTGTGTAGATTATGTTGGGTTGAAGATGATTTTTAATTAGTTACTTTCGTTTAACCAGGTAAGGCAATTGAGAGCAGTTTGTTTACAATACCGAACTGGACGTAATTCAGGATTTAGAGTCTCTCCCAAAGAAAAAGTAAGTTTCTCTTGACTTGTCCCGTTAGGGGTCACCACAGTGTGACATCTCAGATGAACGCTCATATCTGTTTGGCACAGTTTTTACGCCGCTTGCCCTTCTTGACGCAACCCTTCTTGGGGAGTAGTCTTTCCCAAAGAAATAGTGGATAATTGAAGCCAGGATTCAAACCGTCCACTCTTCGGTCATTACAACCTGCTTGACCGACTGACCAAAAGTCCCCCCCTCCCCATGATGTTTGTTTCTGAAACTTATGTTCCTAGAAAGTAGTTACCTTTCTGTTTCAAATCTTGTTTTCGTTTGTGTATATAATCATTCAGATGTTTCAAGTCATTGGCAGAAGCTGGGAGATTTCTTTCAAGTCTAAAGCATCCGTTAGCACATCGCGGCTGATATTTGTGCTTCATTTGCCTCTCCATTTTGTACCCAAAGTCCATTTGTGTGTAAGCCTGTCTGCCACTTTAAGCTCACCAATACAAAATAGGTAAGCGCCTCCGCCTCGTATTATTTCAATGCTGTTCGCTGCGCAACTATTTATGGCCTAATACAGCTATCCAAGTGTACGGTTTGCTTTCACCCCCCCCCCAAAAAAAAAAACAAAAAAACAAAAACAAACAAAAAAAACAGCCTTTGAGAACGACTGATGTGAGATGATAGACCAGGGAGTGACCATGCAGCATATCTCATTGCGCCTTACTCAGGAAGTGCTTGAAGAGGCATGGATGCTCAGTTCCTGTCCCAACACATGTCATCTTTCTTAATTTTGTACCACTTAGTCTAACAAAGATAACAAAAAGTTCAATTTATCACTGCACCACTGTAGCGACATTTTTTTTCATTGTGGTGACATTTTAGTGCACTTTGGAAACATTTTGGATCACATTGAAGACATTCTCGTCCATGGGGGAAGCATTTGGATTCACTTAAAGCCCAAGAGTCATCCCTATAAACATTCTAAAATAGATATTGTAATGAAAAGTATATATAATATTGTTCACTTCAATGTCTATATGAAAAAATAAATGTGAGTGGAGAGCGCGTCATCCATGCACAAAGTTGCAGAAGTGTCACTCTACGACATCCAAGTGGTCGCCATATTGGCTGCATCCTCTGTACGTGACATCACCCGAACATTTGGCAATGAAAACCCGTGGTGCACCGTAACTATGGGAGACAAACACATCCCTTCTGACGCGGAAGCTCTTTTCGAAAATGAGAACACCACAGAACTGAGTGAAGTTACCGGGACAATATTACACTATTGTTTCCAGCCCTCGGGGTATTATTACACTATTGTTCCGAGCCATATTAAGATGATATGCGATCTCAGCCAAACTGCATCCCTGTCCGATCCACTTCCGCGGCGGAGATGAGCCATCGCGGCTCATCGCAGCCGGCCAGTCTGGCTAATGACGGAGCGGAGCCGTGCTGCTTTAGGGGGTTGTTCAGAGCCGCCGCAGTACGCGATGAACAACACCGTGGAGCCGGGGCGCTTTACTGCATTGTCGTCACAAGCGTCTGAGTGAGGCAGAGCCGAGCCGTGCTGCTTTAGGGGGTTGTTCATAGCCGCCGCCGTCCGCAAAGCCCGACACGCAGTCTTCGCATGAGTCGTGACCGCCGAATGCGGCGCCTCAGCCAGTGTGGCTCATTTTCGGCGCCATGGTAGCTTATAATGGAGCCGAGCCATGCTGTTTTAAGGAGTTGTTCATAGCCGCCGCAGAATGCGATGAACAACACTGTCAAGCCGGGGCGCTTTACTGCGTGCACGCAGCTGAGTGAGGCATTCTTGGCTGGGTTCTTCAGAGCCACCGCCATCCGCAAGCCCAAAGCGCAGCCTTCGCTGGTGAAGCGACGCAGCAGCCTGACACCATCCCTCGCGCACATCAACATATTTCGTACGTGGATCTTTTGTTACATTATGAAAGACCAATTACGTGGTCTGGCCCAAACTATTATTTTTTTAGTAGCTGTATACACATCTACCTGTTATTTGGAACCCACGAAGCCCTCGTCCTCTGCACCCGTGCAATCCATTTTTTTACGACGAACCGTGTCTCTTGCAAACTTATGAAGGGTAAATCCATTCTGCCGAGTGTTGAGGCAATGTCCAGCAATGCAACGAGCCGGCATTTTGGCTGACACGAAAGAACAACGAGCTACCTTCCCGGAGGTAAAACTAATGGAAACAAACGAGTCCACTTGGGGGCGCCTCTGTCCTTTATGTCACTTCCTGCTTCTTCTCAAAAACAAATCCCTCGAGAGGATTTTCGTGGGGGGAGTTACAAAAAGCTGTTTGCGCCAAAATCATGTTTTGTGGTCAAAAAACGGATGGGCCCATATTGGCTGCCGTTTTTTTCATGAATAACATTCTAAAAAGCATCCATTTCATGACAGTAGCCCTTTAAAGAACATTCTGCTCCAATTTCAGGACATTTTGGGAACATTCTGGACATTCTTTTGCACTTTAGGGATATTCTGGTCCCGCTCTGAAGACATTTTCTGACTCTCTCATTCACTTTCAGATTCTTGTTCACTTCTAATCCAGTTTTATGTTCGTCTTTGTGGGCATCATGCTAATATTTGAGAATGTTCTGGTCCTTTTTGAATACATTTTCATTCATTTTAGCAGCATTTGGGTCAATTTCGGGAAAATTATCAATTTTGAGGATATTTCAATCCACTTTTTTAAATATTTTGCTCTACTTTTGGGATATTCTTATCAATTTTGAGAACATTTGAAGACATTCTAGTCGATTTTGACATTCTTGCGTGCCACACTTGTAATTATCTTTGAGGACACTCTGGTAAAATTTGATAGCATTCTCTTACATTTTAAAAACATTTTCGTCTAGTTTGGGGCCATTAAGGTCTAATTTGAGGATTATGTTTATTTTTTAATCCAACATGAGAGCATTTGTGTTAATTTCAAGGATATTTTATTAGAAATTATGGTTGATTTTGGCATTCCTGTACACAGCTAATCCACTTTGGAGATATCGGGCTTCTCTTTGAAACCATTTTGTTCCACGTTGACATTCTGGTCCATTTTGAAACATCCTGGTCCAACTTTTAGGTCAAATTAGTCCACATTTCGGACCACTTTTGGAAAATTATGGTCTACATGTGGACATTTTGTTCCCCTTTTTACATTCTGGTTCTTTTAAAGAAAATTAAGTGTAAATTTTGGGCCACTTAGACAACAATTTAGTCCACTATGAGGACATATTTTTTTTCCACTGTGGATCTATTTTTGTCCACTTTTGGACTATTTTGAAATACTTAGCGAATATTCTGGCCCACTTTGAGTTAATTCTGGCCAGCTTCAAAGCAGAAACGTACTCAAAGTGGACCTCTTATCTACTTTGATGAAATTCTGCTCCACTTTGATAACATCCTGGTCTAGATTGCGGGACATTTTGGTCTATTTTGAGAACATTTGCTCCATCTTGGTAAAGGTTGAAAAAATTATTTGAGCATTTCGGTCAACAGCAGATTGTGGTGAACATTAGGGTCCTGGTGTACAAGAAAACCAGCATAATTGTTATATAAATGAGGAAAAAACATGCACAGTTGTTTTAATTAAAATTGAGTAAAAAAGAAAAAAGGGGCCAATTATTATGATGACTTGAAGACAGTCAAAAGTAAAAACTTAAACAATTAACATTTATTTTGACTTTAATAAATAAACTGAAAAAAATACCAAGAATAAAAATGACAAATAGATCCCTGGACCAGGGAGTAATAGCACAGATAACAAAAGTAAAAATCAAGAGTTGTTTATGAGGAATAAAACACCATTAAGTGACTCATCCAAAGTAAAAACTTGAACAATTAAAATTTATTTTGACTTTAATAAATAAAATAAAAAAATAATAAAACTTACAAATAGATGCATGGACCAGGGACTAATAGCACAGTTGTTTACGAGTGATAAAACACTATTAATTGACTCAATTATCTGTTGCCTCCCTGACTGTGTTTGTTGTTTACATGTCTTAATGAGCATCACTTGTCACGCTAAGTGACTTATTTTTAGCTTCACGCGCATCGGAGATGTTTTCTTTTTTGGAATTTTTTTCTTGCTGTGACAGCAAGCGTTTTCACGACAACCATGCTCGGCAACATTTTCTTGGTCTCTTTCGTGACTGGCTTCAGAGAAGCCAAGATAATAAGGAGCCCACGCTTTCTGTTCTTCTTAATCTTCTTGTTCTTTTGTTAATAAGGTGTTTTCTAAATATTAATTTCCTTTGCCTCCTCTTCTCCACCTTACATTTTCTTTGTTCTTTTTATTCCTTGTCTTTTCTCCTTGTCTTCTTTTTCTCATTTTTCTACTTATCCTCTAATATTCTTCCAGCACTTTCTGCTAATTTCTTCTTTTCCTCCTTTTCGCTTTTCTAAATATCAAAACATCTTTATCCTCTCTTCACCCTCCTTTATTCTCTTGCACCTCCTCTTCTGTTTCCCCTCTTGTATTCCTCCTCTTTTTCTATTCTCTTCTTCCCCTTGTTCTTTTTCCTCCATCCTGTTGTCTTGTCTTTCACTTGTGTTCCACTTGGTCCCCCTCTCCAACTTGCTCTTTATTTATCCCTTTTTTTCTTCATCTTCCACTTCTTCATTCCTTTTTTCCACTTCCTTCTCTTCTGTCTCTTCGTCTTCCTTTCTGGATGGCTTTGGACCAAGTGAGCTGCTCAGGTGAGAGCATCCAGTTATCACAACAGCTGCTTATCTGGCGGCTATCGATTGGACGTCATGTCTGTCTGTGTGTAGGTGTGTGCATGCGTGTCCTCACGCCATATGTGTGTTGGTCCGTGGTTTAAAGTAGTGCAACCAATCAATGGGGGTGTTTCATTCTCCTTGAAAAGTCCTTTGTTTGATCCCCGTCACTGATTGGACAAGCCTGTCACTAACACGCCGGCCACTAACTCTGAGGTCTAAGTCCTGATTTTGTCTTTTTAATTGTCACAGAGTGGACTTTCATCAGAGATTCTCAGTGTTAACACGGGAGGTGGCAGTTTGATGTTCGTGTAATACAGACAATTTACCACATGAGATGTCAAAAAATGCAACAACAAAAAAAAGAAATCATGACAAGAAACAAAAAAGAACAAAGTCCACAAGTTCACTTAAAGGTCAAGTGTCATCCCTATGAACATTCTAAAATAGATAGTGAAATGAAAAATACATATAATATTATTCACTTCAATGTCTATATGAAAAAATAAATATGAGCGGAGAGCGCATCATCCATGCAAACTGCTCTCAATTGCCTTACCAGGTTAAACGAAAGTAACTAATTAAAAATCATCTTCAACCCAACATAATCTACACAGCAATTTAATTTTATGGCTAATTTATCTTTTGCAATATGATCCATGCGCAAAGTTGCGAAAGTGTCATTCGACATCCAAGTGGTCGCCATATTGGCTGCATCTCCTGTCCGTGACGTCATCCTCGACATTCGTCTTTGAAAACATGCTATGGCCCCTACTGTGGGAGACAAACACGCCCCTTCTGACACGAAGCTCTTTTCGGAGAAGAAAACATCTCATAACCGAGTGAAGTTAACGGGTCAATATCCTATTGTTTCGAGCTATATTTAGATGATGTGTGGATCACAGCCAAACATTCTCCCCGTCTGATCCACTTCTGCGGCGGAGATGAGCCATTGTGGCCCAGCGCCGCATCGGCGGCTATGAACAACGCTGCCGGCAATGGCGCACTCAGCTGCGTGCGACGAGAATCCCGTAAAGCAGTCGGTCTCTGTGCCATGATAAGTCACATCAGCGTCGAAAATGATTTACGGCATTGTCGTCACACGCAGCTGAGTGCGCCGTTGCCGGCAGCGTTGTTCATAGCCGCCGTCTGCAATGAACAACAACGCCGAGCCCGGTACATCCAATCTCCAGAGTGTTCAAGCAATGTCCAGCAATGCAACGAGCCGCCATTTACGCTAACACGAAGGAACAACGAGGTACCTTCCTGCGTCTAAAACTAATAAAAACAAACGAGAACGCTAGAGCGCGCTCCTGCCCCATACGTTACTTCCTGCTTCTTCTCGAAAACAAATCCCTCGATAGGATTTTCATGGCGGGAGTTACAAAAAGCCATATACGTCAAAATCATGTTTTGTGGTGAAAAAACGCGTGGGTCCATACCGGCTGCTGTGTTTTCATTAATAACGTATTAAAAATCATCAATTTAATGACACTTGACCTTTAACGAGACAAACAAAATTCAAATGAATAGAATTAGAAACTAATTGCAATCATTGTACAATGTATTTATTTTAGCCGATTTGGAGAACATTCTGATCCACTTTAAGGACATGCTGATTATATTTTTGCTATATTTGTTCCCTTTGGACAACATTTTGGTCGACGTCAACAACATTTTACTCTATTTTCGCAAGGCTGGTTTCTTTGGTCCCTTATGATGACTTTTTTTGGACATTAGGTTCACTTTTAAAACAGTCTTCTTCAGGAACATTCTGGTTGACTTCAGGGATATTAATTTCATTTTGAAAAATTTTGTTCAAAGTTGAGGACATTTCAAGTCAATTTTGTTTTGAAGATAACCCATCTTTTGGATATTTTGGTGCACTTTTACAGACCATCATTCTTTTCTATTTTGAAGAAATTCGAGTTCAATTTGGAACATTCCGGTCCACATCTGGGACATTTGGATTCACTCTGTGAATGTTCTGACCCACTTCGGGGGCATTTCAGTTTATTTTGGGAACGTTAACACACACTTTGAGGATTCTAATCCACTTTAGCACATCCTGGCCTGCTTTATGGACATCTTAATCCAATTTTGGAGCATTGCACTTCACTTTGAGGATATTATAGTTCATTTTGGGAACAATCTAAGGACATTTCAATCAACTTTAGAGCATTCTGTTCTGCTTTGAGGACATTTTAGTACATGTTGGGAACATTCTGGTCCATCTTGAGTACGTTTTAAAGGTATTTCTCTTCCCGCTGTCTCCAAAGAGGAGCCCAGAAACTCAAGTGTGACAGGCATAATTTGACTTGGCAAACACTTGGCTACAAAAATCTGGAAAAATGAGATTAAAAACAAATAGCAGACCAACAAATTTATGGCTATTTTTCTTTCATCTTCGTTAGCTGATTGAAAGTGTCGATGCGTTTAATTTTATAGCCTTCACCTTCTTACTAAAACTGCATATTCAACTCATTTTTAGATATTTTTCCCCTCATAATTTAATGTTTTATGTCATTTCAGTCTAATGACTTTATGTTTTATGGTCTAATTACCTGATCCTTTTTCATCAACTGATATTTGTACTAATTAAAGGCTTCTAGGGCTTTTACCAAAATTTTACAACTTGAAGGAAGTCCTTCATCTACTTTGAGGACATTCTACTCCACATTGACATCACTTTTGTCCACGTACAGAACATTTTGATCTACTTTGAGAACACTTAAGAACATCTCAGTCCACTAAGAAAAACGTAATCCTTTTTGGAAATGTTGCTTCATCTACATTCACCCTAACCCTAACACCAACTGTCCTCATGTCTTCCCTCACAACATCCATCAACCTTTTCTTTGGTCTTCCTCTCGCTCGTTTGCCTGGCAGCTCCATCCTCACCACCCTCTACAAATATACTCACTCTCTCGCCTCAGGACATGTCAAAACCATCAAAGTCTGCACTCTCGAACCTTATCTCGGAAACATCCAACTTTGGCTGTCCCTCTAATGAGCTCATTTCTAATCCTATCCAACCTGCTCACTCCGAGCGAGAACTTCAGCCTCTTCATTTCTGCCACTTCCAGTTCTGCAATGGCTCCAAAAAGTACTGCTCTGGTCAGATAATTTATTGAACAGAATGGCAGCATGTTTACACACAGCCATTAGTGCTAGCACTAGCTTGCTAGGCTATATAACGTATTGTTACCTACTTGCGAGCTGAATTGTATTAAATGAACGTGAACATACCTCAAGCAAGCTTTACACAAATTCCTCTCCTGTTCTGAGCACCGGTGACCACCAATACACCTTTTATTCCCAATTTTCTTCTTATAATACAGTCAGCGTGAACCATTCATGTTGTCATCATGTTTACACACAGCCACTAATCCTAGCACTATCTTTCTAGGGTATGTAACGTTTTGTTGTCTGCTGGCAAGCTGCATAATATGAAAAGTAAGTGAACATACCTCAAGCAATCCTTACACAATGTTCTTCCCTGTCCTGTGCCAGCCAGAGGAAAAAGTGCATGAGGAAGTGGCATGACAACGCCCCTGACAGTGAGGGTAGGACAGGACAATATAGAACAGGACAAGGACAGGAGTAGACGCATGCAAGACAAGGGTGGGTTTGACTATGTAAATTCTGAAAGTCTATAGGACGGGAGTGTGAGTGAGGGGATACCAAAGCAATTCACATATCTAGATTTGTCGATCATTGGCCCTACCCCGTGTATCAGTTACAACCCCCTGAGTGGTGTAGTGTATTAAAAACTGAAGAGTCCATATGACCTTCTTGAGGCAACCCTCTGCATTCATCCCAACTTGGGACCACCCCCGCCCCAAATACGGCTGCATTTCTAAAATTTATAATTCATATCCATTCTACAACATTTTAGTTCACTTTGAAAACATTGTGGTCTGTTTTAGAAATATCCCAGTCTGCTTTGAGAATATTATAGTCCACATGTTCTAAAAATTGGTACACTTTTAGTACATGCAGCCCTACATTTTAGATATTCCTATCCACTTTCTGATGCAGGTGTCAAAAAGTGTATATTGTCTCTATTTTTAGTGTCCATGCTTCTATTCCTGGTGTGAACCAATGATATCACAATTTTTCTTTCAGGCTGTAGTCGCCACAGTTCTGGAGTCAATCAAAGTCAGCATCTGTGTTGAAATGCCGTATGGTGACCGTGTTATTGATGAATCATCATTATTCATTCAGAGAAGGCGGCCACTCATGACGCCGCCAAGTAGGCGAGGCAGCCAAGCAGCAAAGTGGCAGACGACTGAACAAAAGACGTTCGAGCTGCCTTGCATAAAATCTTTCTTTATGGCCTTCTTCACCTTCCTCACAGACTTTACTGTTTCTCTATCCTGTCCAACCTTTGCCTTTGCATTGCCGTTGCCCTGGAAACATTACAGCAGAACATTCTAGTCCCCCCCAAGACCATTGTAGAATACTGAGAGGATTCTGGACACTTTGAGAACATTCTAATCTATGTTGTGTGCATTTGGCTTTTTCACCCTTCTTTGAACATGATAGGTCACTTTATAACATCCATTATCCATTTTCCATACTTATCCTCACTTGGGTCATGGGTGTGCTTGAGGTCTATCTCAGCTAACTCTGGGCGAGTATGTGTGTGTGTGTGTGTGTGTGTATGGGGGCATTTTGATCCACTTCGAGAACAATTTATAACTTTAGCATTCTTGACAGCTTTGAGAGGACTCTGTAATACTTTGGGAAAATATTAGTCCACTGTTGGAGAAATTTTGGTAAATTTTTAAACACCCTGGATTTTTTTTCAGAATAATTTTTAGGCATTTTGGTCCACTTTAAAAACATTCTGCTCCACTACCTCCTGCTGAACGTCTTTATTCCTGTTCCCTCTTCATCACATTTCTCCCAGACCTCATCTAAGTAGTTTTACTTCCATCAATCTATCCATCCATTTGCTATGATTTCGGTCGGGTAACCGGGGCAGTAGCTTTAGTACGGATGACCAGACTTCCCTCTCCCCACCCACTTCATCCAGCTCTTCTGGAGAGATACAAAGGCGTTCCAAGGCTAGCCGAGAGAGTTGTGTCTCTGCAGTGTGTCTGGGGTTGTCCCTGGGGTCTGCCCCTGGTGGGATGTGCTTGTAACACCTCATTAGGGAGGCATCCAAATCAGATGCACCAGACACCTCATCAAGAGTAGCGGCTGTGCTTTGACCATATGTCCAAGGGAGATACACCAGACACCCTGGGGAGGAAACTAATTTCGGCTGCTTGTATCCGGGATTTTGTTCTTTCAATCACAACCTACTCCTCATAACCATAGGTAAGAGTAGGAACCTTCGGCTTAATAGGTTCTTCACTACAATGAACCGATACAAAATCCACATGACTGCAGACGCTGCATCGATCCGCCTATCGATATCCCGTTCCGTCCTTCCTTCACTCGTGGACACGGCCCTAATATATTTGAACTTATCCACTTGGGGCAGGATCTCATCCACGACTTGGAAAGGGCACGCCACCCTTTTGCAACTGAGGACCATGTACCAAAATTTGAAGGTGTTGATTCTCAACCCAGCCGCTTAACACTCGGCAGCGAAGCGCTCCGGTTAGAGTTGGAGTTCCCAGCTTAATGAAACCAACAGAACCACATCATATGCAAAAAGCAAAGATGCAATACTGAGGCCTCCAAATTGGAGTCCCTCTAGGCCTCGGCTACGCCTACAAATTTTGTCCATAGAAGTGAGGAGACAGGCCAGTCTTGACAGAGTCCAACTCTCACTCTAAGTTATATCTAGTCAGAATTTCTCAACGTCACACTCCGGCTCAGGCTCCTACCATGCCAGAGAGGTGGCATTCCACATCCCGAGAGGCAGTTTCTGTAGCCAAGGATCACATCCCCAAGATCCCTGCCTTTGGCCACCACCCAGCTCACACTGCACCGGCCCCTATGGCCCCTGCCACAGGTGGTAAGCCCATGGGAAGTGTGGTCAGGCTGTCTTTTCAAGCTTGAAGGGATGGCGACCATGTTGTTTTTGTTCTCTCTCTGTCTGTTTTTACATTGGAAACCTTCTTGTCACTTTATAACACTATGGTTCACTTCAGGAACATCCTGGTCCATGGTGTGGTCATTTTAATCTACTTTGAAACTGAAAAAATCTTTGGCCATTTAGTTCACTTTTGGATTGTTCCATTTTAGAGAAATATGGTGAAATTGGGGAAGATTGTAATCCACTTTGAGCCCACTCTTGTCCACGCTCGGGGCATTTTGGTCCAACTTTGCAGTAATCTACTCCACTATTGGAGCATTTTGGTTCACAAAGAAAAACCCTGTGCCACTTGGTAAAAAATGAATTTCTTTTTTAGGAGATATCCATTTTTGGGATCGTTCTAGTCCAATTTAGAATATCCTAGGCTTTTTGGAGGGCATGTTGGGAAAATTGTCATTTTAAAATCTTCTCATCCACTTATTGTAGACTGTAGTTTACATTTGTATATTTTTGTCCACTTCAGGAAAACTATTTAACTGTGGAAATATTCCAGTCTTGTTTTCCACATTATTTCAGTCTGCTATTGGACATTCTGGTTCATTTTGAAGACATTTAAGACATATGTGTGAACAATTTAAGTGCATTTTAATCATCAATATTGCTCGGTCTGTTACTGTTGCTTTGGAAAGTGCACAAATGACCAATGTTGTCCACTTTTATCCACATATGAGTTTGTGTGCTCTGTTTAAGTAGATTACAACTGAATGATGATGTATTATCTTCTTTCATTTTGTTGTCGGCAGGTTGGAGGGTGGGGCTGGGGGGCACGAGAGGTAATGTTCTGGGCAAAGCTGCCGACTGTGCTTCTGTGCCTCCATTCGAACGAACCGCCTCCTTTCGGAACTAATACGCGTAGTGAGATCTCTCCCGTCCAGACGGAACCACATCGGAATGGGATATCGTTGCAATGAGATGCTGCAGTCTGTTGTGATTGCGCCGATGAACCCGTCTGACCCAGCCGCCCGGAAACCTGAGTGAGGCCATCCAAAAGCCCCCTTGTTTAGACCCCTGCTCCGCTTTCGAGAGGGAAGCAAATTGGCAAGGAGGCGCTGATGCCTTGGCCATAAATAAAGATTGCGTGGCATAAAGAAACGCCAGGTTTTCCAGCAAAAAGGGCCTTGGCAAAGCAGAAACATGGAAGATTGTGGAGCATTTGTATGTTTTCAGTACATCCAGCAGTGACAAATACTGTAAATAATTAACTAAATTTTTAACTATGATTTTGCTCATGTTTGGTACAATTCAATGTCAGACTTTCACAATGTTTTTTCACTCATTTGGGGAGCATTCTAGACCACTTTGCTACATTTTGGGCCACCTTGGTTGGGAACATTTGGATCCATTTTGGACTAATTCTGGAACGTCACAACATCATCAACATTATATTGGTCCTTTAGAGCATTTTCGACTTTGGAAATTTTTTTAATCCACTTTAGAGCATTCTGGTCTTCTTTTGTAAGATTGTGGCAAGGGTTGGGCATGATTTGAGTTAGAGTGATTCCGCTTCCTTATTTTGGTTGTGTTCCAAACGATTCTTGATTCTTTTTTTTTTAGGGTGCAAAAAGTATATTCATAAAGGGTATCCCAATTATGAACATGCATTTTCTAAATAGCCCTCAGCCTAGACTGAAATGAACATTTGACTTGGGGTTCTTTCCAAATAGTATTAATATCAAACCTATGAGCTAAAAGGCAATGTGTGTGGAACTAACCCAATCGATTTAATATTTATTAATGATCAGTTAAAAGTTAAATAGAGCATTGTTAAAATCATTATTTTGGACTATTTTATTATGTCAAATGGTTTATAAGAGCAAGTTTTTACTTAACTTCAAAATTTAAGTGTGTAGTCTTTTATCTTTAAGACTGCTAAAGAAATCAGCATTTTGCCATGGCACCATTGATTATTTTTCTCTTTTTTTTTTTTTTAATAGATGGAACCAAATGCTATTATAGGTTAATTCCTTTCCTGAACCACCGATGAGGAAAACGTTAGTTTGTGATACTGTGAGACGTTCATGAGAATTTTGTCCCAATTCATTGATGTAAAGTTATGAAGTTTTAGCTCAATGTTCATCACTTTTTTCTGTCATAGGCTCATACAGTGGTGTCCACGACTAAAATAAATGCAAAAGTGCAACCAACCGTTTACTTTGTTAGCTGTCTCAATGTTGGCATAGACATACAGTATTTGTTTCACTCATCCAGTTGACAGTTGACATCACTGAAGCCCCTTGCACTGTAGGCCGAGGCTTGGAGGGCATCAGATGCTACACTGTGAAAGTTTCCTTTGCACAATATAATCTGATTGCAAGGGTTCTTCTTCATTGGTTTTCACCACTTCTTTGTTGGTTTTAGTCACTTCTTCGGGTTTGGTGGATTATGCATCGAAACTGAGAACTGAAATTTTTAAATTTGAATAATTATAATAAAAAAAGATGGAAAGTAAGTCCTAGGGGCCAACCATAATTGTGGCCCACTTTGGGGGCCTTCTATTCCATTTAACAGCATTTGGGTCCACTTTGGGAACACTGTAGTCCACTTTGGAAACACTCTGGTCCAGTTAATGAACGATCTGGTCCAGTAAAAGGAAATTGTTGGCATATTCAACCCTACCATTAACTTCTTAAACACTTAATTTATAATTCCATTGTAACATGCCGCCAATTTTGTTTTGAGATTATCATCACATGTCTGTCAGGCCAATTATCCATTATTCGTGGACTCACTGTAATAGTCTCGCCACTCTGCATTACTTCCATATCTGTTGTTGACGAATACTGTCCACCGATCTACTTGAGAAGTAGCTACATTTGCACAATTGACATTGTTCCAGATTATCACACGAGTAGTCACTTTAAAGAGTATACAGTTCTTAAAGTTTCCGTGCCCTTTCAAACTGCTCTAAATTGCTAGAAGAGTCTGCATCATTTTACACAATAGTGAAAAAAAATGTATCGGCATTACTGGTCACCTTTTATTGGTCTATGTCTTTCATATATCAACAGAATCTGCTCCAACTACCGTAAACAAATTTCTTGTTTGTGTTTGGAAATGTTGGCAGTTAAAGATGATTATGATTTGCTTCATCAACATTGTAGTCCACTTAAGCGCTTTCTATTCTTCTTTGGGCCGACTGCAATCCGCATTAGAGCATTCTGGTCCAATTTAGAAACTCTCGAGTACACTTTAGGGAGATTTTATTCAGCTTTGTAACATTGTTATCCATGTTGAAAAAAAGTATGTCCAACATGGGTACATTGTATTCCATTTTGTGAAATGTATATTACTTCACTCCATTCTGTTTCAATATGAGAAGGCTGTAGTCCACCTTAGAGTATTCTATTCCACTGTTGTTCACTGTCGAGGTTTCCTCTCCAATTTTGGAAACCATGTAATCCACTGTATTTTCTGAACAAGATGGCCTGCTTTGGGAAAATCGTTTTCCACTTTTATGAATTATTTTCCACTTTGGAAACATTGTAGTCCATGTTGGAAACCATTGAAGTCCTTTTTGGGAACACTCTGGTCCACTGTAGTAGGTGTAGTCCAAGTTAAGCATTCTTGTCCACATTGAGAACATTTTTGGAAAATTACGGTCTACTTTTGGAGGTTCTGGTCAAGTTTGGGATCATTCTAGTGAACGGTGATGGGATTTCTCTCCAGTTTTTTTATCATTTGGGGCTAAAAACACGTTTTAAGGCTTCCCCTCAACACAGTAATGTGCACATAAATGATTGTGAATAATTATTGATGGTCGGTGAGGGTGTGTATGAAAAGAAGCGCTTCAGAGGAGAGCATCGTCTTGTTTCTGTCTTGAAGAACCCTCTGATCTATTACTGTGCTATTTTTAGTCCCTCATGGAACATGTGATCTTCCTGGGAATTAGCAGCAGTGACTCACGTGATGCCAACATCAAAAGGGTAGCGCTTTGATTCACGGGAACGAATTCAACTTGTCAACGGTCTTCTTTATTCTTTATATTTCTTGGCTACGGTAAACACAGATGCTTATATCTGACGTCCAATACTTTGTGAAGATTCTCGTCAACTTTGAGAAAATAATGGTACCCTTTGGGAACATTCTAGTTCTCACGACAACATTTTGGTCTACTTTGGGGACATTTTGGTCCACTTGGAGGACATTATTTTACATTTTTGGAGCATTTGAGTCCCTGTTAAAATATTTTTTAGTTTCTCAAACTACAAGTATGCTTAATAGTCAATCTGACGGATGGCGTGACTGATGAATAGATAGACCCCTGACTGATTTCCTGTTTGTCAGTCCATCTTCATCTTATTGACAGACAGACAGACGGATAGTCAGACTGATCTATCACTTGGCCCATTGGGTCTGTCAGATAGACGGACTTACAGAAGGACAGACAGACTGTCACACAGACACTCTGATTTATTGATTAACAGTCAATGGATGGACTGATTGATGGACAGATGGACAAAGGAAATAACGGTTCAGTCCGTCGAAGGATATAATGAAGCGATACAGAAAGACAAACTGATATTTATGCGATTGATACGAAGATGGAAAGAAGGACAATCGCACAGACTGTCTATTCCTCGATCACAAACACGGACAGACATGGACAAACAGAGTGACAAAATGATTCAGTGACTGACAGTGCGTCTGCTCTTTTAGTCGGTCTGATGGAGACATGGCAAGACAGACGTAAACACAGACTGTCTATCTGCAGTAAATCAGATTGACTGACGGATGGATGGATGAACAGTCAGACTAACTGACTGACAGTCTGTCTGTTGGTCCATTGCTCAGACACAGACAGACTGACAGAATGACTTAATGATTTACAGTTCATCTGGTCCATTGGTCAGTCTGAAGGAGAGAGGCACAGATGGACGGACCGAAGGCCTGACAGACAGACGGACAAAGCGTGTGTCTGATTTCCATCCCCCTGGGCACGGCGGGTAATAGAGATCAGTAATTGGCTGCTATAAATCCCGGCAGAGGACAAGGTGGGTCAGAACAGGCTGATTACTTCCACATTACCGTCAATCCCGGCAAGACCTGGCGCGGACGTCAGCTCGGCTGCTTTCTGGTTATGAAGTAATCGGTATCACGACGTGTCTGATTCTCTAATCAGATGGTACCTATACACGCGGAATAATATCATACCATATTTTGTAAGCTTGATGTGCAAGACGAATGTTTCCTTTATTTAGTGACATTGCTTTCAGAACGTGTTGCAGCTGGTTCAATTAATTATTGTGCAATTTCAGTACCATGTCGATAGTGGATCTGAAATGATGGTACTAAACTTTGTATTTAGATTTGGACTTTTTTGTTGGAATATTTGTGGTTATGTCATTTTATGCAGAACCATGTGAACACTCTCCAGCACCACTAAACTTGCACCAAAGGTTGCTAGAGAGCATCTACCAATTTTAGGCACTTTGGTCGATTCTTTAGATTTCTGTGAGCTCTCCACATTTTACAGTTTTCAACCAGAATATGGATTAGCTACTTAGTTTAGCAAAAAGTAATTCGAAGACAAAAATAGTTCTTTCTTCTGCCCTCCTGTGCACTTTTAATCCAATTTCAATCTTTCAAATCATTTGATTCCTCTATTTAATCATTTCCTGAACTACTTTGTATCCCCTTCTGATGCAGTCTTACTCCACTTTGTATCCATTTTTAATTAATTTCGGAGTCTTTTTTTTAATCGAATACCATTCCAATTTTAATCCACTATTGAATCAGCATTGAAGCAATTTTGAATCAACTGGGCAATCTGCCTTGACTCAATTTTGATTCAACTTTTAACCCACTTTTAGATCCACTCCCTTTCCACTGTTGAATCAGCTTTGAACAAATTTGGAATTCCCTGGTAGCAAATGGTTTCATGGACGTGCTTTATATTTTCTGTCTTTCTTTTCACATGCACATGAATGTTATTTAATCCGTCCATCCATTTTCTTTGCTGCTTATCCTCACGAGGGTCGCGGGGAGTGCTGGAGCCTATCCCAGCTGTCAACGGGAAGGAGGCGGGGTGCACCCTGAACTGGTTGCCAACCAATCGCAGGGCACATTGAGACAAACAGCCGCACTTACAATCACACCTAAGGGCAATTTAGAGTATCCAATTTATGTTGCATGTTTTTGGAATGTGGGAGGAAACCGGAGTCCCCGGAGGAAACCCACTCAGGCACGGGGAGAACATGCAAACGCCACACAGGTGGGACCGGGATCGAAACCGGGTCCTCAGAACTGTGAGGCCAACGCTTTACCAGCTGATCCACTGTGCCGCCTATGTTATTTCATATACACGTAAAAAATTTTTGCATATACTAATTTGCATACACTACCATGTATTACCAGTATGTCCAGTCACATAATCATAAACAGACACAACAGATGTTAACCAATAAACAGCAGACATCTGTCTTGAACAATATTTAGACATCAGCCTGTCCATGCACATAAGACAAATAAAGGAAAAAGCTCCCAGTTTATTGACATAAACATGTGATATAAACATCTCTTTTCATGAACACATGTAAACAACTATCCTCATTTGCATACACACAACACATTCCCACAAGTCTGTCCATATAGATATACTATATACATAGTGTTGCAGAGCAACTAGTCATATGTAAATAATTTTAAAGTTAAAAATTTTATGTAATTGTAATTCATTAGATAACAGCGAAACAGGCGGCATGGTGGGTCAGCTGGTAAAGCGCTGGCCTCACAGTTCTGAGGACCCGGGTTCAATCTCCGCGCCGCCTGTGTGGAGTTTGCGTGTTCTCCCCATGCCTGTGTGGGTTTTCTCCGGGCACTCCAGTTTCCTCCCACATCCCAAAAACATGCAACATTAATTGGACACTCTAAATTGCCCCTAGGTGTGATTGTGAGTGGGAATGGTTGTTCGTCTGTATGTGCCCTGCGATTGGCTGGCAACCAGTTCAGGGTGTACCCTGCCTCCTACCCGTTGACAGCTGGGATAGGCTCCAGCACTCACCGCGACCCTCGTGAGGATAAGCGGCAAAGAAAATAGATGGATGGATACTGCGAAAAATTTTCTGTTTTTCTTCAAATATAACCTCAAAGTGCCACCTTGTGGTGCAATCTGTTAGTTTATCTGAGATTTTTTTTTTTAAAGGTTTGATTCCTACTTAGTGTTACACATAAAACAACATTAACTTTTTGAACAGTTTTATATTCATAAACATTTTACGGAAAAGTCACTTTTATGATTTGTCAAGGACGAGTATTGTCTAAGTTGTTGTTGATTTGTCATTAGGTCAAGGTGGTACTATGGAGTGGTTTTCCACATGCTGTACACAGTGGTATTTAGTGTTCAGATTCCAGTATGTTTGTCATCAATTTACTATTTCTCGAAAGAACAGGAACAGTGGAGCAAATGGTCAGGGTGTTGGCCTCACAGTTCTGAGGACCAGGGTTCAAATCCCAGCCCCGCTTGTATGGAGTTTGCTTGTTTTCCCCATGCCTGTGTGGGTTTTCTCCAAGCGCTCTCATTTCCTCCCACATCCCCAAAAACATGCATTCCTTTTGGACTCTAAATTGCTCTTAGGTGGGATTGTGAGTGTGGCTGTTGTTTATGTATATGTGCCCTGTGAATGGCTGGCAACCGGTTCAGGGTTCCTGCCCAATGATAGCTGGAATTGGCTCCAGCACCCCCACGACCCATATGAGGATAAGCGGCTCAGAAAATGGATATATGGATATAGCGAACAAATATGTGGTTCATTTAAAATAATAATCTATAGTTTTAATCCATTTTTTATTTTCTAGAGAAAAAAAAGTCCGGTTGATGCATTCTTTCAAAATCAGTCAATGTGCCACCCGGTTCAGGATCATCTCTGCCTGTACCAGAAGTTGGGTTATGAAATCAGTGTTTTGGTCTATGTTGTGGGAGGGGGATCTCTTTCCCATCAGATGTTTTTATAATTCAAATCAATATTTGATGAAATATATGTAATATCTAACTCATCGTGTCAACTCAACAGTTTTCTGATGGATGTTGTTTGAATTACAAAAGTGACCCAGCAGTTTTAAGTGTGTCCTTTAACATACACGTCATGTAAACACCAGTCTGAATATTCCCACTCACACAATCAACTCATATTGCAGACACGTCCTACCGCTCTTCACGTCCAGATTGCTGTGCCTAATGGACTAGTCACTAAAAGCATGGTTTGTGTGAATGTGCGATGTTGATGTGTGCTGATGTTGGCATTCAAGCCAAACTTTAAATGGACGGTTTGTCACTGCCAAGAAGAAGAAAAAAACTAATTGAAAAAGAGAAAATGTGAAGCCAAGGCGACCTTGGCGCGTTTGTCCTTCGCGCGCGTTTGCACACGACTGATCTCGTCTTAATGGACAAACTTGGAGAGGCAGTGAGGCGCGACTTAGCAGCAGCACTTCTCACACGTCCTTCGCCGACGCCCTAAAACCCGTCTCCGGGGCCGTGTTTGTATGGAAAGACCTTTGATCATTTATACCATATTCTTACAATATAGTTTAACATCCATGGACTAGCATACATTTTGTCCTAACAAGTAAAGACAATTCAGCTCAGCTCAGCTTGTACATGTCATGCACTAGTAGCATCCTGGAGCTTGATTGTAGGACTAAATTGCCCACTATTAGGTAGTGGTTGTTAATATTAGTTGCACTACTGGGATCCTATTTTTTTTTCTTAGTAGTCTTCCGAAATCTCATAGAGGAGTGGAAGGCAGTGGTGGAAAAAAACATTATTAGAAAGACACAGTTGTTCTACTAGAGCACTGTCCTAGTCCTTTAGTACTAGTGCGCTAAATTGGATATCAAATTTGTCAAATAAATGGTCAAATGGCTTAATGGAAAATTATTTGAGCAATTAGTTGATGTCTTTGTTAAGATCCCTCCTTGTGTTGGATAAATGCTGACTAGTCTGGCCTAGCAATTACTTGTGCAGTACAGTAGTTTACCAATAATTTTAATTTATGTACAAATTGGCCAAAAGTGGCCTTAGTAGCATAAATGCTTTAAGGGAGACAGTCATGCTACTAGTGTCCCCAACTTGTCTTTCTCGTAGTGCACCCTAGTCGTCCTACTAGTGTGATGAATTGCCTTTAGAATCAGAATCATCTTTATTTTCCAAGTACGTCTGAAACATACAAGGAATTTGACGACAACAGACAGGCAGTAAATTGAGACATAAAGGCATTGCAGTAACATAAATGCTGGTAATAATCTGGCGATGATGGAATTTATTTATTTATTTTTTTAAATTGTGCAAAGGATGTTGAGTCCTCTAGCATTTAGACCAGTTAGAGTGCCTAATAGAGCAATAGTCCTGTGCAATGACCATTGTGCAAAGGGTGTCAAGACCTCGAGGAATGTATGCAGTTCAAAGGGACTAGTTGTGCACTTATCTGGGACAATGTTGATTCTGGAAGTGTTTCAGACATTCCTCAATTGATGTGCAAGTGGTCCAGATGCTATTCGGGTGCGAGAGGCTGGTACACGTACTGGTCAACAACAGATTTGTAAATGGTGCAGTGTGATTAGACTACTGCAGTGAGTGGACGAGTAATGTATGACATACATTAATTAAAAAAATAAATAAATAATAAAAAGAATTGTCAGCATGTTTCAGGATTTTATTTGCTCTTTCCCTAGTTCAGGTGGCATGCAAGTCCCCAAGGTTGGGAAGGGGGGTACTGACAATCCTTTCAGCAGTTTTGATTTTCCGTTGCTGTCAGAGTTTGTCCTTTCTTGTGGCAGCACCAAACCAGACTTGGGATAGAGGTCCACAGTACTGATTTGATTACCAGTTTGTAGAAGTGTCTTAGCAGGCCGTGCTTCAGTTGGAACCCCAGGAAGTACATCATCTCCTGGGACTTTTTGAGGATGGAGTTGATGTTTGTCTCCCACTTCAGGTCCTGCGAGACTGTAATTCCAAGGAACTTAAAGGTCTCGATTGTTGACACAGTACAGTTGGACTGCATGAGGGGCAGCTGTGGTGAAGGAAGGATGCCTCCTGAAATTCACATTCAGCTCTAGATCCCTATCAAAGCTCCAGCCTCTCCACTCCCTGTTAATACGGAGACTCTTCACTGTCTTTGATGAAACCGATGACTGTGGTGTCATCTACAAACTTCAGGAGTTTCACAGTCCGGTACGTTGAGGTGCAGTCGTTTGTGTAGACAGAGAAGAGCAGCAGGGAGAGGTCATAACCTTGACGTGCCCCAGTGCTGATAGGGTGTGTGGATGAAGTTGTCTCCCCCAGCCTCACTTGCTCTGTCCTACCTGTTCGGAAGTTGTAAATCCACTGGCAGATGGCAAGCAAGATGCCAAGCTGAAGAAGCTTGGAGGAGAAGGTTTCGGGGATGTTGGTGTTGAACGCAGAGCTGAACTTCATGAACAAGACCCTCACATAGGTGCCCGTGCTGTCGAGGTGTTCTAGTGTGAAGTGGAGTTCCATGTTCACTGGATCATCTGCTGACATGTATCCTTGGTAGCCAAACTGCAGTTGGTCCAGGTGGGGACCTGTAACCCTATTGATGTTGTCCAGCATGAGGTGTTCAAGGGACTTCATGACCACAGATGTCAAGGTGAGAAGCCTGTAGTCATTCAGGCCCGAGATAGCAGGTTTCTTGGGGACTGGGATGATGGTGGAGTGTTTGAAGCAGGATGGTACTTAGCACAGCTATAGAGATCTTCCCAGACTTTGAGGCAGGATGGGGATACAAAGTCTGAAGCATCTTAGAGGTTGCTGATTGGGGGAATATTGTTACAAATTATGTTCTACTAGTACATTGAATTGGCTTCCTAGTGAGTTGAAGAACAACTATAGTATACTAGAAGGACAAATGCATGATACTAGTGAGATAAAACTGCAGTACGTGCTACTAGTACACTGCATATTACTCATTAAGCAAAACTGGAAGTGAGCATTTTTGTGCTATTAGGAGTGTAATGGACAGTAGCTAATAGTTGTGCTTGGTAGTGTTACTCATGTAGCACAGTCTTTCTTCAACTAAATCACAACAAAACTGAGACAATTGTTTTTGGTAATAAAGAAAAGAGAATTGCTGACAGTAAACCCCTGGACTCTCTATCTTTAAAAACCAAAGACCAAGTCCGAAACCTTTGGGTTCTGATTGATTACGACCTGACTTTCAACAATCATATCAAATCAATCACAAAAACTGCCTTCTACCATCTGAAGAACATATCTAGAGTGGAGGCTTGTATGTGTCAAGCAGACAGGGAAAAGGTCATCCATGCTTTTATCTCAAGTAGACTCGACTACTGTAATGATGTGACTGGACTCCCCAAAAAGAGTTTTAAACACCTGCAGCTAATTCAGAATGCTGCAGCTCACGTTCTGACCAAAACAAAGCGGTCAGGGCATATAACGCCAATCCTAAAGTCCTTGCACTGGCTTCTAGTCATCTTTAGAATAGATTTTAAAGTCCTGCTACTGGTCTATAAATCACTCAATGATTTAGGTCCTGAATACATGAAAGAAATGCTTACGGAATACAAAGCCAGTAGAGCTCTGAGATCGACTGACTCAGGTCAAATAGTGGAGTGCAGAGTCCAAAGCAAACATGGTGAAGCAGGATTTAACTACTATGCTACACACAAATGGAATAAGTTGCCAACAGAGGTGAGGTCAACCCCAAGTGGGAATGTTTTTAAATCCGGGTTGAAAATTCTTGTTTTTTTTCTCATGCTTTTTAGAGCATATCCACTTTTTGATCATGTTAATTGCACTGTACGCGGGTTTGTCATTTTTTTAATATATATTTTGTCATTTTTATTGTTTTATCCCATTTTAAATGTTTTATCTTTTTCTTTTCAAATGCTTTTAATCATGTAAAGCACATTGAGTTACCTCATGTATGAAATGCGCTATACAAATAAATTTGCTTTGCTTTGCTTTCTAATAGTGCTAGTCTATGATTATTGTTGTTGTTATTATTGTTATTATTATTAGTAGTATTATTATTTTTGTCTAACCTGTGAGCTGAAGGACCATGTCGGCATACGAGTAGAACAAGTACATGTTCCTAGTGAAGAAAAACAGGGCCCTAGCTACCTGCTAGCATTGCACAGATTTGCCTCTCTAGTAACATGTAGTTGTCCTACTAGTATGCCAAAGTTGTCCTACATGTGTGCAGAAATGTCATTCATTCCTACATGTGTGTAGAAATGTCATACATTAGGAATTAGAAAATTACTTGTACTATTGCACTTTATTGTTTTAACAGTGGGGAAAAACAGCCTACTAGTACATGGACCTAAAGCTGGATAAAAAGCATACTGACTAAATGCTCAAATGGCTTTCCATATATTTGCTAGTAAAAAACTGTAGTGGGATTTCCATGTTAGTCGTCAGTCGCCCGAGCCCCTGAGGCCTTGTCGTGGCGTTTCCGGAAATATGTGACACGATTTCTGCAATCAGCCTGACAACTGCTCTCAGTCACATTTGCTAGAATAAAGACAAAATGCTAATTCTCTTTTTCATAACCTAAATAAAGTTCGGTGTTGTTCAACAGTGCATATTGTTAGCAGGCCCACAGGCACATTTCTGATCAAATATTCATATTTCAAGCATTTGATTGGAGCAGTTTAGGACAGAGTTGTTTTTTTTTTTTTTTTTTACATAACTTCCTACAGTTTGTCTTTTTTCTTCATTTTATGATGAGACTTTGTTCTCAACTTGAAAAAAAAATCCAATGAAGAGTTCAAACGCAACACAAAAGTTAGTTTCGCGTTTTAAAACTTCCACCACCATCCCGGCTTTCCGGCATTACTTATCACACAGTTTCTTGGACACGTTGATGTTGTCGGCAATGCAAGAAAGAATCTTTTTGGGCTTTATTCAAGCCACCGATCAAATGCGACCTCAACTATTTTTTCAGATTGGCAGAGTGACGAAACATGAAACAGTAGTTTTGCTTGGGGTCAGTGACCCCTAAAGGGTGGAATAGAGTACTTGGTAGAGTATACCCATAGTAAAGAGAACCCACTGTGCAACTGTACTAAAACATATTTACACCAGTGAGTTCCTTTTAAGGGAATATCTCCTGCCATTTTTAAAATTGTTCTCACACTTCCAAAAATCAGAATGGACTTCTTGGAATTGTTTGTGTCCTTTGCACTTATAAAAGTCTGGGTGCTGAGTAGAGGAGCAGATCACCATCCCCAAACCTCTTGCTGTTAGTTTCAAATCAAATTTGCTGGTCAAGCCCCTCTTCAGTTTCGGTAGGGGGATAAGTGCTTTCAACACAACAGGGCGAGAGAAGTAAGTTTCAGGTGTCATACCTCTCGCTCAGCTTTGCATTGCACACTTTCACACAGCCATCATTCTACTTTTGATAGTAGGGTTAGGGATAGGGTTAGGAAAGTAGGAGGTTAGGAAATTTGGCACCTTTGACACAGAAATGAGACATTTTACTTTAATTGGCAGTCTCAAAGGGCCTTGCACAGTATGTTAAAATAAGATCCACGAGAGACGTTTCCCCAGTAATCCCCACTTCTGAGCATCCGATCTGGTCACAGGTTCGATTGTTGCTATGTTTCAGCTTCCCAGCCGCTAGGTCCTCATAAATAAGGCTAGTCTTAATAAATCAGTGACGCAGGAGCAGGAAGGTAAAGAATGGAATGTGGGGGTGGTGAGAGTAGTAGTGGTAGTGGGGAGGAGTGGTCGCCTCCCACTGCCGCTGCCCTGGCCCTGACACTTCACCGAGAGGGCTCATTCATCACACGTGCGCTGCCCAAGCCGCGTTAAATCATGGCGGATAAAGCACGCGGCATAAAAGAATGGAATTGTGAAGGTAAGGCTTCTAAATCCCACTGCCGTCATCCCCAATAAATACAGAGACACTTTTTGACGCTCCCCCGTCGCCGACTTTCCTCTCTAGGGAACGACGCAAGGCTGATATCCGCCTTTATATGTGCTTGCGTTGCTAAGCAGAAAAAAAGGTTTAAGGTTCTGCACAATTCAAACCTGACATACTGTTTGGCCAGCTGTGGGATTTGACAGCAATATAAATATCTTAAATGCCATTTTTTCACCCGTAAATAATCTTGAAACTAAGAAACTGTACATGCTGTAAATGTGTGTATTTTTTATGGGACCTCCCCATGCCTTGATCCGCAAAGAAGCCTTGGATCTCTGTGTGGTGGGGGCTGGTTGAGGGAAACGTGGCTGTGGTGTGGGGGCGTGGGAGCTTAGTTGGTGGAAGGTGCAGCGTGTGCTGGAGTTCAGAAGCGATTCAGATTCAAATTGGGGACTGATATGATTGAGATGTCTTTAGGTGGAGACAATCAGAAATTAAGATGGAAGGTGCCAATTGGGTGGCAAGATGAGATTCAGCTTTTAAAACATATTTAAAGAGGGACCTTAAAACAGTCTTGAAATGCTAGTACAAATCCTGAGATAAACATGCACCTGCTGGTCTGGGAAGGTTCATGGAGGAATCCTCCATCCATCCATTTTCCGTACCGCTTTGAAACAGTAAAAAGACAAAGTCTACAGTAATTATGTTCATATGAGACAGTGGGGACGGTGTTCAAAGGGGAACACCATCCGCTTCCTTGTGGAATTACAAGGCTTCAACACAGACTGAAATGTAAAATGGAGTGAGAGCCCCTTAGGAGGGGTACACACGTCCCGATAAACTGTCAGATTTTGAGCCTGATTCCCTCCCTTCTGATACAAGTTGGCAATTTAATGTGATTGATTCGATTCTGAGCCCAGGTTCAAACCCAAACTTTGGATCTGTGAGGCTGACGTGCTCACCACTCTATTACCGGGCCGCTGTTCATATGGCATGACTTTTTTTAGTCAATGAACCTATGGTGGAAGTTGGTCAATAACATGGGGGATCTTTATCATTCCATTCAACAAGGAATTTTTATATGTTCGGCTTGTTTGTGTGAAACCCATTGCTTATACTTTTTAAATCTACAGTACGTTTTTAATCATAATTCCAAGGCAATGTTTGTTCCCACATAATGGGAATAATAATTCATGATGGTGTCCACCAGTCAAAAATAATCTCTGTAAAAAAAAGACCTGCTCAGAAGCAGTATTGTGAAGTCCGTTTTTTATTGTTTTGTCTTCTGGATCCCATCCACTTTGCGACATTTGGCAGCAACCTGAATTCCATCTGTCAAATGCTCTTAGATCAGGACTTCAGATAATGTTGAGATGTTCATGTAACTTTATTCCAGGGATCCTTAATGCCTCCTGGATGAGTAGGAACAATGTACAAAACTTTGGATGTATAAAGTGAAAGAGAATATTAAAAAGACGTTCCAAAAAGAGGTTGGAATAGCAAAATAAATTTGAGGTTTTCAAACTTTCTGAGTCTAAGGAAAAAATATTTTCCAAGGACCCTTTGATTTAATCCTCATGTGCATAGCTTCCACGACCAACATGGTTGTGAACAAGGGAAAGCTCGTTTATAAAAGCATTGTTATTATTGTCAAATTAGTGACTTTTTCAAGTCCTGCATATACCAGTGGTGTGTAAAGTAGTTAAATATTGTATTCATGTACGAGTTACTTTTGAATAATATGACACATAAAAGTTAAAAGGAGTGCTCCAAATTATTACTTCAGTGAAAGAAAATCCATCCATTCATCCATTAATTTTCTGAGCCGCTTATCCTCACAAGGGTTGCAGAACAGCTGGAGCCAACCCCAGCTGTCAACAGGCAGTAGGCGGGGTACATCCTGAAATGGTTTTCAGCCAATCGCAGGGCACATGTCAGACAACAGTCACACTCACAATCACACCTAAGGACATTTTAGAGTGTCCAATTAACGCATGTTTTTGGGATGTGGGAGGAAACTGGAGTACCCAGAGAAAACCCACGCAGGCATGGGGAGAACATACAAACTTCACACCGGGAGGGCCGGGACTGAACCCAGGTCTTCAGAACAACGTTCTACAGCTGCGTCACTGTGCTGCCGGGAAGTAAAAATAAACAACTGAAATAAACTTGAATGTGATTGATTTGGAGAAAAAGCACAGACATTTGCTCTACCCAGTAAGATGGCTGAATAAAGAACCTGCTGACCAGATACCTTTAAACTAATGGTAATGTTGCCATATGCACAGCCAAAACAACTGTAAAAACATTTGTAACGTACCTCTAGGTGCTTTCTCAAGTTAGGAGTGAGGTGAAATGTCCAAATTTGGGCAATGATAAAAATTCTCTGCATGTTAAACCTGTTTTTCATAGTCTCTATCGTAAACACGAGTCTCGTGTGGCTATCATGACTTCATTTGTTTGCCCACAAAGCTAAATAGAAGAGTTTCTATGCAGACACGTGAATTTCTTATGTTGTTTGATTGTTCATCTTGAATCAAACATCGCTGTGGTAATCACAATGGATTGGAGCACCGGTATCTGATGCAAATGTTGAAAACAGAAGTCTACAAAGTAATGTAAAAGTACAGATACTTCTTGATATAAAGACAAAAAGTGTAAAAAGTATGCTTCATTAAAACTTCTGTGACAAGTCTAATTTATCCAACATGTTACTTGAGTGGGCGGCATGCTGCCGCAGGTGCAGTACGTTGGCCTCACAGTACTGAGGACCGGAGTTCAAATGCTGACCCTGCCTGTATGGAGTTTGCATATTCTCCCTGTGCCTGGGTGAGTATTCTCCGGGCACTCCGGTTTCCTCCCACATCCCAAAGACATACATTAATTGGACACTCTGAATTGCCCCTAGGTGTGATTGTGAGTGCGGCTGTTGTCTGTTTCCTGTGCCCTGCGATTGGCTGAAAACCAGTTCAGGGTGTACCCCGCCTCCTGCCCGTTGACAGCTGGGATAGGCTCCAGCACTCCCGTGACCCGTGTGAGGATAAGCAGCTCAGAAAATGGATGTTACTTGAGTAAAAGAAATCTCAGTAAATGTAGTGTGTTACTACCGACTTTTGTATGTTACACGTCACATTTCAAATTTTCCTCACGGAGGTAAAAACGTCAGCATGTGGTGGCGGTATGAAGTGGTGGATTAAGTTGAGAAAATCCCCAGTGAACCCCCGCCACTGCAGCTCAGGAACCCCAGTTTGAGAACCACAGTTGTAATGGTTGCTAGTAGTTCATCCAGTAGGGAGCAGTAAATTGCAGGGGTCCACCGAGGTGAAATAAGAGTGATCTAAAGTCGATAGCGGCCTTGACGCCACCATGAAGAAATGCACTGCCTCCTTCCTTCTGGGCTGCCTTTGCAGCTTTTTCCTCCATGGATCAAAGTGGCAAATAACAGCAGATGTGATGGAGCGATTGCGGGATAACAAAGCGGGATAACAAGCTCCCCTCCCGCTTCTGGGTGGGTGCGCTCTGAGGAGGCCGAGGCGAGAGCCCAAGGATGGATGGCGTCCGTTTGTAACGGCTCGTCTACTTTTGACAAAGTAAGACCATGCGCAACCTTCATCCTGATTGGCTCAGCCAAAGGGCATCCGGCGACAAGGCAGCCACAGATAAGCGAGCAGTGTTGCTCCGTCGGGGTTCCTAATAAATTGCCTCTTGATTCAATCCAGCCAGATTGCTCACTTTGGTCCACATTCACCAGTGTGGTGTTTCAACATTTTTTTGCGGGCTTCTGATTGGCTAAAGTGGTCATTAACCAATGCTAGCTTTTTCTAGTATGGTACCTAACCCAAACAAGGTAAAATTACCCAATACTGACTTTGGAAAGTAAGTTTTACAATCACGTATGGTTCATTTCAATTCACCGTTTTGTTTCCTCATTTCCCCCTTTCACCATTTATCATGTCCATCCATCAATCCATTAATTTTATGAGCCACTTATTCTCACAAGGGTCACGAGAGAGCTGGAGCCTATCCCAGCTGTCAACAGGCAGGAGGCAGGGTACATCCTGAACTGGTTGTCAGTCAATCACAGGGCACATGGAGACAGACAACAGTCTAACTCACAATCACACCTAGGGGCAATTTAGAGACTCCAATTAATGCATGTTTTTGGGATCTGGGAGGAAACCGCAGTGCCCAGAGAAAACCCACGCAGGCACGGAGAGAACATGCAAACTCCACAGAGATGGGGCCGGGATTTGTAACCTGGTCCTCGAGAACTGTGAGGCCAACGTTCTACAGCTGCCGTAGCGTGCCGCTATTTATGTCTTTTTCACATATAACTCCCATGGGTTTCTGATTAGCTAAAGTGCTCTTGAAGTTTAAAGAAACAAGTGTGCATGGATCAGATGACAGCGGTCCAAGTGCTCCTTGGATTATTCGTCCTTGGCAAAGAGCAAAAGAGCCCCCGAGTCTGCTTTACAGCCTTCAAAGTTTACAGGAGGCACTATGCGCTTCCTTCCTCCCTTCCTTCCAAGATAGGGATGTTTAATTCCTTTCTGGATGCCAGGGGGACCACATTCACAAAAACAACAGCAGCACAAAGACATATAAAGGGAAAAAAAAAAGTCACAGTGAACCAACTTTTCAGGTGGGACATCAAATGTGGAATGCTGGTGATAGGATAAGGTGCTGCACTACATCCCTGCTAATCAAAGCTTCATCAAACTCACTCTTGAAGGCTGGGATTAGCCTGGAGGTGGGGGGTGGGGGGCACCCCTAGGACATGTCCAAATTGCTAAATTTAGATGTCAGTCAGAATGCAGGATGGTTTGCTTTTATTGACCTTCCCGTACGAGACTGGAAAGGATTCTCTTGGTGTCAATGTGGTGGGGGCTACTTGGCGCAAGGTGCTTGAGGGATTGGGGCGTGGGAATTTGGATGGTGGAAGGTGCAAGCTGTGTGGTAAAGGTTAGAGGAGATCTGGCTTTTTGAGAATCTCAAAAATTCTTACCACCAAGGGAATGATTGGATTAAGATACCTTTCGGGTGAGTGTATGGAAATTTGGTATGGAGAATGTGTCAGCCGAGAGTTTAGAGCAAATTCAGATACTAGAATATATTGATAGAATGTCCAAATTTTGATAGCAAACTGGGGGATGGTTAGAGGAAGGTGCCTTAGGTATGGGTGCATGGGAGCTGTGAGGTGCTTGCTTTCTGGATTGAGGGTGGTTGGGGTAAAGGTCCCTGATGGGGAAATCATAGGAGATGGTTTGTGAAAAGGCTTGGTGGAATAGTTTTGTCTTTTCAAGACTTCAAATTCTTGCCATTGTGGTATACCTGTACATTGCTTAAGTGGAGGTGTTATCTTGGTGGGAGGATATTTGAGAGATTTAGGTTTTAAAGGATTGAACAAAAAATCTCTCCTAATCTGTGCTAGTTCGGTAAAGGTTCCTGTGTGGTGGAGAGGTGGTTGCTGGTTTTGGAAAGGCGTCTGAGGTGTCAGGCTAGTTTAGGGACGGTGCTGGCTGTGTGGTGAAAGAGATTTGGGAGAAATGTGCACCAGGTTTTGCATTTTGTTGGGTAAGGTGTTGGTGGGAAAGGGGTGTCAGGTATGGTTAGTGGATGAAGGATTAAACGCGATTCATCTTTTAAAGAATGTTTAGAGAATCTCCCAAATTATTGGACAGTTCGAGAATTCTCTGGTCCCAGTGTGATGGAGGTTACCGTGGGGTGCAGGTCAGATAGACGATATTCAGCTTTTCGCGAATCTCCAAATAGTGCTGATTCAGTGAGAGCTGGCTCAGCAACTCAAAAGAATGGAGGACATGTAGCCATGACGCATTTGCGGTTTAGACACTTTTTTTGGGAGGGCTGGCTGGAGCGAGGGGTGGATTATATTTTTGCTTTATTTGACAAGAGAAGAACAGAAGTCATAGGGTCAGCGGACAGACTGAGATTCAAGATGTGTGTGTCTATGTGTGTTTGGGTGTGTGTGTGTGTGAGACAGAGAGAGAGGGAGCGAAAGAGAAACTCCACAAAAGTCTTTATCCCCCACAGAGCCTACCACATTCACTACCTCTCCTGACTTGTCGCATTAGCTTTTGCTAGCGCTGTTCACCAATGTTTTCTCGTTTGTTCACTTATCCAACACGAGTAACAGTCCCCTGTTAGCCTTTTCTACAGTTTATTTTGTATGTTGGTGTTGTGCATCATGACCAGAAATATTAGCCAACACTCGCTTTCTACCCTGATTTTTTTGTAGTATGTGAGTTGAAAATCCCGACATTGTTTTCAACACTAATATTTTCTCTTAATGAATCTAGCCTGCATTGTTGAGTGACATTGGACTAAATTAGCTTCATTATTATTATTTTTTTATTAAAGAATTTTGGAGTACACTGTATATTAATTAAGAAAACCCTGAGTGGTAACAATATAGTGTTCAAATCAAAAGATTTATTTCCTAACTTTACACCCATGTTATATACAATGTTCTCTGATCTTGTCTACCCTGAGCTTTAATATAGGCAGTGGTAGTATTGCACTCCAGCTCACCTGCAAACCTTTTTCTTTAATTTTCATTAATTGAGCATACTCTGACTGGCAGCATTATTCAATGCTATCTTTGTATGCTAACTTTTTCCCAAGAGGTTATTTCTAATACGGTAACCAAACAAACCCTTACTGGGAAGCGTTAATCAACTTTTTGGAGTGCAATGTTTTTTGTTTTTTTTTTTGACAAATTGCTGGCCATTGTTATATTCAATTTAGTGATGGTAGTATGTATTAAATGAGCTAATATATTCACAAATACCTTCTGTGCTGGTTATTGTAGACATGCTGTTGCACTTCTCTTTGCACTTAATCTTAAATTAAATTCTAAAGTTTGTCTACGCACTCTCTTCACGTGTCTTATAGTAACAATTTATTTCTAAACAGAAGTGATGTGTACAATTGCAGAACTTTAGTCTGTGTTGGAAAATAATTTTGCTTTGAGTTTATTTTATAATGAAATTGTTTGAGTGATGTGAATCATCATTGCAGCCCTAATGTTAACAAAGCAAATCCTGCCAAGTAATATTAACAACCACTAGCTTTATACGCCTACTTTTTCGAGCAACTTTTTGTAGTACGTTAATTAAGCAAAAAGTAACTGATAACATTAGCCAATGCTAGCGTTACATGCTGGCATTTGGTCCTGTTACTGTAAGAATTGATGTGTGACATAGTAGTGATTCATGTTGTCAGGCAGCTGTTACTGTAATGAGTCTGGCTGTTCATGTGATCACCCCCACAGGGGGTGTCTCAGGGATATCTGGCTGATTGATTTTGCCCTTGAATCTGCGTTGACTGCAACTTGTGTGGTTGACTTAGAAGGAAGAAAAGATGGATTTCGGGATGGATGCTGACGGCTTTTAGAAGGAGCATTTTTAATAGGCCACCTATGGTCATGCGGGACGTCCTGATCGCATCACCCCTGGTGACACCGCAACCTGGTGCGAGCGGAATGCTCAGTGCCTTGCTGAAAGATGGTACTCCGGCATACCATTAATTCCTCCAGAAAAGGTAAAAAGGTAAAGCCGTACAGAGCGTCAAAACACAAACAACGTCTGCCAAACAACAAGATATAGTTCACTCACATTACAATTCACTCAAATATATCATGATATAATGCAGTTGAATTTCAATACAATTCACCTGAATTGAAACTCTCACAGTACCCTCTCAAAAAGCAACGTGCAGCGTATACTAGTTCTGGATAAAAACAAAATACATTTTGGACAGAGGATACACCGGAAGTGAATGCCTGCATTCCCTCTGGTTTAGTTCGCCGTACGTTGAACATTATAATCAAGCTATCTTTGTCTCGAAAACACGCACCACGTCGCTTTCTCTTTTATATCTCTACAATTTAGGAAAACTAATGAAAAATCTTGATTAAAGGAAGACTCCCCAAAAATATAGGAATGGGAGCACACATTAAAAGTTACTAGATGAGGGTTCAGTGTTTGTTTTAATGCCAGAGTTATCCACAGATTTCACCAAGAAACATCTCGAAATTAGAAAAGTATTATCGAAATTCCTCTCTCGCTCAGACATTTCAATGAGCCTGGCTCGAAAACTGACAGCCAATCAGCGTTTGACACGCCTGCCGTGCATCTTGTTCTGTCCCCCCATTGCTCGTGGATACGTTTCACCGAACAAAGAACTATCACAACCACTATCTGTTATTTTGTGGCCAATTTTTGGGGAAAAATAGTTACAAACAGACAAGACAAAAATAGTATAATGTACAATATTCAAGCCTGTGGGTTTGAGCCAGAATACACACAGGCGGAACTTGACGTGTTGGAGAGGGGTGTAGCACTGACAACGAACAATAATCTCATTATATGGACCGCAGAGATTTGTTGGATGCTTTTCTGAGAAGTTAATTTAGATGTAGAGAATATACAGCAAGGGTAGCCAGACTTTTTTTTAACCCCAAGATCTACTTTTGCATGCGGGCATTGCCGTAAATACGAGCCGGGATGTGTTGTGTGCTGAGAACCAATAAAGCGAGAATGACAGCGAGTCGATGCTCCATGTTATTACTACTTCCGCCATTGAGCAGACAAAACAAAAATAACAAAGTACAATGTTCAAGCATTTGAGCCAGAATACACAGAGGCGGAACTTGACGTGTTGGAGAGGGGGCATGATGCTGAAGAAGGAACACAACACTCACATAACATGGACCTCGGAGATGTTCCAGACAGGCTTGTTTCAAAAGACTGGTGTTCGTGTTCTCTTTGTGACCTAATGCCAACTGTGGCGGAATACCAGCGTTGTCGTGAGTTTGAATTGGTCGAACAAAAGAATGGAGCGTATCGGAATGAACTTGGATCACAATCAACTTGTCTGCACAACATAGATACTGGATACTAGATAATAGATATGAAGTTGTTTGTTTGGACGAAGACACGTTACATATCAATTTACTTATGATCCAGAACTGTTTGATGAAAGGACCACTTGTACATCCAGTGGAAAATCAGTGAGTACACAGTTTTAATGGTCTTGAAATGCTACGTGAATGCTACATGAATGCCATGTGAGCTATATGAATGCTATGGGCTATGTCCAAAGTTTATCAAAAATGTGATCTTATTTTCTGAGTACGGCATAGGATTATCTAATGGTTTATTTATATCTGGAATAGAATAGAATGCAAAAAAATTGGGACTTCCCTAAAGTGATTACACGTATATATCCATCCGTCCATATTCTTAGCTGCACGAGGGTCGCGGGTGTGCTGGAGCCTATCCCAGCTGTCAACAGGCAGGAGGCAGGTTACACACATGCAGACATGAATAGAACATGCAAACTCCACACACCTCCACCGTGCCGCCACAAAAAGTATGTTGTTGCTTATACAGTACCGGCACGAGAGGCTATCACTAAGTGGCTAATAACCAGTAATGGTTAGATGTATGCAAATTTCCCCGCCTGATGAACAAGCCTCAGCTGTGACAGCCACAGCTTTATCCTGCCGGTTGACCGCACAGGAGGTTAAAGAAGGACAAATTTGGGTGCATTTTCTCAGTTTTGGTGCACAACACGTTGGCATCTTGTCTTAGCTAGAACGAATGCTCTGTAATGCTAAGCACTGGTGACATTAGGGGCGGGGTCAAGGATGTTACTTCCGGGTCTAGCTGTGAAAGTTGGCACATATCCAGATTTTGCTTGGATTTCAAAAATGATCTTTAATTTCAATTTGTTTTTCAATTAATGTCCAAAATATATGTAATAATAATATTACTTCACATTGGAGGGTTTATTGCACATATGAATTTTTGGGAAAGTCTTCCTTTAATCCCAATAATTTAGAAGGCTGCTACAAGATGTGAGTGCTAGATGATAGCAGTTTCACAATAAAACTCAAACACACAAAGGATGACATGTAGTGAAACTTTTTAGACTTCTTTTTCTTTTGGCTTGTCCCATTAGGGGTCATGACAGTGTGTCATCTCTATCCATCTAAACCTATCTCATGGATCTACCTCTCTAAGACCAACTGCCCTCATGTCTTCCCTCACAACATCCATCAACCTTCTTCTTGGTCTTCCTCTTGGTCTTTTGCCTGGCAGCTCCATCCTCAGCACCCTTCAACCAATATACCCACTCTCTTGCCTCTGGACATGCCCAAACTGTCAAAGTCTGCTCTCTCTAACCTTGTCTCCACAACATCCCATTGTGGCTGTCCCTCTAATGAGCTCATTTCTCATCCTATCCATCCTCTTCACCCCTAGACAGAACCTCAACATCTTCATTTCTGGTACCTCCAGTTCTGCTTCCTGTTGTTTCTTCAGTGCCACCCTCTCTAAACCGTACATCATGGCCGGCCTCACCACTGTTTTATAAACTTTGCCCATTATCCTAGCAGAGACTCTTCTGTCACATAACACACCAGACACCTTCCGCCAGCTGTTCCAACCTGCTTGGACCCGTTTCTTCACTTCCTTATTCCACTCACCATTGCTCTGGATTGTTGACCCTAAATATTTGAAGTCGTCCACCCTCGCTATCTCTTCTCCCTGGAGTCTCACTCTTCCCCCACCACCCCTCTCATTCACACATATATATTCTGTTTCACTTCAGCTAATCTTTATTCCTCACCTTTCCAGTGCATGCCTCCATCTTTCTAATTGCTCCTCCACCTGCTCCCTGCTTTCACTGCATATCACGATATAATCTGCGAACATCATGGTCTAAGGGGATTCCAGTCTAACCAATCTGTCACCTATCCATTACCACAGAAAACAGGAAGGGGCTCAGAGGTGATCCCTGATGCAGTCCCACCTCCACCTTAAATTATTCTGTCACACCTAAGGCAAACCTCACCATTGTTCTGCTGCCATCATACATGTCCTGTACTATTTTAACATACTTCTCTGCCACTGCAGACTTACGCATGCAGTACCACAGTTCCTCTCTTTGTACTCTGTCATAGGCTTTCTCTAGATCCACAAAGGCACAATGTAGCTCCTTCTGACCTTCTACTTTTCCACTAGCATCCTCAAGGTAAATAAGGCATCTCTTTCTTGGCATGAAACCATACTGTTGCTCCCAGATACTTACTTCTGTCCCGAGTCTAGCCTCCACTACTTTTTCCCATAACTTCATTGTGTGGCTCATCAACTTTATTCCTCTATAATTCCCACAGCTCTGAACATCAATTTTGTTTTTAAAAGTGGGAACTAGCACACTTTTCTCCATTCTTCAGGCATCTTCTCACCCACTAGTATTCTGATGAATAACAAAAACTCCACAGCCACCTCTCCTAATTGTTTCCATACCTCCACAGGTATGTCATCAGGACCAACTGCCTTTCCATTTTTCATCCTCTTTAGTGTCTTTCTAACTTCCCTCTTACTAATTATTGTCACTTCCTGGTCCATCACACTTGCCTCTTCTCTCTTCCTTCTCTCTCATTTTCATCATTCATCCACATCTCAAAGTATTCTTTCGATCTATTCACTACACTACTGGCACCAGTTAACACATTTCCATCTCTATCCTTAATCCCCCTTACCTGCTGCACATCCTTCCCATTTCTATCCCTCTGTGTGGCCAACCTACAGAGATCCTTTTCTGGTTCTTTCATGTCTGACCTGGTTTACATGTCATCATATGTCTCTTGTTTAACCTTCGTCCCCCCCCCCCACCTTTGGCCTACGTTGCATATCAACATATTCCGTTCGCTTCTCCTTCGTCCACTCAGTGTCCCACTTCTTTTTCACAAATATCTTTCCTTGGATGACTTCCTGTATTTTGGGGTTCAAGCATAAAGTCCTTTCTCCCCTTTCCTACCAGCAGACACACCAAGTACTCTCCTGCCTGTTTCTCAATCACCTTGGCTGTCGTTGTCCAGTCTTCCGGGAGCTTCTGCTGTCCATCGAGAGCCTGTCTCATCTCTTTCCGAAAGGCCTCAGAACATTCTTCCTTTTTCAGCTTCCACCACATGGTTCTCTGCTCCACCTTTGTCTTTTTAATCTTCCTACCCGCTACAAGAGTCATCCTACACACCACCATCCTATGCTACACCCTCTCCCGCCACAACCTTACAGTCAGTAACCTCCTTCAGATTGCCTCGTCTTCCCAGCAGACCCTTATAATACGTTTGTGCCTGCCACGGCGGACCGGCATTTTCCCCTACAATCAGAGTCAACTCAACACCAGGTAGTGGTCAGTCGACAGCTCCGCCCCTCTCTTCACAAGACATACGGCTGCAAGTCCAATGACACGACCATGACCACAGTCGATCATCAAACTGCGACCTAGTGTGATGTGACTGATTATATGCCATGCAACAATCCATCCATCCATTTTCTTAGCCGCTTATCCTCACAAGGGTTGCGGGGAGTGCTGGAGCCTATCCCAACTGTCAATGGGCAGGAGGCAGGGTACACTCTGAACTGGTTGCCAGCCAATCACAGGGCACATAGAGACAACCAGCCACACGTACACTCACACCTAGGGGCAATTTGGCGTGTCCAATTAATGTCACATGTTTTTGGGATGTGGAAGGAAACCGGAGTGCTCGGAGGAAACCCACGGAGACACGGCGAGAACATACAAACTCCACACAGGCGGGTCCGGGATTAAACTCGGGACATCAGAGCTGTGAGGCCAACTCTTTCCAGTTGAGCCAACACCTGCAACAATACAGTAAATTTAAATTGCTTCACATTCACTCAGATTACAAAATGATTCACAGCAATTGTAGTATGATTTGAGTTATCATGTTATTCACCACAATTACCAGTCAATTTAATACCTTGCAGTTCACTCAAATTATGATATGATTCAGTCCTATTATGACATGATTCAGTGGAACAAACAACTAAATGGTCTTGCTAAATGACCGAATGAGTCCTTTCAAGAAAAATGCATAAACAGCAAATCTACTTCGTCAAGTTTTGCAATCATGGCTCAAGCCCAAAGCCAAACTAAAATGCTCATTTAAGTTGCAACCAAACTCATATACTTTCTAAATACATTACATATAGTAGTTAAAGGTAAGTGGTTAAAATGTGCAAAGACTGGGAACAATTTAGTATGGAATTGTTGAGCTATAATTTTAGTTTTTTTCATCTATTTTGGCTCGATTTTTTTGAGTGAGGCCAAAAATGACAGTATCCTCATGGAGTGAATGGCCTGGGACATTCTGCTTTCTAGCATGAGGCCCTCTCGCAGTCTATAAACACCAATCCCTCTTATTCCATCTTGTAGCCGTTCATCTGAATTGACACTTCCTCATTCATTAACTTGACCCATTGTCACGAGTAAAGCATCCAATTGGCCATTAAACTATGCCCACAACTCGAAATAAAAATTACATCTTCCGTGAAGTGTAATGTTTTGTGTTATATGGGCTACATTGTCTCTGCCACCGAGCACCAAGCACGTAGCAAGGCAGCGGAAAACCAGACGGGCTCCATGGCCCCTTGCAAGCCTGGCACTGGCTGGAGAAGCCACCAGAAATTTGGCACAATGGGGTTTGGGCCATCAACATGGAAAGAGAAAAAATCCAGTGTGTGCGCACGTATTTCCCTGCCTGTATTACTTTTGTCCGCTTTTTTCATTTTCCTCTGATGACCCTTTACACAGCCCGTTGAATTTCAATGGCGACAAAAAATGTCTTTCTGCAGCCTGTGAGAGCATGTGCAATTGCTGCAAATTCTTTTCTCCTTGCTTAGGAGGCTCCGTGAGACGAGGTACGAGTTTGATTGACAGCTAAAAGTCCTGGGGAGGTAAGATTTTTAGAGCATTTAACGGCACTCGCTCAGCGTCTAAAAGCTGCACGAATGTTTCACTTCTTCAGCATTTGAAGTCTTGTTTCACATACATTTTTATCCATTCATTCATTGTCCAGCTTGTTGACAAGACTAGTTCTGTCATAGGCCAAATTATTATTTATTTTTTTGGGCGGGGGTGGCTTTTTTTTACTGCACTTCAGAATTGATTAAGATAAACTTAAAATTGTTCTTGGTTTCTCATGTGTCCCCTCACGCTGTTTCTCTACAAAGCCCCTAAATGTCAGTTTGAGGTTTTTTTTTTCTTTTTTTTTTTTCTCCTATTTGCTGAGTTGGCGGTGGTGAATTTCATTGTTTTGTTGAGCCGTTTGGACTGAAGAAGATGAAATGAAGTCCACTCGGGTGTCTGGACCCAGAAAGTAAGCACAAGCGGGAGCACAGGCAGGACCAAGGCTCTTACAGCCGAAGTGCAGCCGCTATCGATCGTAGCGTCAAGTGGCTTAGCCCAGTGTCAATAGCATCACCTTTTCACTCCAAACTGATTAGACGCGCACACGCACACCAGCTTGTGTTCTTACCTTCTGTCCACATTTGTCATTTGTCTTCTCTGACCAAACAGGAAGCCGTTCACTGCAGGTATTGGTTGCAATGACAATTATGATGGCCATTACAATTAAGTCCAACATGAGTCAATTGAAATGTGATATGATTCACTTACATTTCACGACAATTACATAATTATCCAATTGAACTCATTCACTACAGTTCCAATTCCATGCAATACAGCTCATTTTAGATTCAGACATTACAAGACTTTACACTTCCAATATGGCTCACTTCAAATGCAAACTGAACAATGCAATTTTTTCCATTTATGATGTGATCCAATTTGACTTATACATTCTCAATTTCAATGTAGTTGGGACGTTGTGTTAAACATAAATAAAAACAGAATATAATGATTTTGCACACTCAACCTATATTTAAGTGAACACACTACAAAGACAACATATTTAATGGTCAAACTGATGAACTTTGTTTCTAGCAATCTTTAAAGGTCTAGTGTCATCCTATAAATATTCTAAAATAGATATTGAAATGAAAAATACATATAAGATTATTCACTTCATCTACACAAAAAAATAAATATGAGCGGAAAACGCAAAGTTCCAGAAGTCTCATTCGACATCCAAGTGGTTGCCATCTTGGCTGCATTTACTGTCCGTGACGTCACCCCGGACATTCACCACTGAAAACACGCTGTAGGACGCTGTCTACTGTAGGACACGCCCCTTCAGACACGGAAGCTCTTTTCGAAGAAAACATCTCACAACTGAGTGAGGTGTCCGGGGCAATATTACCCTATTGTTTCGAGACATATTTAGATGACATGCGGATCACGGCCAAACCACCTCCCTGCCCTATCCACCTCCGCGCGGCGGATATAAGCGCCTACTTCCGCGGCAGACATGAGTAACCGCGGCGACGAGCCACCCCGGCGGTTGGCTCGGCCTTGTCAACGAGGCCGCAGCCAGCTCGGCCTTGTCGACGAGGCCGGTAGCAATCCACAAGGCCTGCGGAGGCTGTCCTTCAGTGGCATGGAAGCCTTCTGATGCGCACATCGACACATTTAGCATCCCTGATTTATGGATTACACCCCACCACAACTTTTGTTTTTTTTTTAGTAGCTGCATACACACCTACCTGTCATTTGGAACCCACGAAGCTCTCGTCCTTTGCACCTGTGCAATCCATTTTTTACGACGAACCAGGTTTCTTGCAAACTTATGAAGGGTAAATCCATCCTCTTGAGTGTTCAAGCAATGTCCAGCAATCCAACGAGCTGGTATTTTGGCTAACACGACAGAACAACGAGCTACCTTCCCGGAGGTAAAACTAATAGAAACAAATGAGTCCTCTTGAGGGTGGTCCTGCCATGTACGTCACTTCTTGCTTCTTCTAAAAAACAAATCCCTCGAGAGGATTTTATGGCAGGAGTTACAAAAAGCTGTATCCCTCAAAATCATGTTTTGTGGTGAAAAAACGCATGGGTCCATGCTGGCTGCCGTTTTTTTCCTTTATAACACACTTAAAATCATGCATTTCATGACAATGGCCCTTTAAATTTCTATTTTATGGCTGCCACACATTCCAAAAAAGCTGCGGCAGGGTCATGTTTACCACTATACAATCACCTTTTCTTTTTACAACTTTCAATAAATGTTTTGGAATTGAGGACACAAATTGTTGACGCTTAGTAGGTAGAATTCTTTCACATTCTGGCTTAATATACATCTTCAGCTGTTCAACAGTTCGGGGTTCTCGTATTTTATGCTTCATATTACGCCACACATTTTCAATGGGAGATGGGTCTGGACTGCAGTCAGGACAGTATAGTACCCACACGCTTTTACTATGAAGCCACGCTGTTGTAACGCGCAGAATTTGGTTTGGCATTGTGTTGCTGAAATGAGCAGGAGCCGCCATGCAAAAAACATTGCTTGGATGGCAGCATATGTTTATCCAAAACCCGTATGTAAATTTCAATGTTAATTGTGCCTTCGTCGATAAATTACACATCCCATTGCCACTAAAACAGCCCTATTCCATCGCCATCCATGAACTTAGCATCCATATCTATCAGGTTCTTTTCCACTTTGGCCTGGAGGGCCCAACCTCTGCAATTTCCAAAAACAATTTGAAATGTGGACTCGTTGGATCAAAGAACACTTTTCACTTTGCATCAGTCCATTTTAGATGACCTCGGGCCCAGGAAAGCAGGGTGCCTTTTTGAGTGTTTTTGATACGTAAATGGATATTTCTTTGCAGAGTACTTTTAAGTTGCACTTACGTATGTAGCGCCTAAGCTGTTTTTACTGACATTGGTATTCTGGAGTGTTCGTGAGCTCATGTGATGATATCATTTACACATTGATGTCAGTTTTTGATGCAGTGCTGCCTGCGGGATCGAAGGTCATAGCTATTCAATGTTGATTTTCGGCCTTCCCGCTTACATGCAGTGATTTCTCCAGATTATCTGAACCTTTTGATGATACTATGGACCGAAGATGATGAAATTTCTAAATTCCTCGAAATTGTACGTTGATGAACATTGTCCATGAACTGTTGGACTATTTTCTTACTCACTTGTTCACAATGAGGTGAATCTCACCCCATCTTTGCTTGTGAATGACCGAACAATTCAGGGAAACGCATTTTTATACCCACCAATGGCATCCACTTATTCCCAATTAGCCTGTTCACCTGTGGGATGTTCCAAACAGGTGGTTGATGAGCATTCTTCAACTTTCTTAGTCTTTTAAGCTACCTTTATTCCCAGCTTGTTTGGAATGTATTGCAGCCATAAAATTCCAAATAAATAATTATTTGCTAAAAACACTAACATTTATCAGTTTGAACATTAGATATCTTGTCTTTGTAGTGTATTCAATTACATACAGGTTGAACATGATTTGAAAATCATTCTATTCTGTTTTTAACACATCTCAAATTCTTTGCAATTGGGGTTGTAATTCACTCTAGAGAGAATGTGACACAGTTCAGATAAGATGCACTTCACCTGCTACAGTATATGATTCACTCCAGTTGTGATGTACAATAACCTCCTGCCATTATCACTGTGATTACGATATGATACGATTCATGTGTGAGTTAGTGAGTAAAAATATGATTCAATTCAAGTACCATCTGATAAAATTAACTTAGATTACAATAAAGTTCACTGGAATTATGATCTGATATGATTCACCTACGGTTCAACAGAATTATGATATTAAGCACTGAAACCAGGATACAATTCCTCCGATTCAATTCAATTACCATCTGATAAAATTCACTCAAACTACGATAAGGTTCACTGGAATTACGATCCGATAGAATTCACCTCGGACTAAACTGAATTAGGATATAAATCACCCAAACGAGTATATAATTTATTCCAATCATGGATGATGTGATTTTCACAAATTAAGATACTTCTCACTTTAAATAAGATTTTATCAAATTATTATATGCTTCACTCCAGTTACAATATGACTCACTCCAATTACGATGCATTACAGTACCATGCAATACAATTACAAGAATAAGAACAACAATTACAGTCTGAATCACGACAATTACGATGCAAAACGATTCACCACATACAATTTAATTCACTCCAGTTCCAATGCGATACGAATGCTAACCAATTACAATATTATTCCCTACAAATATGGTATGATCCATCTCATTGGAAAATGATATGTGGCATTTACTGATATAATGCACTCAAATTATGATGCCCTGAAATTGTAATCCGATGTAATTTGACTGAACTTGGTCACCGAAGCAGTCTATGTTGCGATGCTAATCAGCATGCTGGACACTGTGCCATAGATGGAAACTTTCATTGGCTGCATATCAGGCGAGATAGCTTTCGATGACTCTTGATGAGAACAAAAGTAGGAGAACAAGGTGACTCGATGTTGTGGTGATAAGCACGAATACTCACTCGATCCCATCGATGCCCCCCTCGGGTGCACGAGGGGGCGTCACCTGCCATTCAATGATGCCGGCAGCCAAGCTCCCCGATACACATCGAGTCCGGCAAGCGTCTGCTCACCGTACGAGCAGCCGCTTGACCTCCAAGCGGAGAACCCGCCGGCGTAAATTCTCAGAGTGTTGATGTTGGCTAATTTGCGGCATCACAAAAATAAAAGGTCACCTCTGAGCAGCGCTTTACGGCTTATTTCGCGTTTACGGCCCACACTGCAGATTCACTGCCACACATTATCAGATGGCAGAGTAACCTCGTCACATAAAGTTCATCACCTTCAACCAGCGGGATGGAAAGGAAGGCTGCTCAAGTATAGCCACTTCTCTGCAGGAAGTTTCAACATGAACATAAAACGTGCAGGTCAATTACAGCAAAAGCATACAGTTCGCGTTTCCCCACAAAACACAAAAACTTTCAGGAATGTACATACAGCCTTTGAAGTCACTTTCAAAAAACAAATTTGACATGACACAGCTAGACTGATAAAAAAAAAAAAAGTCTCAAAAAGCTGGATGTGAAAAGTCCAAAGCAGTCAGCCATCCCGGTTTAGAGCAACTATTATTAGTTTGTTGGACATTTTCTGGAGTTTATTCAATGTTTAAAAAAAAAAAAAAAAAAAAGAAAAAAAAAGTCAATAGTTGAAAATTTGGGAGACATTTATATTATGAGTAGCACGAAAAATGTCTCAAGAATCTATATCTGGAAAGGCACAGGAAGTCAGCCATTTTGGTTTGAAGCAGTCATTTCAGGCTACATTTAGCCAGGTGTTCAGTAAATGATTTAAAAACTTGAGTCCTTTATACACGGGAAGCAGATGAAAACACAAGCAATACAATAACAATTATAGACAATAAAAACATCAATTAAAATTGCAAATGACATGGGACATGTTAAATGTTAGTAGGCAGTCTAGAATAGGTGTGAGACGAGTTTGTATTTGAAGAAGGTTAATGAGTCTGTGTTTTGGAGGTCAGGTGACAGTGAGCTCCAAAGACAGGAGGGATGGGGGATGGGGGACGGGGGGGGGGGGGGGGGGTCTGAAAGGCTGTCCCCCAGGGTGGACAGACGGCAGAAAGGACAGTTAAGTGGATGGAGGGTGAAGATCTGAGAGAGTGTGGAGGGGTAAGGCAACGTGAAGGTCAACAAGATATGGCGGGGCGAGGTTAATGATGGCCCTGAAGGTGCAGATCAGTATTTTGGATTGGACGTGGCATTGCACAGGGAACCCGTGTTGTTACAGCAAAACCAGTTTGACATAGGCACATTAAATTTGGTAGACGTGATGGAATGATCAAGTACTGATTTGATTAGCACATCTGCCTGATAGTTCTGAGAAATGTGTTCCAATCCCAGTCCCACCTGTTTGGAGTATGTGTGTTCTTCACGTGTCTGGGTTTTTTTTCTATATTCTGCGGTTTCCTCCCACGTGCTAAAAACATCTGTGGTAGGTTAATTGAAGACTCTAAATTGTCTGTAGGTGTTTTTACTGTACGTGTCGTGTGATTGGATGGTGACCAGTTCAGGGTATACCCAGATATTTGATAGATGGATGCCCGGAGAAAACCAAAGCAGTCACGGGGAGAGCATGCAAAGTCCACACAGGCAAGGCTGGGACCTCAGAACTGTGATGCAGATGCTCCACTGTTCCACCGGGATGGACGCCTATCTATGAAAAAACAGGAACTCTGTCATTTTGCTTTGAAGTGGATCTTGAAAAATATTTTAAAAACATCTCGAGTCATTCCCTTATGTTCAGCTTGATGTTTTCCTGATCCCAGGAAGGCTCCTGCCTCAGATGGCCATGGAAGCCCTGGAAGTCTTCCTCCGACAATGGCATTACGTCACATGAGATGGCTTAAATACTTGTCGCTGACACTCACGCCGCCTTGTTGACACTGAATCTCGTTATATCCCGGCTCGTTGTGTTGGGTGCCCCCACAATGAGGCCGACTTGTTCCTAAATGCCACTTGCCACATCTTTAGTTGTGAGGATATTAGTCTCCATGGTAACACACTTTTTTTCACCACTTTGTGTGTTTGCTCTCGCTGATTAAACACTCAGCAGACAAAGTGACGCCCTGCTGGCTTCATCGCCAGGAAACTCCACAGGCATATGTGTGCAATATTGTTACAGCATCCCACAACAAACAGGATTAAAACATATGATTCAAACAAAAACATAGAGTTGAAAACATGAAAAAATATTCCAAGAAAGAACATAACAAAGTGTATACAGATTCAGGAGTAAAATGGGTACGTGATTAAAATAAATTAATTACATTAAATTATTTAATTAAATTAAAATAAAACACCAAACCCTGATTGAAATAAAAACAACCAAAACATACAGGATTAAAAACGAAAATGGATAGAATGTATAAGGTTAAAAAAATGTTTTGATGATTCTAATAACGTCCAGCATTCTAATACAGGAATAAAATTTTTAGCATTTGAATAAAATGTGCACGGTGCAAATAAAACATTGACCAACATGTAAAAGATTGAACTATCCGTCCATCCGTCCATCCATTTTCTGAGCTGCTTATCCTCACAAGGGTCGTGGGAGTCCTGGAGCCTATCACAGCTATCATCGGACAGGAGGCGTATGGGAGGAAACCGGAGTGCCCGGAGAAAACCCACACAGGCACGGGGAGAACATGCAAACTCCACACAGGTGGGCCGGAATCTGAACCCTGGTCCTCAGAACTGTGAAGCCCACACTTCAGTCAGTCGCGTCACTGTGCTGCCAGGATTCAAATACAGCATTCAAATTTTGTTTAAGCGTGAGTAAAACATACGGTTTGTTTAAAATGTCTAAAATAAAAATAAAAAACAATATCTGGAATGCAAATGAAATACAAAATTCACATAAAATGTACAGTATTCAAATAAAAACAAAATGCTCCGAATTTAAATAAAATGTAAAGCATAAACCTGACTAAACATCTGCAGCTTCAAAGTGGGCCATTCAAAAAAGAAGACTCCAAGAGGAACAGCAAGAGCATTGTGACTCGTTATCAAAGTTCGCCATGACTTCGCGACGACGACGCAACGCCCTTGAGGAAGCTTTCTGACCTTGAGTCCTAGTCACATTTCGACACCTGAGAGGTACAGCAACCATTCATAATTGAGTTCGCCACACGTAGCACCGTCAGAGAACCATCACAAAAGATGACAGCAAAAAAAAAGCAAAAATTCTAATAAAATAAAAGCATCTCTGCGTGACCTTGCGTGGAGCGCGCTTGAAAAGCTGTGAGTGAAATCTTTGTTGAGCTTGTCGTCGTGGCAATGGAGTCGAGACGTCAAGGCTTCAAATGGAGTGAATGCAACGCTCCTGGCGAGCTCAGCGGTACGCCTGAGGGAAAGAAAGAAGAAGAAGGCCGACATGAATCGAATGCACAGGATTCCAACAACAACAAAAATTTAGAAAATGTACAGGATTCAAATATAAACATGATTAAAAAATGCAAGATTCAATTAAAAACAACGTAAATTTACAATGTTCATGAAAACCTCATTAAATGGTTATATGAATATATGCATGATTTAAACAAAAAATAAATAGCGAAGAGGTGCAGGAATCAATGGAAAAAAAATATTTGAGACACCTGTAAGTACTTCTACCAGTCTGATTGGCTATATAGGAATGTATGCAAATTTTGTGATAAGCTGTCATAATTCATCATCATTGTTGGCCTCCGTGGAGGAAGATACACTTCAACACAATCTCACTTACTCAGGGTTACTCAGCTACTAAAGCGCACATACCACATACACCCAATGTTGCCACAATTACCTTGAAAAAGTAGCCAAGTTATCTCACAGACGACTTGATCTTAAAGTAATGTAATTACTTTGCTAATTTGTCAATTTCAAAAAGAACTAAGTTTGAAAAAAGAAGCCAGTTACTTTCAGAAGCTACCAAGTCACACAAATAACACTTTTCCACAGTATAAAAAAAAAGTGTTAGCTTAACCATACCGATTACATGGGAATACCACACAAGTTACAGAATGAGGTCATCAACATGAGTCTAGCTAAAGCCACATTAAATCAGTAACTTAGTGCAGTCCTGACATGCCAACACAGTACAGTAAGTTCCTAAACATAAAGAAGTACACCATTCTCAGTACACTGACGATTGTGGTCCATGAAAAGAATTGCGTGAGTGTGCATGCCTTTGTCCATGTGTGTACGTGAACAAGAAAGTGTGTGTGTCTCTCTCTCACACACACACACACACACACACACACACACACCACACACACACACACACAAACACACCAGAGTAATGTTGATGCCAAGAACGAGAAAACATTTTTCTTACTATGTGACATCAGCCATGCAACACGTTCAACTAGCTCTCAGACGAAGTTATGAGTTTTCATGTCTTTAATGATGTTCTGAGCTCCGCTGAAGCACCGAGAGGAATAAATGTCTGCTATGAGGGGCGGGGCGTGGGGGGCTAATGATCGACTGTGCTGCTTTGATTGTCCTCTGCAACCTCTCGATAGATGAGCGGTAGAAGGCCAGCCACAACTTTGTGTCCAGGTTATTCTTCTTGAGGTTTCAGGAGTTGGAGACGCTGTTGACATTCTCCAGGAGAGGTCCTCAGAGATGAGGACTCACTGGAATCTGAATGTGTAGACTCTCTCCACACGCTCGCCATTGATGAAGAGAGGAGCTGGTTCACTTCTGTTTCCCCTGAAGTCCACAATGATCTCCTTTGTTTTTATAGTGTTCAGTGCCAGATTGTTGTCTGTGCACCAGGTTGTGAGCTTCTGGACCTCCTCTCTGTAGGGTGCCCTGTCTCCCTTTAAGATCACTACGGCCACTGGTCGGGCTGTATGCCGGCTCCTGCCTGCAGATAGCTGGGATAGGCTCCAGCACTCCCGCGACCTTTGTGAGTATAAGCGGCTCAGAAGATGGATGGATGGATTGCAAGTCCTGCAGTGAGTCAGTCTTTACCCTCCATGACCAATTAATGATTATGCACTGAGTACAAATAATTTCTCCACAATGTTGTGAATCTAACATGTCAGTAAAACTCTGTTCTAAGAAGACATATCAAATACACTTTTTACTAGTGAAATTAAAAACAGTGAAAACATGGCTTTCTTTGCAATTTTATGGTGCTGTCTTCCATATATTGGGAAAAAAGGAGGTCTCGGTTAAGTGCTTCTGCACATTATAAACTGCAATTTGTTTGAATTACCAGCTACAAATTACTGTTTGGTGAGAGACATTGATGATGCAAAAGTAACTATGGTGTGTTGGTGTCGTGTGTGAATTTTAACAAAGTTAAGACGCTTTTGTTCCCTGCCACTGCTGTTGGGCACAAGCAAGCAAGTCTTTGTGCGTGTTCTTCTTTGCTGGTTGTCACTGCTTCTTCATTGATTTTCGCTACTTCTTCGGGGTCGGCGGACTAGGTATCCAAACTTGGACCTGACTTTTTTTTTTTTAATTATTCCAGGATAAAAGAAACATTAGACCAAGTTACAATTGGTTCTTGATTCTCAATTTCCATCCCTAGTTGTTATTACATGGATGTTCTACCTACATCTACACCAATGTCCAGCCCTTAATCACAAACCCTTCCATCAGGAAAGGAAAAAACAAAACAATATTTGGGGAGAAAGGAAGAAACCTTGCGAAGGGACCACAGATTGAGAGATTCCCCTTTCAGGATCACCAGGCTGCAATGGATGTCTCGTATTTAATATTTATCACATAGTCTGGTGCTGTACAATGTTAATTGACCCCGCCGTGGATATTGCGCAATCCGTGTCACTGACCAATCAGAGGCCAGAGATCTGCATAGACCAAAGCCCGTTTTTGCTCCCGCCATTTTCTCTGACAACATTGAATGGTCCAGTATAGGTTTAGTTAGCGTTTTATCGCGTATTTGGGTTATTTAACAAAAAATATGGTTAAGAGGTGTAGTCACGGACTTTGTAATAGTGACGACAGGTATCCTGAAAGGCTAGTTGGTGGAGTTCGATTCGTACCCTTTCCAAAACCGAAGACCCAGTACGAAAAATGCCTTCGATGGATCAAACTTTGTGGAAGACCGCATCATCAACTAAATCCATCTAATATCAACCGGAACACATATGTTTGCACGAAGGTATGCCCTATATTTGATTTTCAATACATGTCTTGTATAAATGAATTCGAAGTTCTTTGCTAGCATAACACTGCTGCGTGTGAACGATTGACACACTTGTTCTTTGTTGAGCGATATTTAGCGATGATCGGACTGCACAAACGTATTGATTTCTTGCTGGCTCGCGACCGAAGTATAACCAGACTGTGTTTGCACGAAGATATGCCCTAAATTTGATTTTTAATCCACGTCTCATATAAATGAATGAGCCGTTCGCCGTTAGCATATAACTGCAACTTGTGAACGATTGACACACTTATTCTTTGTTGAGCGATATTTAGCGATGATCGCACTGTACAAACGTATTGATTTCTTGCTGGCTCGCGGCCAGAAGCTTAACCAGACTGTGTTTGCACGAAGATATGCCCTAAATTTGATTTTTAATCCACGTCTCGTATAAATGACTGAGACGTTCTCTGCTCGCATAACATTGCTACGTGTGAATGATTGAATGAAATCAGAAGCATGGCGTCTCTCTCAGTTAAGAATGTATTGTATTTAGAATCTATAATATATCGTTGATTTGAATGAAATCAAAAGCATGGAGTCTGTCTCAGTTCAGAATGTATTGTATTGTATTAGCCATTTTTACTCTTTGTCTTACGTCAGCGCACGTGGCGTGACGTCACTTCAGGGGGCGTGGTTAAGTGCCCTGTACGGAAGGGTCAATTAAGATGGAATAATCCATTTAAAGAGATAAAGTGCCATTAGTGGATACCTCAGGAAAGTGGTTCTGTCTCAGGACCTGGCCCGGTTGATCGGAGCAGAATCCTCCACAGCAAAGCCTCCTGTGAACTGATCCATTTTGTGCCACTTGGTTGGTGCAGAATCCATGCTGCCTGTTGTCCCACCTCCAAGCATGAGAGAGAAGAAGCAGTCATAACAACAGGCCTACTTATTTTAACTAAATGCTAAAGAATAAAAATAAGTTGAGATTTAGAAATTTCTACTAAGGTTGCAGCTAAAATATCCATTGCTAGGGCATTCCACATGACTGGACCCCAGACAGAAAGAGACCCGAAAGACTGCAGACTTCTTTCTGGCTCACAGAGTCAAAAAATGACCATCATGTAGGTGTAATGTAGGCACACAGAACACTTGCTAAACAATTCAACAAAGGACCAAACAGTCAGAATGGGGAAAGGGAAAATGGAAAATCCCAAAGATAACATTAAGAAGCACTTGTCATAGATTGGTTGGCGGTAGGGGGAAGGGGTCAGGATATCTCTGCTGTTCTTCTCACGTTGAGGAACCATCATTGGCCATGTCACACAAAGCAAGTCAGGTTTGGCTACTGTATCTTTTGTTGTTCTTGTTCTTGTATTTTTGCTCTTTATTTGGCTGACAAAAGAATGAGAAAGTGCTTGCTTGTGATGGCATGAGCGGGGCAAAGCCAAGAAATGATAAAAACTATTAAAAGAAATGTTTATGTGTTAGATGTTAATGTTTAAACTGGCCACTAGAGAAATTAATCTTTTAAATGACAATTGTGTACCAGCATCAAAACTTTGAAGTCTAGCTACTGATAGACAGGCAGGCAGCCAGAACAGAACAGTTAATAATTTGTATGATTCATATAAAAAGAAAACTAAAAGGTAGAACATTCTGATAAAAATATAACTGGAAGTTACAGAATCCATATAAAAACTTATCAAAATAAAATAGGATTCAAATAAAGATAGGACCAAAATGTACAGGATTCAAATAAAATGAAAAGTGTATCAGGTGCAGGATTCAAATAAAGAGAACTTGAACATACAGGACTCAAATCAAAGCATCACAACAAGTTGTAAAGTATTTCAACATAAACATTATTAAAACATATAGGATTCAGATAATAAACACAATTCAAGCCACACAAGGTACAACATTGAAGTCAACAAAACAAAAATGTACAGGATTCAAATAAAGATAGTAAAACAGCTCAGTAACTCATCCAGGAATCAAATGCTGACCCTCCTGATGACCCTTCCCTACCACACATGTGTCCCCTGTGTCAAACTCCCTCCCTACTTTTAAGGGGTTGATGCAATTCGGTTGCCGATTAAAGACAGCAACAGGGTTAACGAGGTAATGCTCATCCTCAAAGCATTCGCCACTAATTTCATTTGTCTTCATATCCTCCCTTCAGCTCATTGGCTCTTTACTGAGCCTCGCTCACTCGATTACTGCAGCGGATCGTCTTATCGCCAAACACTAATCCGCCACCGCCGATAGCATCGGAACACAAAACCCTGAAACGGACGCGACAGTTGCGGGTCATGTTGGAGGAACTCGGAGGAATGTGAGGCAGGACTAATCTTACAGGGCATCGAATGATCGTATATGCCTGCTTGTTGAAATCAGAGTTTCAAATCATTGGTAGGGTTTCAAATGAGGGTTTCAAACAAGGCTTTAAGGTTTCAAATTATGATGGGGATCTTGCGTTAGCATTTCAAGAGTTAGGGTTTCAACGGCTTTGAAGTAGGGTTTGAAATCAGGGTTATGGTTTTATGGTAGGTTTTCAAATCAAAATTAGGATTTCAAAAGTGATTATGGTTTCAAGCCATGGTTAAGGTTTCAATGAACTTTTGAAGTAGAATTTAAACTCAAGTGAGGGTTTTAAAGTAGCCTTTGAAATCAGGGTTCAGTTTTTAAGGCAGGGTTTCATATCAGGGTAACAGTTTTAAACAGTGACAAGATTTAAAACCCATACCCTGACTCGAAACCCTAATTCCGTTTTCAAATCAGGGTTATGGCTTTAAATGACACTTTCAATCAATTTTGAAATGAAGACCAGCATTTCAACTCAGGGTTTCAGTCTATGATTAGGGTTTCAAATAAGGGATATGGTTTTGAAATGGGATTTCAAATCAGGCTTTGTGTTTCCAACTAGATTCTTAAAACAGGGTTTAGATTTCAGATAAAGGTGAGATTTTTAAAGTTGAAGGGTTAGGATTTCAAATTAGGGTTTGAAACATGAGGACTTTTGGGGGTGCTCAAGGACTTCTCAATTGAATCCCACCACCCCATTTTTTTTTTTTTTTTACTGGTTTTCCTTTTTAAACAAACCATAACCATTCTGTACTTACGTGAAACATAATACTTAACCTAAAAATGTTCCACCCGATCTCTTCCATCTCTCTGGAACTGAGTTAACTATATGCAGAGATAAATACACTGTGTAACAAGCATATAGAATCATTATTTAAGTCCCTGTTTTAAGACTACATATGTGAAACATGCCCCAACTTCTATTACTCAATACCAACAAACTATTATCATTAGCATAATTGATTTTTTACTAGCTTTATTCATAGCTCACAGTTTATTTTGTTTGGTCGGAGTTAGCTGCAGTGTTTTTGGAGTAAGAAAAAATGCAGGTGGTCAAAGACAGCACCACTGTCCTCTGTGTAAATTGGAATAAGAGAATTGACCTCTTGTGCCATGTGCATTTGTTGTCATATCTTAAAGCCAAGTGACGGTATGAGAGAACTGATTTGGACACAGGGAGGAGCATATAAATTAGTAGTTAAACATTAGTATTCAAGCTATTCACAAATCAAGATCTGTTAATGTGAAATTTCCAGGGTTACAATATGTTTGTTTTACGAGTCCAATCGATTCCTCATTTTCCCTGGCCAATATCAGACTTCATGATTTAGTCACAAGCAATGCTTCCTCTAAACTGCGCAACTGCGCATTTGCGCACTTGTCGCACTCTCTCAGCGCAGAGGAAAACAGATCCAGCGCAGCGAGCTACAGCCTGACGTCTTTTTTTTTTTTAAATATGGCACCAAACTGCCTCTCACAAAGACCTGCTGCTCAGACACACACTCTACTTCCTAGTTCACCTGACACCGCACCACTCTATTTTAAAGATGTACACTCATAATTACTAACACCGGGGTATGTGAATAAAAAGTGGTGAAACTGGATGAGATTTTCTCTTTTTTGAGTAAAAAAGGTCTGGTCTGAAGCCAAAGTAGAAAGTACACGATAAGACAGTGTATGTTAAATTTCCACCTTGGCACAGCCTGATTGAAGATGAAAGCACAGACGATACATTGCCCAAATAGCTAATTCTGTATTTTAAATGTAGGAGGCAACATAACATTACCCCAAAACTGCTTGTGAGCATCAATCAGCTTTCAACAAGCAAAGATATTCTGAAAGCAATAATTCAGTTTTACTCCAAGGAAAACAGACGGGGATGTCATTGTGGGTTAAAAAAAAAAAATTGAACAAAGTTGGAAGCGACATTTCAAATTTATAGTTAATAGTTGGGTTTGTATGTATTTGTATTGTAATGTATTTTTTTGTTTGTTGACATTTTCAGTGTAAGTCTGCAAAAACACAAAATTGTTCTTAAAAATGTTCTGATGGGAATGTAATTTGAACCTTGTAATGAACCATATAACTTCAATGGATGACACTGATTGACTACAGTGCATACGTCTGATGTTGCTCACAGTGGTCAAAGGGGGCGCTCACGGCCTTCGTGCAGGCCTCAACGTAAGCCGCGAACGATCGTGAAGGTTACGCATCGGTTACGCAATAGCAAAAAAAACGCGAACGAATGACCGTTCGCGATGAAAAGTTGTGCAGACAGTTGACATACGAAAACTAATACGAATAATTTGTACATCTCCATAGAAATTTACGACAGACGACTCACAAATGGTTATTAACAGGTTAATGTCGTGTTGTTTCATGTCACGCGATATCGCGAGGGCCATATCGCGAGACTTCTCGATTATCAAACAAACATGGCAGCTCCCAGTAAGAAGGCGCGGTTTCAAATGTTGTACACGGGGAAACTGTTACTGTTAAAACGTTTCAATCATGGGACTTTCACGAAGATTTTGTGTCTGAGACAGATAATGAAGGGGGTCGATAAAAACTACTTCAGTGTAAAATATGTTCAAATCATGTTACGGAAATACGAAAAGAAGTCAAAATGAGAGGATTGTCTGGTCGGGTATGTGAATCTGATTCCGAGCATGACATCGACATGTTTCGTTTTTTGTGTTAAAGTATAAGTGCAACAGTTAAAATGTTTAATTTTATCAACTGTCAAATAAAATATGAAATTAAAAGGGCTAGTTGTTATATCATTTTTAATTACAATGATTTTAAGTAGATCTAATTTATTCAAGAATCAATAATAATTGCTGTATGACTGATAGCCCAATGTATGTTCACTGAATATTTCTAAGTATAAGTGCATTGATTTAATGATATAAATTTAATAGTTTCGTAACTTTCCAATCAATTTGATAATTATTTGATGGCTTTCTGTTTCTTTTTACTGCATTGACATTTGGGGGATTATTTATATTACATAAATGATATTTGTGAGATCTAATTTCAGTTTAATGAAAATGGATGTCATAATTAATTTAGTACATATAATTTGTTAAAAATAAACAGGAAATTATCTTTTCATTTGTAGGTTCTGAAGGGAATGTTGGCCTATGTCAAGTATATTCACAAGAGCAATGTAACAAGACATGTACAGTCAGGTTCCATCCATGATGGGCAAAAAAAAAAGTTTTCACAACCCTCTCCTGAAACTGGTCATCAAGGGTCCTCATCAAGTGACCAACCTTGAAATGGAGATTCCAACTGTACAGTGACAGCAAGAACTGGCCCCACATAACCACATGGTTTTCGCAAACAGAACTCCAATCAACGGATGTTCGATAAAGCAAGCAAGAAACACTATAGGAATCATATGACTACAGCTTTAGCTGTGGTCATGCATGAGAATTCAATGTCCGATTACAAATACCTGATTGAATTGCAGAAAAAGAATGGAGTCAACTGTATTGTATTTTAGAGAATATTTTAGAGAACATTGTTCCGTAATCTCACAAATTTACATGGAACCCACAAACAGCAGCGGGCCTTACATTGAGGCCTGTTAGTGAGTTTGCTCAGACACATGAAAAATTAGAGGGAACATTGGTCACAAGACTTTCCTCAAAACTATTGTGCTTTTGTTTCAGAAATGTGGGAATTGAATTTTTTTTTAAGTTTTTGTGTACCCGTTTGATATCACTTCAAATACTTCAGTAAGTACTTCAAATCAAGGTAAAAATTTCTGGTCGAGGTTAGGGTTTTAAATAGTAGTGTATCAAGCTATTTTCAAGTTTGGTGGTGTTGGTGGCACAAAGGGGGTCTGGAATGAAGAGAAGCAGGGAGACAAGGCAGGAGTGGAAGAAGGTCAACAAGATATTTAATTTCACAAACAAGGCAAAGGCAAACAAGTATCATGGAGGCCAAAAAAATACAAAGTAACAAAGTCCAAAATTCAAGGTTCAGACGAACAAAGAAACAAGCAGGATAAACTCACCAAAACTAAAATCATGACATGGGAAACGACTTACAGCAACAGAAAATATACAACCATGATCCATTGACGGGTGAAAGAAACCGGGAAGCTAATACAAGCATACTAAAAAGAGAACGACGAACACCTGGACAAGACACGAGTAGCTGGAGGGAGCTGAAAGTTCAAGTTGAAGTAACATTATTGTCAGATCTTTTATACATATATATGTATGTGCAACATACCTGAAATAGCATTTCTCTCAGACCCGCGGTTCTGCAATACAAATAACTATCCATCCATCCATCCATTATCTGAGCCGCCTATGCTCACAAAGGTCGCGTGAGTGCTGTATACTATTCCAGCAATCTTTGGGCAGGAGGCAGGGTACACTCTGGAGTGGTCGCCAGCCAATCGTAGAGCGCACAGAAACAAACCAGTCACCAGTCGCCCTCGCAATCACACCTAAAGACAATTTAGAGTCTCCAATTAATGTATGTTTTGGGGATATGGAAGCAAACCGGAGTGCCCGGATAAAACCCACATAGGCACGGGGAGAACATGCAAACTACACATAGGCGTGGCCGGGATTTGAACCCCGGTCCTCAGAACTGAGAGGTAGACAGTCTAACCAATCGCTCCATCGTGCCGCCCATAAAATAACTAAAACGGTTCAATAAATAAATGAATAAATAAACATACTGTCCTGTCTAAAACTACTGCTCAGGTTAAAACACATTCTGTATTATGCATTATACTATAAACCTTATAAACAATACATACAATATGATCAATCTGTCCAAGTTAACAAAAGGAAAGGCATTTCCCATATATACATACCTGTGGTATTGACATGATGAGCAGATATGTTCCCGGTTGAGTGTCGTGGACAATACATTAAAATACTAAAATAAAAAATAAAATAATTTATACACAGTGTAGCAGAATAATGAGTTGGGTAATGTACACAGATTACAGTGCTTAAAGTGGGATTTGTGCATGAGCTGAATTTATAGGCTTAGAGTCAGTGGTGGTGTGTGGTGGTAGGTGCCAGGGATGGGTAATTGGGCAAAGCAGAGAGGGAGTTGAGCATCCTGACTGCCTGGTGGAAGAAACAGTCCTTGAGCCTGCAAGTTTTGGCCTAAAGGCTCTGCAGTCTCCTCCCTGTTGGCAGCAGTCTGAAGAGGCAGTGGGATGGGTGAATGGGGTCACCTGCCATTCTGGTGGCCTTACGGGTGAGGCGGGTGTGATAAATGTTCAACAGTGAGGGGAGACAGGGAGGCGTCCAGGAGGAACCCAGATCAGATGCCCCAGCCACCTCATCTGTCTCCTCTCAATGTGGGCCATGAAACAAACTAAAACAAATCAGAGCCAAGTCAACAAAAGCACAGATCATGACAACTATTGTGTTCAAATTATGGTTTCAAGCCATTAATAGGCTTTCAAAGACAAATACAGGTTTTAAAGAATTATTTGGAATCAGGTTTAGGTCAATCGAGTTAGTAGATTTCAACTCAAGCTTTTGGTTTCAAATCACAATTGGGTTTCAAACAACGATTAGGGCTTTAAATTATGGTTTCAAGCAATGTTTAAATTTCCAAACAAAGGTTATGGTTTTGAAGTAATGTATGAAACCAGAGTTAGGGTTTCAGTGAGTGGCTTGAAACTGCTAAGCTACGTTGTCAGTGTTGTTCCTCATGCCTTTTTTTTTTGTTTTAAATAATAAGTCAGTCAATAGCAAAAGTAATTTACTTTTTGGGTGAGAAAAGATATTAACAACGCTTCCCATGCTTGAGCAGACTAAACACAGGCAGCCAATCAATGAAAAGCAAATTAAATTTAAAATGGGGCAACAAGGCACTGCCTCATTAAGCCTGACAGAGCCAAGCAGCTAATGCATGCAATCTACACAGGTGGCTTTGATGTAGCACGGATGCTAATGAGCTGCATTAACATACGGCAACACACGAGGGAGGGGATGGAATTTTAATGCCGAAAAGGGGGTGTCGTGTACATGCCAAAGCTTCAGGGGCTGGCAAAACCCTTAACTGTAACTCGCGCTATTAAAATAATTGATCAATTCCAATTCTTTCAAACTGTTTTTTTAATGCCCTTCACAAAATGAGAAAAAAAAAATTGTATTTGCTCAAATTAGGGTATCAAACAGGGGTTAAGGTTTCCAACAAGAATTGTTTCAAGCCAGGGTGGCATTTGGAAACTCGGGTCGGGGTTTCAAATGATGGATTCCATCCAGTGTTAGGGTTTTAAAATGTCTTTTCAAGCAAAAGTTTGGATTTCTGTCAAGCATCAGGAGGTCAAATTTGGGTTTCAAGCCAAGGTTGGGGTTTTTAAAATGTGGTTTCCAGGGTACAGTTTCAAATTGGGGTTGGTGTTTCAAAAAGGGTTACCTGTTCAAATTAGGACTTCAAGACATGGTTACAATTTCAAACATAGGTTAGAGATCAAATTAGGATTTCAAACCAGTGTGTGTTTTTGAACGAGGCATTTGAAAACTGAGCAGACAAATTGTTTTTTATTTGAACAGAAAGTACATAACATAAAATGAATCTTAACTTGCAACTAGAAGTAGGTTTAATGGAACAAAAGAAAAAAGCAATGCAAAACCACAGTTTCAGATGTCTTCGGTGGGGGTGACTCGCCCCTTTTTCATAAAGAAGAAATCTAATGTCGTTTGTTTCTGCCGTCTTTTAAGCACTTTTCTGAAATGGCTCATAACAACATCATTAAAATTTTGCAGTGCTCTGCAGCATTCAGCTTTATTCGGGTGATGAAGTTGTACAAAATTATGGATGTCGTTCCATTTAACGCAGATAGCTTTTATATCGGCACTTGAGACATCCTTCCTGCCTTCAGCCTCATCCGACAACATCTCCTTTCCTCGCCAACACTATCCCCAGCTAACTGCTGCTCGTTCACGTAAATAAGAAGCAACTTTTTGACTTCCTCCAAGATCTGTGACCTCTTTTTGGTCAACACGGTTGTTCCTTTAGCTACATCACTTGCTTTGAGGGCATCCTTGTGTTTCAGAATGGTGCTGATAGTCGATTTCGCCATGTCATACTTCTTCAATAGCTCAAAAACATGCACACCAGATTCGTGCTCGGCTATCAAATCCTTCAAGTCGACAGTTTTATGCACCACTTTCCTTTTTCAGCACCAGCAGTTGCACTTGCCTTCTTTGGAGCCATGATCGGGGTTAATGTTGCTCAATTTGAAGAAAAAAACACAACAAAAACAAAAACAAAATCACTACAGTACTGGGAAACGTCCACGAGCAGAGGAAAGTGTGAGTGACTTGGTTGCGGCATGTGGCATTAACTCTTTTCTGTTTTTTTTTTTCGGGGGTCCGTTTAAAACCACAATAACACATCGTCATGGATCAGCTGGTCGGGGTGTTCGAATATCGATTTTTGTTCTAAACCAAAGAAAAAAAAAAAAAACCTCTGATTTGTACGAAAACCAAGACCGTCGAAAACAGAATTACCACTGTATATTGTATTGGTTAGAATACTCATAATGAAGCATAAAATTCACTCTTACTTGAGTATTTATGTTCTAAAGAAAGGGTACTTTTACTCTGTTTTAACAATTGACATGCCGCCCACTACTTTCAATATTTGTCCGCCTGATCTATTTTTAGACTTTTGGTTTTGACTTCCGCTTCAGCCACCCTTGCTCCAATTCATTGTGATTACCAGAGTGACGTTTGACTCAAATTCACCAATCCAAAGACCCAAGGAAGTCACGTCCACGCAATCAACGTGAGTCAGAACACCTGCAAACGACTCGTGATTACATTTCCGACTGTGAAAGTCACCATTGCCAAAACCTGGATATTTCAGCCCACTTCAAACTTGGGAAAACACCTTGCAGTGAGTTGCAGATTTTTTTTTTTCTTCGCTGCTGTTGTCACTATTTTATAGTCACAACTACTTGTTAAACATGCATCTTCTGGAGTACATTCCGTTCTCTCTCTCACTCACTGTCAGTAAGTCTGTTCAGCAAACATCTTCTTCATTCAATTGTCTTAGTGGCTCAAGCATTTTTAATGTAAGGCTCTATGCATGTGTTGTTTTTTACCACTTAAAAATTTACGAGGTTTGCTCCTGTGTTCAACACTCTGCCTCCGACTCCTTTTCTTCGGCGCTACACTGGTGATCCCGACGTCAGTCCCGGCGTTTCGAAGACTAAACCGAACATGGCAACCGCCATCCTCAAATTGCCAGAGTTTTGGGAGATGCGACAGTGTGGTTCGTGCAGACGGAGGCTCAATTCGCCCTCCACGGGATCTCGGATGATACCGTCCGCTATTACCACGTTGTCTCAGCCCTTGGGAGCTCAATGGCGGTGAAAGCAATGAGTTACATCACATCTACCCCGGCCCGAGATAAATATGCTGGGCTCAAGGCTCACCTCCTCAAGGTTTTCGAGCTTTCACGGCCAGAGCGAGCCCGACATCTTTTCGCTATTAATGGACTAGGGGACAGCAAACCTTCCGAACACATGGAAATGATGCTAAACCTGCTGGGCGCGGAGGAGCCCAACTTCCTTTTCATGGAACTGTTTCTCAGACACTTGCCGCCGCATGTTCAGACTGCGCTCGATAACACTTCTATCCCTGTGCCCTGGCTGAGGAGGCCAACCGTTTCTTCCTGGCCACCCAGCGCTTCTCCCCTGAGGTGTTGGCCCCGGCGCGCAGTTACTCGCCCCCGGGTGCAGGGGTGCCATCCAGCAGGGGGTGGAAGCGAAGCGGTGCCGTGCCCCTCGCAACTACGACGTGGTGGGGAAACGCCAAAGCCCGCGGTCCGTACCCGCCGTGAGTGTGGGCGGGAAGAACCGGCTGCTCTTCGTCATGGACACCCTTTCCGGGTGCAAATTCCTTTGCGACACCGGCGCCCAGAGGAGTGTCCTGACTGCCACTGTGGATGACGCTGTTGGCGGGACTCAGGGGCCGCTAATGGCTCCCCTATCCGCACGTATGCCATAAAGACTGTGGAGTTATATTTTGGGGGTCGGCGCTTTACATGGGACTTTGTCACTGCCGATGTCTCATTCTCTCTCCTCGGTGCTGATTTTTTTGTGCCCACGGGCTGCTGGTGGACGTGAAGAAGGGCTGTCTGGCAGATGCACTGACTTTCTCCTCGGTTGCCTGTGTCCGCAACGAGGCGACTTATGGCGGTCTCTCCAGTTCACTCTCAGATGGCACCAAGTATCAGCTCCTCATTGGTGAGTTCCCTGGCTTGACACGGCCCACTTTCTCCTCTGCTGCTACTAAACATGGGGTCGAGCACCACATCGAGACCAAGGGCCCCCCGATTCATGCTAGAGCCCGACAGCTCGACCCCGAGGCGCGAGCAGTCGCTGAGTCCGAGTTTGCCAACATTGAGCGCCTGGCCGCTCAGATAGCCCTGTCCCCCACATTCAGGACTTCTCAGCCCACCTGACGGCCAAAATCCTGTTCTCCAAGGTCAACCTGGTTGTCACCAGGTTGCCATTCACCCCTCAGACGTTCCCAAGATGGCTGTAGTCACACCGTTTGGCCTGTTCGAGTTTCTGAGGATACCGTTTGAACTCAAAAACGCGGCCCAGTCTTTCCAACGTTTAATGGATTCGGTGCTCAGAGATTTGCCCTTCGTGTTCGTCTATTTGGACGACATACTCGTCGCCAGCTCCTCAGAGGAAAAACATCTGAAGCACCTCCGGGACCGCTTCACGAGACTCGAGCGGCATGGCCTGATCATCAACCCGGCGAAGTGTATTTTTGGGGTGCCCTCCATCCAGTTCCTCGGGCACCTCATCGACAAAAACGGCGCCGCCCCCTTTTCCATCATAGGTGGAGCCCATCTCCGCTTTTCCCTGACCTCGCACAGCTCGGGGGCTCCGGGAGTTTCTGGGGATGGTGACTTTCTATCACCGGTTCATCCGCCGGGCGGCCCACACCATGCGCCCACGGTATGAGGCTCTTAAGGGCAAGGCCCCCAACCAGGACATTGAATGGACGGCTGAGAGGGTGGAAGCCTTCAGGGCCACAAAGACCGTGCTGAGCCAGGCCGCTATGCTGGCCCACCCGTCCTCCGGGGTCCCCGGTCACTCATACCACCGACGCGTCGGACTACGCCGTTGGGGCTGTATTCGAACAGTGGGTCGGCGGTGCTTGGCAATTGCTTGCCTTTTTCAGCCGTCAGATGGTCCTCAGGGAACGCAAATACAGCATATTCGTTAGGGAGCTCCTCGGTCTGGGTCTGGCAATCCGCCACTTCCGTTCCCTACTGGAAGGCTGTGTGTTCATAGCATATGTGGACCACGAACCCCTCACTTTCACCATGTCCAAGGTGGCCGAGCCGTGGTCTGCCCGCCAGCAACGCCAACGGTCGTTCATCTCGGAGTACACTATGGACATCCAACACATCGCCGATAAATCCAATGTGGTCGCGGACCGCTTCTCCAGGGCAGTCATTGGTATTGTGCATCTGGATCTTGACTACTCCCGCATGAGCGCGGACCAGGTCTCGGACCACGGAGTGCAGACCTGGGTCGACTCGTGTGTGGCCTGTTAGCGTGCTAAGGTGCATCGCCACGCAAAAGCCCCTTGGAGTCCTTCACAGGAGGTTCGACCACGTCAACGTCGACTTGGTGGGTCTGTTTCCTCCCTCGCACGGTTTTACCTACTTGCTCACCATGGTGGACAGGACGACCCGCTGGGCCGAAGCCATTCCCCTCTCCTCGACGACGTCGTCGGACGTGGCTCGGGCGTTCATCAGCACGTGGGTTGCGCGCTTCGGGACCCCGTCCGACCTCTCTTCCAACCCTGGCCCTCAGTTTACCTCCGAACTCTGGAACGCAGTCGCTGACAATTTGGGGGTCAAGCTGCACCGCACTACCGCCTATCACCCCCAGGCGAACGGTCTCTGCGAGCGGTTCCACCGCTCCATGAAAGCAGCCCCGCGCACCAGCTTGACGGACGGCAACTGGTTGGATAAGCTTCTGTGGGTCATGCTCGGCCTCAGGTGCGCCCCCAAGGAAGGACTGATCTCCTCATCCTTTGGGGTTCGCCCTCCCCCTTTGCGCCACCTCCCTGCACCTGCATCAGTGCTCTCGGGGGCTTGTTTGGTCCTTTACATAATTCACCTATGGGACCTTGAGTTAGGTTACGAGGTTCCGCATGGACGTGATTGGTGGTTACACTTCTGGTGTTAGGGGGTTAGAGAGTTCCCGCCGTAATGGGTTCACTCTGTTGATATCTGCATTAAAACGAGGTTTGCTCCTGTGTTCAACACTCCGCCTCTGACTCCTTTTCTTCGGCGCTACAAAAGAACCAGGGAAAATACCAATTTAAACAGAACTTCTCTTTTAAAATGGTGACCTGCCCAAGTGGGCAGCAGGGTAAAGGTCAAGTCCATGTCCGTCACATTTATCCATCCATCCATTTTCCAAACAGCTTATCCTCACAAGGGTCACCGAGTGCTGGAACCTATCCCATCCAACTTTGGGGGAAAGGTGGACAACACTGTGACTGGTCGCCAGTCAGTCACATTCAAGTTTATTTCAGTTATTTGTTTTCAGCTCCACTGCCAAAAAGATTTAGTTGTGCAAATTCTCGATCACATGTTGTTGTTGTTTTCCTTTCGGCGTCGCCACAGCGTATCATCTCAGATGAACGCATATATATGTTTGGCACAATTTTTACGCCGGATGCCCTTCCTGACGCAACCCTTCTCAGGGAGTGGAGGCCCCAGTGGGATACGAACCCACAACCACCTCTAACCACTGAGCTACGGGGCCTCAAATTCTCGATCACATAAATGGTGCAAAAAAGTATTTAAAAGATTTATCTTGGTCAGAATTATTTTAGTGTGTATACATTTTTTAATATTCACTACACCCTTGTTCCTGCTTTTGTAATGTGCTTGGGTCTATTTTATTTAATATAAAAAAAATATATAGTACGTGGATTTCTTGGGAGCTGAAGTAGCATTTCATTAGTTATTTTATAAATTTTTTTAGATGTCATTCATTTGGTTTGTTTGCATGTCCGTTTGTCTCCATGTGCCCTGCGATTGGCTGGCAACCAGTTCATGGTGTACCACACCTCCTGCCTGATGACAGCAGGGATAGGCTCCAGCACTCCTCCGACCCTTGTGAGGATAAGCGGCTCAGAAAATGGAAGGATATTTTATTACATTTTTATTTCTTTTGCCACTCATGTCCCGATTAAAAATAAAAACCTCATTAGTATCTCACTACTACGCAGTACTTGTTTTTTCACTGGGAACTCAATTACACAAGTAATTGTTTGGAAGTTTACTTTTTACTTGGACTTGATTCAAATTGTTGTAATGTTACTCTTATTTGAGTCCAATTTTTTTGGCAACTCTACCTACCTCTGACAATAACAAAGAAATCAATCATGTGGACTCCAATAACACGTTAAACTTAAATCAAGTGAACAAAAAGGGTGATGTAATACTTTTAGGTAGGGGGCCGTGTATGTGGGGGTGGGGAGGGGCTCTTTGGTCTCTCCGGGGCAGCCCTGAGTAATTATCGCTAATTAATGGCACTGATTAACGTTGCTGGAAGAGAGCAGATTGATGGAGTCGGCTTTCCTCCTCCTTTTGAGCGTCATCTTTAGCGGGGGTCTGTGGCAAACATGGCCGCCACACAGATGCTGTGAATAACAAATGACACACTTTCCTAAAGTCTGTAAACAGAAATCAGTTGGATGGAAACTGAAAGCAAACCCAAAATAAATTGGAAGTCAAAAGGAAGTAAACTGAAGCAAAAAGGAAGTGGAAGTCAAGACATGCTGATGTTTGATAACACAAAAATGCTTGCAATATCTCAGTTATCATTTATGATATGAAACTTTGAAATTTGGTACATATTTTAACAAAACTCATGAGAGTTGATACACATGATTTGCCTTTGCAGGCCACATAAAATCATGTGGTGGGCTGCCCTTGAGTTTGACACTTGTGCCATAACCCCATCTTTACCCCCCTATCTTACATTTACCATAGCTTGAAAAACTAATTTGAAACATGAACCCAGGCTTGACTCCCAACTTTTGACTCCTAACCATGCCTTTAAATCCCAATTTGGCACCTCAATCAAAGTTTGAGAAACAAACATTGGGTAGAAATCTTAATTTTAAATCCTAATCACAATTTGTAACCAAAACCATGTTTTGAAACTCAACTTTGGAACTGTTAGTTTGACTTGAAAGCCTAATTTTGACTTCCTAACCCAAGTTTAAAGCACTCATTGGTCATCCCAACCGTATCTTGAAACCCTAATTGGACACATTAATGCTTCACCCTGGGTTCAGTCCAATGTTCCTGTGCAGGAATAGGAGTTGTTTATTTGCTTCACATTTGTGTTGCATGGAGTCACCTGCGAACTGCTTATCAGAATCCAAATAAAAGCCATTTTTTGTCTTGACTGTCATTCAGTTGTGTTGAGGTGAGAGCACACAAACGTATGATCGAAAGAGGGAGGTCCGCTTGATGGGAAGCTTCTGGAATGCACGGCACAGTGGTTTGCTCATTAGCCAGTCGCCGCTAGTAGCCACTTACGGTATATAGCATCCGTTGCAAAGTGTCACTCCTATCGATTTAGCCAATCACGTGGCAGCTTAATGATGTCACATTCTTACCAGCCTCAACAGTCCGGCACATAATCAGCTCATTTCATCAATGTACACAATTGAACCTATTTAACATATTGATATGCACTTACTCTGCTAATGTGCGTGACCTTTATACCCCGAGTGAAGGGAGCTCCTCTTCACACCGTCGTTATTTATCAGCTGACATTTAACTTGGGCCCCGATGGTGGCGGTGGTGGTGGTGGTGGCGGCGGTGGTGGTTGGGGTGAGGAGCTAGCTGTGGCTAGGGTGGTGGCTCTCCACTTTAATTAAAGGTTCAACCTCTTCACTGGATGACAAATTGACTTCTTTGTGCTTGGGGAAAGTGCCACAATGCGGAGAGTCCTGCCGGCTCTTTGCTAACGAGTTGCTAGCGTGGAACTAAATGATGAAATGGATTCAAAGACACTCTTGACTTCATCATAATGACAACAATGCACTTTAAAAGCATAGAAGCAAACAGAGTGGGTGAGTCAGCCAATCATAGGGCACTTACATATATACAAACAACATTTAACAATTGAACAATCATGGATTTTTTTGGAATGTGGAACCTAAGTTCTTCTTTTCCTTTTGGGTTGTCCCGTTAGGGGTCGCAACAGCACACAGGGACAACAAACAAACTCCACACAGGAGGGCTGCACTTGAACCTCGGTACCTTAAAACAGGCAGATGTCTTACCCAGTTTTTCACCATGCCACACATGATTGACATCATGTGCTGCATTATTGAAAATTCAGTCATCATTACTTAGATTTTTGTGGCTTTAAAATTGCTGGTTCAAACCAAAATTGTACAACGTCCTTTTCCCCCCTACATGTACCCTTTCTAGACTTGTCGACCAAATATCATTTTGCGCAATCCAATTGCGTTCAGGGGTTAGGGTTAGTTTTCAGTTTTTTTTTTTTTTTTTAAATTCCAGCGGTGCTTCTTACACAATGTTGTAGATTTTATGCACCAACTGCGTATTGCTTTTGTATTCTGTGTCAGACCAACCACTCAATCACACCCACGAGAGTGATGATAAATGACATCATTTGTGGCTGCAGATATGAAATAAAGCAGCAAAACTTTAACTATTTTTGTGAGGCAATGATGGTGGATTTCGCTGCCATCTCTGGACTGGCCCTTAGGATGCTTTTGTCCCGCTGCGAATGATTGGTAAGGAAGAACATTTAATTGCCCTGTTTGCAAACTAATTAAAGGGATCCATTCCGCCCCGTGGAGGCGCTCGTCGCTAAGAAAGCCCGAGACATCATTAATGAGCGGCCTTGATAACCCTTCAAAGCAGGACGTGTAACGTGTGTAATGATACACACAAGCGTGTGTGCGTATGTGTCTTGTGCGTGTGTGTGCTGGGAGCAGATGCCAAGCGTTTTCAGTCCATCGCCCACGGCATCCTACCTTCGCATCCTAATCAAAGAGTTACGTTGTCTTTCCGAAGGCTTCAAAGCCACTCGTCTCCACCTCTCCTCTCAGTAGGTGGCGCCACGCTTCTATTGTCTTCACTTCACAGTCATTTGTCTTATTAGGAAAACACACTAGGGCTGCTCACAGCGCGTTAACCGTGCTTCGTTTTTGTAACCCAGACTTTGCCTTGAGCTTTTGTTCTTTGAAAAGTCCTCTTCCTTTATGGTCTTGGACCCATTTGTATGTGTTTTACGTTCAAGTGAGCAGACTGATAAAAGGGTACATGAAAGACCTTAGGGGAAACAAGAATCAGAATTGTCCAAATACTTTTGTCCAGTATTTATGTTTCGGTCATTCACCACCTGTTTTAAAAAGTAGAGTTACCTATACTGAATAATAGAGTATTTTGACTGACCATCGATGACAAACAGTGTTCTGTGATATAAGCACTGGCTACCAAAAGAAAATATCGGAAATATGCGATGCACTGAGGGATTACTGTAATTTATCTATAAATGGTAGAGCTGTATATTTTTTCTAAAATACAATACAAAAGTATACTTTTCTGTTAAAAAAAAGTCACATCATGCATGAATGTGTGTATATATATATATATATATATATATATATATATAATATATATATATACATTTTATTTGCCTCTTATTCTCATGAGGGTCGTGGAGAGTGCTGTCAGCGGGCAGCAGGTGGGGTACACCCTGAACCGGTTGCCAGCCAATCGCAGGGCACCTAGAGACACTCAGCCGCACTGACATCACACCAAGGAAAGAGTGCAGTCACAGAACAAATACAGAACAAATTTTAACTGGTAAGTCAAGGCATGTCCTTGTTTAATAAGACTTTAGCTCTTAATTACATTCCACCAGTGTTGAACACCAGATATGACCCTTGAGCCCAAAAGTTTCCACACCCCTGATGTGGCAGCAGATGGACTAAATATGGCTTTCACAATCGATGAAGTTGGTGATTAGAGCTCATTTGGGCTCGGACAAAATGGCCTGAGGGCGCGTTATGTTCAACTAATTAAAGTGTTGGACAGGTCGGCCAGTCACTCCGCATCAACCTCCCTCCTCGTCCTCCTCACAAACGCTACATGGGAGCATCTGTTTTTATTTTTTTCCCTCCTTCTCGCAGTGTTTGGTCACAATATTTTCGCATGCTGACGCTGACGGCTGTTATTTGGCCCGTGGCTCCTGTCAAAACTAACACGGCTTAATTGACTGCGAGCGAACGAGCCCCGGGATTGATCCTGTCAGGCGTCCTCGGCGAGCCGCGCCGCTCCATCTGTGAGCCGTTACTCCAGCGACAGCACCAATCTGTTGCTTGGGAAGGAGCCAAGGCGGTAGATGGAAGGAGCGAGAAGGAGGAGGCGGGTGCTGGTGAGGGGGTGTCAAAATTCCGGCAGGTACCTCAGGCACTGCGAGTGTTCTGATCCGCTGTCACTGATGACGCGCTCCTCACACGCAAGTAATTTTTGCATCATGGTAAGCAAGAACAGTCGTATGGATCCACCAACCCTTTCAGAGGGAGTCCTACAAATGTCTTCATTCCAAGATGCTGTCTTCCAAGTACAGCCAAGCGCGAGATACTATTACTATGTCTTAGTTGCAGGGTGGTATTTCATTGACTCTTGGTGCTTGTGGTTGTGAGGCAAATGGTTTATTGTATATCAGACTGGTCCACTGGTCCATCTGATTTTATCAAAAAGCAACTTCAATTTTAATGAGATACCAGAGGATTTCATACAGTGATACACATGGTCCAGCATCTGCTTGAAGCCTAGAGTAACATGGTCTGCTGTTGAGCATTGTGGTCTATCACGGTCTATTGCGGTCAACACTGGTTTATTGTGAAATATAGTGTTTTAGTGTATGGTTGTGTATTGGGATATGTCATGGTCTATCGTGATGTGTTGTGGTGTAGAGTAGTTAAGGTGCAGTGATAGTCTTTGAGCAGTTGAAAGATGAGTCTAATAGGCCGAAATATGCAAATTACGTTTATAAAGAATTGCAAGCGAACCACCATGGGGGGGGGGTGATCCTTCTAAAAATAATTACCATAGTAGGAGTAATACATTCAATGAAATGATTCAGAGCATTTGCCATCCATCTGTCCATCCGTCCATCCATCCGTCTTCTACTGCTTATCCGAGTCAGGTTACAGCTTTAGCAGCAACGCCTGAACTTCTCTTTCCCCAGCCACTTCATCCAACTCTCCACGAAGGATCCTGGGGCATTCCCAGTACAGCCTAGAGGCTCAGTCTCTCCAGAGTTTCCGGGGTTGTCTCGGAAGGCATCTGAATCAGTTTCCCAGCCACCTCATCTGGCTCCTCTCAATGTGGAGGACAAGTGGCTCGACTCTGAGCCCATCCCGAATGAAAAAGCTCCTCACCCTATCACTAAGAGAGTGCCAGGATACCCTACTGAGGAATCTCATTTCAGCCGTTTGTATCCAGAATCTTGTTCTTTCGGTCATGACCCATCGCTCGTGACCTTATAGATAAAGGTAAGAATGTAGCTTGACCGATAAATTGAGAGCTTCTCCTTTCGACTCCTCTCCTTTATCACCACAATGAACCCATACAAAGCCTGCATCAATGCAAACGCTGCATCGATCCACTTGTTGCGGCTTCAGACTCTGCTGCGAAACACTCCAGTGGGAGTTGGAGATCACAGCTTGATGAAGCCAGGAGAACCACATCATATGCAAAGAGCAGAGATGCAATCTGAGGCCAATTAACCCGACCCCCCTATGCCTCAGCTCCACCAAGAAAATCTGTCCATAAAAGTTATGAACAGAATTTGTGACAAAAGGAAGCATTAGCGAAGTCCAACTCTCACTGGGAACAAGTCCGACTTACTGCAGGCAATGCAGACCAACCTCTGACACAGGTCATACAGGGGCCGAACAGCCTGGATCAGAGGGTTCAGTACCCCATTACCATTGTTGAAATCAATTCATTGGCTGTATTATTACTATGTTGATGATTTATTATTAGTATCATCATCCCCATGGTGGTCTACATACAGGATTCGCCATATAAATTGAAATGAGTCACAAAATTGTCACATACACTGGTCGGATGTCGAAGGACACACCCTTGTTGCTCTGGTACGCCCATCTTGGCACAGACCGGTCTTTCAAATTGACCTTTCTTCTGCTTTCCATGAAAATGAAACTTTCGTGTGGCCATTTAAGTCAGATGACGTTTACTACATTTAGTGCATCTGTGCTCAGTACATTTTTTTTCTCTTTTTCATACAGAAAATAGACTACAAAGAAGTCATTAGAGTGCATATGAGAAACATGACAATTTTTCACTTGGTCGACTTCTGCTTAAAAGGTACAGGCAAATAAATTGTTGTAGTGACATGCCCGGAGCACAGAAGCAGCTCAAATATAGTTCATATTTGATGTGATACACCTTGTGTATCAGACCAGTTAAGGAATTAAAGTTACTGATACTGTAGGTCACACATCTGTTTCCATGGTAACTACACAGTGAGAGAGCCCTCCGGGTTCTCGCCGTGCGCTTGTCTTCCTGTCTGCCAGTGCTGCGCTGAGATTTGCCCGCCCCATATCGGAGCGTGGTTCCCTCGTCGTAAGTCCCATCAGAGAGGGCGCCGTTGGGCATTGCTCTGGCGGGTTTGGTTTTAGCTGCCATGTCCCTGGCGTTCCAACATCTTGACCTCCTTGTGGAAGCATCCACGATATCCAGTCAATCAAATGTTCAACACAAAAATATACTGTACAAATTGTTCAATTAGTTAAATACATTAAGTCAAATAAACATTCATATGCATCAGATCCAAAATGTAAAAGATGTTATTTATTTAAAATGAAACCGGAGTACCCAGAGAAAACACACGCTGGCACTCGATGAAGATACAAACTCCACACAGGCGAAGCTGGATTTGAAGATGGATCCTCAGAACTGTGAGGTAAATGTTCAAATCTGCCCTCACTTGTGTGGAGTTTGGATGTTCTCCTCGTGTCAGTCTGGCTTTTCTCCAGGTGCTCTGGTTTCTTCCCACATCCAAAAACGTGTGATAGTTTAACTAAAATTTAATTTGGCCGTAGGTGTGAATGTTAGTTTGAATGGTTGTCTGTGTCCCCTGTAATTGCCTGGTGACCATTTTGGGGTGTACTCTGCCTCTCCCACGTAGTCAGCTGGAATAGCTGCCAGCACACCTGTGACCCTAGTGAGGGTAACTGGTACGGAAAATGAATGAATGTCATGCGTTGGCAGATTTCTTTTACATATTTACCTAATATGAGTTCTACCTAGAATTTTCACAGGTTTTGTCCTGTTGTGGAATTCTAGTTCTCCCGGTCCGGCTGTTCCTCATGTGATATTGTTCCTAACTGCTCCGTGTGGATACAGCTGGACATATGTTTTTCTTTATCTTTCTCACTCACTTTAATAAAATAAGAGCAATTTTAGTCTGATCTTAAGGAAGGGGTGACAACTCGTAAGATGTACATTTTCCTCTCTTTACAAAGCCTTTACTTTGTTTTTGTAATAAAATCCACAGACAAGATCTCTGTGCTTATGGGGTCAGAAAAAGATTTTGCCACAACAGCCCAATAAATCAAATATTCAAAATACATCAGTATACAGCATATCAGTATATCATACCAGATGTGTTCAATATATAAACTATATAACAAAATGTATATAATATACATGAAATGAATAAAATACACCATATAGAACGTATATATACTGTATCATGTTAATGATCTCTATTGCTGTAAGTCCAAGTTTGCCATCTAAATTTGATGTGGGCTTGCACAGTGGAACCAAAGGTTAGAGTCTCTCCCTCACAGTTCTGAGGAGTGGGGTTCAAATCCCGACCCCGCCTGTGTGAAGTTTCCATGTTCTCCCCGTGCCTGTGTGGGTTTTCTCTGGGCACTCCGGTTTCCTCCCACATCCCAAAAACATGGATTAATTGCAGACTTTAAATTGCTCTGCACAAAAATTTAATGTGATAGGACAACATAGGGGTAGATGATTTTCATGAGGAAATTAAGCACAGCAACAAAACAGCAGCAAATTGCTGACTATGGAGAAAAATGCAGCATCCAGAGGCAACAGGAGAAGTTATTTTTGTTGATTTACTTACTCCATGTGAAGCCACATTTTATTCATAACCCAGTGAGAAAACGGGAGCTCTGCAGCAAAGTGGAGACTATGGAGTGTCGCAGGGGTGGAATCACCTCCGTTGCAGATGATGTTGATACCTGTCGAGACACAGCTGTCAATCAAGTGTACGTCGCTGCTGGCAATGCCCCGTGGTGTCTGTGCAGACTGACAAGTGACAGACTGAAAATGGCTGGGTACCAATGTGAAATCCTAATTCTACTTCACTAACTGGATCTTCCCTGTAAATGGCAACTACTGACTCGATATTAGAGCAAATGTAGACAAAGAGTTGTTGCTAGTCAGAGTCAGGGGACCAGTGGGAGAGTTGCTATTATTACGCCCCGATGGTACTGCTGATGCTATTTAGCTTAGCAGAACAACACCCCCCCTGCCTTGTTGACATTTGTGGTTGTAAGTGTTGGCGACCCGCGTCTATGTTTGCAGCTAACGCAGGTTGACGGCGGGTGTCGGAATGTTTGAGGTGACGCCCACTTGTCATTAGACAGAAAATCACTTAGCGCCATTTGCATGACGCCACTGCCACATGATGAATGGTCGCCGCCAGCCGCCAGCCCATTCCGTTCCTGTCATGCTTTAGTGGGCCAAGACAATTATTTATAATATACACGCGCGCACATGCACACACTCGCGCACACACACTGCATTGATGTTACGAGATGGTGTCATAAGTTTATATTTCAATGGATGTTTTGTGTGTGTGTAGTGTATTTATATATTTCTGCATCTATGTCCTTTTTCTGTTATAGCATGCACAAACACACACACACACCACACACACACACACACACACAAAGTGGAACCACTGAGTTCGAACATAATTCATTCTGTGTTCAGTTTTTATTTGTTCAACCTCAAAAATGTTTTTCATAGGAAATAATGTAAATGAGTTTAATCCTTTCCCAGTAAATTCACATTTGAATTCCTATTTATGTAATAACATGTACAACCTGTATTTAAGCAATTTAAAAAATGCATACACTTTAAAGTGTATCATTTGCCCTTTTTGGTTGTGGGACAATGGCATCAGAGGGACTCGAGAGGGAAGGAAGAAGTCGTCTTGTGCCGAAATCACAGCTAAATAATTCTCCACTAGCGTCTCTATTTCTTCTATCTGTGGCCTTTGCTTTGTAACGCTAGTCATTCCTTTAGGCACACTAGCTGCTTTTTGTTACATTTTTATTCTTTAGGCTAGTCTACTTAGCCATATGTTACTAGTTACCAAGATCCGTAACAACTGGTAACCGGTGATGATCGTCACAATGATGATGGTGTGCACAAATGCGTCGACTTTTGGCTCTCCCTATCAGTGCTTGTATTCGTATTTTGTCCTGTTTTTTTTTTTTTTTTTTTTTTTTACACTTTGCTCACGTATGCCTCACCGCTACACTGCTACACCTGCCAGGAACATTTGGACTTGGGATACCAACACAAAGCAGATTCAAGCGCTTTCACCACAAACACATTCCAGACAAGATAGTGAGACCGCCAGGCTCACTGTAGATTGTTGTCGGGCCAGCAAAGTGGTGCATCAGGAAAGGGAGAGGAAAAAAAAGCAGGGCCATTGGTTTAGCTACCTTTTCAGGCTTACGAATGACCCTCACAGGGCACCTCTTCCAACCATGTACCTTACCAATGGCCAATTCATTGGCAACAAAGTGGACGAGCTTGAATTACAACTTGCAGCTAATGGCTTTGTTGGTGACTACTGTCTCCTTAACAGAGACCAGGCTTCCCCCCAAAAATTCACGATGCTAGCGTTGAACTAGCAGGCCTTACCCTGCACCACTGGGATCAGGCTGAAAACCCCGGTAAAAGCAGAGGTGTGGAGCTCTCCTTGTACATGCATGAAGGCTGGTGCAACAACAGCGTGGTTATTGAGAGACACTGTTCACCTGTCATTGAGTACGTCTTTTTAATGCTGACCCTTTTACATCCTGAGGGAGCTAACTGTAGTCATCATCACAGTTTGTTTACATCCCACCAGACTCTAACGCTAGTTGCGCCCTCTGTATTGTTGAACGTGATAAATGAGCAACCTGAAGACTGTACTCTCGAAGTTCCACCAGCATGTTAAATGTCCAACATGGGTGGAAATACTTGGGTCCTAAGTCTTAGGACCATATGCACTCCAACATCAAGAATGACTAGAGAAACTCACCCCTTTCCCAGATAGGTGAGTCAGATCACATCTCCCTGCTCCTCATCCCTTCATATATTTGTGTCAGACACGAAACCAGGCCCACCACAAAGACTGTAACAACCTGGTGCTCAGAGCCTGTGTCCACCAGCTGTCCAGCATTTTCTAGAAGATCTTCAACCTCTCACTGGCCCAAGCAGTCATCACCATTTGCTTGAAATCCACGACAATCGGTCCCATCCCCAAAAAGAAATCCTTATCTAGCGTCAATGACTTGTCACTCTGTTGCCTCATACGCGTCATCATTAAGTGCATTGAGAGGCTGGTTCTCAAGTACATCAAAGACTACCGCCCCACCCCCAAACATCCACCCACCCAAACTTCGACTCTTGCCAGTTTGTGTACCAGGCGAATACATCAACAGAGTGACGTCATCGGCATAGCTCCGCATGCTGTGTTGAGTCACCTGGAACGCCCGCAGAGCTGCACTCGGATGCTCTTTGTGGATTATAGCTCGGCCTTTTAACACAATCATTCAGATGATTAAACTGGACATCTTGGGATCAAGGACTCCTTGACTAATAGACCCCAGACTGTGAGAAATGGCTCCTCCATCCCTATGCTTAGTATTGGCTCACCACAAGGCTGCGTGCTCAGCCCATTTACATACTGTCTTCATAGCTTCTCCTGCAACCCATGTCCACAAAAATAATATTGTCAAATTCGCTGATGACATGACATGAATTGGCTGATTTGGAAATGGAGATGAGGCAGCCTGCAGAGAAGATGTACAGAAGCTTACGACCTAGTGTTCAGACAACAATCTGAAACTTAACACTAAAACAATCGAGAGAGATCATTGTGGACTTCAGGAGGAATAGAACTGAACCCGCTCGCCTCTTTGGGCTGTGTGTGTGTGTTTGTGTGTGCATGTCAATGTGTATGTGTACACAGTGTTGCTTGTGGCATCCAAGCTCCCCTTTGACACCCACTCACCTGCCAAAACCGCCCTGTGCGACCACACATCACTTATACCAGATACTTTCACTGCATACATGAGATTTAATAGCACTTTTCCTCACTAATATTTCAGAATAAATCATAATGGATTTCAGTTCTCCATAGATATTTGTTCGAGCCCCTCCCCCCACCCCGTGATGTCAACATGTGCTAACATACACTAACTAATGTGTGTCATTACGTGGGTGTGCGCCGCAGCAGGCAGACAATTAACAGCCAATCCCGTTGTCTCATTTTCTGCTGTCGCTTTGTCGCTCGGGGCTTTCCGGTGTTGTTTAAAACAAAGAAGGGTAACTAATTATCCTAATGATGCTGTTTAAGACTGACAAACACCAGCCAATAGAGCTAACGACAATCTTGAGCTACCCCACTGCACCAAATCTTGTAGCAGTTTCTAGCAAGCAGTACAGTTTAGTTTGGGTTGGTACGCCTTACTTTTGAACTTGTTTTTGCTGTAAATACCTGATGACATATAGTATATTTTTCATGACCATTTTGTCAGGGTTTCAGTGCCAGTGGTGGTATGCTTTGGTTCTATTTGGCATGTTTCCATATGCTTGTGGAAGTTGGAGCTAGAATTACTGACTGTTCACTTCCTTTTTTTGTCTCCTCTATAACTATATATGTATCTAATGAGAGCATCTTTAGAACTGCGCATATGAGCTGCTTTTCTCTGGAGGGGGAAGGCTAATTGCTGGGTGGATTCAACGGCGTGAGAGTGTGTGTGGTAATAAGTTTGTCGTCCAAGTAGACAAGTGCTAAAATAGCTCATTGTTGTTATTCTCACTGCGACCTTTCACCTCAGCAATGAAAGTGATGGTGTTCGGTGCTCATTGCCACAGCAACGGCCACAAAGCATAAAGTTGTTAGTGTGAGTGAGAGTTGCCACGAGGCTTCTGCAACAGGAATAGATCATGGGAGGTCCAAAAAAGTCCGATTTAATTGACTTTTCATTTGCTGTGTATCAATTGCTCAATAATTTATTTTACCAGACAAGTTGAGTTTTGTTTTCCCTTGGATTTGCTGTATTTCTCTTGATACCAACAATCTTCAAGTTTTTTTTTTTTTTTACCCCCTCAGCCTTGGCTTGTATCAACTTCCACAGAAGTACAGTAGAATCTCAGTATTCTTATGCCCCAGGTTTCATAAGGTTTGGTTTTCTTTCTCTTTTTATTGCCATAACTTTAAAGTTTTCTGTACATCCACAGAGTTATTGTTAGTTTTAAAATAGTCCAAATCAAACTTATTTGCTTTGTCGTTGGCTTTTACCACTGATTTCTTGGAATTGAGCGCAAACATAGTGTACGGGAAGCAGATGACCGAACAACATACTTTAATTTCCTGCTTAGCTACAGCATAAACCAGAGGTGCAATCAAGTCTTTGCCTTCAAGTCGCATGTCAAGTCCTAAATTAAGACAGGCAAGTCCGTCTGTCCATCCATCCATCCATCCATCCATCCATCCATCCATCATCCATCCATCCATCCATTTTCTTAGCCGCTTATCCTCACGAGGGTCGCATGAGTGCTGGAGCCTATCTCATCTATCAACAGGCAAAGGCAGGGGACTTCTGAACTGATTGCCAGCCAATCGCACGGTACATAGAGACAAACAACTGCACTCACAATCACACCTATTATAATATAGAGTGTCCAAATAAGGTTGCATGTTTTTGGGATGTGAGAGGAAACCGGAGTGCCAGGAGAAAACCCATGCAGGCACAGGGAGAACATGCAAACTCCACACAGGCGGTTTCGGGATTGAACCTGGGACCTCAGAACTGTGAGGCCAACACTTTCCAGCTGCTCCACTGTGCTGAAAACAGGCAAGTCCTACACTTTAAATTTCCAGTCCTTTTGAGTAATTTAATAAATATATTCATTCCTTTTCCAAGCCACTTATCCTCACAAGGGTCACTAGGCTTGAACCTATCCCATCTGACTTCAGGCGTTAGGCGGACTACACCCTGAACTGGTTGCCAGTCAGTCCCAGATTTTTATATATTGTTTATAATATGACAAGGCATGAATAAATATAAAATTAACGATTTCAGTTTAAATTTGGCATTTTGTGTATAACAAACAAGGCATTCAATAAAAAAGAGGAATACAAGGGAATGTAGGGATGGGACCCAGAAGAATATGATTTGCTGTACAAGAATGAACTGTAGTTACACATCCGCTGCAGGGGTGCTCATGTTGCCCTCGGAGTATTGCCTCTATGGCATAGTAGTGTTTATTGTAACATTAAAGGCAATTAACATACTTGGAGAATACCATGGATTTTTTTTAACACGGAAGAAGAAAGGAAAGAAAGGCAGAGAGATGAAGACTGTATAACACATGAAAGTCACTTGAAAGCTAAGACAAGGAAGTTTGACAAAGTGTGTGTTGCTCTTATACATCGGGCAAGAAGGTTTACAGTCTAAGCAAATCATTTATTTATTCATTTCTATTTTCCATTTTTTTCCATTTCAGGGATTCTGATGCACTTTTGTTAAAGACTGAAAAAATAATACAAGTATTCCTTATTGTAAGTCAATCTTTCTTTTATATTCAGTGTTTATCAGGATTAAATTAGAATATCCTTTATATAGAATGATATATAGCATCACTGATGTGGTAGTGGCCTGTCTTTGGTGGTGCTGGCAGGGTGGGATCAATCCCTGCTTGGTGATGGTGGTGATATGTGCCCTGTGACTAACTGGCCACCAGTTCAGGGTGTAACCCGCCTTTCGCCCAATGTTAGTTTGGCACTCCTGAGACCATTGTGAGGCTAAGCGGTTTGGACAATAGACAGACAACGGTATATCAAGCCGTACTCTCCGGGCCTATGGGTGGGAAGGTTGAAAACAAATTAAGTACTGGTTTACATAAACATGTACGTTGGGTCAAAATTCAGTTCCTTGAGCCATTTCATTTATACTTTGTTTTTTTAGTTTCCATTTGTTTCTGTCTGTTAAACTATAGTTGCTCTTTTCCAAAATATTTTTTTCAGGAGTGGAATATTCCTCTTGGAAAAATGTACGTCAGACATGTAAAAACAATAATAAGGCACAATCTCTCTGGAAATTGATGCCGTGATTGCCTTCCACTGGGCTCTATTCGAGTTATATAAAAAATAATGCGGATGATGATGATGGTGGTGGTTATCTTCTGTCTCATTAAGATGGCCAAAGGTCTGGTTTCATTTATGTATCTTGTTTATCTAGTTACATTTGCGCTCACTAATTGTCAGCATTCGATATGCTAATAAAGGGGATAGAATGAGTTTCTAATATGCATGGACACAGACACACACATAAGCCTCACTTTGGTTGACTTTTCCATCCACAGACTTTATCTAGCATTTGTGTCTCCTCTACGAAAACACAACACACCCACACGCACATAAACGCACACACACAAGGACACAATTCTTAGCTATTTCATTGTCTCATTTGCATAAAAGTTCTCACTACAAGATGAGGTGCAAACAATATGGTAATCCCTCAATGTTCACTTACCAGCCTTGTCACCATGGAAGTGAGCAAACTGGTTTTTATGGTGCACCTGTGCAGGTGACAAGGAAGCAAGACCCAAGGACGCTATTTTTAAAAAAATAAATTAAAAAATTTGTAGTTGCACGCATTGTTTGGAAGCCGAAGAGGGTCTGCCAGATTTGATTAATGGCATGTACAGATATTTTTTTTTTCTTCACAAGGAGACTAAAGGATGCATGAAAGTAGAGACTGATCACCAGCAACCTTGTTGTATTTTTTAGACTTACTGTTGGGCATCTTTTATACATGAGTATTATAAGGACAACAGCAAAAGGGGATCACTGCAACAGAGTGGAGATTGTGGATTGTACTACAGTGTCCAGAGGATGACGTACCACAGGGTAGCCCAGGCTTTTTTAGGGTTACCGACAGGGGGGTGGGGGTCTTATGCGCATTGCTGTGACTGCCGTGGAGAAAGCGAAAGACCGTAAATAGGAGGCCAGCTTGCTAGAACATGCCTTTATATGTGTGCAATCGACGTATCTGCCACAGCTAAATCAAGCGACGAGATGAATGATAGGATGTCTTTTTTTTTTTTTTTTGGCGACACGCAATCGACCAAAACTGCCTCGGCCATCAACTGATCGATCATCAACAACACATTGAACACCCCTGAGCTAACATTAGTATTAGCATCACAAGGAGAGTTGTTGCTGTTTTGTGGCAAATTGTATTCATGTGTAGATTGAGGGCAGTAAAAAAAAGGGAACACTGCAAAAAAATGGTGAATGTGAAGTGTAACATTGCAGTGTCCAGACCCTAAGCTAATATTAACCATCCTCAGAGTTGTTAACATTCCGTCAGATGGTAATGCTAAAGCTGCACTTTCTGTATTGGTGAATGTCATTGAACAGCAGCGGGCCCACCCCGAAAGTGTTCATTCATATTATACACTGTATACTGTACTCCCAAAGGTCCACCAGCATGTTAAATGTCCAACAAGAGGTCAAAACACTTTAGACAACGTGTCCACTAACATTAAGCACAGCGACAGAACCCCACCCCTCCCCCACATTTCCCTGTTGCTTATTCCTTCTTACATCTCCCTCAAATGCAGATCCAGGCCCATCACAAGCAATGTAATAACCTCTACAAAGTCTTTACTCAGTGAACTTGAGGACAGCTTCCAAGACAAAGACTGGAACATATTTGAACACGAGGACTCAGACAGAGACACAGGGGCTGTAATGGATTATATATATTATATTGGAAACAGTGTGTATGAAGAAACGCATCAGGGGCTTCTCAAATCAGAAATCCTGGGTGACCAGCCAGGTCCATTTAATCCTCAGGGACGCACCACTGCCTTCAGGTCAGGTTATAGAGCTGTTTCAACATGTCTCGAGCTGAACTTTAAAAAGGGATCAACAATGCCAAAAAGGCATACAAGAGAAGGATGGAGTCCCATTTTGCCAACAACAGACATTGGGAGCTCTGGCAGGGTCTGCAGACCCTCACAATCTTAAAAGCCTGTGGTGTGACACCAGGAGTAAAGCGTATCTTCGGTAGAGGAGCTCAACAGCTTCTTCGTTGAATCACCCCAGTGACACTCAGCTGCCGCAGTAACCCCCACCCCCTTCCCCACCAGGCTCCAGTAGCTCTCCACTAACTGGATAGGAGCACGGTGTGAGGAGTAGGCTCCTGGCTATGAATTCCAGGAAGGCTGCTGACCCGGATGGAGTACCAGGCAAGGTGCTCGGAGCATGTGCCCACCGAGCTGTGCATCATCTTCTGCAAGATCTTCAACCTCTTATTGGCCCAAGCAGTCATCACCACTTGCTTGAAATCTTGAACAATCATTCCGATTCCCCAAAATAAATCGTTAACCCGCCTTAATGACTACCGCCCTGTTGCTCTCACACCTTTCATCATGAAGTGCTTTGAGAGGCTGGTTCTCAAACACATCAGAGACTTTCTCCTCCTCGACTTCGACTCCCACCAGTTCGCATACCGGGTGAATAGGTCAACAGAGGACACATTGTAGGCACAAGGAAACTCAGGGCAGTAAAAAAAAAAAAAAAAAAAAAAGAGAGAGAGAGAGCATTGCAGCCAAGTGGAGACTTTGGAGTTCATACTGCAGCACCTGCCCAGAGAGAGGCTAAGACCTAGAGTCTCCCGTAGTTACTTTTTGGCATGTGGAAGCCCATTTTATTCATGAGGAGACTGAGGGCAGTGAGCAAAGGGGAATACGGCAGCAAAATGGAGAGTATGGAGTCTGAAATAAAATGAGCAGAACTCAATGAGAGGGTTGTTAAACTATAAATGGACCTGGATTATGTCACAGGAGTACAAACATGCCGTTATGATGCCACGTGGGGGAGGTGCAAAGGAGTGGTGGGCGTCTGTATCTGGCAGGGTGAGTCGGCGGCAGCTGGCAGAAGACATGCCCTTAATGATGGTGCTATTCAAGCTGTCGCCAAGCATTTGTCCTCGCACAGAACCATAACATGGAAACTTTTTAGCAATCTGCGTTCGAGTGTTCAGAATGTTAGTACTTTACCATTTGAAAACCGAAAATATTGTCTGACTAGAGGGTAATGTAAAATCCTCATCAATCCGTTCTGGCATAGTTTTATTTGTTATCTTGATATGTTGGGATATGTAATGCGGTATATATTCTTATGCTTGGAGTTAATGTGTGTTTGTCTATACGAGTGTGTGCATGTGTCACTATTTGCATCTGTCTATGAAAAGGCATAATTGTCCTAGTGTCAGTTTTCGTGGGCTTGTGTCTGTACATTTGTGTGTGTGTGTGTCCTTGCTACTTGTACATTTGTATGCATACATTTTTGTGTATGTGACCATGTGTCTAGGTCTGTGTGACTGTACATTTGTGTGTTTGTACATATGTGCATCTGTGAGTACATTTTTGTGCCTGCGTGCCTGTTTTGTACATTCTTCTGTGTGTATACATCAGTGCAGTATACACGTTTCTATTTGTACAATTCTATGCATTAGTGTGCGTGTGTCCATGTATGCATCTGTTAGTGTATGTACGTCTACATTGGTTTTGTGTGTATTTGCGTGTTTCCGCATTTGTTTGCACATCTCCAGTCTATCAGTAGTACTCGGTAAGCTGTCCGCATTTCCTGTTACTCATCTTTCTTGTGTGCATGTGTGTGCGCGTAACCTCACGGCCCTTTCCTCGGGTACCTGCTCATGTTAAGGTCGTTAAGTCGCACTCAGGATGTTTTACGAGGCGTCTACGCACCATGTTTCCTCTCAACCTCTGTGTCTCACACACCCACACGCACACACACATGGCTATTGACAATTTTTACAAGCATAAGTGTGCTGCGTGTTGTTTAGCACTAGGCGAGCGGTTGTAATGGTCTGTCACCTTGAAAAAGCCTCACCACATCAACAAATGAATAAAAATATGGATTGCTTGTAAGGTAATATCTGAGAAGGAAACATATCGATTTTTAAATGTTATACAAGAGATACTTGAGAGATGAGGTGAAAAAAAACAATCCAAAGGTAAAAAAAAAGTGCGTAAGTCACAACTACTGTACCATTTTTTTTAGTTTTCGAACATTTTGTCCAGAACACTTGATTTTTGCCCATTATCCATGCGATGCTTGAGATATCTGAGGTAAAATATCACAAGTTGTCATATGTTGGTTTTAAGATGTCATTTAATCAGATGATGTAAACTTTGAGGAACTATTATGGTTCTGAGCACAAATGTTTTTGAATAACATCCATGATGGTCTTACACACGCAAGTAAAACATTTCATGCAGCACCGTGCATTTCGTCAACAATGCTACCATCTGATCATCTTGTGCTTCACAGAAAGAACTGCATTCGACTTCTTGCTTCCTGTACTGTCCCACACATTTGAGAGGAGGACCTTCAGACAGGTAGGAAGTCAAATCAAGTGTTTAGAGAAGTGCTAATAATGATGATGAATGCAGATGGAGGTGATGAAAACACAGTTAATGGTTACGGTGCTGATGATTGGCATAAGGCTGAAAATCATGATGATGATGATGATGTTGATGGAGATAATAATGGCAATGTTACCATGATCATGTTGATGATGGGTACCACGATGTTGACGATAGAAATGATGATGATGATGATGATGATGAAGTTGATGAAAAAGACAATGATGATCAAAATAATGATAACTGTTAGAAGGATAACATTGATGATGATAATGACAATTCTGGGAGCAATAGGAGCAAATAATTATGAAGCTCAAGATAATGACGATAGCAACATCTATGAAAATGTTGACGATAATGGTGATAAACCTGACGATTATGCCGATGCCAGAAATGACGATTATAAGGACAATGATTTGAAAGATGGAAATTATGGAGATGATAATGACGAATGTGGTGATGACGATGATGATGATAGGGATGATGAAAATCATGATAACGATGATGGAGCTGACCATGACAATGATGAGGAAAATGACAATCAGAATCTGTCTGGATCAAGAATAAATGACATTATGACCATGTATGGGATGATATTGACAAGAATGAGATAAGCAGTCACTCACATTTGAAAAATGTATGGGTGTGGTCAGTCATGCCCGCAGATATAAAGTTATGGGTGTGGTCTATCAGTCATGCCCGCAGGTACGATACGATAGATTACGGTGGTATCCATTGTAATCCATTGATGAAAGCTAGCAGTAAATGATCTATATCTTCCAAAAGCATGGAGAGGGGAAAAGTTTTCAACTTCAAGATAACACGGTACTACGGGAGAAAATGACCATTCACATTTAGATATATGGACAGACTAGTCTAACGTTAGAATTTAGAACCAGTCAAAGTAAATCACAATCTCATACTTATTATAGTTAGATACTGAAAAATTACCTGTGTTATATCCCAGAAATCTTTTCAGTGTAACTGAATTTCCTTTGACATGGCTCATGATGTTGATGACTTTCAAAGTAAATGAAGTAAGTGAAGGAGCTCGGAAACTGTGCTTTTGGCATCACTTCGGAAGAGGCTCAGTACAGTTAACTTGCATTTCCTGTTTTCGGGTGAGTACTGATTGTTTACGATCAGGCTTCTTTTGTTACCAAGGTTTATGAAATAAACACGTAAATTAATGTCAAGATCAATGTTCCCTCTAATTTTTTACCTGTCTGAGCAAACACACTCAGCCCGTGAGCGGCCCCTTTGACCATTGTGAGCAACATCAGATGTATGCACTGTGGTCAGATCAGTGTCATACATTGAAGTTACAGTGAAGAAAATAAATATTTGAACACCTTGCTATATTGGAAGTTCTCCCATTAAGAAATCATGGAGGGGTCTGAAATTTTCATCGTAGGTGCATGTCCACTGTGAGAGAGGTGATCTAAAAAAAGAAAAATCCCGAAATCACAATGTATGATTTTTTTTAACAATTTATTTGTGTGATTCAGCTGCAAATAAGTATTTGAACACCTGAGAAAACCAATGTTATTTGGTACAGTAGCCTTTGTTTGCAATTACAGAAATCAAACATTTCCTGTAGTTGTTCACCAGATTTACACACACGACAGGAGGGATTTTGGCCCACTCCTCCACACAGATCTTCTCTAGATCAGACAGATTTCTGGGCTGTCGCTGAGAAACACAGAGTTTCAGCTCCCTCCAAAGATTTTCTATTGGGTTTAGGTCTGGAGACTGTCGAGGCCTTGATATGCTTCTTACGAAGCCACTCCTTGGTTTTTATGGCTGTGTGCTTCGGGTCATTGTCATGTTGAAAGACCCAGCCACGACCCATCTTCAATGCTCTGACTGAGGGAAAGAGGTTGTTCCCCAAAATCTCACAATACATGGCCGCGGTCATCCTGTCCTTAATACAGTGCAGTGGCCGCGGTCATCCTCTCCTTAATACAGTGCAGTCGCCCTGTTCCATGTGAAGAAAAAGACCCCCAAAGCATGATGCTACCACCCCCATGCTTCACAGTAGAGATGGTGTTTCTGGGATGAAAGTCATCATTCATCTTCCGCCAATGATGACCAAAAAGTTCAATTTTGGTCTCATCTGACCACAAACCTTTCTCCCATGACTCCTCTGTAACATCCAAATGGTCCTTGCCAAACTTTAGATGGGCCTTGACATGTCCTGGTTTAAACAGGGGAACCTTCGGTGCCATGCATGATTTCAAACCATGACGTCTTAGTGAATTACCAACAGTCACCTTGGAAACGGTGATCCCAGCTCTTTTCAGGTCATTGACCAAGTCTTGTCATGTAGTCCTGGGCTGATTCCTCACCTTTCTAAGGATCAAGAGGTTATATCTTGCATTTGGCTCCACTCCGATTGAGATTGACCATCATGTTTAGCTTCCTCCATTTTCTAATGATTGCTCCAATAGTGGAGATTTTTTCATCAAGCTGCTTGAAAATTTCTCCGTAGCCCTTTCCAGCTGTGGGGAGTTGTACAATTTTGTCTCTTGTGTCTTTGGACAGCTGTTTGGTCTTGGCCATGTTACAAGTTTGAGTCTTACTGATTGTATGGGGTGGACAGGTGTCTTTATGCAGCTAATGACCTCACACAAGTGCATCTGGTTCAGGATAATACATTGAGTGGAGGTGGACTTTTAAAGGCGGACTAACAGGTCTTTGAGGGTCAGAGAACTAGCTGATGGACAGGTGTTCAAATACTTTTTTTGCAGCTATATTACACAAATAAATCATTAAAAAAATCATAGATTGTGATTTCTGGATTTTTCTTTTTAGATCAGCACCTACAATGAAAGGGTTAGGGTTAGAGCTGTGTTTCTCAGTGATAGGCCAGAAACCTGTCTGATCGAGAGAAGATCTGTGTGGAAGAGTGGGCCAAAATCCCTCCTGCAGTGTGTGCAAACCTGGTGAACAACTAAAGGAAACTTTGACCTCTGTAATTGCAAGCAAAGATCTACTGTACCAAATATTAACATTGGTTTTCTCAGGTGATCAAACACTTATTTGCAGGTGTATCACACAAATAAATTGTTTAAAATATCATACATCGTGATTTTTGGATTTTTCTTTTTTCACAGTGGATGTGCACCTATGATGGAAATTTCAGACCCCTCCATGATTTATAAGTGAGAGAACTTGCAATACAGCAGGGTGTTCAAATACATATTTTCTTCACTGTACATGCATCATTCAAAGATTCAGATTGGAGCATTTACATTCCCATCAGAACATTTCTAAGAACAATTTTGTGTTTTTGCAAACTTACAATGAAAATGTCAATAAACAAAAAAATACATTGCTCACTAAACCAAGCCAACTATGAACTATAAGTTTAAAAGGTCACTTGCAACTTTGTTTCATTTTTTTTTAACACATAATGATATCCCTGTCTGTTTTTCTTGGTGTAAAACTGTACTTTCTACTTTGGCTTCATACCAGACCTTTTTTACTCAAAGAAGAAAAAAGATCATCCAGTTTTGCCACTTCTTCTTCTATTATTCACATACCCCGACATTCATTAAACCAATAGCACTTCTTTTTTTCTTTACTTTTACCATTATTATCGAGAGAAAACACAAGCAGCATGTCTAACTCTTTGCTCTACATTGCCCAGACTGTGAATGATGTTTGTAATTATGAGTGTAACCCTTTAAGATCCGAGGGAGGGCGGAGTCAGGTAAACTACCAGGAGACGGTGTGCTTCCGTGATGAAAAAAAAAAAAGTCAGGTTGTGGTTCACTGCACTGGATTGGTTTTCATGTGCGCTGAGAATGTCTATGTTTTTCTATTCGTAACTAATTTCATGCGCGCGATTTTTCGTGCTCGACTGTGCAGATTTGTGAGTGCGATGGCATGCGAGCGCGATCGTGCCCATGAAATCACAATGACTGGATAAGGACGATCATGATGACAGTGATGAGTGGTGATAATGACAAGTGTGATCATGATGATGATGATTTTTGAAAACTATGATGTAATTTGGGACTTCGATGCATTTTAAGGAGGCATTTATTCTTCTGTTGTGATGACTCAGCGCTTGAGAAAAAAAAGCCCGGCTCTGGGGTAGCCCCTACAGAAAGTAGGGCATCAAATCTTTTCATTCAACCCCCAATGGCACTGTCTTTTTCTGATTGGACCCGAGTTTTGAGTTGGAGGATTTGTGGTGCACAGCTTCAACGAGTGGGAGACATTCCCAGAGAAGATGAAGGACCAAGTTCTCTGCAGGAGGCGGGCCCAAGGGGATTACACGGATCAATGTAGGAAAGCGAGTGAGCGCATCCGGCAGGTGTAGTCGGCCAATCCTGGCACAGGGGCAGACCTGATAATTTTCCCTGCCAGGCAATTAAGCCCCAGAGGTGTTAGTGCGCTTTAGCAGGAGAGCTCGTTAGAGGATCTCGTCGTTTTTTCCTCCATCTTAATCGCACAGCTTCCCTTTTATTCTGTCTCGTCACTCACTTGCCCTACAAAACTCTTCCACCTTAGTTCAGTGCAACACAGTAGTAATGCCATTGCTAACCATGTTACATACATATATTAAACTTTTCACCACCTTTTGTCTTGGGCCAAAGAGCTCCATGAAAGACACTTTATTTTATTTTTTATTTCGTGTTAAAGATGAACTAAAGCTGTGTTTCCACCAACGGTTCAAGGAATATTTGAAGGGCTCAGATGCAACACCAGCTAAATCCATTGAGTTCTTTTGTGGTAAATCATTATTTTTTTTATTTGGAGAGATGTACAAAGAGGTTCCTATTTCAGTACTCATGGAAGCTGATGAGCCAGGGAATAAAATGAGATTTTCACAAATCAAAATTTAATACTGAAATCAATTTTCCAACAAATGTATCATTTTTACGTGCAAAATCTGCTTAATCCCATCTTTGCCATTTAACAAAAACCTCTAAATCACAATTAAAAATAAAAATGGTGTTGTTGCATCAAATTAGCGTAAATAATCTACTGAGCAGCAACACGGTGGATCAGCTGTTACCTGCTGGCCTCACAGTTCTGAGGTCCGGGGTTCAATCCCGGCCCCGCCTGTGTGGAGTTTGCATGTTCTCCTTGTGCCAGCGTGGGTATTCTCCCAAAAACATGCAACATTAATTAGACACTCTAAATTGCCCCTAGTTGTGATTGTGAGTGTGGCTGTTTGTCTCTATGTGGCCTGCGATTGGCTAGCAACCAGTTCAGGGTGTACCCTGACTTCTGCCCATTGACAACTAGGATAGGTTCCAGCACTACCACGATCCTTGTGAGAATAAGAGCCTAAGAAAATGGATGGATGGCTATGAATTATGTTGAAGACATTCAAATAAGGTGAAATATACCCTGTACAACTTTAAAGTTCAGCGAAATAAGAAAACCCAATAATCGTAAAAAAAAAAAGATGTCCAGTTGAGTTCGTCCATTGTGTTTTGAAAAGTTGTGCAAGTTCAAGATATCAACAGGGTTTTGCTCTTTAAAAATCTATCCATCTTCCGAGTCGCTTATCCTCACAAGGTTCACAGGATTGCTGGAGCCTATTCAAGCTGTCATTGGGCAGGAGGCAGGACACACCCTGAACTGGTTGCCATCCAGTCGAAGGGCCATGGGTCACACTCACTATGACCCCTAAGGGCAATTTAGAGTTGGGATGTGGGAGAAAACCCACGCATCCATGGTGAGAACATGTAAACTCCACATTGGCGGGGCTGGGACTTGTAAAGCAGATGCTCTAACCAGTGGGACACCATGCCACCCTCAAACAAATTATGTATTTTTGCAATGCTCAAGTCCGAAGAGAGAGATCTCCGACCGGGAAACGTAAAAGATTTGATGTGACTTCTCACAGCTTCCTTTCTAGCATTCTGTTGTTCTGTGTTGCGAGCTCTACCACAATTTTCGGACCTATTATTAATCGTAATAGCTTTTTTTTTTTCAACAACATACAAGAATGTTAATGATTTTTTACAAAGATACAATAGTTGTTGGGGGGATGAAAATCATCGCTCACATCGAGATGATTTCAAAATATCCAGCTTTCATAATAAGAGCATAATAATTGAATGATAGAAAGTGCTCATAACATAATACAGAAAATTCTGGGGAAGGTTGCCGAGAAAAATGTAACCTTTGTCTTGTCTTCCTTTAGCATACCGTACTTGATCGTGAGATCCCTCTCTCGTTGTTTGTACACATCCGCAACTTCTGCACGACAATGCTTGACTTTTGTTATGTTGAGATGGAAAAAAATTCTCGCATCTTGCTCCTCGTTTGTTGAATAAAGCTGCTGCTTTTTCGGTCAAGGTTTCGCCCGCACACAACGAGACCCCTCTCTTGTTGTTGGTATACATCCGCAACTTCTGCCCGACGAAGCTTGACTTTTATTATGATGAGATGCAATAAAACTCTCGCATCCTGCTCCACGTTATCTTTTGTTGAATAAATCTGTTGCTTTTTCAGCCAAGGTTTTGCCCGCACACGATGTCTTCTTGTCGACAAGCAATCCTCGGGAGTTTTAGCATACCCGCTATATTGAGCTTGTTTTTCCTTAAAATGGGTGGACGTCTGTCTTTCCAAGATTGATTCATTCATTTCATCGAACATTTCCGTGACTTTGGAGCAAAGAAGCACAAAACGAACAACAAAGCAGCAAAGGGTTACGAGTTGTAGATGATCGCTTTCTCGGCAGTGCGGCTTTTGTTAGCACGTAACCTGGAATGCATTTCCTATTGGTGCAGTGGAAGTAACACCGTTTGAGGAAATCCTAGAATGCTGGTGATTCCACTCTGATGAAAAATTCTGTTTTGTCATACATGGTCTATAGGGTTTTTTGGGCGGTTTGATTTGACCAGCTTGTAAATGTTATGAAGAGGCTCGGGTCTGCTATCTCAATTATGTCATTTAGCTGTCTTTGCGTCTCAACTCTTCATTAAATTCTTGGTACATTGTTGTTAGTTTCTGGAGCTTAACCAATGGTCTATTGTGCCTGTTTCTTATGGTTTTGGAGGGTTAGGTTTTGGGGTTACCAGGAACCTTAAGTCCTTGATACTTGTGGTTCCAGGAACTAAACCTGTGCCCACTTTATACATTGAATTAGAATTTTAATTCACATGAACATGAACTTCCATTTAAATTTTCAGGAATCTTTTTTTTATTAAGTTGAATAAACTTGTGGACAATTTTGAGCACTGTTTGGTGAGGTATTAGGGGCCAGGGGTTAGGGAAATTTTGGGCTCTAGGGTTAGATTCCATGTCTGACTTTGGTGCAGGCAACGTGGGTTAACTTCCCGCTCAGTGTAGTTATGTGTCCTGCGACTGGTTCTGGGTGCAGTCCACCATATGTCCAAATTTAGCTGTGATGGGCTGCAGTATTCCCATACCCTTGTGAGGATAAATGGGTTGAAAAAATTGATGGGTCAGTCTTCTTCTTCTTTTCCTTTCAGCATGTCCCGTTGGGGGTCGCCACAGCGTGTCATCTTTTTGGGTTAGTCTAACGAAACAACTTTTATTTGAATATTTTTACAATAAACCTGCTTTTCCATCTAATTGTCCAGGAACTTTTAGCTCTCGGTATTTGTAGTTCCTAGAACTAGAACGTCTGGCCCTTTTTGTCATTTTTTAATGGTTTGCGTTAGGGAAAATAGTTTATGGTTAAAAGCCATTAAAGTGACCTTATTTAAATGTTATTTTGTGTTAAACATGACTTTTCAATTAAATTATCAGGAAATTTCTTTACTTGGAACTTTCAGTTTCTGGAACTAAACTTCGAGCCCTGGTGTCTTTAATTGCTAGTGTTTGAGTAAAGAATTTGGTTTCGGGTTAGCATCCAATAAAGTTGACTTCACATTCAAAAGTTCTCTCATTGAAATGTCTAGAAACATTTTGTTCATGGTAGTTGTTGTTTCTTGAGCTAAACCTGTGGATCATTGTGTGTATCATTTTCCTGGGATAAGAGGATTAGAGGGTTGGAAGTATGGGCTCGGGTTACAGGGTTACCAAACAAAGTTTGTTTTGATTTTATTTTGCATCACAGCTGCTTTGGCACCTTAAATTACAGGAACCTTTAATTCTTGGAACTTGTATTCCCAGAAACAAAATCTGTGGCTCATTATTTACCATTTTCCAGCCTTTTTCACTTTAGAAATGAGTGCTCTTCCCTGATTAATTACCCTACTATACATTTACATACTACTCCCTACATTCTAAACACTCTGCAGTCCTCCGAAGGTTCCAGGGTTAAATTCATGAAGTGGAAATGCACAATATATATATTTTTTTATACCGGGGATGACAGTGCTATTTGTCATCCATTGTGAAGTTACTGCTTGGTAACAATGTCTTCGTCCTCGCAGTTGTGTCTCTGCCTGCTAACACCCTGAGGACCTCAGTGTCTTCAGTTCTGGGTGGATTCCTAACAGTACTCTCTTACACACAAACATCAAGACACATGGACAAGGAGGAAGGGTGGGTTGCTGGTCCAGGACAAATTGGAAGCAAGCGGCTCATTTACTCGCAGACTCTGCAAACAAGTGCAAGGACTCCCCAAGGGCGTTCCTGCATAAATAATTACTCCGGGAGACTTCCATTTGTGACGCTTGCTAGTTGGACATATGCGGATCAGTTTGGCCGCTTCCTTTGGGGAGGTGGAGAGTCCACAGTGAACAACAATGTTGAACAGTTAAAATACCTCATACTGTCTGGAAGCCAGCTTTGGTGAGGAATGATTTCTCTCTGGATGACAGGACAGTTGGTGTATGAATGCCCAATTGGATGAAGGGTAGCAGTTTCAGATTAGGGTTGAGGGGTAGGATTAGTTATTTTAGGGCAGTTAGGGTATTAGGGGTACGTTTTACCAATAGGATGACTATCGATTAAGGTAAGGTTAAGGGATAATGTTGATGGGTAGAGTTAAGGTTGGGTTGGAGGGGTTTCATTAGGGTTCAAGGGTATCATTTAGGATTGGGGTGATAGGGATGGAAGTAAATTCAAGGCAGATTTATGGTGGTTAGGGCTTTGGGGTTAGGTTTCGCACTGGGATTAGTGAGGTGATGAATCATGTTAAGGCTGTGGGCAAGGTTTTAAGTTTAGTGTTAAGGTTAGGGTTAAATGGGAGAAAGCTCTAGTTAGGGATTATGGGTTCCAAAATATTATTAACACTTAGGGAAGGGGGGGGTTAATGGTTAAAAATTAAGGTTTCCCTAGAATGCTATGCTAATCATCCATGGCCTTCAGTCTATAAAACAGTTACTACTGTTATGAGCTGATATTTGCCGCACCCTTTATCGCTTCAATAAAGAAAATTCTTTTCAAGCTTTGATTTACTTGTTACAGTCATCTTTAGGCTCTTATTTCTTTACTCAGTATTATTTAGCCAGAGACGAGATAATCACGGCGGTCAAGTTGCGAGCAGGGAAACGATTATGCCATGCTGTGCTGACAATCACCGCAGCCATAATCCTTTTTTTTTTTCTTGTATCCACTCCGACCTCAAATTGTGATGTGTCACATTGTGTTTGGTGCCCCGGATTTAGATATGCTAAGCAAACACATCCAGGAGAAGGTGCGCTCCTGAATGTAGAGGCGGGAAATGTGACGCTCCGGGAGGGAGGGATAGGGGTAGACTGTTGTTAAAATGGCAAACTCCTCTCCAAGTGGAACAGATGGCGGGAAAGGAAGAGTGGAGTTTTTTTTTTTTTTTTTATAACTTCAAATGTTATCATGCCGAATGCACACCACGCTTAAGCTAATGAGCAGGGGGGCAGCATTGTGGGGAGGTTGCGGAGAGGGGAGGGGGTCGCTTTGTCTTCCTCTGTAGTTCTTCCATTCGCTCCTACTGGCAGTTTTTCCCGCAAGCCCACGCTCGCAGCGGAAGCCTGGAAGCTTCAACGTTATGTAAGCGCACACGACCGAAGCAGACAAAAGAAAGCAAAACAAATCCGTCCGCAACATAGCAAGTAAAATACGGTCGCCCGGGGGAGCTAAATTTAGCACAAGTGTTTGGGTCACAAATCCCATAATTGTCCCGCTTGGGGAGATTTCATTTGCACATCAAGGAAAGCCAGGACTGCAGCAATTGCGGCACAGCTCCAGCCACAATCTGTTCCCTGAATCAGATTTTATTTGCAGTTTCTTTTTTTTAACAATTGGGCCATCAATCATGTCCCCAATATCATTAGACTGTTTTGAGGAAATCTTTTCCTCATAACTTCTGTCATTCTCAGTAAAAAGTTTTTTGTTTTTTTTTACCATTGTATCATTTTTGAGAACACAGGGAGCTAGTTGTTAGCACATCTATGAATTTCACCAACTTCAACTTTCACCTTCCTGTGTTTTGTTGAAGTAGATTTCTCTGAATACTCTGACTTTCTTCCACATTTTATTCCAAAACTCAAAATCTCGGGTGGGCAAACTTGACAATTAAAATTAAATTAATTAAAATTTGAGAGGCACATCCGGTCACAAGCAAATGCTTGCATATAAAAAAATAAGCAACCAAAAGAACATTGCAGAGTTTGTACTTGGATTTACAATACAGTATAAAGTGAACTGTGTTGTTTTGTTGATCACTTTTTTTTTTTTTTTTTTTTTGCCAGTGCATTAGTTTGGTATTAGTTTTATTGTGGCAGGAATATCACTTCTCCACTACAAACAAAAAGCATAAGGTTAACCGTATCCATTAACCCTAAACCTAATGTACACCTCACAAGTTAGCTATATCAATATGAAACAGTAACTTAAATTTTGGGTTTAAAGCAGGAACTAAGTGCAGAATTAACATGACAACAAAGTACAGTAATTACCTAAATATAAACAAAGACACTATTCGCAATATACTTCTCTAAAGACTCTTAACTCATAGATGGATACATTACATAGATGGATGCTGATGGTGCTCCATGTGTTTGTGCATGTGTGTATGAAAATGTGAAAGTAAGTGGCTATTTGAGAAAACCTGCCATTGCTGTTCGCAAATACCTGGAATCACTGTCTTTCAAAACCAAAGACCAAGTCTGAAACCTTGGTGTTCTGATGGATTCTGACCTGACCTTCAACAGTCATATCAAATCAATTACTAAAACTGCATTTTACCATCTGAAGACCATATCTAGACTGAAGACTTGCATGTGTTAAGTTGGCCAGGAGAAACTCATCTATGCTTTTATCTCAACGAGACTTGACTGTTGTACTGATCTTCTGACTGGGTTCTCCAAAAAGAGCATTAAACAGACGCAGCTCATTCAGAATGCTGCAGCTCGGGTTGTGACCAGAACACAGCGATCAAAGGATATAACTCCAATTCTAAAGTACTTTTACTGGCTACCATTCAGTTTTATAATATATTTTAAAGTTCTGCTACTGGTCTATAAATCACTAAATGGTTTAGGTCCTGAATACATGAAAGAAATGCTAATGGGATACAAAGCCAGTAGGGTTCTGAGATTGACTGACTCAGGTCTAATAATGGAGCTCTTGTAGTTTTTCAAATGTTTTTATGTAGCGCATTAAATCACGTCAAACACATTGTTACCTTGTGTATGTAATGCGCTATACAAATAAAGTTGCTTCCCTTTGCTTTACTATTCGAGCCTCATAATTCCAAGGTTCATGGTTCGAATCTAGTCTCAGGCTTTCTGTGTGGAGTTGGCACGATTTTTGGAGTATCTGAAGAAAACCCACGCAATCACGGGGACCTGTGCTTGTGTTTTTTTTCTCCAGATCCTATATGTTTCATCCCACATTCTAAAATCATGCATGTTAGGGTCATTGAAGCCTCTAAATTCTTCTTAGATGTAAAAGTGAGTATGAATGATTGTATGTATGTGTCCTGGGATAGGATGGTGACCAGTTTAGGGTATACCCTGCCTCTGGCCAATAGGCTCCTGGGATATGCTCCTACTCACACATGACAATTCAGGACATGCAGGTAGTGTTTAGGTATGGTGAGCAGAGATCGAAGGTCTTTTCATTGAGCATTTTATAGGTAAACATGGACCAGTCACTTTGTCTGTGTAAAAATATTCCAGGCAGTTTTAGGATATTCCATTGCAGCTCCTTAAAGGTTCCTTCTGATTTTGGAAGGTTCGGTTTGGTTCTTTAGTTATGAGCCATTTGGGGGATCTTTGGGGTTTGAATTTGGCTTGTTATCGTTAGCTCTGATGGATTATACTTGGGCCATATAGGGGTAAGAGGGTTATGGTGTTTAGGTTGTAGAGTTATCTTTAAGAGAGCTCTAGTTGGGGTTAACATGTTTAGGGTTCTTTTTCTTGGGATGGAGTGGTGATACTTGGTATTAATGGGGTAGGATGAGGGTTTTAGGTTATTGTTAGGGCGATTTGAGTAAATGTTTCAGGTTGGGGAGTAAGGGGTATGGCTAGTTCTATGGTTACGATCAATTGGGTTTTATTGGATTCAAGGGAATTTGGGTTATGGTGGCAGGTAGAGGAGTTGGATTTTTAGGGTTATGGGGGTTAGGGTGAAGATTTTATTCTGGGTTAGTTTTAAATGGTTAATAATAAATGTGTTATAGGTTAGGTTAGATTAGTGGTTAGGGGATTTGGTATTTTTAGGCCACTTTATACTCACGCCGTCACACAATTGACAATGGTCGAATTGCATCACGTGACCTCCCCATTGCCCCGTGTAACACCTCTGTGTAGTTTGTGCGCAGCCTGGCGTGCACACGTAAAAAAAAAAAAAAAAAAAAAGTTGGTGCTCAGAGCTGCAGAGCTAATCTCTTATGATTGGCCCATTTTAGACACATGTTGTGATGACATAATCACCGCTTGTCCCGGCTCCACATACCACCTACGCCGGCGCCTTTTTCAGCATAATTGAACATATCATCTGGTCATTTCGGTCCAGTTGTTCCACGAGACGCACTTCCACAGTTGCCATTATAGTTGCTTTCTTCCTTGTTACAGAAAGGAAAGTAAAAACGGGTTGTGAAAATGACCAAAATGTGCTGAGGAAAATGTACGCTGCGTTGTTTTAGCCAATACCAGCCATAGCGACACCGCTGACTTGGAGAAGAACTGCTGCACATTTTCATAACTCCACACGTGGGTTGTGTTCAAGTGTAAAGGTAAACTACGCATGGAAGTGCTGCAGTGATTTCAGTGTGGTCGTAGATCGCACGTGTGCAGAGAGACCTTTTTTTGTTGGTGAGTATGGTCAAGTTTAGGATTATGGAGTTAAGGTTGGACTATAAGATTAGTCTTTTTTTTTTTTAATTAAAGTAGGTCTCGGTGATCCCCCACTGGGTGTTTTAAGAGACATGGAAGGAGACATCCATCCGCCGTTGTGTCTCTAGTCTGATAAACAAACTCTTCCTCTCTTTGCTCCATTTTCTCATCAGAATGTTTAATTTTAGTTCAGTGACGCCATCGCTCGTCTGGCTGCCTAATCAACTTTATTTTGTTATCCACATAATTAAGAAATGTCTTCAAAGCTCCTTGTGTTAATCCGAGCAAGGCAGAGATGAAAAGAGCTTTTGGACCAGTGCAGACGCGGAGATTGTTTGTGACCGGCTGAACCCGACACCATCTGTGACACCCAGACGACCCGGAAGGTTCCGCTTCGTTTGCCGCTTGTGGAAAGGTCTGTAATGAGCCGTTGAACTCTGCGTGCTTCCCCGCTTACGTCAGCTCAGAGTGGGTTTTCCTCCAAGCTCTCTTGCTCTTTCTGGTTATGCAACAGCACCACTGTGTCACTCTGATGTTCTCACCGGAGCGTGACACCGCCGCGTTCGCCCGACGTCGACCACCGTTCAACATTTTTACTGCTCCATTTTTTTACTGCTACTGTCAAACAAGCTGATTTCTGTGGGATTATGCCAACCCCTTTGAGTGGGGTGGCCCCTCACATGTCAGAATGTGCTGTTGCAGGACAACATTAGACACATAGCATGTGTTCTGTAGTGGGCAAATACTCCATAAGCTCTTCTGCGTCCGTCACTATAGAGAATTCCTTTTAAAAAGAGTTGTCAATCAGTCAGTACAGTGGTCTTTTCTTTGATATGCAGTAGTCAAATTTTCTGCATCAGTTACTGCAGTAGACAGCAGTTCACAAAAGGTGTGCATCCGTTTTTACAGTGAACAACTGAAAAGGATTTTTCCTGTTCATATGGATGAGTTTTTCCTTCATTCAATACAATAGACAGCTGTGCAAATCCTATATTCTTCTGAAGGCGAGAGCTAATGTTAAACCGGTATTCACAAGTAGTTTTCTTCCATTTTTCTAAGTCAGTTCTGCATCAGTCCCTGCAATGAACAGCTATTCAAAAGCTGTTTACTTCAAAATGTCGGAGTCTAAGTTATGCTTCATTCACATGAGTAGATACCAATTTACATTTTCTGAATATACACATCCATCCATTTTCTACACAGTTTATTCTCACCGAGGTTGCAGGTATGCTGGAGCCTGTCTCAGCTAATTGTGGGCCAGAGGATAGTACATCCTTAACTGGTTGCACATATAAACAGACAACCATTCATATTCCTATACACACCTACGGGCAATTTAGTCTCCAATCAACCTACCTTTCATGTTTTTGGGATGTGGGAGGAAAGCACAATACTCAGAGAAAACCCACACAGGCACAGGGAGAACACGCAAGGTCCACACAAGGAGAGGCCAAAGTTGAACCCAAGTCCTCAGAATTGCGAGGCACATTTGCTAACCAGTTCCCTTGCATATACGATTAAGTCAAATTAGTGGATCATTCACTACCATGTACAGCTATTTATGAAGTTGTTCGTCTTTGTAAGGATGAGTCAGGGTTGCGCACAGACTCTGCTGAGCCATGGCGGCACCCACATTTTTGCCTTGTATCTGCTCCTTTGTGCCTTATTTTCACACCGCATATTTATTGCACTGTGTGGTGCCCATTTGAGCAGGTGTTGCTTATTAGTACCACAATTTCATGGAGCAAACATCAAAGAGTAACATGAGCAACAATACTTTAAAAAGGCATTTTCTTTTAAGATGTTTTCTCACTTTAACATCATGCGTCCACCACCACCGTTGGCCTAGTAAAAATAGTACTGAGTGAAGTTTTCTTTATTTTACATTCACCCATTCCTGTCATTGAAAATCAGTGATGTGTGTTTATTTTTTTTTAGCATTGTTGCCCTCTTTCTTGGATGTGCCACCTGAACAAGGAGCACCCAAATACCAGGAAAACTGAAATGGCGAAAAACAGTTTGATGCTATATATCCCAAATTCATTACAACACAAGTCTCAATCTTTGCTCATGTACATGTAACATGTATCATATATTTAGGAACAAAGTTCTAAATTCACTTGGGGTCTTTAACTGTTCTGCTAGCTTAATGCTAATATGTAATGTGGAATACCATAGATGCACGAGTAGAAACTAGCATAGATGTTATGATAATTCTAATCTGTCAAATGACTGATCCTTTAAAACACACTGAATGGAAACATGTACAAATGGAGGATATAAAAATACTCTCAGGGATATATTCTTTCTGGTCTGTAGAAATCACCAGCACACAATTTTAAATTTTGACTTCCATGTTTACTGTGAAACCCCATAAAAGCTTTCTCTTTAATATCTTTGCTGTAGCTGGTGTGCCAATGATAAACTGTGATATCAGAATCAGCTTTATTGGCCAAGTGTATAAAAATACATAAGGAATTTTTGTCCGGCAGTCAGTTCTGCCCTGGTAAGACATTCATTCAGAACAAAGTACAAAGAACAACATAACAACAAGAACAAAGAACAAGAAAAAATTATGTTTATAGGAACTATTCCTTATAAGATGTAAAACCTCCATTTAGAACAGGTAAGAGCTAAGTGTGTTAACGTCCCACATTGTGTTAAGCTTGTACAGAGTGCCTTTGCCCATTTGCGGTTGTCAATTGTGCAAAGGGAGCAGTTTAAAGAGACAAATCGTGCGGTCTACAAAATAAAAATAAAATATAACTATATATATATATATATATATATATTATATATATATATATATATATATATATATATATATATATATATATAACTATATATATATATATAATAATAGGGGAGAGTGTAGCTCGACAGCATAGGATGGTAGTATGTAGGATGATTCTGGTGGTGGGTAGGAAGATTAAGAAGACCAAGGTAGAGCAGAGAACCAGGTGGTGGAAGCTGAGAAAGGAAGAATGTTGTGCGGCCTTCCGGAAAGAGGTGAGACAGGCTCTCGATGGACAACCGAAGCTCCCGGAAGACTGGACGACGACAGCCAAGGTGATCAGAGAGACAGGCAGGAGAGTACTTGGTGTGTCTTCTGGTGGGAAAGGGGGGAAGGAGTCTTGGTGGTGGAACCCCAAAATACAGGGAGTCATACAAGAAAAGAGATTAGCAAAGAAGGAGTGGGATACTGAGAGGACTGAGGAGAGGCCAAAGGAGTACATCGAAATGCGGCGTAGGGCAAAGGTAGAGGTGGCACAGGCTAAGCAAGAGGCATATGAAGACACGTACACCAGGTTGGACATGAAAGAAGGAGAAAAGGATCTCTACAGGTTGGCCAGACAGAGGGATAGAGATGGGAAGGATGTGCAATAGGTAAGGGTGATTAGGGATAGAGATGGAAATGTGTTGACTGGTGCCGGTAGTGTGCTAAATAGATGGAAAGAATACTTTGAGAAGTTGATGAATGAAGAAAATGAGAGAGAAGGAAGAGTTGAAGAGGCAAGAGTGAAGGACCAGGAAGTGGAAATGATTACTAAGGGGGAAGTCAGAAAGGCATTACAAAGGATGAAAAATGGGAAGGCAGTTGGTCCTGATGACATACCGGTAGAGGTATGGAAGCAATTTGGAGAGATGGCTGTGGAGTTTTTGACCAACTTATTCAACAGAATACTAGCGGGTGAAAAGATGCCTGAAGAATGGAGGAAAAGTGTTCTAGTTCCCATTTTTAAGAACAAAGGGGATGTTCAGAGCTGTGGGAACTATAGAGGAATAAAGTTGATGAGCCACACAATGAAGTTATGGGAAAGAGTAGTGGAGGCTAGACTCAGGACAGAAGTAAGTATCTGCGAGCAACAGTATGGTTTCATGCCTAGAAAGAGTACCACAGATGCATTATTTGCCTTGAGGATGCTCGTGGAAAAGTACAGAGAAGGTCAGAAGGAGCTACATTGTGTCTTTGTGGATCTAGAGAAAGCCTATGACAGAGTACCAAGAGAGGAACTGTGGTACTGCATGCGTAGGTCTGGTGTGGCAGAGAAGTATGTTAAAATAGTACAGGACATGTATGATGGCAGCAGAACAATGGTGAGGTGTGCCTTAGGTGTGACAGAGGAATTTAAGGTGGAGGTGGGACTGCATCAGGGATCAGCTCTGAGCCCCTTCCTGTTTGCAGTGGTAATGGATAGGCTGACAGATGAGGTTAGACTGGAATCCCCTTGGACCATGATGTTCGCAGATGATATTGTCATATGCAGTGAAAGCAGGGAGCATGCAGAGGAACAATTGGAAAGATGGAGACATGCACTGGAAAGGAGAGGAATGAAGATTAGCCGAAGTAAAACAGAATATATGTGCGTGAATGAGAAAAGTAGAGGGGGAAGAGTGAGGCTACAGGGAGAAGAGATAGCGAGGGTGGACGACTTCAAATACTTGGGGTCAACAATACAGAGCAATGGAGAGTGTGGTCAGGAAGTGAAGAAACGGGTCCAAGCAGGTTGGAACAGCTGGCGAAAGGTGTCTGGTGTGTCATGTGACAGAAGAGTGTCTGCTAGGATGAAGGGCAAAGTTTACAAAACAGTGGTGAGGCCGGCCATGATGTACGGATTAGAGACGGTGGCACTGAAGAAACAACAGGAAGCTGAACTGGAGGTGGCAGAAATGAAGATGTTGAGGTTCTCGCTCGGAGTGACCAGGTTGGATAGGATTAGAAATGAGCTCATTAGAGGGACAGCCAAAGCTGGATGTTTTGGAGACAAGATTCGAGAGAACAGACTTGGATGGTTTGGACATGTTCAGAGGCGAGAGAGTGAGTATATTGGTAGAAGGATGCTGAGGATGGAGCTGCCAGGCAAAAGAGCGAGAGGAAGACCAAAGAGAAGGTTTATGGATGTGGTGAGGGAAGACATGAGGGCAGTTGGGGTTAGAGAGGAAGATGCAGGAGATAGGCTAAGATGGCAAAAGATGACACGCTGTGGCGACCCCTAACGGGACAAGCCGAAAGGAAAAGAAGAAGAAGATATATAATACTAATACTGGTTGGACTGGAAGGATGTGAGTGTCCTAACATGGCATAAGGCAGAAAAATAGCAGGGTCAATGACTTAATTGCTAGAGAGAAAAAACTGTTCCAATGCCTGGTACTTTTGACGTTCATTGATCTTTATCGCTTTCCTGACGGAAGGAGTTGGACGAGCTGGTGGCCAGGATGTGGAGGATCCGAAAGAATCCTGCCTGCTCTGGACCTAGCGTTGCTTGCAAGTCCTCAAGTGTGGGTAGCGTGGTACTGACGATCCGTTCAGCAGTTTTTATTGTCCATTGCAGTCTGAGTTTATCCTTTTTTATGGTGGGCCCAAACCAGACTGTGATGGAGGTACACAATACTGATGGGATGACCGCTGTGTAGAACTGTCTCAGCAGCTCTTATGTCAGGCCGAGCTTCCTCAGAACCCGCAAGAAATACATCCTTTGCTGGGCTTTTTTGAGGATGGAGTTGATGTTCGTCCCTCACTTCCGGTCCTCTGAGAGTGTAATTCCTAAGAACTTGAAGGTCTCGACAGTTGACACAAGACAGTTTGGCAGCCTCAGGGGCAGCTGTGGTGAAGGATGCCTCCTGAATTCCACAATCATCTCTACAGGCTTTAGAGTATAGGATAGAGTATAGCGGGGGATTGCTGTCTTCCCTTTCACAAAGCTGCCATTTTGCCTTTGTGATACACTTTTTGTTGAGTTCCGTGTCAGATGAGCATATTATTTTGTGGTGAGAAGGGACAGAGGGGAGGCCCCCACATGTCAGAATGTGCTGTTGTAGGATCTTCCTGATGAAGTCGTTAAGAAGTCATTAAGAACCCATTAAGAGCCATTAAATCGGCGAGGTGGCGCCTGGCGTTCTGCGTGCACCGGGCGTCAGGAAAACTTGTTAATCATACCATTTATTCGCTCCCCCGGCGTGTAACTGTAAATATCGGCGCCGTGTTGTTGTTGTTGACTGTGCATGCTAATGAGTGTCGGTATTAGCTTCACGTCTCTTGAGGGAGAGGCTAATACTCATACCCGATCGCCTTTAGCAGTGGGAAACGACGAACATTCATCCGCATGGTGGAGGAGAAAAGGCTCACTTTCCACATTTCTTTTTGTGTTAGTCAGAGCTTGGTTGATATTTAGCGAATGAATCAATAACTATGATGGGAATCATTCAAAAGCTTTGTATTTCTATAAACATGTCAAAGTTGTGAATCAGTAACAGTAGTTGTCCTGCGTATGTGTCAGCCAGAGTTGAGTTCAGTGGACAGCTATTCAAAAGCTATTTGCTTCCCTTTGCATGAGTTACAGCTGTGCATCAGTCAACACAAGGATACGTAATCAAAATCAGTTTTCCTCCGAATGCAATTGCATATTAGTCACGACAGTGCAAAATTATTCAAAAGTAGTTTTCTTTTTAGGAATGAGTGAAAGTGCCAGGGCAGTCACATTGGACCAGTATTCAAAAAGGTCTGCATCATTCAAAACAGTGGACAGCTATTCAAAGATATTTATCACCTCTATCAAGGGTGTCAAACTCATTTTTTGTTGCGAGCCACATTGTAGTTATGGTTTTCTTCAAAGGGCCATTAAGATTGTGAAACCATGAAAATGTATTAACACATGAAATTTATGAACTAGTTTTGGAATGAACGGTCGTGGTTTTTCAACTATTGTTGATGCTTGGTAACACAAATGCTTTCAATATCTCAACGTTATCATTTATGATATGACAATTTGAAATTTTGGTACTGATTTGAACAAAAATCATGATCATACGATTTGACCTCACTTCTTGTGGACGGCGAGATCTGGCACCCGGGCCTTGAGTTTGAAACCTGTGATCTATATGTTTTAAATTTGTGCACCAAAAAGTTGTCCATCTGAATTACTCACTACACTTGAACAGCTACTCAAAAGCTGTTTTTCCACATCAATCTATAACAGTTGAGGGTTTCAAAAGCATTTTTTGATAGATACGTAAGTCCAATTTGCACATCAGTCACAACACATCTAATGGACTGCCACCCACTGGTGGGCCCGTTATACTCATTGGCGCTGTGTAACCTGTGGGGTGTTTGCTAATCTGTGTGTTTTTCCACGTGATGGTCATCCTCCACAGTGGAGAGCTCTTATCGGAAGTCATTAGGCTTCCCTCCACGCGGCCGGCCCGACTAATTATCTCCTCACGCACAAGTCAAGCCTGCGAGACTGCCAGTTAGCTCATTCCTGGATTGCCTCTTTCACAGAGTTTCACACAGTTTTCGTATGAGAGCTATAAAAGTAAAGCCGGAATGTATTTGTCTCGATCTTTTACACACAACTATGCAAAGCGGGACACTGCCATGTTTGGGTGAATTCGATAGCTAGATAAAATGGTCCAACAGCGGCAACTGCATAAAACGTCACACCCCTGTGTGTGGATTTTTACGATCGCCTTTTCCACAGCTGTCGTGTAACCTTTCTTGCGCCCCTGAAAATACCTTAGAGGATGGGAAATTTGTCATCTTTGATCCCCCACTATGTATTGCTACTTTAAAATCTGGCCCAATTGATGTGGATTTTTTTTAAGATGATGTTGATTCCCAGATATAAGATAAATGCAGCCCTATGGGGGCACAAACCAGTGCAATCTGTAGGCCGGTCCCAAGCCTGGATAAATGCAGAGGGTTGCGTCAGGAAGGGCATCCGGAGTAAAAACTGTGCCAAACAAATATGAGCGTTCATCTAAAGAATCCCATACCGGATCGGTCGTGGCCCGGGTTAACAACTCCCGCCCCCGGCACTGCTAACCTGCAGGGCGTCGGTGGAAATTCAACTACTGTGGGTCGAAGACAAAGAAGAGGAGGAAACCGGATCCAGCGTCAGAAGAAAAAGAGGAATGCACAGAGCCTACAACTGAGTGCAGGGACTTTGAATGTTGGGACTATGACAGGAAAAGCTCAGGAGTTGGTTGACATGATGATTAGGAGAAAGGTTGATATTCTGTGCATCCAAGAGAGCAGGTGGAAAGGTAGTAAGGCGAGAAGTTTGGGAACAGGGTTTAAATTATTCTACCACGGAGTAGATGGGAAGAGAAATGGAGTAGGGGTTATTTTAAAGGAAGAGCTGGCTAAGAATGTCTTGGAGGTGAAAAGAGTATCAGATCGAGTGATGAAACTAAAATTTGAAATTGAGGGTGTTATGTATAATGTGGTTAGCGGCTATGCCCCACAGGTAGGATGTGACCTAGAGTTGAAAGAGAAATTCTGGAAGGAACTAGATGAAGTAGTTCTGAGCATCCCAGACAGCGAGAGAGTTGTGATTGGTGCAGATTGTAATGGACATATTGGTAAAGGAAACAGGGGCGATGAAGAAGTGATGGGTAAGTACGGCATCCAGGAAATGAACTTTGAGGGACAGATGGTGGTGGACTTTGCAAAAAGGATGGAGATTGCTGTAGTGAACACTTATTTCCAGAAGAGGGAGGAACATATAGTGACCTACAAGACCGGAGGTAGAACCACGCAGGTAGATTATATTTTGTGCAGACGATGTAATCTGAAGGAGGTTACTGACTGTAAAGTAGTGGTAGAGGAGAGTGTAGCATAGGATGGTAGTATGTAGGATGATTCTGGTGGTGGGTAGGAAGATTAAGAAGACCAAGGTAGAGCAGAGAACCAGGTGGTGGAAGCTGAGAAAGGAAGAATGTTGTGCGGCCTTCCGGAAAGAGGTGAGACAGGCTCTCGATGGACAACCGAAGCTCCCGGAAGACTGGACGACGACAGCCAAGGTGATCAGAGAGACAGGCAGGAGAGTACTTGGTGTGTCTTCTGGTGGGAAAGGGGGGAAGGAGACTTGGTGGTGGAACCCCAAAATACAGGGAGTCATACAAGAAAAGAGATTAGCAAAGAAGGAGTGGGACACAGGGAGGACTGAGGAGAGGCCAAAGGAGTACATCGAGATGCGGCGTAGGGCAAAGGTAGAGGTGGCACAGGCTAAGCAAGAGGCATATGAAGACACGTACACCAGGTTGGACATGAAAGAAGGAGAAAAGGATCTCTACAGGTTGGCCAGACAGAGGGATAGAGATGGGAAGGATGTGCAATAGGTAAGGGTGATTAGGGATAGAGATGGAAATGTGTTGACTGGTGCCGGTAGTGTGCTAAATAGATGGAAAGAATACTTTGAGAAGTTGATGAATGAAGAAAATGAGAGAGAAGGAAGAGTTGAAGAGGCAAGAGTGAAGGACCAGGAAGTGGAAATGATTACTAAGGGGGAAGTCAGAAAGGCATTACAAAGGATGAAAAATGGAAAGGCAGTTGGTCCTGATGACATACAAATAGAGGTATGGAAGCAATTTGGAGAGATGGCTGCGGAGTTTTTGACCAACTTATTCAACAGAATACTAGCGGGCGAAAAGATGCCTTAAGAATGGAGGAAAAGTCTTCTAGTTCCCATTTTTAAGAACAAAGGGGATGTTCAGAGCTGTGGGAACTATAGAGGAATTAAGTTGATGAGCCACACAATGAAGTTATGGGAAAGAGTAGTGGAGGCTAGACTCAGGACAGAAGTAAGTATCTGCGAGCAACAGTATGGTTTCATGCCTAGAAAGAGTACCACAGATGCATTATTTGCCTTGAGGATGCTAGTGGAAAAGTACAGAGAAGGTCAGAAGGAGCTACATTGTGTCTTTGTGGATCTAGAGAGAGAGTGAGTATATTGGTAGAAGCGTGCTGAGGATGGAGCTCCCAGGCAACAGAGCGAGAGGAAGACCAAAGAGAAGGTTTATGGATGTGGTGAGGGAAGACATGAGGGCAGTTGGGGTTAGAGAGGAAGATGCAGGAGATAGGCTAAGATGGTAAAAGATGACACGCTGTGGCGACCCCTAACGGGACAAGCCGAAAGGAAAAGAAGAAGAATAAGTTGATTCCAAGATATGGCAGAATAAAATTCAAACAACCGATTAATCGTATTATTAATTTAAAAAATATATAATGAAAGAAATCACTTCTATTTTGGTATCTTAATTCTTACAACAATGAAGATATGAATTGCAGATCGAACATTTTGATTGTTTTACAGTAATTGCAATATTATAACAATACAGAAACAATAAATATTTGAGGACAGTTTTTAATCTCTGGCGACAAGTCTGACAATTCAACACAGACATGCAGTATTTTTGGCCAATCGTGGGTTTCAAACACGTGTCTACCTTTTCATTTGTAAAACGTTCATACAAAAAAAACAGGCAAAACATATGAAAAAAAAAAAAAAAACAAAGACAGACAGACAGTTGATTAGATGAAAAACAGCTTCATTGGATTCAAGGGAGATCTCACACATATTTTTGTTGTTCTTGAAGTTGATCTTGTAGAGTGTCCCAAAGTCTTGTAATTCACCATTGAAGGGACAAAAAACTCTGAATTTAGGTAAACAATATAACATTTTACATTACAAGATGTTGTACACTGGACAAGCAGCAGAGAAAAGTCATGAGAAGGGTTTTAAACGCTTTGGTTCGCTGGACTTATTTAACTGAATAAACCCGCAACCCCCCAAAAAACAAAAATTCAAGACTGTACAGCTGTCTTTGGCAAGGTGGCTCACGAATGCTTGAGATATTTGAATATGGAGATTGGTGTTGCAGATGCGCTCTTAAATGACGTTTATTTTGGCAACCATGCTGGACTAGTATAACACCTGCTCCTCACACTGTTTTGCAAACGTACTAACAAGTTCGAGTTCCGGTGTTTGCTGTTTTTTCCCCTTTTAAATATACAGTATATACATGAGTCAAAATTGTGCTTCATTGGGTACAGTGGTGCCCTTCACTTTACTTGCGACTAGTTCATGGTGTACCCCATCAAAGATAGCTGGGATAGCCTCCAGCATGACCTTAGTAAGGATAAGTGCCAAAGAAAATTGATGGATTTATTACGCGTGCGTGCGTGTGTGTGTGTGTGTGTGTGTGTATATATATATATATATATTATATATATATATATATATTTTTTTTTTTTTTTTTAGATGTATGAGCCAAAATTGTACATCAGTCATTCGGATGTTATTGTTGCCAACTATTTTAAACCCTCTATTTTTCTATATTCATTAGGTCTTATTAGTCACCACAGTGAAGAGCTATTGAAAAGTTTTTGAAATTGAATCTCGGATTCAAAAGGAGCACTGTGGTTTTCGTCCTGGCCGTGGAACAGTGGACCAGCTCTATACCCTCAGCAGGATCATCAAGGTTGCATAGGAGTTCGCGCAACCAGTCCTTTGTGGACTTGTAGAAAGTGTTCGACCGTGTCCCCATGGGGAGTTCTTCGGGAGTATGGGCTACCGAACCCCCTGATACGGGCTGTTCGGTCCCTGTATGACTTGTTTCAGAGATTGGTCCACATTGCCGGCAATAAGTTGGACTCGTTTCCAGTGAGAGTTGGACTCCGCCGTGGATGGATGGCACTGAAGGGACAACAGGAAGCAGAGCTGAAGTTGGTGGAAATGAAGATGTTTAGGTTCTCTCTCGTAGTGAGCAGTTTAGATAAAATTACAAATGAGCTCATGAGAGGGATGGCCGAGGTTTGGTGTTTTGGAGACAAATTTAGAGAGAGCAGACTTTGAAGGTTTGGGTACATCCACAGTAGAGAGAGTAAGTATATTGGTAGAAGGATGATGAGGATGGAGCTGCCAGGCTAAAGAGTAAGAGGAAGACCAAAGAGAAGGTTGATGGATGTTGTGAGGGAAGACATGAAGGCAGTCGGTAGAGAGGAAGATGTAGGAGATCGGTGCACATGGAAAAATATGATACGATGTGGCAACCCCTAATCGGACAAGCCGGAAGGATAAGAAGAAGAAGAAGAGGCAAAATCAGTTGCTACAGTGGAACCATCACTACAGCTGAGTTAGTAAAAATAGTTGCACATCAGTCACTACAGTAGACGCTAGTGTGTCAACCTATTTGACAAGTGAATATGGACATTGGTGCTGTAGATGCGTTCGTAAACACCATTTGACTTGGCAATCGTACCAGACTTGGAACTCACCTGCTCCCGAAACTATTATGCAGACAAACAAAACGGTCTGTAAGAGGCTGTACGCACCTGCTTGCTAAAACGTCCAGACAGTAGTTGGCGAGCGAGCCGTTATGCTAATTGTCAAGCGCCCACACCGGCGAGGCCTTGATCCCACGCTTGCATCAACAGCTGCCATCATCGCACCGAATGACTCTCTGCACCTGACGCCATCAACACAAGCAGAAACTCAGCGAACGACTTCCTGTCTTGTTGCATCACGCAGTGAAAACTATTCAAAAGCACATTCTTATAATCCGCAACCAAAGATTAGCAACAATCACTACATTGAGTGACTATTCCAATTGCAATTTATTTCTCTGTGTGAGTCAAAGTTGCACATCAGTCACAAAAGTGGATGATGATTAAAAGCTTTTCTGTATGTGAGACTCGAAGTTGAAAATCAGTCACTACAGTGGAGAGGTATACAAAAGCTCTATATACACAAGTCAAATTTGTGCATCAGTCACCAGATTGGATTACTATTCATAAGATGTTTATGTTCTAGATGCTCAAACCTAAATTGCACATCAGTCATTACAGAGGACACTTGTTCAAAAATGTCAGTACACTGAATGATAATTTAAACCTGGTTACCGTTGTTCGTGATTCACTGTCGTGCATCAGTAACTGCAGTGGCTAATTCATAAATTCTTTCTTCATGAGTTTTTCATCAGTGACTACACAAGTGGGCATCTATTCACAAGCTGTCATTTTCAAAGGTTGTGCATCAGTCGCTACAGCAAAGAGCACAAACGCATGTATTGAACGCCAAAGCGATTTCCTCACACCACTGAGCCCACAATGACTGTTCGTATCAATCCTGCTTGTAATTTAATCCTCCTTCGTTTAAGGCTCTCGTTCATCACAGAGGTTCACAAAGGCAGTGTGCTCGATAACAGAGACCAATCCAATCGCAGTGTAATGACCATAGACTTCTCACAACTTTAGCGGATTTTAGTTTAATTGTCCTTAGGCATGAATGGAAATGTGATTGGTTGTCTAGTCGGCCCTCTCATTGACAGGCGAGCTGTGCAGAGTGTCACCCGCTTCTCTTGCCAAAAGTCAACTGGGATACACTCCAGCTCCCCCACAACCATAATAAGGTCAACATTGTTATTCAATATGTCTGTGAGTGTAAATGATTGTCTACATGTGTTTTGTGATTGACTGGCAACTACTACTGGGTGTAGCCGACTTCTCTTGCCTAAATTCATATGGATACACTTCAGCTCATCAGTGACCCAAATGAATTGATATAGTATGTGAGTGTGAATGCTTTTGTCTATTTGTGCCATTGCTATTTCCTAGTGACCAATCCAGGGTGCCTCCCGCTTCATTCGCCAAAAGACTCCCTCTGACTAACACGCACCAGGTGTAATTGGAGGCAAACGGCACATTTAAATTCAAATCTCATCACATAGCCGCCATCCTCCAGCTGGGCAGGAAAGGACCGGCACACCCCTGCCGGTCCCCATCCTTCCCTCCGCCCCCGGGGTACACTGCCCACCTGGCACTGGCACTGGCACTGTTTTGGCTCCGGCCGGGGCCGAAGCTTCCAAAAACTCCGTCTTTTCCGGCCGGCCTGCTCCCCCGCATGGTGTCTGGCGTGCCGAACGTGAGCTTGGCAAGGTTGGGGAACAACAGGCGGTAGCGTCCTGTCTTTTTTGCGCTGTTCTGATGGTTTTCTCGCCAATGAAGGATATGGAACAGCAGCATCTATTCACCTTCAAAATGAATTCATCCAAACAAAAACGAACACTGGGGATGATTTCCATTTTCAAAAACATCTTGTTTCATTTTCTTTCATTCAGGTGCTTCTTTGCACCAAGCATATGCTCATCCTCACTTCCAAGAGCTTCTAGGAACTCTTTTCCAACATTTTGTCTCTCAAATGAAAGATAATGACTGTCACATATGTTGATTAAAAAAAAAATCTTAGGTGGCATCATAGGATAGTACATTTTATAGAAGTGGAATGTTTAAGTAATGGAGATTACTTGTTAATACAACTTTTAAATCAGGAGGCAGGGCTTTTATTGTGAGGGAAAACGCTTTTTGGTTACAGAACATACTGGGCGGAATTCTGGGGTAGTCTAGTACTGGCCATTAGTGTAGCGGTCACTCAAAGGTAATGAAAAGCCACAGTATTTATTTATATATACTCTATAGATTTTTATTAAACTTCCCGAGTGACAGAATGAGTATTTTGGTGCTGCTATCAGATAGCAAAAAAGTAACTACAAAATTATAGTACTTGTATGAAGTGGGACCATCGACCAAGGAGCGATGGGTGTGCATAATGGAACAAGAAACATAAAATAAGACCTAAAAGAGCCACAACTTGAAAATAAATACGACAAGTGGACTGAATATAGGAAACAAGGAGAGGACACCACCATCACCAATGGACAATAAGGACATGGATTATTTATTTTTTGTACAAATGCAACCATCCGGAAATTTTTGTTCCTGTCATTTTTGTATTTGTTGGGGAAAATACAACTACTAAATGAATATCATTAAACTTAAGAAATATCCTGGGTGGCATCCAGGAATGGTTGAATATTTGACATAAGACTTTTGGGCATTACCCTGGGATAGTCCAATCCTTGTGTCACTTCTGTAACGGTCACGCTGAAATCAAAGGTAATGAAAGTCACATCACAGATTTTATTCAGATCTGCATGAAACATCCCAAGTGCTGTACTTGGATGGTTTAGGACTTGACACAAGTGAAAAGTGATACCAGGAACTGTTTTTCATATCATACTGAAATCACAGGTCATAATTGTCACGAATGGGGCTCGAGGGCGGACCCAAATGCACAACTCCAGAGACAAGCGGGCAGTATAGAGGTAACCTTTATTTGGTCCAAGGTCAGGGATCAGGCAGACGGTCCAAACAAGCAACGGTAATAGTAACGGCAGGCTTACGAGGGTAGTCATGGAACAGGCATGGGTCGGTACTCGGAGAGTAGAAGCCAGGCAAATGGGAGTGCGGGAACGAGGCATCAAAGGCGAGTATCTGGCGGAGGACTATATATACTGAGAGTAATCAGCCGGGACAAGGTGCAGGTGTCCGCTGACTAATTGGCTGGCCACGCCCAGCCTGGGCAGGGAGCCAGATGCATGACTGTATCCCCCCCCTCAACGGTCGGCTCCGGACAGCCCCGGAGCATCAGGATGGGGGAGCGGCAGACGATGGAACAGGAGGGGATCCAGGAGCGCTCCTCTGGTCCATATTCCTCCCAGTCCACCAGGTACTGGACCCCCCTTCCCCTGCAGCAGGAAGACAGCAGCCGGCGCAGAGTATACACCGGCCCGCCTACCACCATGCGGGGTGGTGGTGGTGGGGGGCTTGACCGGAGGAGAGAGCGGTGAAGGGCGATTCGGGCATAGTCTGCTGACGTGGAACGTAGGGTGCACCCTCATTGACCTGTGCAGCTTCAGTGAGACGGCGACCGGGTTAATGATCTTGGTAATCGGAAACGGGCCAACGAACCTGGGAGGAAGTTTGCGGGATTCCGTCCGCAGCGAGAGATCTTTGGTGGAGAGCCACACTCGCTGTCCCACCCCGAGTTCTGGTGCAGCCCTCCTCTTGCGGTCCTCTGCGGACTTGTAGGCGCTGCTCATGCACAGCAGTGTCCACCGAGCTGCCTCCCAGGTTCGTTTGCACCGTCGTACCACCGCCAGGGCCGACGGGACCGTGGAGTCTGTGGCCAGTTAAGGAAACAAGGACGGAGGATAGCCATGCACGACGTGGAGTGGAGCCATACTTGTTGAGGCTGAGGGTAGAGAATTGTGGGCGTACTCTACCCACTTGATGTGCTGGCTCCACGTGCTCTGGTCCCTGGATGCTAGGCATCGAAGTCCGGTCTCCATATTCTAATTTACCCTCTCCATCTGGCCGTTAGACTCCAGGTGATGGCCCTATGTCAGACTAGCTGAAGTGCCGATGAGGGTGCAGAATTCCTTCCAGAAGCGGGCGCTGAATTGCGGACCTTCCTCAGAAACGATGTCCCAGGGTAGCCCATGGTAACTGACGTCCTCATCTAACACCAGCTGGGCTGTCTGCTTGGCCGACAGGATCTTCAGAAGCGGCACGAAGTGGAGCATCTTGGAGAATCGGTCCACTACAGACAGCACCACTGTGTTCCCTTGGGAGGGCGGCAGGGCGGTGACGAAGTCCAGAGCGATGTGTGACCACGGGGGGAAGGGGATGGACAGAGGTCGCAATTCTCCAACAGGCCGTAGGTGGGAAGTCTTATTGGCCGCACACACCGGGCAGGCGTTGATGAACTCCCTCACGTCCTTGCTGAGGTTGGGCCACCAGAACCTTTGTTCGACCACTGAATGTCTTTTTGCCATACCCGGGTGGCAGACCGTTTTGTTGGTATGTGCCCAGTTGACGACGTCTCCCCGCAGAGATGGAACGACGAAAAGGCGGTCAGACGGACATCCCGCGGGTGGCGGCGTCTCTCCCAGGGTGTCCTTCACCCGCGACTTGACTGCCCAGGAAGCCGGACACGAAGCACGCCTCTGGCAGGATCGGAGCGGCCACTGATTCCGTGTGCTCCCCGTCGTGGATCCGTGAGAGTGCGTCCGGGTTGCCGTTCTTGGAGCCTGGGCGGAAGGACAGAGTAAAGTGGAAGCGGGTGAAGAATAGGGCATACCTGACTTGGCGGGTATTCAGCCGCTTCGCGGTCTTCAGGTACTCTAGGTTCTTGTGGTCAGTGAAGACCACGAACGGGACTTGTGAGCCCTCCAGCCAGTCCCGCCACTCTTCCATCGCCGTCTTGACCGCCAGCAGTTCGCGATCTCCTACATCGTAGTTCCTCTCTGCCGGGGTCAGGTTCCTAGACAGGAACGCACACGGGTGGATCCTTCCGTCCTTGAGACTCCTCTGAGACAAGATGGCTCCGATTCCCGAGTCTGATGCGTCAACCTCCACCATGAACTGGTGATTTGGGTCCGGAACAATGAGGACGGGTGCAGCTGTGAAACTCGCCTTAAGCTTGTCGAAGGCCTCCTGGGAGGTCCTGGACCACTCGAAGACATTGTGTGGTGAGGTGAGAGCGTGCAGAGGAGCGGCCACGGAGCTGAAGTTCCACATGAACTTCCTGTAGAAATTAGCGAATCCTAAGAACCTCTGTACGTCCTTCCTGCTGGCGGGGGTGGGCCACCACAGCACCACGTTGACCTTCCCAGGATCCATTTGTATCTCCCCCTCTGCCAGGACGAAGCCCAGGAAGGACACGGACACTCAGTGGAACTCGCAATTTTCCATTTTTATGAACAGCTGGTGCTGCAACAGATGCCGGACCACCTCTCTGACCTGTCGGATGTGAGAGTTCAGGTCTGATGAAAAGATTAGAATATCGTCGAGATACACAAATACGTTCTTGTTCAGAAACTCCCGGAGTACGTCATTAATGAGTCCGGCTGCCAGCGACTCCTTGATGTAGTCCCTCATGGTGTGGTGCTCTAGTAACATTCTCCCTCTGGGAGGTGAGGTGCCTGGCAGGAGTTCAATCGCACAGTCGTATGACCGATGCGGCGGCAGAGATTTTGCCTTAGATTCAAAGAAAACCTCCCGCAAATCGTGGTAGCAGGAGAGCACCGCGGTCAGCTCCGAGGCGGTACTAGGTTCTGTTAGCCATACCGGCACGACTTGAATCTTCCAGTTTTCCTGAACAGCGAAACAACGTCTGCGACAGTCCTCTCCCCATGTCTTGATCCAACCCGTGGCCCAATCTATGTGCGGGTTATGTTCTTTGAGCCACGGGCTGCCCAAGATGATGTCGCTGGTACGTGCGTCGAAGACATGAAAGCTAATACGCTCCGAGTGAGCGTCCGGAAAGTCCAACAACGGAGTTCGCCGTTAGCGGCATAGGCGTTACAAAGCCGTTGCATGGGGAAGGTTGCAACGCAGGGATTTATCAGGTTTGCATCTGACCCGGAGTCAATGAACGGAGTCACAGTGCATGAACGGGAGTCCGTTCCCAAGGTGAATGTGAAGAAGTGACCTCCCTGACTCCTGCCGCGGTATACCGCACACTCACCGGAGTGGAGATCCTGATGTCGGGGTGTTTTGGTCGAACCGGGCAGCGGGCAATCAAGTGTCCCAGACACCCACAGTAGAAACAGCGACCCTCCCGTCGGCGGCACAGACGCTCCCCGCTGGCCTGTCGAGACCCTCCACCTGCATGGGTTCAGCCGTGGGGGGCAGTGTGGGCAACCGGGTGGCAGTCGGACTGGACCCCTCCCTCTCTCCTTCAGTCATCGCGGCCAGTTGCCCCTGCATTACAAGTTGCTGGTTGACTTTGAGGGCCAACGCGATGAGCGCGTCCAGGGAAGGAGGGAGATCCACGGCGATGAGAAGACCATGGATTTGGGGAGAGAGTCCCTAGAAAAAGGCGTTGTGCAGGGCGTCCTCGTTCCATCGACTTTCGGCGGCGCAGATCCGGAACTCGATCGGGTAGTCCGACCACGGCCCTGGCAAAGTGTCATGAGAGAGGCCGCCGCTTTACGCTTAGGCGCCGCATACTGGAACAGTTGGGTGAGTGCACAGACGAATGATGTCCAGGAACGGAAGTCTCTGAGTTACGACTCCATTCAGCCGTGGCCCATGCCTCCACCCTTCCTGTCAAGTGAGAAATGACAAAGGCAATCCTGGAGGGGTCCGTGGGAAAGGCTGAACCCTGCAGTTCAAAATGGAGATCGCACTGAGCGAGGAAAGGCTTGACGTTCCCTGAGTCGCCTGAGAATCGTTCCCATCGGGAGAGCGGGGTTACACTGGCACGGGGGAGCTCCGTGGAGAGTGGTGCGGCCGGAACCGGTAGCACCGGCGGAGTGGCCACTGTTGGCGTGGCAGCTGCGCTAGCCTGGGAGGCTAGCCACTGCTACAGTCGGGCGCAGATCTCATGGAGCCTCTGGTTGGTTACCTGGAGAGCAGTGTCCTGCTACACCAGGCGTTTGCCCTGGACTTGCAGGGAGCAACGGATAGCTTCTGAGTCGTCCATGTTTTGACCAGATCGTTCTGTCATGAATGGGGCTCGAGGGCAGACCCAAATGCACAACTCCAGAGATAAGTGGGCAGTACAGAGGTAACCTTTTTTCGGTACAAGGTCAGGGATCAGGCAGACATTCCAAACAAGCAGAGGTAATAGTAACGGCAGGCTTACGAGGGTAGTCAAGGAACAGGCGTGGGTCGTTACACGGAGAGCAGAAGTCAGTCAAACGGGAGTGCAGGAACGAGGCATCAAAGGCAACGATCTGGCGGAGGACTAGTCGTCCCCCGGGTCCTATATATACTGAGAGTAATCAGCCGGGACAAAATGCAGGTGTCCGCTGACTAATTGGCTGGCCACCCCCAGACTGGGCAGGAAGCCAGGAGCATGAGAATAATAGTGTCGTCAGAATGACATTTATTCGCCTAGTATGTCAGAAACATAAAAGGAATTTGTCTCGTGTAGTTGGAGCTGCAATCAAGGTTGTTAGTAATCTGGCAATAATGGATTTTTTTATTTTTTGGACAATTGTGTAAAGGATGTCCTCGAGCATTTTGAGCCGTTAGAATGCCTAATAGAGCAGTAGTCCAGTACAATGACCATTGGGCAAAGGGGATCAAGATCTCAAGGAATGTATGCAGTTTAAAGTGACTAGTCATGGGATAATCTGAGAAAATGTTGATTGTGCAAATCGTGCAGATGCTACTCGGTTGTCTTAGTTTGGGTAGCTTGCAATTCCTTGTGGGTGGGGGCAGGAGTACCGGCAATCCTTTCAGGAGTTTTGTCCATTGCAAGTTGAAATATGTCCATTTTTGTGGCATCACCAAACCAGACGTGTGATGGGGGTACACAGTACTGATTCGATTACGACTGTGTAGGAGTCCCTCGAGGGATTTGTTTTAGAGAACAAGCAAGAAGTGATGTACAGGGCAGTAGTGCACTCAAGTGGTCTCGTATGTTTGTACTAGTTTTACCAGCTGGAAGGTGGCTCGGTCTTCCTTCGTGTTAGCCAAAATGCCGGCTTGTTTTATTGCTGGATGTTGCTCGGACACTTGCGAGGAAGGATTCACTCTTCATATGTTACCAAAAGACCCGGTTCTTCGTGAAAAATGGATTGCACAGGTGCAAAGGACGAGACCTTTGTGGGTTCCAAATTACAGGTAGGTGTGTATGCAGCTAGTAAAAAAAACAATAGTTGGGGGGGGGCGTAATCCGTAAATCAGAGGTGCTAAATGTGTAAATGTGTATATCGGAAGGCTTCCGTGCAGCAGCCGCTGAAGGACGGCCTCTGCAGGTCTTTTGGATCGCTGCAGGCCTTGAAAACACGTCTTCGGGCAGGTGGCTCGTTGCCCTGCCGGGCCATGGTAGCCCATCTCCATCGCAGAGGTGGATTGGGCGGGGAGGCGGTTTGGCTGTGGCGTCGTCGTTGCTTGCAGGCGGCGTTGTTTTAATCATTTCCATGGAGGTGGATCAGGCGAGGAGGTGGTTTGACCGCATGCGGTTTGGCTGTGCTCCGCATATTCACTAAATATGGCTCGAAACGATAGGTTAATATTGCCACGGTCACTTCACTCAGTTGTGAGATGTTCTCTTCTTCGAAAAGAGCTGCCATGTCAGAAGGGGCGTCTTCGTCTCCCATAGTAGGGGTCACAGCGTGTTTTCAATGGCGAATGTCCCAGTGTGATGTCACGGACAGAAGATGCAGCCAATTTGGTGACCACTTGGATGTCGAATGAGACATCCGTAACTTTGCGCATGAATGATGTGCTCTCCGCTCATATTTATTTTTTTGTATAGATATTAAAGTAAATAATGTGATATGTATTTTTCATTACAATATCTATTTTAGAATGTTTATAGGCATTACACCGGCTTTAAGGTCCTAAGACAATGTAATTCCCAAGAAGTTAAGTCTTGACAGTTGACACAATACAGTAAGACAGTGTGAGGGGCAGTTGTGATGAAGAATGCTTCATGAAGTCCTCAATCATCTTTATGTTCTTCAGCATAGTTTCGTTTAGCTCCAGGTTGACATTTTGATCATGACCAATCCCGAGTGTCATCAATGATAGTCTGGCACCTGATGGAAATGTAATGGTTCATCTGAAATCAGAAGAAAGGACTTTCAGCATTAGTGGGTTTAATTCTAATATACAACATCAGATCTTCATGAAGCTTCCTGGGTGGCATCGTCTGATCATCTAGTACGTGACAGAAATTGAATTTTTGAGTGATGATGAAGATATTTAAAAAAAATAAATAAATAAAATCAGATGTAATGACGGTCACAAAGCTGTTGTCATTCTGAAAAGGTACATCAGATTTTAGACTTACAGCCTTGTCATCCTTTGATCATCTGGTATTTAAAAGAATGGGTCTATTTGAGTAATTATGGGGATTTTCATCTTCACTCAAATCAGAGCTAGTGCCAGTAAAAAAAAAAAAAAAAAAAAAAAAAAGACTTTTGTTCTGGTACTGTGCAGCTGAAATTTCCTAGGCAGCAGGTTGGGATCATCTAGTACACAGGTGTCAAACTCAAGACCTGGGGGTCTGATCTGGCTGGCCATATCATTTCATGTGGCCCGCATAAACAAATGGTGTGTATTTGATGTTCTTTTGTAGCAAAAATTCTAATTAACCCCACTTTATAACATTTAGACACAAGAAGTATTTATAAAAAAAAATAAAGGAGTGATGTGTTGGTCCTTTGGATCATTTCCATCTGTATGAAACCTAAATGCTCCACGGTGGAGCAACTGTAAAGTATTGGCCTCACAGTTCTGAGGCCTGGGGCTCAATCCCAGCCCCACCTGTGTGGAGGTTTGGATGTTCTCCCTGTGCCTGGGTGGGTTTTCTTTGGGCACTCTGGTTTCATCCCACGTTCCAAAAACATGCAACATTTTAATGTAACCCATGAACAAAATTAGTTTGACACCCCTGGTCTAGTACCAGGAAAAAGTTGAACGTTTGAGTCACACAATAGCTTTTATTGTTATACTGTATGTTACACATCATTTTTTTTGTAAACTTCCTAGGTAGCATTGTAGGATGAACTAGTACCTGGTAGGAGTGGAGTGTTAGCATAATTCGGATTTTTTTTTAATGTCAAATGGGGGGAAAAAAGAGGTAATGATAGTCACAAAAGTGTTTTGTCCGGATACCATATGACTGATTTTTATGAAACTTCCTAGTTGACATTATGAGATGGTCTAATACCTGACAGAAGTCAAATATTTGAAGAACAGGGATTATTTTTAATGACAATTGGGTGGGTGGAGGGGGATAATGACAGTCATACAAGGGCTTTAAATTTGGAATACTCCATCAGAATACTCCCATTTGTCATACCAGGATTACAGTATTCATTACTTGACATGAATAAAACTGTGATTATTTTTAATGTGACTCTGAAAATGCAGTTAAATTACAGTTATAGAGCTCCTTCATCCCAGCGTCCTAAGAAAGAACTTCCCGCGTGTTAATTAGTGCCTGAGGGATCATGTGATTGGTCGCTTACCATGCGTGACTTGCTCGCTTCAAATTTAGCACAGAAAAGAAAAACTTAATGCAAAAAGCTCGCAATTAATCATAGTGGGGGCATTTTCCTTTTCTTCATGATTATTAATTGCCGTTTACAGCACGGCGGGGTCACTGCGCCTCACTAAAATATTTACGCCGTAAACAGTGTGAATGATGAGGGCACCGACGGGGGTGGGCGTGGGGGATGTGTGGCAGTGCTTTATTTTCCAAAATGAGCCGAGTGGCCGGATGGAAATGAGACGCTCGCTGCCGTCACGTGACGACAACCGATGATCAATCGGCGACTCCTTGTCAGCGGGTACGATATGGGGAGCGGTCAGCGACTCTTCTGATCATGCCCGCTTCCTGTTAAGCTGTTACCGTGGTAACCCATCCGAGATTTTTGTTGCCCAGTGTGATGGCAAATGTGTTTGTGCTTTTATTTCGCTTCCATTACTTTAACACTGTTTATTTCCGCGCGAGCATGATGGCATTATTGTTATTACTATAAATATTATTTGTCTATGCATTAGCGTTTTTGCCACAAATGCACAGAAATATTGTGCTAAATTGCTCTGTGGCAAAACATGCGTGCCAACTCGACGGCATTAATCTTAATCACCTTTGTTTCCATGACAACGTTTGCACGCCAGCATTGCAGAGTTAGTTTAATCCTATATTTCCAGATTTAAATTCATCGTTAATTTTTTGTTCGATTGCACAATGCTTCACCTCCAAGTCAAAGACAGTACTGATCTGACATACATTTCTGTTTCTCTAAAATGTGTCCTTGAAGTTCATCAGAAATATGAGTACTTATAGCTAATAATAGATGTAATTGCACACAGGAAATTATCCATATATTTTTTTGTAATTTTGCCCCAAGAGATCTAATATACTAGTGTATACAGCATATTCCAATACACCATTGTGCTAATGAGTTATTTTTAATTGGAAAAAAGGTTATGAACAGCTTCACTTTGGATGGCTGCTCTCTGGCGTATCATGGTGACAGCTGTTTCTGGTACCTTACGGGAAGAAACAGTCAATAATAATTTGCATGTTTTGTAATGTTATTTTTCAAGCTTTCATGTCTGAAGATATGGTTGATGTAATGATAGCAGCTCCCCCTTGACAGAAAATGGGACTCTAGACAGGTCCACTACAATAAAAAAAAAGAATCCCTGGCTCCCACTCAGGTAGTTTATTTCAACTCAGATGTCACATTTCGGAATAAAATACCTAAATATAAATAAATTTACAGTATGTTACTGGCATTGCCCCTGATTTCTGACTGATGTGAACAAAACAAAAAAAAAAAAAAAGACTCAATCTCTCAGCTATTCTACTTCTGTGAGGTATGAGACTATCCTAGGATACCATTCAGGAAGTATAAACCTAAATTTGATGTTGTAATTCAGAATAAACCTTTAACAACTCTGCAAGAGACTCTCGTTAACTAATTTCAAATCGACGTTCGATATATGAATATTTATTAATTCATTATACAGACAGTGAAAAGCTGAGTGCCAATGTTCTTATGTTAAAACAAAGTGTATATTGTGTTTTTTTCCAGTGGGCTGGAGTGGATTACTTGGATTTCAATTCATTTCAATGGGGAAATATGATTTGAGAAATGTTTTGAGATAGCGTGACCGCCGAATGAGTTAAATTTGTATGTCAAGGCACCACTCAAAATCAATTATAAGTCTCCAATATATAGTGGCGAGAACATGGTGAAAAAAAATAAAGCCACACCTCTTGTTTTGAAAATTGTCGTGTAAGTCCTTGCTCTTTTTCTGACAAACACGCTCAACACATGCTAAAGAGTGCCGAGACGTTTGCTGTAATGATCTCCCGCTGTGCTCAGACTGCTTGTGACTACGCGTGTCAGCGCTGAGACGCTGCCAGTGTCGTGCATCAACAACGCTGTCGGAGGTAGCAAAGAACTCATCGAACAACTTAATGTGTTATTACAATAATTTTACATATCATTAGAAGAACTTGATGCATTATCAAAACGAAAAGGGAATTTGATTATCACTGGAAAGACATCATTGATTGTGACAATGTCCACAACCCAAATTGACTGACAAATCAACAGCCAAACTTACCGCTGCAGCCAATTAAAACTGACTATCTTGAGTATTTTCAACATGAGTTATTAAAGTCCTTACATAAATGAATATTAATTATTAACAATAGCATATGATTAAAGGTCATATGACTTATCAAACCGGTCGTCTTTTGCATTAATCAGTAACCAAGCAATAGCTTTCTTTCAAAAAGGTTGCTGCCTTATGCTCCAACTGTTCTCCGCACACTCTCTGCGATTGTTTCACTTGCAGACTGACTACCGAGCGACGAATGAATAATTAAACGTGGGCTTTGTCATCTGATTAGCATGTCCCATCGCACCACCTCGGCCCTAAAAAGCGTCGTTCCCGACATGGAGCTGCAGATGAAAGAGTTAAATGAGCAAATGTCCTCATTCCAAAACGAGATTTTATGCAGCAGCCGTGGCAGAGGCACTACGACTCCGCTCCGAGTCGTTCAAAGTGTCATCCATCTTTTATGGAGCCCACACTGAGATTTGTTTTGTTGACGGCCCGTCCTTCCTCGTATCCTCTCGCTCTCCCGTCTCACCGAGATGCTGATCTCTTTCATCCGCACTTGATCTTTTTCCCTTTTATCACCACATCCCTGCTGTTTTTTCCCCGCTACCCTTCTGACATCCCTCATGCTTGTCGAGTCTCTTTTCCCTTTTCTTCTCCTTCTTGGAGAGAAGGCTTCTGACTTGAAAGGAGGCCATATTGGTTGGTCATTTCATTAGGTAACGATTCCCCTTTTCCCACTCCCACAGCCAGCGCAACACTCTTGAGAAGCTGGCGGGACATAGATTATGGAATGTATTTATGAACTATAACCCGACTGTGACAGGCCAGAATCTTACTGTGACAGGAAAAGTTCTGACTGTGATTGGTAAAATTCAGACCCCAATGGTCCAAAGTCTTGCTGTGACAGGTTAAAGTCTGAAATACCTTTAGACACACATTGTCTGGCCTGAATGTGATGGGCCAAAATCTGAACACCTTCCTTAAGGGCACATTTTCTGACAGAATTAACTGTAGTCTTATGGCGACTAAAATTAGCCTGTGATGAAACTAAATCTGACCATTATGGGCCCAAATTTGATCAGCCTGGAGATGGACACATTCACTGACAGAAATTCTCAACTGTAATGGGCCAAAATCTGACTGTGACAGACCATAATCTGACTGACTGGTCAAAGTCTGCTATGACAGCCTGAAATTTGAATAGCTTGCCTAAAGACACATTTTCTGAAAGAATGAACTGTGGTTCAACTGTGACAAGCCAAAATCTGACCCTGAGGAGAAATGCAACTGTGATGCTTCAAAATCTTTGTGACAAGCAAAAATCTGGATATTATGGGCCAAAATCCGATGACTGTGAGAGGCTGAAATCTGAATAGCTTGCTTAAAAGACATTTTATGACAGGATGAACTATAGCCTGACTGTGAAGGGTCAAAATCTGATTGTGACAGACCAAAATAGATGGGTGGACTGTAATCTGATGGTGACCATAATCATCTTGCTGTAAGGACAAATTCTTTGACAGCACTTTTGACTGTGATGCCTCAGTCACTGGCCAACATCTGGTATGGTGGGTTGAATTTGGAAGTACTTATTAAAAGACACATTTTGTGACAGAATGATCTGTGGCCCGACTGTGGTGGGCTGTAATCTGACTGACATGCCAAAATGTTACTGTTGTAAGGCAAAATCTAAATATAATGCGGCAAAATTGATCAGGGTCCATGAAAACCTAACCGTGGCAGGCCAATATCAGCCTGAAAGCACATTTTCACCTAGAATGAATGTTGACATACGTTGTTAGGCCTAACTAATTAGTTATACTTGAGATGAAGTGAGAGTTGAGAGTCTGTCAAACTGTCCACTGGTTGCTTCGATTTTGGTTGGTAACGTTTTGGTCAGGTTCCGTCTCAGGAGATCTGAAGTCAGACAACATTGATTTGCATTTGGCTGTGTTTCCAGGCTCTTTGGTCAAATAAGATTGTCATATAAAAAACATTGACACAGACAGCAGCGTTCCACTAGCGGCATCTTTGTTGACTTTGGCCATCAGCTTGTTTCGAGCAACAACCCAGAATGACATTTTAATGTATGGAAGGGGCTTTTGTGGAACTATCTCAAACTCTGGTGCCTCGTTGCCATTGAAACGTTACAGTTATCCAAAGAGGATCACAGTGGTACCTTGCCATAATATAGAAGATTAAGAGATTTTGTGGCATCTGTAAGCAGTTGTAAACCTTTTGGGAGGCATCAATTTCATTCAGATTTTTGATATTTGTGACATGTCCTGTGTGGTATTAAAATATAAGAGAACAGAAAGAAACTTTTTAAAAATGTAATTCCTATATGTACTGCAGTATTAGTGTGTTGGATGTGTGCCTTTAAGGGGCATAGCCTCGCAGGTGATATCAAAAGCTGGTGTGACATTAGCCGGTTAGTCTGCATGGGAGTTTCTTGGAGTGCGTTCCTCCCAACTTCAACGGTATTCTTATTTCATATTTTTGTGTTTGATTGTTAGTGTTCAGCAAATGGCTGAAAGTGCATCATGACTGTGGCTCTCCTCGCCAACCTGCGAGGGCGGACACTACATTAATGGATTTCTTGTCATTCATACTCATCTGAATCCAACTTTACTGTTTACTGTCACAGATGAACATATTCATCAAGCTTGTTTGTATACCTTGTTTAGCAATGGCAACAGGGATTCTTTACACAATAATGGACATCAAACCAAAGGTTAGTTGGGGGTGCGAAACGGTCAGACTCCCTAGAGAAACTAATCATCATGTATCACACCTATTGCCCATTCAATATTATGTCCAGTTTCCAATATAAAATGTCCACTATATCCACCGCATTTGTGCAATAAATGAGCAGGTTTTGCAAGTCGACGCGTGACTGCATATCACATCGCGATTGAACACTGTGCTCGATCGGCCCCAGCGATGTAATTGGCGCAAAGGCGTGAAAAACGAGCATCTGTCCTCCGAAGCTCATGTTTATGGGAATCGTGCATTAGCCAGAGCAATCCCTGAATGATGGAGAAAGCCATTAAAGCAGTCATAAAATTGCAAATGCCTCCCTCCAATGTTTTCCCGCCGCGTGCGACAGGCGATACCATCCCCGACACAGGTTTCTGTATCCAATTCCCCTCCCACCTGCCCCACTGCGTCACCGGAACACTCGGCCAGATCCATCTTTTTCAATTACAGCACGAAAGGAGAAGAGCCCCCTTGCTTCGTGCCTTCAGGGAGAAAAGGACTTTTTAGCCAGCATTAGAATGTATTGCCGCCACCCCGTATTAAAGCGCAATCTGTCGGATTAATCGGCCGTTGGCCCTCCCGGGAATCCCGCGCGGAAGAACATGCCGAGACGTGACTGCTGGCCACTACGTTTAAGAAGTTGACATCATTGTGGATTTGATCAATTTTGTCCTAAAATAATTGCAGAAGTAGCTGTTATGTGCCAATAATCATGAAATAACTGGCGAATGTGAGTGTACAGTTAGCATTCTCATGTCAAAGCTATAAACGAAGCAGAACCAGAATGTAATCGCACGCACACAGTGTCTATAGTTTCTGATAATTGGCAGATGAAGACAATCTAAAACATCATGTGTTAACAGTTAACACCTATGAGGTGCTGCAGTGTATTTATGAAAAATTGTAAATTTAAGGTTCAGGAAAAATGCTTTCTACATTAGGTTTATTGGTTTGCACATCTGGTGGCACAGTGGTGCAGCTGTAGAGTGTTGGCCTCACAGTTCTGAGGGCGGGGTTCAAATCTCGGCCCCGCCTGTTTGGCATTTGCATGTTCACCCCGTGCCTGCGTGGGTTTTCTCTGGCCACTCCGGTTTCCTCCCATATCCCCAAAACATGCATTAATTGGAGACTCTAAATTGCCCCTAGGTGTGATTGTGAATGTGACTGTCTGTCTCCATGTGCCCTGCGATTGGCTGGCAACTAGTTCATTGTGTACCCCACCTTCTGCCCGATGACAGCTGGGATTGGCTCCAGCACTCCCGTGACCCTCATGAGGATAAGCAGTGCATAAAATGGATGGATGGGTTAGCACATATGTTGCACAGCTCTGAGGACCTGGGTTCAAACGCGCCCTTGGCTTTGTTGAGTTTGTGTGTTCTTCCTGGCGCCTGTGTGGGTTTTATCTGGGTATTCCGGTTTCCACCCACATGCCAAAAATGGGTGGTTCATTGAGAACTCTAAATTGTCCGTAGGTGTAAGTGTGAAGTATTGTTTAGAGGTACCCTGCAATTGCATGGAGACCAGTTCGGGCTACACCCCGCTGAAGATAGCTGGGAAAGGCGTGTGTGTGGGAAAGCCAAGTCAGGCTCAGCGATAAGAAAAATGGATGAATGAATCAATGATATTATACTATTAGCTTCTGATAAACAATACAAACCATAACATAGTAACAATCAAATTTGTAATGTGATATCTTCTTTTTTCACAACCCATGTCTGGACTACACAAAATAACATGAAAGTCCATGGCTAATTAGAGCTGCAGTGTTTGTGGATGACCAGATTAGCCCAGAGTTTCTGATAAAATGCACATAAGCACACAATACACTGTTATCCAGAAATGAATACACTACAGCAGGAAAAACCCATTCGAATAAAAAGACATTCTCCCAACCTTTGTAAAATGTATTATTCTAAAAAAAAAAAATACTTCACCAGTGGTTAACTACAGGCAATACGATTTCATAGATGCGATCATTTGAGTATGTAAACACAATTCATGCAGGTTTCTAGAAATAAAGTGTGGCATTTTGATATTTATCAGTGCCTGTTCTTGTTTAGTTTTTGTTGATAATTATTTTGAAATTATAAGGTTGGGCACACATACAAATATTAAGGCTCAATGTAAGCATGTTCTAGCCGTCGTGATCACAGTTAGCAACAGCCCTATCATCAGATGTCTGTACTGACAATCCTGAGGATTAGCCTAACCCTGTAGTGGGTAGTGTGTTCAGGGTCATGTTTCTTGTCCAATCTGCTACAATAGCCGTCACGGGGGAGCAATTGTAATTGTTAAACCTGTCCAATATTGATACACTGATTGAACGATAGCTAATTAATGAGCTGCAGTGATCATAATTTGAGCATTTTCAAATCCTTATGGTTGTCAACACTGTGTTGGACTTCCCCCGAGAAATCACTGTGCCGGTCAAATAATCCTTGTCCTGCAACTTGGTGAAGCAGCATGTGGTTCTTTAACAGCTGTTCTTTGAGTATGAGGGTACGTTGATGAAATTTCTTTGCAATAGCCTAATGATTGGAAATGATTGTGTTCAACCTCAGAGGGTGTGTTGTATTTTGAGCTGGCAGACAGGAAAGTGTGACTTGAAAGGTTAGCGCGATGCTGCGCTACCTGTCTCCCATCACCCCCGGTGGAGAGCTATAATCAATTGTGTGTGCGCCCCGAGTGTTGTTGTGTGTGATCCCGGCGACTTCCTGTTGTGAAGGACGATTGGAAACACCGGGACATGTGTGAGTAATGGGCTAGGGCTTACTCTTCCTTAACTCGCCTTCTCCATCACGCAAGGCATACTCCCCCCCCCCAAACTGGTGACAGGAGTCCAGGCTGGGGTATTTGTGTTGTTTGATGTTTGCTTTACTGTATCTCCGACTTCTCATTTGCTAATATCGTTGGCTTCATGCACCACACCTCGCTGATCAGCTTGGTGGTTTCCTCGTCTAGCACTCAGGATGCTCCAGACCCAATGTAGGAAGGAAATTACATTTTCCCTGAGGGTCGGCAGCCGGGGTCCCCCGCTCACAAGGCAGATTGAAAAAGTGAGGAAACGTGTCCCGAATCAGAGAGGTGACCTATCCTCGATTGTTTTGCCGATTAAAAGTCCCTGTTTGTCATTCTTTTCATTCGTCACGGTGCGGTGAAAGATTTTAGCTGTAAAGCGCAACTGAGTACAGGAGCCTCATGGGAGTCATGGGGGGAGGGGAGGTGTCTCCGTGGCAACATGGTGAGCTCTGAGGCTCGTACCTGCTATCTAACTTCACTGCTATCCTCCACCTACACGTCATGATGGAAACAAAACATTCTGGCATTCAGAATATGTCATCTGTGTTGTATCTCAAGATTTTTTTTCTAGGTATAATCATGATAGATGTGTGCCAAATTTCATGTTGCTGAGCTGACCTGCCAAAAATCCCGAGTTGTTTTATGGGTTTTATATTCTCGTCTTCAGAGGGCCCAAAAACACACACCTTAAAATTTTGCTTCAAACCAAAATATTGGCCTTTTTGAGTATTTTAGGGCACGGCTTTTGCAGAACCTTTTTGTGAATTTACTCATGATAGAATCTATATTGAATCTAATTTCAAGTTGCTCAGTCAAACTAGCATTGGGGATTGCATTTTTCTTAAAAATGTGGGGTAATTTCACAACTACAGCTTAATGCTTCCAGTCCTGTAGGTGGCAGTAATGGTTATAATAAAACGGTTGCCAACTTTTCCACTTGCTTTAAACTTTGAAATGGTGTTACATGACTTACAAAACTTGATTTATAGCATGCAGTCATTTCAGTGCAATTTCATGACAGTAATATTGAATCCTCTCTATTATGCTGTCATTATATCACTCCATAAACAGCGCCTCGCTTAAATCCCTCTCCGCTCTCTGACCTCTGCCAAGGTTACTCTGGTGCTGTTCAGTATATAACTTTACAGGGAACGAATGCTCCTCTGTTTCCTGTGAATGTAACTTCTTTTGTGCGATTTGTGATGTCGCGGTGAGGGCGATTTGGCTCATAACCACCAATTGTGCAGGCGAACAAAACGAGTGTCCCCAGTGATGACTTTCACAGAGTAAAATATTTCCCGTGTTGGAAAGGGCAGCTGTAGACAGCATCCTTAACAAAGCAATCAAAAGCACTTCATTGTGTCATCCGTAACAACAGCCGATGATTGTTTTTTTCCTCTCGCTGGGCCTCTCGCATAGCATACGCCAGTGTTGACGAGCGCCACCCAAACCTCCATTGCGGCAGCCATTTTTCCAGCGTTGGGAAGTACTAAAGCTCCAATACGTCTTAGTTTACTAGAGTACATTTTGGTAGGTACAGTGGTACCTTGTCTTGCGAGTTTATTTGCCCTAAGCTCGAATCCCAACTTACTGCTTTACCAAATACACAAATTACTGAGTGAAATTCCACTTGTCTGGTATTAGTCAACAATTTTTCAAAATAGAGACTTCAAGATGGGTATTGCCACTTCATTGAAGTTCACTGCAAACCAAACCAAAAAAATAAACAAAAAACCGAGGATTGCACATTGTGTGTTTAAAACCATTTCTCAACTTTGCCTTCAAGCTTAATGGTCATAGACAATGAAAAACACCATAGACATTTTTTGTTTATGCCTCTTGTTTTAAACATCCATCCATCCATTTTCTGAGCCACTGTATCCTCACAAGGGTCGCGGGGAGTGCTGGAGCCTATCCCAGCTGTCAACGGGCAGGAAGCGGGCTCCACCCTGAACTGGTTGCCAGCCAATTGTAGGGAACATGGAGACAGACAACAGTCACACTCACAAACTCAAAATCACACCTAGCACCAATTTAGAGTGTCCAATTAATGTTGAATGTTTTTGGAATCTGGGAGGAAACCGGAGTACCCGGAGGAAACCCGCGCAGGCACGGGGAGGACATGCAGGCGGGTCTGGGATTGAACCCGGGACCTCAGAACTGTGAGGCCAACGCTTTATCCATCGTGCCGTCCTGTTTTAAACATCTTTTTTTTTTTTTTCAACAGAATACGGGAGCTGCACATTTTCAGTTTGGTAATAATCTTCAAGTTAACTCCTGAGGGAGACACGCCTACATTTGTTCTTATCTTAGATTTTTACAATATACCTCCTCTCCTCAAATTAGAACTATTTGAACACAAACACTGCAGCAAGCTGTAAACAGAAGAAAACAAATTGTATTAGTGCCACTTAATGAGTCACAGTTGTCTTCATCTTCCAATCTTCATTTGTCTGTATGACTGAAAAACATAGGAGTCGCAATAAATTATAACACACAAACTTTAAATCATCCATCCATTTTCTGAGCTGCTTATCCTCACAAGTTCGGAGGAGTGCTGGAGCATATTTCAGCTATTGGTGGGCAGTTTAATTCCATTGTTTAGTTTTATTTATTTATTTTCAGTTAGTTATTTCTAGTTGGAATAGACATTTCCATGAATTCAATAATAGCCACATAATATTCATGTCCTCCTGGCTTTCTTTTGAGCTTCACATTTGTTCATTGAAGCAAAATGTTTTTGGGGAATAAGAGTTGTGTGAAAAGTATTGTCCGGCTAAGATGACAAGCTCACCCAGCGGAGTAAGGAAGACGACGAGTGCAACAACAAGCTCTTCTCCAGACGTGCACTTATGTTTAATTAATGGACGCTTCAAGAAGCGCAGGCCAGCTTCATCCGTTAGTGAGATAGTCCGACAGGAGCTCCCTTAATTGGTATGGTGGGCGAGCTTGGGTGCTCTTGTGGGTGTGGAGAGTAGAGTGTGGTGGGGGACAATTGAGTTTCGCAGGTGGGTGTTGTGATGAGGTTCACATTTTTCACGGGAGAAACCGTGAATACCTGGCGGCAAGATAACGAGGCGAGAAAACGGGGAAAATGAATGGAGCATGGATCAACTGATACTCGAATGGTCATCAGTCATTTCAGTGGACAGCTCTTCAAAAACGTTTTTCTCCAACAGGTCTTGATGTTGAGGTTTTGCATCAGTCACTACGGAGTACACTACAGCTATTTAAGAGTATTTTCTTCCATTTGAATGAATTTAATGCTGTGCATCAATCACAACAGACGACAGGCATTCAAAAGTACAGGATGTCCTATCAGTCTTTTTTATTTTACCTGTATGGAGACTTATGGGACACCATGCAGTTTCTTCTCCGTGCATGAATAAAATTAATGCATCAGTCACTACAGTGGACAGCAATTAAAAAATCTGCTTTGTTCTACAAACATTTGTAAACGCTTTAGTCAAAGTAGTGTCTCAGTTACTACAGAGAACAGCTATTCAAATTTTTCTCTCATAAGCATGAGTCAAAGTTTCAAATGGGCCTCCTCAGTGTTCAGCTATTCATAATAATTTGCTCCTATACAAATAAGAAAAAGTTGCACATCAGTCACTACTGTGGAGCTAGTAAAAAATTGTCATGCAAGGATCAGTTTCACATCAGTTACTACACTGCACAGCTATTTTTTTTGAGCCAAAGTTGTGCATCAGTCACTATAAATGACAGCTATTCAAATTCATTTCTTCAATATGAATGATGAAAAGTTTTGCATCAATCACTACAGTGGGCAGTCATTAAAATGTTTTCCTTTATATCTTTTATATGCATGAGTCAACATTACCTATCAATCACTGCAGTAGACAGCTAAAGTAGCATCTTTTACTTCAAGACTTTGTTGCACTTAGATCGCTGTAGTGACTGATGTGCAACCTGGACATCAAGACTTACACTTCCAGTTGCTATCGTGTTTTTGGTGATTTTTTTTTATTATCTACATTTATAACTGCTGACGAGCTGCACATAACGGCTAAAAGTTTTGTCTTTCCCTTAGATTTTCATTACATCTTTTACACTTAAACAGCACAGTATAGGATGGCAGCGGTACAGTTGTCTACCGTAGTGACTGATGCTCAACTTTGACGTCAAGATAAGTGCACTTTTGGCTCTTTCTATAGCTGGTAGGATTTTTTTTTTGTCGGGGGGAAGAAAACCTGAGTCTAAATGTGAAGGGGAAAAAAAGCGGTTGTTATTCATCAGTTTTGCGGAGGGCAGCGGGTCAACACAAGTGAAGGTTCTGTCGGGAATGAAAAGATCCATTTGTACTTTAGGGAGTGAGGAAAAAAACGAAAAAGAAGCCGATTTGTGTGCTAAAGCATGAGACCTGCGTTCAGCCCCCATTTTAACTTGTCATCGACAATTTACTGGCGCAGATGGAATATTAAGTATGTTCTTTTTCAAAAGGAGGGAAAAAAGCACAGCAAAAAGGGAATTAATCCGCTTGGCTTCTTTATTTTGATTTTTTTTTTTTTTTGCTCCGCTTCCTCCTCGCAGACAAGCCAATTCCTAATCCCAATTCATCTAATTGTACCTCAGAGTGCTAATAAATATTGTTATGAATTATTCAGGCACAGAGTGTGCTGATGACACAGTGAGTGGAATTCAAAGCACTTGAAACTGGAAATGGGGAGGGGAAAAATGTGTATTAAATTCCATCGGAATTAAAAAAAAAACTGGAAGCGCAGAGGGGGCAGCATGATGAGTGAGTGGTTATGTCTGCCTCACAGTTCTGAGGTTCAGGGTTCTAATGACTTTCTTTGTGAAGTTTAGCATTTTCCTCCCACATTCTAAAAACATGGAAGGATAGCTTTAACGAAAACACTCATTGGCTACAGCTGCTAAACTCTCCTATCTCCTTGTGAAAATCTTCCTTTTGTTGCTGTATGTAACTCCAGATTGAATTATATTTAGGACAAAATATATATTCCGTTTTGTTTTACTCACATTTAGTCAACTAAAATAGTTACTGCCCTGCTGATCTTTTTATCATCGTAATCATGGTTTGCTGAGTGCAGAATGATTACTGTTGTTGTTTACATGATCCTTTCATTCTGTTTTTACTCGAGTTCAAATGACAGTTTTGTCTAATGTGCCAAATCATCAGAACACAGTAAAAATCTTAATTCAGAGGATTTCTCATTTGTGCAAACACTGTGCTTATTACGGCTGCTGGATAGTTTGTGGGGTGTAATTATAATTAAATTAAACAATTAAATTGCAATTAAACAATTTTAAATGTTGGATACATTATATTATGGTCCCTGACATGAGGGGGGGGGGGAAATTACAGTGAAGAAAATAAGTATTTGAACACCCTGCTATATTGCAAGTTCTCCCACTTAGAAATATTGGAGGGGTCTGAAATTTTCATCGTAGGTGCATGTCCACTGTGAGAGAGATAATCTAAAAAGTAGTAGTAAATCACAATGTATGATTTTTTTAATGATTTATTTGTGTGATACAGCTGCAAATACGTATTTGAACACCTGTCTATCAGCTAGAATTCTGACCCTCAAAGACCTGTTAGTCCGCCTTTAAAAGTCCACCTCCACTCCATGTGTTACAGGTATCCTGAATCACATGCACCTGTGTGAGGTCCTTAGCTGCATAAAGACACTTGTCTACCCCGTACAATCAGTAAGACTCAAACTTGTAACATGGCCAAGACCAAAGAGCTGTCCAAAGACACCAGAGACAAAATTGTACAACTCCACACGGCTGGAAAGGGCTACGGAGAAATTGCCAAGCAGCTTGGTGAAAAAAGGTCCATTGTTGATGCAATCATTAGAAAATGGAAGAAGCTAAACATGACGGTCAACCTCAATCGGAGTGGAGCCCCATGCAAGATATCCTCTCGTGTGGTCTCAATGATCCTTAGAAAGGTGAGGAATAATCCCAGGACTACATGACAGGACTGTCAATGACCTGAAAAGAGCTAGGACCATCGTTTCCAAGGTGACTGTTGCTAATACACTAAGATGTCATGGTTTGAAATCATGTATGGCATGGAAGGTTACACTGCTTAAACCACCACATGCCAAGGTCTGTCTTAAGTTTGCCAATGACCATTTGGATTATACAGAGGAGTCATGGGAGAAGGTTTTTGTGGTCAGATGAGACCAAAATTGAACTTTACCACTAACTGTGTATGGAGGAAGACGAATCATGAGTTCCACCCCAAGAACATCATCCCTACTGTGAAGCATGGGGGTGTAGCGTCAGGCTTTGGGGGTGTTTTTCTGCACGTGGGACAGGACGACTCCACTGTATTAAGGAGAGGATGACCGCGGCCATGTATTGTGTGATTTTGGGGAAAAACCTCTTCTGGGGAACAACCTCTTTCCCTCAGTCAGAGCATTGAAGATGGGTCGTGGCTGGTTCTTTCGACATGACAATGACCCAAATTACACAGCCAGGAAAACCAAGGAATGGTTCCGTAACAAGCATATCAAGGTTCTAGCCAGTATCCAGACCTAAACCATTAGAAAATCTTTGGAGGGAGCTGAAACTCCGTGTTTCTCAGGAACAGCCCAGAAACATATCTGATCTTGAGAAGATCTGTGTGGAGGAGTGGGCCAAAATCCCTCATGTAGTGTGTGCAAACCTGGTGAACAAATACAAGAAACGTTTGACTTCTGTAATTGGGCTACTGTACCAAATATTAACATTGGTTTTCTCAGGTGTTCAAATACTTATTTGCAGCTGGATCACACAAAGAAATCGTTAAAAAAATCTGTCTCTCACAGTGGATATGCACCTACAATGGAAATTTCAGACCGCTCCATAAGTGGGAGAACTTGCAATATACCAGGGTGTTCAAATACTAATTTTCTTCACTGTATCCACCAAATATCCACCGTAGCCACCAAATAAATAACATACATTCAATATACTCATTTCATGGCCAGAAATGTGAATTTGTAGCCATGAAATGCGTTTGTCATGCACAAGAATTACTAATTTAGGGGTTTCATATGATTTGTAGGTGACACAGGGATGCAACTGGTTAGAACGTTGGCATCACAGTTCCGAGGATTGGCTTCAAATCCCGTCCCCGGCTCTGTGGAGTTTGTATGTTCTTCCCGTGACTGCCTGGGTTTCCCCCGAGCACTCTGGTTTCCTCCTACATCCCAAAAACATGCAACATTAATTGGACACTCTAAATTGCCTCCAAGTGTGATTGTGAGAGTGACTGTTCTGTCTTTATGTGCCCTGCGATTGCCTGGAACCTCGGCACACGGCGGCCGCCGGAGCTCACTCGTCAGACTCCGCGTCATTCCCGTCCGAAGAACCATCCGTGGTTGCCGGCCCTTAGCTCCCGGGGGCCTTTGTTTACGGGCTTATGTTGCGCGTAGGCCTCCGAGTAGTCAGACTGCGCATCTTCCGCCCGAAGAACCATCCGAATATTCAACATTAATTGCAGCCACAGGTTCAAATCTGTATGGAAGTATTCCTCCATCTTCCCGATCAACCAATACTGCTATTTCTTCATCAGATGAGGATAAATCCGAGAAATCAGAGCTGGGCATAATGGTGTCCCATCTAATCCAGCACTTGGAACGGCACGGTACACATCACATATTCCCACGTAGATCATGTGACTCACGAAAATCGCAGCGCCCTTTAAAGTTCGTAATTGTCGATAAAAATCTTCTCAAAACACTATTAAATGAGAGAGGATTTAACAAAGCATTGTCAAAATAGGGTACATATTACATGACATATTGGATACACTGTTCATGCAAGTACTGGATTTCCCCTTTAACAAAGTTATTTGGCTCACAACACAGAGACAACACAAGTGGCAGCACATCACATTTTTTTTCTAAATGAAGCCTATTCTTGTCATACCTAATTTAACACAAATTAATGTTTGTTTCATGACCACAAATTAGTGTTATCTTAAAACAATTGAATTTCATGATCTCAAGTTAGTATTTTTTGTACACTTTATATCTATCTTATAATTTGGTGAGTATTTTTCCCATGTGATATCTGGGGGTCCATAAATATATGATGCAATGTTACATGCATGAAAATGTCACCGCTGCACCTGCTGCTCGTTTAAATGAAACATTTTCATCCCGACTGTCTGTTTTCAAATGTTTCTCTGTGTTCGGCACAGCTGGAGGTTTTACAAGCAGCTTCATGGCAGCAGGTCCGCAGGGAGCGCCCGGGGATTAGGTTGCGCGGAGGCAGCTCCCAGCTCAGATCCCAGCACCGCTGAGTCCTGCTAATGGCCGCCGCTCAGACTGGGGCCTCATTAGGGCGAGAGTGACACCGGCAAACGCAGACGTGGGAAGCATGATTACATTCAAAGTTCACACGAGCTTTGGCCCTCCGTAATTCTCTGGGATCGACCCCTACGCAAACAGACAAAACATGCTAGGGCAGCCAAAACAAACACTTTAATTAGGACTGCTGATTATTTACAATCACAACAATCCAAGGAATGCCAAAACAAACAGATCCTAAATCCCCTAAATCTTGAACATGTCCTAACATAGAAGAACACGAAAATCCTGGCTCGCTGCTCTGTACTGAAACTCCAGGGGTCACACATGGGATGTGTGAGACTCTTGATGTGGTCCAGCACAAAGCCTTCAAAGGACTTCCTGACTACAGATGTCATGGCGACAGTCCTGTAGTCATTCAGACCTGAGATTGCAAGGGACTTGGAGGCTGGGATAATGGTGAAGTGTTTGAAACAGGATAATGTCTCGCACGGATTAGAAGCTCTATCGAAGATCTGTATGAAGACTGGACTTCACAGACTTTAAGATAGGATGGGGACACAAGGTATGTTTTGTTGTTTGAAGATATGTCTCACATCCTGTTTATGGATGGTCAATGCAGGAGAAGTAGTCAGAGTTGTGATGGGAGTTGATGGTGCAAGCATTCATCCATTTTCTGTTCCACTTACGCTAACTAGTGTCGTGGGTGTGCTAAAGCCTATCCTAGCTATCTTTGGGCAAGAGGCGGGGTACACCCTGAACTGGTTGCCAGGCAATCGCTGGGCACATATCAACAAATAATTATTCACACTCACATTCACACCGAAGACAACGTTGAACCTACCATGTGTTCTTGAAATGTGTGAGGAAGCTGGTAAAGGGAGGACATGCAAACTCTACATAGGCGGGACAGGGATTTGAACTACGGTACTCAGAACTCTGAGGCGTATGTGGTAACCAGAGGGTCACAGTGCTACCAGAAGCAAAATCACTTGTTGTGAAAATGCATTATACAGCTTGAAGGGTTTTCCAGAATTTTGAGGTGAACTTTGGGGGTGCATATTATACATGGGTCCGCATTATACACAAGAAATTATGGTAGACTTAACATCTCTTTTTCCAGCCGTGTTCTGCTTCAGAAAGCCGAAACAGATTCCCCCCACTCCCTGCACATGACAACATTATCTTGAATATTTCCACAAATAGTATGTTTAAAAACTGTAACTCATTGACATTGTTCCTCTGCAGTGTTGTAGCAAGCCTGTAAAAAAGCACCGTTGCTGCGTTGGTTGCCATGCCAACATCCACCTCCTGCCTCCTTGGCTTGTGTGACAGGCATCATGGGAAGACAATTTTCGGAAATATGAAAGTTATAAAAGAAATCTCTCAGTAATCAGATTACCACATGGGAGAGAAGGGGGGGTAAAAATACAGTATATCTTATTTTGACAAATTCCATGATGAATGCTACTTAAGCTGCACACACCGATGTCTGTGTGTGTGTGTGTGTGTGTGTTCAAAGACGATATTAAGCCAATCCATCACCCTTGCGTCTCCATTACTTATCCACAACACATCAATCATGTACACAGGAGACCTACACCCCATACTATACTTCAGCAAAGAAATGCACTAAGATCTGCTTATGAGACGATCATAGAAGCTAACGCTAATGTTAAAGCTCATACATCATGCAACGCCTAGCGTAGCATGTAAGTGTTAACGAGACACGAGGGCAGATTGGGCAAATTAGAACTTTATTTTTGCGTGTGACATTATCCTGGTGAACTTGTTGATCCATGCGACGCATCAGTGTCATCCGTGACAGTCAATGTGGCGTCAAGATGTTGTCTGGCAATGGCAAGTACCTTCAACTGTCAGACAGGTCTTCTGTTGGGCCTGGATGCTCACTTTTAATTGGGGAAGTGATTGAGCTGACACTCAACATTGTCTTTTATTCCTATTTTATTGTTTCCTGTGTTCGTTCACGCTTTCCAGTAAATCTTAATAAAGGATTAAATAATGAGATCAGACCTAAGCCAAGGCCAACCAGTCGTCATTTTGTTCAAAATTTGAGAATTGGAGAAAACCATTGACAAAATGTAAAGGATGAAATGACCTGGTTGACTTCTAAATTGTTCTCACTCATTCTGTTTTCCATTTAACTACAGTAATCCCTCACCGTATTCACATTTTTATAGGTCAGTGTCGTGCAGTTACTCGCCTGCACATCTCTGATACAGTTAGCTTTATTGGCTACATAATTTTAATGTAGCACCAATGACTCACATAAGGTCAAGTGGCCTCTTATACTTAGCAGAAAAGGAAACTTTGCAGATTGTCAAATCATACAATTGGTAAGACACAAAATTGCTTGAGGATACAAAAAATGCTGAGCGTGCCAGTGTTTCAAAACTTAAACCACAGTCAGTTTGCTTTTTTCTAATTCACAAAAACCTTGTTAGCCGGATGAACTGCTACTGGACAGGAACAAATGGAAGTAAAGAGCAACATTAAGCTTACTATTTTCTACAACTATTGTACTGTTGTTAAAAATCACCACAATGAATTCTGGGTTCCAACAATGCTTTTAGCTGACAAATTCCCAGGATCAACAGTGTGAGGAATGGATCCAATGCTTAAGCCAGGAGACTTCCCATTCATGCTATTGCCAATGGGCTGTTGTTCACGTAATTCAAACAGAGAATCCTACACCATCTGCTAGTCATTCATCCATCCATTTTCTGACCCGCTTATCCTGACAACGGTCACAGGATTGCTGGAGCCAATCCCAGCTTTTATCAGGCAAGAGTCGGGGTACACCCTGAACTGGTTGCCAGCCAATCGCAGGGCACATGGAGACAGACAACCATTGGCACACACATACACACCAAGAGGCAATTTAGTCTCCAAACAGCCTACCATGCATGTTTTTGGGATGCGGGAGGAAACCGAAGTACCTGGAGCAAACCCACGCTGGCAACGGGAGAACATGCCACCTCCACACAGACGAGCCCGGATTTCAACCTACAAAATGTGAGGTTGATGTGCTCACCGGATGGCTACCGTAAATCTTTTATATAATTGGCAGATGTGGTTTGTAAAGGGACTTGTCAAGAAAATGATTCTCACCTTTGTCCACTGACCTTGAATGTAGGAAGAACATTCAGGTGTAAGATCATCTTGCTAGCAGTACTAAACATGGCCACTAAGAGGCCTGTGTAACAGCTCCATCATCCGCAAACAGACCAAGACAAAAAGTAGTCATTCGCCGAGTTAAATTTGTTCATTCAAACAAGGTAGTGGTAAAATGGGCTGGCAGGTACACAGAGAATAATTGCACAGTGCAGTCCACATGTCGCTAGTGCGTGTCGCGACAGCTGAGCGCCGCAGCTGCTCGCTAAGCAGGAGAACATTTTGAAACGATGGACGAGCGGTCGCAGCGAGTGTCGGGATGTCGGTCTGCTCTGCAACTCATTAGTGAAGGTAGGAAGCTGGGCCAAACAGCTGCGGAACATTTTAATTCCCGCCCAAAAGCTTGAACGCCAGCTGCCCGCGCCGATCACTTCTAGCCTGACACCAACACTCACTGAATAATTCTGCGGTCCCGTCGCTTTCACCCTGCGACAGAGCGACTCCTCCCTCATTTCCCATGCCGCCAGGCTAATGTTGTCATGACGGGACCGCAGGCGTCCTTCTAAAAGAGTTGGGATTTCAGCTTTTGGCAGTTCAGTGATCATTACAATTACAATTACAGTTACTTTAGATCAGAAGTTCAAACAAGGATGTATTGAATTTCTGCTGAATTGTAGGAGTGTGCTTTGCAATGAACCTTGTCCTTCAATGAGATCAAAGTGTCAGGGCCAGAATTTCACTCATTTCATTAGTCCAGCGCTTGGGAATTTAATGATTTTGAGTATTTCAGCCATTTCGGGATTATTTCAGTTGTAAACTGACTTTTAAAACCAAATGTAATTAAAGGATAAAATTAAATTCTATGTCTGAGTTCTGAGGACAATGTTTCAAATCCCAGCCCTGCCTGTGTGGAGTTTTTATGTTCTCCCCGTGCCTGTGCAGGTTGTCCCTTTCCACTCCAGTTTCCTCCCACATTCCCAAATCATGCATTGATTGGAGAATCGAAATTCCACTTAGACCTGATTGTGAGTGTGAATGGATGTTTCTATGTGCCCTGTGATTGCTCGCAACAAGTTTAGGGTGTACCCTGCTAAATGCCCGAAGATATCGGAGATAGGCTTGAGCACTCCCACGACACTTGTGAGGATAGGCAGTTTAGATAATGCATGGATGGATACAATTCAATCCCCAAATTCCGAGAGGTGACTATTCATCTGTATCAATTATGTGATCCTAGAAGTTCATCCTTGTACAAGGTCAGGATTTTGGCCATTTTGGTGGTCTTGGGGCCATTATGAATGACCGTTGAACAGAAGGAGGAATTGAACTTCTACCCAACCATTTGTAGGGGTGAGCTTACTTTCACCCGAGTCATTATACGACATTGGGAAGAATTTTGATCGTTTTGGTAGTCAGTGGAAGGCTACAATTAGAAATCGTTTTTCTACAGAATGTCATACAAGCATTGTATAGAACAGGTTTGGGCAAAATATGGCCCGTGGCCCACATCCGGCTGTTGACATTTCAATTCAGCTTGCCAAAGATTGGTACAAAATTGCCTGAATCATACCAAAAGCATGACTACAATCATTGGACCTTGTCTGGTCCAGTGGTTCATTGAGTTGACCTTGGGTGTTCAGTTTCAATGCTTTCAATCACGTAAAGCACATTGAGTTACCTTGTGTATGAAAAATAACTTTGCTTGGCTTTGCTTACTCTGCTTCCGCTCTGAACACTTCTACCACTAGTTGTAGATGAAAAATAAATGTCAACAGTGAATCCAAGGCCGTGATTCTACTATTTTAAGAAACAAGTAAAGTATTGCATTTATTTCCTTGACAGAGTAACCAGTTGTTGTTTTGTTCAGCCAAGCGTGGTAGTAGGCTGCTGATACAAAGATTCATTTCCCTACCACTCACAAATCATTAAAACTTTGTGTATTGTGGAAGTATGGGATTTTCAAATCTGCAATGCACAGTGACTGTGCAATACATTGAACGTGTAGAGAAATGCACAATTTCACGATCACCAGACGATTTTTATATTCCTTTCTTTTTTTCCAAAAATAAAATTTAACTAAAGGCCGCAATGCATTGTTTGTCATCCCGATGTGTGCTCTCATATATTAGTCATGCAGGTTTAGGACCTTCTCACTGTAGGAGTTACAGTACTTAAATAATATTTACAATTCAAAGTGAGAACTTTCAACTTCATTGCAGTCCTGACTATGAGCTGGTGTAATGCGCTGCATGGCTGATGTCACCTCGGTAAACGCTTCTCCCCACCTTCAATCACCCACAGTATTGGTAGTTACAGAGTTGTGTAATCTTGTCACTTTTACTTGGTCTTCACATCAAACTTACGCTGGTGAGTGCAACGATGTGTATATGTCTGTTTGTATGCTCCCAATATCAAACGGCCACTTCCTTTCATGTTTTTGTTCACGCATGCACACAGATGCCCTCATGGAGCACAATTGGTATTGGTCCATCCGTCCGTCTATCTGTTTTGGGGTCTTTAGAGAAGTGTACTGAGAATAATGTTAACATAAAACAAAGACTGTTTGTTTTTTGTAAACCCTCCATCCATTTCCTGAGCTGCTTATCCTCACAAGGGTCGAAGGAGTACTGGAGCCTATCCCGGCTATATTCTGGCAGGTGGCGGGGTACACCCTGAACTGGTTGCCAGGGAATTGCAGGATTTTGTAAATTTAATTGCAATTTAACCTTGAACAAACATCGATCCATCCATTTTCTGAACCGCTTATCCTCACAGGGGTCGGGGGAGTGCAGGAATCAGGGTACACCCTGAACAGGTTGCCAGCCAATTGCAGGGCACATATTGACAGACAACAGTCGCACTCATAATCACACCTAAGGGGCAATGTAGAGTCTCCAATTAATGGATGTTTTTGCAATGTGGGAGGAAACCGGAGTGCCCAGAGAAAACCCATGCAGGCACGGGGAAAACACGCAAACTCGACAGAGGTGGGGATGGGATTTGAACCCGGTCCTCAGAACTATGAAGCCAATGCTCTAATCTGTTGCACCAGCGTGCCGCCCCTTGAAAAAACAATGTACAGAATTAAAGGTCAAGTGTCATCCCTATAAATATTCTAAAATAGATATTGTAATGAAAAATACATACATGTTTATACGAAAAAATAAATGTGAGCGGAGAGCGCGTCATCCATGCGCAAAGTTGCAGAAGTGTCATTCAACGACATCCAAGTGGTCGCCATATTGGCTGCATCGTCTGTCCATGACGTCACCGGACATTCGCCAATGAAAACACGCGTTGGACCCTACTATGGGAGACAAACACGCCCCTTCTGACACGGAACCTCTTTTCGAAAAGGAGAACATCACACAACCAAGTTAAGTTACCAGGGCAATATTACACGATTTTTTCGAGCCATATTCAGATGATATGCAATCACGGCCAAACCGCCTCCCCGTCCGATCCACTTCCGCGGCGGAGATGAGCCATCGCGGCTCATCGCAGCCGGCCAGTGTGGCTCATTTTCGGCGCCGAGGTGGCTTATCGTGGAGCCGAGCCGGGCTGCTTTAGGGGGTTGTTCTGAGCCGCCGCAGTACGCGTTGAACAACACCGTCAAGCCGATTCGTCGCACGCGGCAGAGTGAGGCATTGTCGGCTGCGCTCTTCAGATGGTGACGCGGAGTCTTCGCTGGCGAAGCTGCGCAGCAGCCCGACACCGTCCGACGCGCACATTGACACATTTAGCACGCCTGTCATACATACGGGATCTTTTGTTACGTTATGAGAGACCAATTACGTGGTCCGCCCCAAACTATTATTTTTTTAGTAGCTGTATACACATCTACCTGTCATTTGGAACCCACAAAGCTCTCGTCCTCTGCACCCGTGCAATCCATTTTTCACGATGAACCGGGTCTCTTGCAAACTTATGAAGGGTAAATCCATCCTCCCGAGTGTTCAAGCAATGTCCAGCAATGCAAGGAGCCGGCATTTTGGCTAACACGAAGGAACAACGAGCTACCTTGCCGTAGGTAAAACTAATGGAAGCTAACGAGTCGACATGAGGGCGGTCCTGTCCTGTACGTCACTTCCTGCTTGTTCCCAAAAACAATCCCTCGAGAGGATTTTCATGGCGGGAGTAACAAAAAGCTGTATACATCAAAATGATGTTTTGTGGTGAAAAAACGCATGGGTCCATGTCGGCTGCCGTTTTTTTTCATTAATAACATACTAAAAATCATGTATTTCATGACAGTGTCCCTTCAAGATAAAGCATTTACATTTTCAAAATTACAAACTATCCTAATACCTTTTTGAAAACATAAACAACAATTGAGAGTCACCAACAAATCTATGTAATTTTTTGTGAACACCATTGACAATCTTTTTGTACGTAGGCTTTTGTTAACAATTGGAATTTAGTCTTAACTGAACCAAATGCATCAATTTGGGAACATTAAAGAGTAAGTAACAAACATAAAAGGCTGAATGTTCATGACCAGCATAAATCTGGCAAGGTAGGTGATGTAAATCTTCTGGGAGGTTTTAGAATGGGTATTCTTAATTTTCACAGATGCGCACAAAATCAGCATATTAAAAAAAAAAGAGAGGTTGCGCTGTCAATTTTATCTAATATCTAATCTAAGTAGCTCCTCTCATTCGCTTTAAATGTAGCACACTCACAGTATTACATGGCGATATCTGTGTGCGGAAGAGGACAATGCGTAATCGCAGCGATCCATGCATGAGTGGAGCAATGAACTACTCCTAGCCGGTGTGGTCATTTATTTACATTGTGAGCGGACCCTCAATAAATGCAGAATGAACTAGTGATAACTTGTGGTGACTTAAATATGCCCGCGGACATAGCGTATTGATCCCGAGACTCGATGAAGGTTTGATGCTTGCTGTTCATGTATTTATAAATGGAAAATGTTCGATACCCACCACACGTCTGCGGAGTTCACTATTTTTCTGCCTGTACCCTGATCATCCATCCATCTGCTGTCTGAGCCATTTGTCCTCACAAAGGTCTCACAAGAGTGCTGGAGCCTATCCCAGCTACAGTATCTTCGGGCAGGAAACGGGGTACAGCCTGAACTGGTTGCCAGCCAATTGCAGGGCACATAGATACAAACAACCATTGGCACACACATACACACCAAGAGGCAATTTAGTCTCCAAACAGCCTACCATACATGTTTTTGGGATGCGAGAGGAAACCGAAGTACCCGGAGCAAACCCACGCTGGCAACAGGAGAACATGAAAACTCCACAGAGGCGAGGATGGGGTTTTATCCCGGTCTTCAGAACTGCGAGGCAAACGTTCTAACCAATTCATAACCAGGCTGCCTGCCCCGATCAAATTCACCAAAATTACCCCTGCTCTGATGGATTTACCGTAGACTGTCCAAGCAGCTATAAATTTAGACCGACTTTCTGCCACATTATTGTCCATCCACCAGGCTTATCTCAAAGGACTTGTCGCAGATCGTTCTGCGCAGTTAGCTGAGCACTTGCATGAAAAAAATCAAGATTCCTTAACATTTTCCCCCTATTACAGATTTGCTGTTGACTAAAATATAGCCCAACTTTTTAGAAACAATAAAGACAGGTAAGCATTTTGAAGACTTGAATGACTATTTGGAGTATTCAACAAAGCACATTTTGGGTAAATATTTGACTATTTAGTGTCGTAAACGAGTCGAATGGATTCTTTTTGTAATCCTTAGACATCTTGAAGTTCTTCGCCAGCCTAATTTACTTTTTCATCAACATTAAAAATATTTTTCTTAAATCAAACATACATTTTCTTTTTTGACCGCTTGAATTTCATGAGAGCCAGCAATGAAGACTGGGATTTTCCAAACAGGCCCTCAATCTTTGGCATGGTGACCACATTTTTCAGGTCAAAAGTTCCAATCTGTGGGAAACACTTTTTTCCCTCGAATCAGCTCGCCCGAGTGAAGCTGAAAGCAGTGTTACACAAGAAGTACTGAAAGATTGCATGGTGGCATTCCTCCGCAAGTTGGATCAGCGAGTAGGAGGGAGCTGCATGACTTTTCTACCGCTTCCCCGTCGCCTCCTACGGGCCCAATCGGGTCGACGACTGGTCATTAGAGAGACCTCTCCTGCTATGAGATTCACCCAAGCGGAATCAGATAATGGCGGTCGCGGGGGATGCTTCCTGTCCACACTTTGCCGCACTCCTGACATGCTTCTGGATAAAGTAGCTGTACTTTGCTGTTTTGAAATTGAGTTTGGAAAGGAAAGAAAAGAAAAGCCGAGAAGAAAATCTAATCCAAGCCAGTGACAGGCTAACCTGTTGTTAGGAGTCCAATTGGGGATGTACCTTTCTTACAAATGATCAGTAAATATTTTTTTCTGTTCCCCTTCCTGCTCCATACACAGCATCCATAAAATTAATAGACACATTCTTTCGGACTCCTCATACTATAAAACAACTAAAATAAGACTTAGAGAGACAAACCATCCATCCATTTTTCTGAGCCACTTATCCTCACAAGGGGTGCATGAGTGCTAGAGCCTATCCCAGCTGTCAACGCGCAGGAGATTGGGCAGGTAAGTCCAAAACAAAGCAACATTACTATCTAAATGGAGTTGTTACTCATTACAGTGGTTTACAGAGCTGATCCTCTTCCTCACCTAACTGTTGAAAAACCTACTTCACAAATCTATCAGTGGTAGGTACAGGTTGGCTATATTGTGTTTTTTTTGTTTAGTATTGATGATTTCTATAATTGTGAAGTGAGTGCAAGTATTAAAAGCTGGACTAAAGTCCCCACTGAAGGGTGTGGGTACCATATTCATGGCCCTGCCACTGAGTTTTAAGGTATATAGTATAACCTCTGGTGGTGGCAGACACAAGCTGTGCAAACAATCCGGCGCGGTGCGCACTCATCCCCCACATGCACCGACCTGCCGGCAGATTTACAGCCGAGACTCCCTTGCCTCGGATTTGATTTTTTTTTTTTTGTTCCGTTGTTCATCATTTTTCAATTTTTCAGGCCCGCACACTCGGCAGCCATAACTCAGGACACCTTGTCGTCTGGCTGGCCCCCTCTGGGATGACGAATAAAGGGTCTGTTTTTGCTTAAGGGGGATTGAGGTGTTTCTACACAAAGCATTCACCTCCCTTGTCCGTGGTAGTTGATAAGCGGGTGGGAATCAAGGGCACGCAGCGAGAAAAATGACCTACAGTTGTGGGTCATTATCACCACGGGTGGGAAACGTCCAGTAACTCACGATATCATCCTTCCGTCCACTATCTGAGCAGCTTATCCTCACAAGTGTCGCAGGACTGCTGGAGCCTATCCCACCGATCTACAGGTGGGAGATGGGCTACACCATGAACTGATTGCCAGCCAATCGCAGGGCACATAGAAACAGCAATTTGCACACACAATCACACTTATGGGCAATTTAAAGTCTTCAATCAATGCTCATGATATGACCACCCTATTTTCACAATGATAATGGCAGGATCCCCTTAAGTCATAACAAGCCATAGGGTGTGTAGTTGCTTTATTTTAAGCTATATCTTTCGTTTTATACTCAGTCATGACAAGCAGTATGGCAAATACTGTAATTTCTTTGCATCAGAGTTGGGTTTATGCCTGTTCAGAACAAACAGTAAAGTGTATACAGTGTGCCTTGCCCATTTGCGGTTCACCATTCGCGGCCCCGCATATTTGCGGATTTTGCGCTCCAAGTATTTTTTTTTTTTTTAATGTAATAGATTTTCACTCTCGTAGAGGTCTTAAATTCTCTTCTAAATAGACAAGGTGCCACATTAGACAATGTATTGCACCTTATGCACACAGTGTTGTAATATTTGCAAATGTTGTTGTCTGACGTGTCCTACAAAGAACACTTAAATAAACTGGTTACCTTTTCAAAATGTATGCTAGCGCATGTTTTTGCGTTCACGTAAGGTACCATATGATGGTGCTCATGAGGCAGTGAGGAAGAATTGCATTTCACATTGGTAAGCAGAAGAAGCTTACATTTCCCCGCACCGGCAATACTGATGATGTTGTACACACTCACGGTGTCACATTAAAACTAAAATTATCATATGACAACAAACAGAACAGAATAACAAGCAAATAATAAAACAGAAAAGAATGACTCAGAAAATAATTGACACAAAGCATGCACTTTAAACTATTTACATCCTCCCAGCTTTACTTGCTTTAGTTTAAGGCATAAGCACTAAGTTGTACAGTTTTTTTTTTTTTTTTTACATTAACCACGTGTTGCACATTTGATTTACATTCATAGTATTGTGTAAAGTTTATGTATATTAGGCCATAAAAAGCAGAAAGGTGTGTAAGTGTTTTAAGTTGAAATACTAGGGTGGGAATATAGTTGATTTACATTTAGTCATCAGTGAGATGCGTATTTGCTTTACATTAACTGTGTGGATGGGCGGGTGTCAGCCATGTTATCGGTGAGGAGTGCCGAGAGTCTCGGATTTGAGGAGAACACTCTTTAAGGCCTGGCATCTACTTGCAGGACCGCCTCATCCTTCAACGTCCCGCTGGCTGCATCCCCTCCTCCACCTCTTCATCCTCTCCTCCTCTTCATCAGTGCTCCTCTATTTCCGTCTCCTCCATCTGTGTCTTGCCATCCTTCCTTCCCTCCCGCAGATGCGTCATGTCAAGTCATAAAAAGCAGTAAAGTATATAGTCGCTTTACGTTAACAATAAGGTGTTTATTTGCTTTACTAGCTGTAAAGTGTAGTGTTGCTCTCCTTTAAGCCATAACAAGCTGTGAGGAGTTGTTTTACATTACGTCTTAAGTAGCATGCTTTGTAGTTGCTTCACGTCAGGAATATGGCATACGGTTGCCTTATATGGATAAATAAGCCTTAAAGGTACCGTATATGGTTGCTTTACATTGGGTCATAAATAGTGGGACTGACATCCCTATAAACATTCTAAAATAGATATTGTAATGAAAAATACATATAACAGTATTCATTTCAATGTCTATACGGAAAAAAAAAAGTGAGCGGAGAGCGCGTCATCCATGCACAAAGTTGCACAATTGAGTGTCCCTCGACATCCAAGTGGTCGCCATATTAGCCGCGTCATCTGTCCTTGACGGCAGTGTCACTTCCGCCGTTGAAAATGCGCAGTGGCTGCTGCTATGGGAGCCGAACAACAGAGATATTCGCATTTTTCCGACGCCCCTTCTGACACCGAAGCTCTTTTCGAAAAGGACAACACCACACAACCGAGTGAAGTTACCGGGGCAATATTACACTATTGTTTCGAGCCCTCAATGGAATATTACACTATTGTTTCGAGCCATATTCAGATGATATCCGATCACAGCTAAACCGCATCCCGTCCGATCCACTCCCGCGGCGGAGATGAGCCATCGCGGCTCATCCCAGCCGGCCGGTATGTCTTATGACAGAGCCGAGCGGTGCTGCTTTAGGGGGGTGCTCGCAGTCGAGCCGGGGTGGTTTATGCACGCACGCGTCTGAGTAACGCATTCTCGGCTGGGTTCATCAGAGCCGCCGCCATTGCAAAGCCCGACGCGCAGCCTTCGCAGAAGCTGTGACCACCGAACGCAGCGCCTCAGCCGGTGTGGCTGAGTTTCTGCGCCCAGTGGTGGCATATAAGGAGGTGGATCCGAGATATGTTGCTTTTAGGGGTATGATCAAACTCGCCGCAGTACGCGATGAACACTATCGAGACATTGTTGGCTGGGCGACGCGCACGTCGACACATTTCATACACGGATATTTTGTTACGTTATGAGAGAGACCGATTACGTGGTCCGCCTCAAACTATTTTTTTTAGTACCAATATGCGCACATCGACACATTTCATACGTGGATCTTTTATGTTATGAGAGAGACCGATTACGTGGTCCGCCCCAAACTATTGTTTTTTTCTTAGTAGCTGTATACACACTGTTATTTGGAACCCATGAAGCTCTCGTCCTCTGCACCCGTGCAATCCATTTTTCACGATGAACCGGGTCTCTTTCAAACTTATGAAGGGTAATTGCATTCTCCAGAGTGTTCAAGCAATGTCCAGCAATGCAATGAGCCGGCATTTTGGCTAATACGAAGGAACAACGAGCTACCTTCCCGGAGGTAAAACTAATGGAAACAAACGAGACCATCAGGGGGCCCTGCTGTCCTTTACGTCACTTCCTGCTTCTTCTCGAAAACAAATCCCTGAGAGGATATTCATGGCGGGAGTTACAAAAAGCTGTATACGTCAAAATCATGTTTTGTGGCGAAAAAACACATGGGACCATATTGGCTGTGGGTTTTTCCTTAATAATATACCAAAAATCATCCGTTTGACGACACTTGACCTTAAGGAGCTAGTTGTGTTGTTGGCTTTATTTTAAGAATATGCCGAATGGTCACTTTATGTCAACAGTACGGTGTAGGGTTGCTTTACGTTAAGCCATAACAAGCAATAAAGTTAAATTTTTGCTTGACATTATGTCATAAGGAGTAGTGTATGTCCAGTAGTTGCTCCATGTAAAGACATGTCAGTTATACTGTTTCTTTCAGTTACCACAAAGGTGTATTATTGGTTTGTTTAGCAGTAGTTTCCCATTACATTAAGCTGTAAGGTAATCTTCACGTTAATTCAAAACAAGCAGTAAGCTGTTTTTTGAAGCAGGTGTCTCCACCATATAGTTGAAAATTCCCACACTTGGAACAGGTCAGCGAACGCCTCGTTTTACGGTTTAGCAAGCACTTTGAGACCGAAGCTGCATGTTTGGGGTCTTGGGCCTTCGCTGGCTGCCTTGCAATTAGGAGGCGAGCAGGTTTTTGTTTCTGCCTCATTTCCTGCTTTGGATTTAATGAGGTGACGCACATCCATGCATAACACACACAAACACACACACTGCAGCTTTAAAGGATCATGCCTCGTAAATAAATCCCCCACTGAGGCCACAGTCAACACTCACTTCATCCTGCTAACAAGTTGTGTGCGTGTTTGTGTGCATGTGTGTCTGTGTGTGTACTCCAAACACTTTTTTTCCAAGACGAGAGCTTGTGAAGGATAATTGGTGTAAAAGTGTATCTTGAAGCTGAAGCTGTTACATTTTATCATCAAGCTGATGGCTGCAGTAAAAAAAACACGCTCATTTGCACTAAATCAAATCATGAGAAATCAATGACAATGTCAAACAAGTCAATGTGCCTGTACGGTGCTTTATTTCATCACGCTCATATTTACTGAGAATAGCTGAAAAATGTTGTATTTGAAACGCTAACATAATTTGGAACATTAACCTCTTTTTGACACCCTAACGTGAAAACCTAATCTTCTCTTGAAACTCTTTGTGCAAGCAGTACTTAGAAACATCAAATTGTTCTTGAAACCCTATTTTGAAAGCCAACCCAAGCACCAAAGCCCATTTTAAAACCCTAAGTGAGGCATAAAACCCAATTTTCAGACCTAAAAGCTTTGAAACCATAACCCTGGCTTGAAATCTTGAACTCAATTGTTGTTTCAGACCCCGACATAGAACAATAACGTAAAACCTAAACCTTTCTTGAAACACTTAATTGAAATCTTAATCAAGTCAAACAATGTGTTGTATACTCATGTACTGCATATGAATTTGAATGTACGGCAATGTGTTAGACAACATTTTCTCTTGTTTTCTAGTCAGTGAAAATTAAAGTCCAGAAAGGCATTGCCCGGCTTTAAATACTGCCAATCGTATGAAGTTGCTGCACCAGTAGCTGGTTATCCATCACGCAGACAGGTGGCGCTCTCTCAGTTTGACCACCGGTCACCAGTCAAACGTTTCAGCTAGCAGCGACAGCGGATTTTGGAACGTTAAATGATGCCCAACAATCCCCCTGCCTCACGACCCTCATCATGCGCCACGTCTCCCTGCATGATAGATGGCCTGTTTACTAAACACAGACGCACACAATCATACATCACAGCGGCTAACGTGTGCTTGCTTGTCTGATCTGTGAAGGCCGAGGCAAGTCTGAAGTCGGACATGGTCTTGAGGCCTTGCAAAGTGGTTTGGGTGATGAGTCCGGCAGAGGACAGCACAGGGACAACGGCGGCACAGCGCAAGTTTGTGCATGCTTGGCGCCGGTTGCTAAGCGACTGAACAGGAAGTAGCCTGGTGCCTTTTCCCACAGGTAGGTGGGAAAAGTAGGCTTTTCTCATGATAATGAGTCGGTGGGAGGAAATAATCAGTACCTTAAAAAAAAAAAAAACGAATGGTTTATCTGATGATGCAACAAGGGGAGTTTAGGCTCATCTGTGAGCTACAGCTCCATGAAAACCCCTTCTAGGTGGACTTCATCCCGAGCAGGAATAAGTTTGACAATGTTAGAGAGAGTTGGCACCAAGCCACAAGAGTTAAAATTTACCTAGGGGTGGAGTGTTCACTTATAAATTCAAATATGAAAAAACATGACTCAAGTTTTCTTAGATTTTTTTTTCATTGTGGACCTCTTCCTGTTGTCACTTTGAAATCAGCCCACCTCCATGTCTTTTTGTGGATGTATTGTGATGTCACCAGAGCGCCCGACGCGAACATTTTTTGAAGGGGTGCGGAACTCAGTGTCATGGCACCCAGCCACGACAGAATGTACACTATGAATGGTTGGTTGATGGGCTACTGCTTTGCGCTAATTGTGATATAAAAATATCTTTACTGAGACAAATGACAAAAGACAAATGGAGGTCTAAAATATGTCTCAGGTGTTTACAAAACTGGGGTCTCACAGGGCCAAGTCCAAACCTCACAAAAGCCAAGTGTCTGGTATTTAAATTCAACTATAAATATACAATCTTTAGAAGTCTCGGGCAATTACACTAAGGAACATTTTAGTTAGATTTTCCTGCTGATTAGAACTAAAATTGGCACCCTGATTCCAAAATTCTAGCCACTTTTTTTTCGAGCATGTCAAGGTTTTTTTTTCTCCAGAGCTTTTTCTCCAGGTGAGCGAAATTCAATTGATTAGATGTTGTAGAACTTGCCCGCTGATTATGATTGGACTCATGTACAGCCACTTACAAAATTGTTTGAGCAGTCACAGTTGAAATATCTGCAAACAGAAAGCTAGTACAGTTGGAATTAAGAGGATTTTCGCTAGCTTTTCTCTTAACCTCGTAACCATGGGCATACGGTTGTAAATTTTATTTTGTCTTGTGCTGTTTTTGTTGTTTTCAAACATCTGACTATTCCATATGTGTTTTATTTTCATGGGTATATATTCTTCCAATTTGTTCTCACTTCATTAAAAACTCGACTTGATACAGAAAAACTCTGATAAAGTTTGGATTCTGCATCCAAAACTTAATTCATAACATCTATCATACCAAACTCCACAAAAATTGTACTCCCCAGTATTGTGTGTCTGAGGGCTGACTAAAAACCCTCATGAAGGTCAGGTTTCCAGTCTGTGAGGCCAAAGACTTAATCTAACTTATCAACAGGTCTTGTGTGATTACTGGTCTGTTGTCTTTGATGCCCATGTTGAAAGATTTCATAGGCCAGGTTTCTGTTTTATTAAGGACATGTGAAAGTCTAGTGTCTGTCTCAGGTCCATACAAAATTGAGGTCGCAAAAGTACAAACCTGACAAAAGGCCATGTTTCTGGGGACTCATTTATCTCAGTGTGTACAACAGCTTGTTTGGTTGTCGGAGTGAAAACATAAAATGCAAGTACAATAATCTGTATACAGTATATCAAAAGTGTAGACACTTATCATACACATACCTGTAAGTAATGTTTGTGGATACATCCCACTTGTTCTAAACTGCCACGCTCACACCCATCTAGCTTTGTTTCCATTGGGAAGCTCATCCAATTGACCATGTATTGTGGCAGAAATCCCTCCCTCTATGAAATCATAACGAAGATGGTGTAGAAAAGGAATATGTCAGACTGACATTGCGATTGACATTGAGAAGTGTGAGGGGAAAGAATACTGTGGAATAATTAATGCAAAAGAAAAGAAAAAGATGACATGGGAGAATTGAACCACTGCTGGATGGATGAATTTTGTTGGATTAAATAAAAGAGCAGTCACAGTAATAATAATTAAAAAAAAAAAAAACAAGACAAATTCAATGCCAAAAAACATGTCACGGCCCACAGACGAGAGTTGTCGTTAATTAACTCGAGGAGGACAAACAAGTTACACGGAGCATTATTGGAGACGTGTCACTTCTGTATATGCTCAGCCAGCCTTCCGCAGCTCCTGCTTGGAGGCGAACACCCACCAAGCGATTCTGTAGAATGAATGAATCATGTTTTCCTCCAAGCCATGTGGATCACAGATTATCTGTGCACTGATTGAATGAAATATTTTCCTGAATTTGTTGTGGGTGCAATCCATGGCTCCACTTGTTTGGGAAACCTTTGTTTAATTTTAGGTTGTTGGTGATGTCTGTGTGGGAACTGGATGGAGGTTGGGGAAAGGGAAATAATTGCGTCCTACACAGTCTGCCGGTATGATTTATGATTATATATGTTTAAAATCTCCTGTTAAAATGTCCTGTCGGGGAAAAATCCCAGGGAAGACACAAGCTGGATCTGCACTCAGATAGCTTTGGTGACCATCCTAATGCGTTCTAGGTGTAGTTTCACTGTTCTACCTTGAGATTTTGTCTTTGCACATGGTCGAAGATTTGCCTAAATTTATGCACATCAGTCATCTCTAGTCAAACTTCATAAATCTCATCTTTTGTATAGGAGTGTTGATATGCATACTTCATGTTCACTGAGGTGTGTAAACATGCTTGATAAACGAGAAGTCTAACAACATTAAAAGTTTCAACCGATTACAGGTCTTTTAGGGCCACATTTCAGGTCTTTGGTTCTTGAAAATGCCTTTCCAAGTCTCTTTGCAAGCCTCACAATTTTGAATACCAGGAAATACATGTAATGTATTTAGACTTCAAGGTCAGTACCAAGTTCCGGGTATAAAATGAACTTCTTCTTTTCCTTTCGGCTTGTCCCGTTAGGGGTCGCCACAGCGTGTCATCTTTTGCCATCTTAGCCTATCTCCTGCATCTTCCTCTCTAACCCCAACTGCCCTCATGTCTTCCCTCACCACATCCATAAACCTTCTCTTTGGTCTTCCTCTCGCTCTTTTGCCTGGGAGCTCCATCCTCAGCATCCTTCTACCAATATACTCACTCTCTCGCCTCTGAACATGTCCAAACCATCGAAGTCTGCTCTCTCGAATCTTGTCTCCAAAACATCCAGCTTTGGCCGTCCCTCGAATGAGCTCATTTCTAATCCTATCCAACCTGGTCACTCCGAGCGAGAACCTCAACATCTTCATTTCTGCCACCTCCAGTTCAGCTTCCAGTTGTTTCTTCAGTGCCACCGTCTCTAATCCGTACATCATGGCCGGCCTCACCACTGTTTTGTAAACTTTGCCCTTCATCCTAGCAGACACTCTTCTGTCACATACACACACCACCTGACACCTTTCGCCAGCTGTTCCAACCTGCTTGGACCCGTTTCTTCACTTCCTGACCACACTCTCCATTGCTCTGTATTGTTGACCCCAAGTATTTGAAGTCGTCCACCCTCGCTATCTCTTCTCCCTGTAGCCTCACTCTTCCCCCTCTACTTTTCTCATTCACGCACATATATTCTGTTTTACTTCGGCTAATCTTCATTCCTCTCCTTTCCAGTGCATGTCTCCATCTTTCCAATTGTTCCTCTGCATGCTCCCTGCTTTCACTGCATATGACAATATCATCTGCGAACATCATGGTCCAAGGGGATTCCAGTCTAACCTCATCTGTCAGCCTATCCATTACCACTGCAAACAGGAAGGGGCTCAGAGCTGATCCCTGATGCAGTCCCACCTCCACCTTAAATTCCTCTGTCACACCTAAGGCACACCTCACCATTGTTCTGCTACCATCATACATGTCCTGTACTATTTTAACATACTTCTCTGCCACACCAGACTTACGCATGCAGTACCACAGTTCCTCTCTTGGTACTCTGTCATAGGCTTTCTCTAGATCCACAAAGACACAATGTAGCTCCTTCTGACCTTCTCTGTACTTTTCCACGAGCATCCTCAAGGCAAATAATGCATCTGTGGTACTCTTTCTAGGCATGAAACCATACTGTTGCTCGCAGATACTTACTTCTGTCCTGAGTCTAGCCTCCACTACTCTTTCCCATAACTTCATTGTGTGGCTCATCAACTTTATTCCTCTATAGTTCCCACAGCTCTGAACATCCCCTTTGTTCTTAAAAATGGGAACTAGAACACTTTTCCTCCATTCTTCAGGCATCTTTTCGCCCGCTAGTATTCTGTTGAATAAGTTGGTCAAAAACTCCACAGCCATCTCTCCAAATTGCTTCCATACCTCTACCGGTATGTCATCAGGACCAACTGCCTTCCCAGTTTTCATCCTTTGTAGTGCCTTTCTGACTTCCCCCTTAGTAATCATTTCCACTTCCTGGTCCTTCACTCTTGCCTCTTCAACTCTTCCTTCTCTCTCATTTTCTTCATTCATCAACTTCTCAAAGTATTCTTTCCATCTATTTAGCACACTACCGGCACCAGTCAACACATTTCCATCTCTATCCTTAATCACCCTAACCTTCTGCACATCCTTCCCATCTCTATCCCTCTGTCTGGCCAACCTGTAGAGATCCTTTTCTCCTTCTTTCGTGTCCAACCTGGTGTACATGTCTTCATATGCCTCTTGTTTAGCCTTTGCCATCTCTACCTTTGCCCTACGTCGCATCTCGATGTACTCCTTTCGCCTCTCCTCAGTCCTCTCAGTATCCCACTTCTTCTTCGCTAATCTCTTTCCTTGTATGACTCCCTGTATTTTGGGGTTCCACCACCAAGTCTCCTTCTCCCCTTTCCTACCAGATGACACACCAATACTCTCCTGCCTGTCTCTCTGATCACCTTGGCTGTCGTCGTCCAGTCTTCCGGGAGCTTCGGTTGTCCATCGAGAGCCTGTCTCACCTCTTTCCGGAAGGCCGCACAACATTCTTCCTTTCTCAGCTTCCACCACATAATCACGCAATGTTGAACTTTGCAATTTCTGCTTAAGAAGTGGGTAAAAATGTCACGTCTTGGAAAATGTGAAGTCACTGAGAATTGACGGGAGTGGAAATCATGACCGAATTGAAAAATGCGATGCAGTTATTTTATTCTAACTATAGTCAACTCGTTATTTGAACATTTGAGCATCGAGCTAAACCTTGGTCGCTGGGTGGTATTTTTTTTTTTCTTTTTTAAACATGCAGGTTTGGGAGAATTTTTTTTTTTAAACTCTGTATTGGGAGAGAGTGGGATCAGTCTCTTTAGGAATGAGAAGGAGCGGAAGTCAACATCCAGTCATGTGTCAGGTGTTGGTAAAAACTTCTCCGAAAGCCAATTTTCAGGTCTTTAAGCCCAAATCGAAATAATTTCAAAATCAGATGTAATTACCCGTCTGGTGTCTTTGAGGGCCACATTGCAGCTATTGGAGAGACAATTTTTCAAGTCACTGAGGACCAGGACTGAGGACTAACCCTAAGTCTCAGGACTTTGAAAGTATGGGGCCTTCAATGGTTTAAGGTGTTTGAGGGACAGGGGCAAATCTCCCACTAACACCTACAACTTTGAAGACCAGGTAACAGATATACAGAGAGACTGTAAGACTCAAACAAAAGCATAGGTGGAAATGTACATGTATCAAACACTTGTTGTGAATTTTGCCAGTCATCTCTTTGCCAACAAGCAATGCAAAAAGCACAGAAAATAAAATTTTGAATATGATGTACATTCAAAAGTTTCAAAAAATCAAGGTCCAGCATTTTATTTTAAAATTTGATCCCGCAGCCAAATATTTCAAACTTTTCGTTAATAGTGGAAATAAAACTTTTGGAAAGAGATCCCCACACAGATAAACGATTTCCTTGTTGGAGACTAATGATACACGGCTGTCTTTCTTACTTTCCCGTCGTCGCCACACCCGAAGTGGAGAAGAGCTTTGATGCCTCAGGATGGCGACTGACACATAAAAAGATACACCCTCCACCACCACACACACACACACACACATAGCCCCCCCCACCCTGATCCCTCCATCCCCCACGAGATGTTACCCATTTCTCATACTACAGTTATTTTATTGCCATGGCAACCCGTTATCTCATTTTTATCTGTGCCAACTGAGTTCAAACTAAAGGCAGCTGTGACATGCATACACAAACACACACACACACACACACAGAAGTGATGCTAAGTGGTGGCAAATAAAGAGTACGCTAAAAATAAAAAAAAGCTTGACGACTGCACTTTTTTTTTTGTCTTGAAATGCTAACTCTGGCTTCAAACCTTAATTTCAAGACTTAACCATTCTGTCATGCTCCTGGCTTCCTGCCCAGGCTGGGCGTGGCTAGCCAATTAGTCAGCGCATACCTGCACCTTGTCCCAGCTGATGCCTCCCAGTATATATAGGACCCGGGGGACGAATTGTCCTCCACCAGATCGTCGTCCTTGATGCCTCGTTCCCGCAATCCTGTTTGCCTGACTTCTGCTCTTCATTTACCGACCCACGCCTGTCCACTGACCACCCTCGTAAGCCTGCCGTACTATTACTTCTGATTGTTTGGACTGTCTGCCTGATCCCAGACCTTGGACCGAATAAAGGTTTCCTCTGCACTGTCTGCTTGTCTCTGGAGTCGTGCACTTGAGTCCACCCTCGAGCCCTGTTCATGACACATTCTTACACTTTAGTTTGAAACCTGAATTCAAAGCACTAAATCAGGATTCCAATTTGAACTTTAATCCCTACTTTGAAAACTCAACTAACCTTGGTTTGGAACTACAGTACTAATAACCATAAATCATGCTTTGAATCCTCATTTGGAACCCTAAGCATTATTTAAACTTCTACTTTGAAAAAAAAGAAATCACACCCTAACCTTGTCTTTAAACCCTTTTTTTGAAATACCAACTCTGACCTGAGGCACTTTTTGGAAACCCATGTATGAAACTCTAGTATTAGTTTTTGAATAACTTTACAACAACCAAGTTATTTGTTGTAATCAACTGTCGTACTACATCAACAAAATTTTTCCATTTCTGCAAGGTTGGAAAACTGACTTGGCCAAAAACAGGCAGAATGTGATTCGGCAACCAATCCTCTTATCAGTGCTCCGAGCCAGGTGCTCGTAATCATCCCATCTGAGTGGCACCCCAGTGTAATCCTTTGCATGCATGTACGCCACGTCGCCAGTTTGGTTTGTTGGCCGCTGACTGGGAAACGATCAGAGATGCAGAGCCCGTCTCGTTATTGCAGGTCCATTCCCCCCTGAAGGGGAAAAAAAAATGTCTTTGTGCATTCGTCTTTTTTCCTCACCGTGGGCTTGACGTGTTTACAAAGGCTGAAAAGGATGGCATGCTCATAATGTAATTTAAGCCACTGGATAAGAGCGTTAGATAAATGTCTAAGATGGAAATATACACTATGTAAATGGAAACTTGCTTCCTCACGTCTGGTGGCGCATTATCTCCAGTGAGGACCTTCGATTTATCCTGTAGAACTCGTAAATAAATATAACGTGCTGGCTTATGGTTCACAGAACATTACTGAAAGCCACACTCTATCTCATTGCTTCACATGCCTTCATGTCATGCAACTGGGCGTCACGGTTGCGCAGCTATAAAGCGTTGGCTTCACAGTTGTGTGGAGTTTCCATGTTCTCCCCGTGTTTGCGTGGGTTTTCTCCAGGCATGGCGGTTTCCTCCCACATCCCAATGACATGCATTCATTGGAGACTCTAAATTGCCCGTAGGTGTGATTGTGAGTGTAAGTTCTCTGTCTTCATGTGGCCTATGATTAGCTGGCAACCAGTTCAGGGTGTACTCTGCCTCTTGCCTGTTGACAGCTGGGTTGACTCCAGGACTCCCACGACCATTGTGAGCATAAGCGGCTCAGAAAATGAATGGATGGATGGATGTCATGCAACCGCACATGAAGCAATGCACAGCTTACAGCTTGGGACGTGGCAGCACAAAGCAACTGCTCAGGCTCTGCTTGTTATAGCCCAACACAAACCAACTACAGTATACCACTTATTTAATGTAAAGCAACGGCACACCCCATTGTTATAACTGAATGTAAATCAACTTCCCAATGAATTGCTTAGTGACAGGCAACAAGAGACTTTGCGACTTGTTTTGCCTTGATGTGAAGCAACTACTCAGAACTGTGTAGCTTCTGCTTAGTGTGGTTGAACACAAAGCAACTACTGTACAGACCTCACTTCTTAATGTAAAGCCACTGTAACCCTGACTACCTTGTTCTGACTTTTGGATGAGAAATGAAAGATCATTGCTTGCTTTGGCTTAACACAAAGCAACTACACACCTTATTGCCTAATGTAAAGCTACAACTACACATCAATATTGCTTGTTACGACTTAATGTAAAGAACCTATTGTGTAATGGCAGGCAACAACACATCATGTTACTTATTATGACCTAATATAAAGCAATACGTATCTGATAGCCTAATGTGAAGTACGTACAAATCTCACTTCTTGTTAAGCCATGACATAATCTAAAAATACTGACTGCTTGTTTTTGGACCAATTGAAAGCAACCATACATTTTGCAGCTTGCGATGACGTGACATCATACAACTATGTACATTATATCTTATTATGGGCTAACATAATCTCACCTTCCTGAATGTAATGACCAAATGGAAAGCAGCTATTCACCTTACTGCTTGTGACTGAATGCAAAGTAATAATACACATTACTGGTTGCTATGACTTCAAATAAAACAACTACAAAACTTATTGTGCAATGTAAATCGCGTGGACAGTGGTTGTTATGGCTACTGCAAAGAAAATATACGCAGTGTTGTTTTATGCGTTCATTGAAGATGACACGCTGTGGCGACCCCTAACGGGACAAGCCGAAAAAAAAAGAAGAGTTGTCTTGTTTAACGTACTTGCTGCTTCTTGTGACTTAATGTAAACCGCAGATACACTATATATTTTATTGCATAACATGCAACAACTGAGAACCTTTTAGCTTATTTCTCTGTACAAAGGGCAAACATGCATCTTAATGTTTCATTTAATACAGATCCTGTAAAACAACTATACACCTTACCGTTAACTGAAAGCAACTACAGTATGTACCTTACTGCTCATTTGTAAAGCAATCCTACACCTTGCTGCTCATGTCATGCAAATATACAGCAATACGATATAACAACCAGTGGATAAGAGCAAGTGTAGGTTTGCTCGTAAGTGAAGATCCATCTGGGGGCTCTGGTAGCTGGAGCTTGTTGCAATGTTCCGGCATTTGTCGGGAGGTTTTTTATGTCCCTCCATTGCCCCCGGAGGGTCGTTGCGCCCACTCTGCCCTCCTCTAATCCTGCCTGTCCAGGAAAGATAGAGGCAGGCGGGTGGCAAACACAATCAGCCGCCTTTCACAGACGCTTAACGGGGTTTTGCGCTTGTTGGACAAGGCCGAGCGCGGAGGCGGGGATCAGTTTAATAGCGAGGCCCGTGCGGAGGGCGGCCAAAATAAATAAGCAGTGACACTTTTGGTGTCAGCGCTGTCCGCTTTGCTTCCATCGGGGATGTCAGGATCGCAGCTCTCATCAGCCGCCGGTATTCCCATAAATCACTCGTTCCCTGGCTCGCTACATTAATTCCGCCACGGCCCCACGGGGCTGAGTTGCTACTAGCGCTGATCTGCATGAGGCGCTAAATGATCTGGGATGCCCCCCGCTGTGAAAACGCGACCCTCCTCGGAAGCTTGCCTTCAGTTTCTTCCTCGAGGCTTTGGCCCAGCTTGCTGCACGGATACGCTAATGTGCCCGTCCAATGGCACGTAGTAATGATACGTTTTTAAGTTAGATAGCTAGTTAGAGCCTGAAGTTTACATACACTGTGCAAAAGCTCACATTTATTTTTTTTGTCTCACTGTCTGAAGTCAAATCATACTAAATCTCTCCTGTTTCAGGTCTGTCAGGGTCACCCAAATTAATTTTATTAAATGCCACAAAATGAGAGACTTTCTTAGAGAATTTTATTTGACTTTCTTCAAGGTCAAAAGTTTACATACATATCCTTAGTATCGAGTAGCATTTCCTTTGAACTGCACGACTGCATGTCAAACATTTTGCATAACCCTCCACAAGGTTCTGACAATCCTGGCGCATGACTCATGACAGAAATGGTGTAACTGAATCAGGTTTTGCCAGTTCCATTGTTTTCACATGGCTTTTCGGATCTGGCCACAAATTTTCGACAGGATTCAGATCAAAGGTTTGTGATGTCCACTGCAAGACTCTGTTATCCTGAAGCCACTTTTGCAACATTTGCGCAGTATGCTTCGGGTCATTGTACATTTGGAAGACCCATTTGCGCCCAGGTTTTAGCCTCCTGGCTGATGTCTATATATTCTATATGTTGATTGATGTTGGCATCCTGTAACTATGGAATAGTGGTTAATACAACTCCCTCACGCTTGAGATGTTCCCATTTTGAATGTCTTCGGCATTTGCATGTTGTTGGGAATCATTGCCATGAGCCTTCCAGGGTTTAGTCTGACTTAAAAGAATCAAAGTTGGTTTCATTCTGCAGTGTGTTGACTCTATGTTGGATATTTGCAGAGAATATAGTCGACCTAATCTCTCCCGGCCAGGGCGCGTCTAAGCTGCATCATCTGGTGTGCGTTTCAAAGGTGAAAAGTGGCGTCTGATGCGAATGTCAGCGTGGCAAAGAAACATCAAGACAGCTTTCAGGCAAGCACCTGATGGCGAATTGAGTCCAAGCGTGTGCATGCGATTAAGCTGCCGCCATTCAAGTGGCACTTCCCCGAAAAATTTGGCAAGCATGCACTGTGGGTGTTGTCATGTGACTTCCCATTTCTCCTCTGAGGGGCTCTTCCCTGCCATCCTCTTGGCGGATTATCCAGCGGCTGCTCTTTTCCCTTTAAAGATCACAACTGCTTTGCTAGAGGTGAGGTTGCCATTGGTATGCATGCAGAAGAACAGCGGCTGCACCATCCGGAATGCCGCTGGGAGATTTTGTACCCTTTGCGTTCCGAGTCGGGGCAGTCCTAAATAGAGAGAACTTTGTGGAGTGGAGTGGGATGACAATGGCAGCCACAATTCAAATATGGCAAGCAAAATCTGATTGCTTGGTTCTCCTTTGGCTAACAAACACAAACAAATTGAGATACTAATGCTCCTAGGTTGGGCAAATGGTCCCTCACACAGCTGTGGCCATAGTCTGTACAAAATCTTTGAAGTAAATCAGATGGGTGACTTGATGTGACAATAGCGTTACAAGGAAATGTGAGACTTAGGTGTCATTAAATTTTGATGACATGCTCTCCTCACATATAATGATGAGAACCCGTATTTCATTGGTCATCTGTATAGTATACAATATTCAAATTTGATAGCAATTGGACAAGATATTTAGAAATTTGTCTTTGAAGCACGCATGGAAATTAAAATGACCCTTGATTTCCCACTCCGAAGCAATATGGCAGCCCTTTGTTTTTTCAGACATCTTATTTTTGGATTTACTCTTGACAGACATGCCTACCAAATTTCATGTTGCTAAGAGAAACAGGCTTTGGGTTATCAAAATTTTCGAGTTCCAAGATACCTACCACTGTCCCAACTTTGGGTTGTAATGGTCCAATGACTCTAAAATGGCCTCTTCTTTTCAAACATTGCTCTCGGGAGTTTTTTTTTTTTTTTTTTTTTTTTAACATCATGAGCAGATTAGTTTAATTTTTTATCATCAAGACATCAGACTTTGCCTCCTTGCTCTACCTACACAAAATCAAACTTTGTTTTTCAATGTAGCTTTGGTCCATCTGGTTAGTGTGCTTCAAATGTCGTACCAATGAGGCAAAATCTAATAATAGTACTGTAATTTCTCAAAAATAATGTGCAAATTTTTCCCAAAATATTTTCAAAAGGTTAATAGAGTGCATTATATTTAGGCATGGATGAAAAATACAATCACATTGTATAGTTGTATACAGGTACGTAGAGTGGTTAAAAAAAGCTATACATTTCGCTATGATATTTGGTGTCTTGTTACACATTTATATTTATTACGGTAATGTGCGCCCCCAACCTGAACTCTTCGACCTCCTCGGGGAGCTTGCATTTTACGATCATTAGCATAGCATGTTTGTTGCTACTGGACCAAGGTTCAGGAAAGACTGCCCGTGAGTTTGTTTTAACTTATACCAAGACAAAAAAATGTTGTCTACAACGGCAAGTTGTGCAGCTGCGTTTAAAAGAAATGTGTCATCACTCGTGCCGAGACGCCGCCAACCTGGAAGTAGCGCTGCAGTCCGAAACAAGATATCTTGCCTCAATGGCTTTAGGTGGGTATAAAAACAACGTGGGCACATTAAAAAAAACGGGAGCATGTACACAATTGAAATTGTGTTTTTTTTGTTTGTTTTTTTTAAATGTGCCCATTACCCTCGTTTCTACGTAGTTGGAGCTCACATTGTTTTTGTACCCACCTAAAGCCATAGAATAGCTAGGACATCAGGTGGACGAGAGGCTGCGCTGCGGAATCAAATCTCTTGGGATTCAAAAAATATTTCCCCACAAAGGCCATGGATGGCACCGAGGATGACACGCTGTGGGAGCAAAATGGGATCGCTGTACATGAATTCAGGAGGCACCAGAACTGGACCAAGTCTACCAAAAGTGGCTACAATGGATATTTTTCAGATTGGAGATGAGCCAGATGTTGCTTTTGAAGTCTTGGCCGAGGAAGTGTAATGTAGAGGATAAACTGCGCTATGCACAAATATTTCATGCAAAAAATGTTTAAGTCAGACAGTGTTAAAAAATTATTTCAGACTGTATTACATGTTTTCAACAGTATTAATAAAATGTTATGCCATCATTGAGCATTTATTTTAGTTGGTTGAGGGATTCTGTTCTAACAATTACAGGGTCCAGGACAAGTGTGTCATGTGGCATGTCCTGAGATTATATTATACCTACATCAGCACGTGCACAATCATTATTATTAATGATTATTGTACAGAAAAAAAAATACAAGTACAAACCTAACAAAATATAAATACAGATAATTCCCAATATTTTGAGCATATGGGTAGCACCGAATTGGTGGTGTGCATAGTACATTGATAGAAGGGTTTTCCTGATTTTTTTTTAGGTCAACTTTGGGGGTGTGCATTATACTTTAGGACACATTATACTAGAGAAATTACAGTAATTTGTAGTTGAAAGACACTCGGAAATGGACAAACCATCCTAAAATTTTCTCTTTAAAGCAAGATGCCACGCTGTCATGCAGGGTTTCTTGAGACCTTTTTGTGGACTGAGTCATGATGGAGATAAATTCCAGGGGTCCTACCTGGCCAATTATTGGGGCTAATGGTCTATTGACCCTAAAATGAGCACTTCAAACCAAAATGTCAGATTTTCTGTATATTTTCAGGCATTGCAGACATATTTGTGAGTCCAAATGTACATGTTCTCCATGATCAACACGTGTGATAGTCCACATGCATGAATACTGTACACGAATACCGTGCATGACTTCCTGTGAGTGTGACGGAGAATGTCTTAATTAATAATCGGGCGTCCAGCAAACTAATCTGCTGGCATTGTGAAGTCCTTGTCCTTCCCATTATGTGGCACTCACGTTATCTCCTAATCAAATTAGGCACTTAATTGCGCTCCTCCCTTGACGTATTTTCTGTTTGCTGCTCGTAGGAGGAGGTGAGGGCCCGGATTGAGCATAACTGATTTATCATACCAGGTCCTTGCTTTTACATTGCAGTTAATTAGCTGAATCATATACTTAATACAAAGGTCTAAGGTTTGGGACTAGGGATCGCAAACGGTTACAATTAATCGGTTATAACCGGTTTTCGATTGTTTAAAACCGAAACCATAATCGGACTTTCGAAATCGGTTAAAATTTCCAATAATTTCTTCCGGTTCCGGTATTCCACATTGCGCTATTTTTTCAATATCATTTCCACTTTTTTCAAGAATGTTAACATTAAAACATTTTTACAAAAAAAAGAACAAAAATTTAACTTACGCGAGTGCGTTGTTGAAAGCCACATTCAATAAGCTTGTTTGTCAATATTGTATACAAACTACCCCATTACCGCGGAGCAAATTAACAATCGATGGTGTAGCGCCGGGGAAAAGGAGTCGGACACAGGATCAAAACTTGTTTTATTGGCAGACATCAAAACACTACTCGCATAAAAGGGGGAACTCTGTGAACTCGTCACTCCGGAAGAGCAACAACAAAAACAGTCCGTGCGGAACCCCGCACCCTAACTCGAGGTCGCGCGGGTGAATTATGTAAACACCACAATGGTACCGGCTTTTAAACCGGTTAATTGTTTTTTTGCTACAGGTGTTCGGTTAAAACCGATTATGAAAGTAAGTGTTTTTTGCGATCCCTATTTGGCACTGATCATCGTCACATGGGAGAAACTGGTCTTAAAGAAAGCAAGAAATGAACGTAAAGAAATCATTAATATATTACCCAATCAAAGCACGTTGACCTGTCAATAGAAATGGAAACATTTGACTTGGCAAGATTTCTCAAAACAAGTCAGCATAGCTAGCTGCAAAAACCTGCAAAATCTAATATAATGTTACAGCACCACCTGCACTTAGAGAATTTTTTTTCTTGAGTGAATTTCCTATTATAATTTAAAACTATTATCAAACAGACTCAGAATTTGTCATATCAATAAATTCTTCCACTGGATTAAGATTTTTTTGGAAAAGGTAAAAGTGAAGATATTACCGAAAATGATCATATGTTCCCAGAATTTGAGATACTTTGGTTAAATGTATTAGTTTTTGTAAACAAATATGTTAACATGACTGACTTCTTATCTACAGCAAGAAAACAAATGCTCGCAAGACAGAAAAAAATTCATGTGCCAACTTTACCCGCCCAGGGGGACCTCATGCCATTCACTTTACATCACGTTGTCTTGTACACAATGTATTTTTACACTGACAACAACGTGTTTCCTCTGTTCAAGATGCTCCACACTTGACTCTCTGCTTATATTTATTTTTCTACAGTCGCCCATTTGGTTGGCAGACTAGTGAGGACGTTCATTTTAACATAATAACATGGCTACCCACAGCCACAATGGCTTTCTATGCAAAGAGGATCATTGCTGGCTAGTGTGGGGTGCTCAGTTTTACAATCTGTTCACAATTAGGTGGCATTGCGCCTCCGTGATGCCTTTGATAAGAATTCATCAGTTTGCAAATTCCAGGGTCCAATTCTACACCCCGCCAAACCTGCAGTGGTACCTTAGGGGGCTTAGTTTGCACTTTGGTCAAGTCTGGCAGCGCCAGAAGCAGGCACACTCCCACTCCCCTGATATTGGTTGGAGCAGGACACCCTTCTTTCCTGATCGATCGGCTGACAGCTCTCTGTGCTTTTAGTCAATACGTTGCCCCCTGTAGGGTACACTCTGCTGTTGACATGCTGCTCCACAAACCAAGGTAACCTGTAGTGTCCAGCAATCAAGAATCAAGACTTCCGCTTTGTTTCCTCTTTCTGTAGCTGTAGCTTTTGTCAGGAAATTGTCTTGAGCTTTGCAACCTATGTTTCTTTGGTTTGTGTCCTGAAACTCCATCTTCCAGTTTCAAAGATACAGTAACCGTTTTCTCCCTGGGACCTTTTAGCCCAATTTTGACATCTTAAAAGAAGTTTGCAAATAAAGATTTGTGTCATGCCGATGATTACTTGCCCATGTAATTCAAAAGCTTTGAGGTAAATGATTACCTTAAAGTACATTTCAAGTGGTTTAGTAGCGGTGTGCTGGGGATGCTGTTGTTGTCAGGAAGCAAGGACAAAGAGAGCGCGCGGATGACTTAATGGCCACTTTGATGGCTTCTTGGGGCGAGCATGAAGCCGGCGGGGCAAGCAAACAGATGAAACCCGGCACAGGAGGCATTAAATGCAGGAATGATCTATAAATAAGCATCAGAGTGCAGGTACTTTATCGCCACACTGAGGTTGTTTCCCCACCCATCCTCCATGAGGACGCCGTCATAGCGGACACGTCGGCAGATAAACTGGCAAGCGAGAGAGATTTAGACGACATCCAGGTGACGCTGGGGTGGCTGTTTTCCACCAGATAATCCCGCACAAAGACGATCCTTCAGGGTGCCCGCCTTGCACGTTGGCGGACGCCTTCCCCTGCTGCAATGTTTGTCACATCAGGCGTGGGCTTTAATTAGGGTAGCGGATTGAAGAGGGCTAGGCGCAGGCGGTCCGCAGATCTGCCACACCTCTGAGGACCCCTTGCTCTGCACAGTTAAGATAATAGAGGGTGCCAAGGTAGATGTTAATTGAGGGAAGATAAAGGGCGGTGGGGGCTTGGGAGTGGGGGTGGGGGGTGGACTAACCTGATTAAAGGCGGTGTTTGGCTTCCATCTCAGAGTCATGACGGCTGATAAATCCACCACTGAGCTCAAAAGTTCCGTCAAACACGACAGACGAGGAGCCGAAGATGAAGCACACGGAAAGTTTTTTGTTGGTTTTGGGGTCCGGAAGTCACTTACTGAAAAAGTTGAGCAAGGAAGCTTCCCGTTGTCCTTAACTCACACCCGTGTTTGCCATGTTCATTCAATGGAAGAATGAGAGGCCCATCAACTCCACCGCTAATACTAGCGTAAGTACTACAACCCATCAGAGTTGTTGAATAGAATGCTAATGAGATGTTGCTGTTTATCTTCGCAGCTGTCATAAGTTCACAATTCAATCATTTGGTGACTGTCAATTCCAACAAGAACAAAATACACCTTTGACCTCCTGTGGGCTGAAAACAAAACCAACTCACTGAACTTGTCAACATATTTCATAGTTTTACAAAATTGGCATGACAGTAAACGTAGTGTTACTGTATCTCCTTTGTACGTAGACAACAGATATGGATTCCCTCATTAGGATAGTTTGTTGGGATCACTATTCCCTTTCACACAGCCATCATCCCAGCTCTGTTAGTACTTTAGAAGCAAGGGAAGACTGTCTAAATAAATCAAGATGAAGAAGATATCTCAGACTTCATTGAAGGAGGACATCGAGGCAGCTTCCATTACATCAGTGTCACTGTCTGATGTGACATTTGTATAATAGTGGGACAGGAATGATTGTGTTCCACACAACACGCCAAGTGCAGTGTGTTAAATCCAAGGTTTTCAGTTTTTTTACCCAACCTGACACACAGAATTCTAACTTTCTGATATCCCCTTGTTCATGTTAGATGTTAATTGAGGGGCAATAAAGAGCAGGGGGAGTTGGAGTGGACTACCTGATTAGAAGTGAAGGTATTTGACTTCCATTTCAGCATTACGACAGCTGATAAATCCCTCGCCGGGCTTTGAAACGACGAGGCGGAAAGTACTAGAACGCCACGCATCAAATGCGCCTGGTGAGAAGATGAAGATGAAACACGCGAGAAGATTTTCGCTGTTCTTTTGAAAAAGTCTGAAAGTGAATGAGGTGGTTTGACATTGAAAAGTTAAGTGAAGAACCTTCGCGATGTCCTCGATTCAAAATCAAGTTTGTTTCATTACGTCATCCAGACATTACCCAGAGTTGAAAGAAATGTCTACCCAGAAACAAAGTCTGATTGTATTACTAAAATGGGCGCATACTGGAAGAAGTTCTATTTTTAAGACCTGGTACAGACAATGGTATTTGTGCAAATTTGATCCTGATATTGCCAGTTTTTAACCAAGAACAGCAAAGCCTAGATTCTGCTGCATCTTCTAAAATGATCTGCTATTATACTAAGATGGCGTTTGTCTGGAAAATAGGGTCCAAATAATCTCACCTACTAAATCTGTTGATTTACTATCAAAAATCCTCACAGGTGGATAAAGCCAACGTGAGTCATGACTCTGTGAATTGTGACATGAAATTGAATGTAGCCAATCAAGAAGTGACCTGACTGAGGAACAATGAAGGGGGTGGGAAAATAAAAATAAAAATGTCCTGACCACAGAAATGTAAGATCTGTGGGAAGCACCTCGGTGCTTATTTAACGTTTCAACAAGAATGTCTGCGATTGTGCTGTCGCTAGACATAATTCCACCGTGATTTCTTATTTTTAGCTTGGGATTTTCCTTTAAATTCCCAAGACACCCATTCCCTCTTCCATTTTGCATCTTGTGTTTCCCAGGCCCGGACCACATTTGATCATGTGAGATTTCTTGATTCTAGATCAGTGGTGGAACAAAATCTTTGTGTGTGGTGGGTTGTGTTAAAATTATGAGCCCGCCGCACACAATACGATCACAAGTGTTAAATGTCAGATTTTTATCTATTTTTTTTATGCTTTAGATGTCTGTAGCTCAATAAAAGAATATATATTTTGAAATATTTTTTTTCTAAAATCCTTGTGTGTATCGCAGGCTTACATTGTCAAAGACTAGCCAAATAAAGTATTGGGTATTGAACATCACACCCCTTTCTAACTTGGGTTAAGTTGCTGATTTACATATTTTATGTGGACTCATCGATTTCAAATGGGGAAATAAGGTCAACTTCTTCTGTGTGTGACCCCTCCATTGCAACCAGTCATCGTACCAGTACTTCCCAACTTTAGAGCTCATGAGCAATGTGTACTTGTGCACGACCAGTTTCAGATGTCACCACTGGGATGGAAGGTGACCACATTGTCAGGAAACCAGAGGAAGGTTCTGTCATCCTAGCGCAGCAAGGCGTGATGTGAATGAACGCTGCATGAATATTGTGTATGTTCAGGTGTAGGGGGTGAAAGGCTTCATGGGGAGGGTGGGGTTCTTGCGCTAGTTGTTAGCCTGAGGGAGGGTAAGAGACGATTGGATGATGGGGGTCGGTGGGGGAGGGGGGAGTTTGAGCAGCTTGTGTAATTTCCTGAATGCTTGTGGGATTTCTTATTTCATTCAATTCAGACCTTCTCACTCGCTCTTTCTCGCTACAGTGGAGTGAAAGCATGGATGGAGGGAGGGGAGAAGTGAAGAGCTGAGAGGAGATGGGAGGGGGGTGCTGGTGTGGGCGGACGGGAGATCCGTCACTGAACACACACACACACACACACACACACACACACACCACACACACACACACACACACACACACATACGTGTGAACACACCCTCCTCCATGTTACTCGTAGGGCGATTGCTACCCTGCAGCGTCGGAATCTGTCAGCAGTATGAAACTAACACACAACACCGCACTTCGCCGTGTGTGCGTGATAGTGTGTTTGAAGGAGTTGTGATCTATTGATATCTATCCAGTGATAGGGACACCAACAGTGTGTATTCTATTCTATAGCTTGTTTGTATGGGGGTGACAGGTGTCTCCATGTGTGTGTTGCAAAAGTGATGTTTATGTGTGTGTAATAGCCACGTGTACATAATAGCGGTGTGTCTTTGTGTGTCCGCGTGTTGCCTATCTCCTTCCCTTCCCATCCAACACAAGCGCACACCATTCTTACACACGCGCACATTCCTGGAGGATTCCTTCATTTTTTTATTTGTGCTGCTTTGGATGCTCCCTCCTCCTCATCCTCCTCCTCCAGCTTGTCTCCTCCTCTCTTTTCTCTCTCGCTCTCTCGCTCTCTCTCTGCCGACTTTCCCTTTTTTTTTTCCTCCCGTCTTCCCATCGGGTGCGCAGCATCTCTTTTGCGAGGGAGTCTCCACGTCGGTGCCGCGACCCTCCGACACCGTGAGTATCCTCAGCGCTAATCGAGCGGCAATGTTCTTTTCCCGGTCGATTCTCTTGCCGCAGCAGCTCGGGGAAGACAAAAAAGAAAAAAAAAGAAAGGAAAAAAGGAATAACAAGAGGAGTAGGCGCAGGAAATTTGTTGTTGTTGTTCCGGCCGCTGTGTGAATGTAGGGGGCGTTATGCGAGTAGTTGCGCGACCGTGACAAGCGCTGTGGTGTTGACAAGTGGCGTGTGTGTGGCCCAACTTCTCGTTCATTCATCCGCCACTTTTTCCACACGATTGGCTTTTTCTGCCTCATGACATCACTTCCTGTCCACCTGGGAGCGGAATCCCACGTGTCTGTTTGCTCTTAACAGGATATTTAGTGCAAAAGTCACAAAAAGTCATAATAATGAATAAGAATTAGTTGTGGGCACTGCTGTGATGTCACAGTGGGGGTGATTTGCATAACCCCACCCTTGCGCCATCCTCCAAATGGATTTGCTCAGTTTTTTCCCATCATGACATCACTTCCTGCCCACCGGGGAGCTGAATCTAGAAAGAGGAATTTGTGGATTAAGAGGTCATTTGATGGAAAAATTACTGTTTGAATTTATTATATGGATGTTACCTACGCTGTTTGTGAAATTATGAATGAAAATGTACCTTGAATGAGTTGTTCCTATGATAGACCTAAAATTACATTATAAATAGACTAATTTACATAATCCCACAGTCGCACCGTCTAGTTTTTTTTTTTTTTTTTTTTTTGGCTTGTCATGACACCACTTCCTATCGACAAATATGTGAATATTTTGCTCGTTTTGGATGTGGAGAAATGTATGCCACGGTGTCTGTAAATCAGACGTTCACATTTTGGCCCTGCTGCGATGTCGCTGTTGGGTTCATTTACATAATCCCGCCCTCAAGTGATTTATTTATTTCTCTTTATGAGGGTTTGAGAGCGGTGTTGTGTTGTGTTGTGTTGTGTTGTGTGTGTGCGTGCGTGTAGTTGTATCCAATTTTGCCAAGTGATGTTGTGATAAATGTTAGTTTGTGTTGCAGCTTCCCATTCTTCCACCTCAATTTGGCTTTTTCCCATCATGAACCCCAAGACAGTGTTAGTGTTAAAGGGGGCATTTTTTTGTTGATGTGTGTGTGAAAGAGATTCCTTATGGTGCTATACTGTGATGTCACAGTTGAGCTAATTTACATAATCATGCCCCCATGTTGATTTTCTCCACCCAGCTATAGATGCAAAAAATGCATTTTTTTCTGGTTAAGAAAATGTGGAATGGTGTTTTAGGATACAAGTTACATTCATCCCAGGACCACACTCTCATTGGAAAATCATCATTAAGCATTGAAATTAATGAAAATGCCATTAATCTGTGCCAGCCACCACAAAATAAGACCAACAATTATTTTTGACAGTTTTTAGTATAAAAATCTTGTACTGAACAAAATGTCTCTACTTAATGTATTTCGAACAACTCATAGATTGTGGCACTCGAATCTCAAGGCACAACTGTAAATTCCAAGACAAAGGCTTGACATGAGGCAATGTTGTTGGATGTGAAAATGGACTTAATTGATTTAAACAGTATGAAAAAAACATATGACAGTCATATTTCTGTGAGCAGTATTCTCATGATATTCTTTAAAAACTGAATAACAATCTAAAAATATGTAACAAATGTTTATTTTTATTTAATAAATATTGGGATGGGGGCACATCTGCCTCACAGTTCTTAGGACGAGGGTTCACAGTTCTCACCTGTGTCGACTTTATGTATTCTCCCGTTGCCTGCCTGCCCTTTCTCTGAGTACACTACTCCGGTTTTCCCTCCACATCCCAGCAACATGAAAGGTACATTAATTGAGAACTCTAAATTGGCCCTAGTCGTGAATGTGAGTGCCAATGCTTGTTTGTTTCCATGAGCGCTGGGATTGGCTGGTAACCAGTTCAGGATGTATCCCTCCTCTTGCCCAGAGGCAACTGGGATCGGTTCCAGCATGCCTGTGAGCCTATTGAGGATAAGCAGTATGGATAATGGATGGATGGAAATATCAGGACCTGACCAGTCCTTTTACTTTACTATGAGCTTTTTTCAAATTGACAATTGCCCATTACTTTGCGTATTTTAGGCCATTTTTTCTTTTGTATATTACAAATGTTAGACATAATGACATTCAAGCAATCAAACAAAATCAATTTTTTATTTTTATTTTTTGTGAAGTTAAATACTAAAGAAGAAGGTATTGTAAAGGAGTCAAATGTTCTGTCTGTAATCATATTTTTACTGTTGTAAGCATAAAGGGACCAAAAACAAGTTATGCTCTTCATTTTTTAAACGATCTGACAATCTGTTGTCAGTGCATTATTCTGCAAAATATTGGCATCGATCTAAAAATGTCAGTATGGGTCGGGCCCTAATAAAAAATTAATAACATTTTTGAAATTGCAAATTTAAAAACAAGACACCCCCCTTGAAACCAGCATATTTTCCTTCGAATGCCAAAAAAGGGTTTCATTTAGTGGCACAATGTCGTAGCCAAACATCGACCACAGTGTGCGTGTCGTTTAAAAGGCAGCACGATTTGTGTTCATGTGTGTAGTGATGCATGTGTGTGTGTGTGTATACATTCATATGTGTGTGCGTGTTCAGACAGCAGTCATCGCGGACCCACACAGCGACCCCGTCAAAAGGCCTCGTTTATCCCGCCCACGATGTGTCTGTGTGCCGTGTGTGTGTGCGTGTTTTCGTGAGTGTGTGGGCACAGCAAGTTACTGATATGTCACCCCGACCGCAACCTCCTTCGCTCTCTGTGCCCCCAGTTGCCAAAACAAGAACCCTCACACGTCAGGAAGCGTGACAAAATACTTGTACATCCACAAACGCATGCACACACACACAAACATGGGCGCAAATGGTAGAGGGCAAACAGAGCTATTTGAGTTTCATAATCAATATCGGGAAAGGTTGAGATGGTCTGTGATTTCTGTAAAGGCTACACACCTCTTGTGACGTCAAAAGGTGCACTTTTGCTTTATTTTTGTTTTATTTCACTTTTTACATTTCAATGAAACTCTAGGATGTTGAAAAAAAATGCAAAGAATCAAGACGACTCGCCTTATTTTAACTTTCCGTACATGTTACGCCGCTGTCACGTGTCATCAAAAGGTGTTCATTTATTTTGGTTCTCGTCTGCAGTGATTACCATTCTTATACACTGGTACCTCTACTTACAAAATTTTTCTGTTCCGGGAGTTGTTTCGTAATGTGACTTTTTCATAAGTAGAAGTGCTTTTTACATGTAAATAGCCGAAGCCGTTCCAAGACCACCGCCCACCAAAAATGAAAAATAAGCATTCTACGTGGATAATGAAAAGTGTAATAAAAATGGCATTGGGCGACTATGCGAAGAGAAGGGTGAGTGACAAGCAAAAAGCAACGTGGGGGACAGAGGAGGAGACTAACGTTTGACAGCTGAGTGAAAACATACGTACGAAAGTACACACACACACACCACTTAATTCCACTTAAGTTTCTTGGGGCCCAAGGACAATAAAGATGAATAAACTTGCAAAAAGCAAATGAAAAAAACGCGAAAAAGTTGTACTTTACCAATGTGTGCTAGCATGTGACAGCGCTAGCGGGATTTGGTGACAGTTGTGTCAAAGGGAAACAAAAAGCATTATGGGTAAAGATTGACATCCCCCCTAGCCAATGGGATGCCAGGAAGATTCTGTCGTGATAGCCAATGGAAGAGCAGCTCTATCGCGCCACGCAAAGCAAGATACAGAATGTGCACCATGGATAAAGATTAACGTCCCTCCTAGCCAGTGGGGTGCCAGGAAGGTGCTATGGTGATAGGCAATGGGAGAGCATCTCTATCGCGCTACAAAACCCAAGCTACAGGTTGTTTATATTCGGTGGAACTTGGGGGCCGCAATTCCAGTGGCTATTTTTTCCTTTCGTATCCTGAATTTTCCTCCGGAATCAGAGACAATTTTCCGAGGAGGTGTTTCATAACCTGACTTTTTCATTACTAAAGATGTTTGTAAGTAGAGGTACCACTGTACTCAATGATCGGAAGCAAGTTAAATAGAAGGTGACACTTTTTATTCACTTTCTGTACTCACTTCACGTCCATCACACATCGACATGGGATTTTTTTGCTTCATTTTCATATTTTTTCAGTTGTTACTCTTTTAAAGGAAAAGCACAATATTGTCTGCACTTTTTGGGCACACTAAATGTTTGTCGCGGATTTTGAACAATAAGTTTTTCTTCTTTAGTTTTATTGCAGAGTTGTTACCTTCTTTTTACACATGTATGATCGATTGTAAGAATGTTAAAAAGCAAGATGTAATTGACTCATCTTCGTTCCTCGTACAAATGACGTCCATCACATATCAAGGTACTCTGTGATTCTGCATTTTTTCAGTTTTGATTTACAGCAATTATATTTATTTTAATCTAAAAAAGTTACAAAGTATGACATTAAGTTACTGTCTGCCTTTTCACACATGCTAAATCCCTGTCATGACTCTTCAAAGTATGTGGTATTGCTTCCTTTCAGTAATATTGTACAGCACTTTAACTTCTTTTCACACGTTTAAGAAAGTTAGAAAACATAAATCCCTCGTTTTTCATGGTTATTTGGTACCAGAGCCATCTGAGAAAAGTGAAAAACCGCAAAGTAAGGGTAAATGGCATTTTTTTTTTTTTTTTGCTTCATAGGTCCTTGTCATCTTGCTGGTGATGCCGCATTATACCCTATCAATGTGGCTTCCCGCGACAGCACTGTCCTAATGTAGGCTGCCATTTTTTAAAATGTATTTGTTATTGTTATTTATTTATTTATTTTGCTCCATTGGTCCATGTCATCACACCAGGGATGGCACATTGCCTTCCATCGTAAAATACAGTAGAGTACTGTACTAATGTATGCCAGCATTTTTTAATTTTAATTTTTATGTTTTTTTTTTTGTTTCATAGGTCCTTGTTGTCTTGCTGATGATGGCACATTATATCAATGTGGCTTCCCGCTACAGCACTGTACTAATGTATGCTGCCGTTTTTTTAAATTAATTAATTTATGGATTTATGGTCCATGTTGTCGCATTGCCTTCCCTCGTAATATATACTGTACATACAGTACAGTACTGTACTAATGTATCCCAGTTTTTATCTATCTATCTATCTATCTATCTATCTATCTATCTATCTATCTATCTATCTATCTATCTATCTATCTATCTATCTATCTATCTATCTATCTATCTATCTATCTATCTATCTATCTATCTATTTTTGCTTCATTGGTCCATTTCATCTTGCTAGAGATGTTGCATAAAACCCTAACAATGCAGCTTCCCGCTACAGTACTGTACTAATGTATGCTGGCGTTTATTTATTTATTGCTTCATTGGTCGATGTCATCGCGACGGGGATAGCGCATTTGTATGTAGCGATCTGGCTTTTTTGGGTCGGTGGGGGGGTGATCTGGAAATCCACGATGCACTCAATCCGCGATAGGTGATCCGAGAAGTAGAGAGGGATTACTGTATGTAAAAAGAAGACAGGTGATGTCGACTAGCCTTTCCTGCACTTTCCATATATGCTACATCTCTGTCACAAAACTTAAAAAAAATGCATCATATGCTTTAGTTTGACTCCTGACTTCTTTTGATGGTTTTATTTATATGTTAAAAAGAAAGGCACACTTTTTCCTCACTTGTGCTTCATACTACACCAAGTTTTACTACTCAATCATGTACTTATTTTTAACATTTTAAAGCAGTTACGAATATTAAAGATCATGATGACTGAAATTGAGGGACACCTTCTCCTGTCTTCCATACATGCTACACATCCTTTATGTATATATAAACCTTTTACAGGAAATAAATTTTTCCCCACTCAGTTTTTTGGCATTTTGAACACAGATCATATTTGATTTTATTGCTTGTAGTTTTAGCTGCAACTCCTGTACTGTCATTATCTTCATTTTCATGCGTGGGATCATTGTATCATCTAGGTAGCCTTAACAAAAAAAACAAACAAAAAAAAAAACAGGATAACAAATAATGTAGTAAAATAGTGGTGTAATTTCAAACATTCATCCATCCATCCCTTTTCTGCGTCGTTTATCCTCACAAGGGTTTCAGTGTGTTGCAACCAATCCCAGCTGTCATCAAGCAGGAGCTCGGGGACACCCTGAGCTGGTTGATCTGATTATCTTTTTGTCGATACGTTTCTGCTTTTACAATTCAAATTACAAAAATTGAGTTAGCCCAAGGTAGTTGTCAGTGGCTCAAATTGCCTTAAAAGTGTCCTGGCATCAATAATGAGTGTTGGCCAATTAGGTGGCAATTAACATCCCCTTCGCCAATGTTAGCACTTCAATCCGCTTCAGGCTGGAGGAAAAATAAAACAAGTTTGGCAAGAAGGGGCTGTGCGTTAATTAGCTGGGCTGTTATAAAAGGAGTTTATTTGGTCCTTAACGCACTTCAAGAAGAAGAAGAAGAAGAAGAAGCAGCAGCATGTTTCTGGGACAAGAACTGAGTGAAAAATAAGGCGTTTAGTTATTTTTAGAACGCATTTCCTTGTTGTCTGGACTGGCTTGGCACCTTCAGTAGATAATAGTGCAAGGGAAGTTATTAAATAGAGTACATGGTACAAAAAGTCCAGTTGTACCTTGCCTTGTAAGTTTTCTTGGTTCCATGTAGTTTACTTGGTTCCATGTCTAAGGTTGGAAATCAATTTATTATTATATCAAAGCCATTCCCCCCATTCAAATAACTTTAAATGCCAGTGGGCTTGAAACCCTAAACCAAGTTTATGACCTGATTTTAATGTTAACCCTGGCTTGAAACCCAACTTCAAACTGTCAACCTTATTTGAAATCCTTATTTTGTCTCAAAACACTAAACTTTGTTGGCAACCCAGCTCTGAAACCCAAATCAGTCTTTGAAACCCAAATATTTAAAGCTCAATCTGTGTTTAAAATCCTTTTTTGACACACTAAGCATGGCTTGAAATGCAACTTCAGGTTTGAAACTCAGTTTGGAAATCCAAACTTTAATTTAAATCCCTAAATTGAAACCAAAACTTGTTTGAAACCCAAATTTGAAATTTTAGCTTGTTTGATATCATAACTCACACTTGAAGCCCTACTTTGAAACCGTAACCCTGGCATAAAACTTTGAAACAAAGCCTGATTAAAAATCCACCCCCTCCCCCCAAGTTCTTGAACACCTAGGTTAAAATTCTAATATGAAACCCTAACATTTGTATAAAACCCTACTTTAAAACATGAAGCATGGCTTGAAACTCAACTTTGAAACAGTAAACAAGTCTTGAAATCCATATTTGAAACCCTGACCCTTGATTTACTGTGCAGGATTAAGGTTCTGACGTTTTGCGTCAAACCAAGGATTCTGTTTCAAATGAGGGTTTGTTATAGTTATGATTTTGAAGTAGGGATTCAACGTGGTTTAGGGGTTTCCAAGTCCTTAAGGCAGGTTTCAAGACAGAGTTAAGGTTTCAAACAATGTCTGGGGTTTCAGAATTATCTTTCCAAGCCTGTATTAGGATTTCAGTCTGGGGTTTTCAGCCCGGGTTCAGGTTTAAAATAAGGTACCTATAAGATTTCATCCTGGCTAATAAGTATGAGGAACTGATGCATTTTTGGGGAAGGTTAACAGATGTCAAGGAAGACAAAATAAAAGAAGAGAAGGATTGATGAGAAAGATGTGTAGGAGTCAAAGCGGCACGATGAAAGCACAACAATAAGCCATCATTACGAGGCGGAACGTTTGGAACGTTTGGCCGCGACCTGCCTTGCCTGCTTGCCTCACCGCCGGGAAATTTGAAAGAGAAGCAATTTCACATGCAGCCGTCACACACAATGCGGTGTGAGGGGGTGGCGTGTGCACGTGGTCGTCAGTGCCCGTGCGTGCGTGTGTTTGTGTGTGGCGCGGAGCATCTGCCTGCCAGCTAAAAGCCACGTTCAAAGGTTGGTCTGCAGACACGCTGGCATCAGCAATGGGGCCTCATAGACTCGTTCGTGCACGGACTAATGAGAAAAGTGCACCAAAGGTATTCACAGCACTTTACTTTGTCCTCATGTTGAGTCAGTGCATCAGCCTGATTTCAAAATGGATTTTTTCATCGACATTCTTCATACAAAACTGAAACGTTTTTCTTTATTAAAAAAAAATATTTTAATTACAAAAATAATAATTATAAAATCAGAGTCATCTTTATTTGTCAAGTATGTCAAAAACTCACCGGGAATTTGTCTCTGGTAGTTTGAGCTGCTCTAATACGACAACAGACAGAGAGCAATTGACACTTTTGAGACATAACAGAAGAACACAGTCACTGAGCAATAAAAGTTTACAAATAGAATGGTAATGCTGGCACAATTTATTTTATTTTTTTTTAAATTGTGCAAAATGATACAGACCATTTAAAATAAATAATGGAATAATAATTTGGTGCAATGACCATTGTGCAACTTGTCCAGATTTCAAGAAACTGAAGTGGAAAACTAAAATGACGTTAGCACTTCCAGATGTACTTCGCTGGGCTTTTTCCACATTTTATGTTACAGCATCTTTCAAAATGTATTTTAAAAAATCATGAATATTCTATACAACACCCCAAAAATGTTTTTTTTTTGTGTACTTAAATATCTACAGTAAATGTGAGAAAGTATTCACAACACTTTAACATTTTATGTCACACCCAAGAAAGGATGTTATGGACAGGGGAGGGACGGAGAGCAGAGCCTCACCTGCATGTGAAGTTAAAATAATAAAAAAAAATCATATTGAGATTGTACATTGTCATGGTAATTAATATTTGTGTGATACACACAGTCTGCGATTGGTTGGCAACCAGTTGAGGGTGTACACCGTCTCCAGCCCGTTGACAGCTGGGATAGGCTCCAGTACTCCCTGCGACTGTAGTGAGCATAAGCGGCAAAGAAAATGGATGATACATACAGTATTTAATTTTGCTGATTCCACAAAACCGCAGATATAGGGTGAGATGAGGCAGAATACTAAAGACTACAGGATTGTGCTTCCATACTTTAGCAAGCAGCCTCCTTCGGTGTGGGTGGGGGTGGCCACATTCAAGGGAACGTACGAGAGGACATAGGTTCATATTGGTGCCAATCTGCATTTCCGTCTAACTATTGAACCTGTTGTTTGACTTTGTGAGACTGAAGGGTGATTTTGTGGTGGCTCAGAATACTGTGAGGACGGAATACCTGGTCAGTTTCTCATTTTTCTGGCCCAAAACAGCATTTGTTTACTAAACTCTACCAGAGGTGAGATAGTCATTCTAGCTTGGTCCAGCAATCAACAGTTTATGTGGAGTGATCATTCTCCCTCTAAAAATTCTCAAAATATTTGTTCGGAATAGGACTAACCAAGGAAAGCTTTCTTCATTGCGAAAAACCTCTGTTTAGACGGAGGGACTTTTGAAGCTCAAAAAGGGAAATTCTTTTACAGGAAAGTAACATAGCTAATGCCAAGAAAATAAATTGATCATGTTATATAATAATATAGTCAATAATTGGTCACTACTTTGGATTTCATTTATTACATTTTTTTTTTTTGGATCATAACCCCCGTGATAAAGGAGAGTTTATTGCACCACTATACTAAGTTAGAAACTACAATAAGTTGTACACTCTCTAAACAGCTGGAAATAATATTCTTCATAACCAAATATTGTGTGATTTTTTTCATGCTTTTTTAAAAAAATATCTGGCTCCTAATTTAATGACAAATATGCACTCTGTTTGGCTCATAAATTTTTAAATTTGGACTCATCCAGTATTAATGACTCACCAGCCACGAACCTCACTGCACATATTCTGAAATGAGTGGCTCCCCCCACCACCACAAAGACACCCCATAATGACAATGTGAAAATATTTTCTTTCATGTGTTCAAAATTTGTTTTCATTGAAAAAAATGCATGTGTCAAAAGCACAGCACTAAGAATAATAACCTGATGCACAGTACAACAACAGCACTGCTACAGCCTTATTTCAAATTGATTAAATTCACATTTTACAAGTAAACCTTTCCACACAACACCCCTAAATAAAAAGGTTTTCTAATAAATTAAAAAAAAAATTAAGCTACCAAAAAATTATGTTTTATGTTGCATGTAAAACGTTGAGTATTAAAAAAAACAAAAACAAAAAAAAAATGTGTTTTTACTGTCCTTGAGATTTTCTTAGCTGGTTAGCAAATGTGAAGTCCACATAAATGCCCAGCGGTTCTCAAACTTTTTATACCACTTCCAACAATTACTTGGCTCTCATTTATTGCCACCGTGACCAATATTAAATTAAGTAACACAGTACCATAATTAATTACATGTAATATTATTGTAAGGCACTGTTCCATACGCACAGGCTGAACATTTGCATTGTATTCGTATATAGGCAAGGGTAATAACTCCATATGTATTTAACATTAAAGAGACATTAAAAAATATGGAAATCGTATAAACAAATGATTATTAAATAGCAAATGCAAACTGAAGATAAATACAACTGCACAAATGACATGTATACTGGAATTTAAACAACAAAACAAACATTGTGCATGATTTGAACATTTCATTCGGTGATTGTTTAATCTGCCACTAGAGAGAGCCACCATACCACTACCAGGCAGATGCTAAACATTTGAGTTTTCATCAATAGTGTGTGGCCGGCGCATGGCGATGAACTTTCATGCCGCGCTATAAAAGAGGAAACTCATGACTCAGCCACATTTTTTTAAAATACCAGGAATGTGCTAGCTCATGGTTGGTTGGGGGCACAATTGTTCTGATTTGCCCCCTGGGCCTTGCCACGCTATGCTGGTGTGTCAGGTAGCCGGCGCCCCGCCGAGCGATGGCCCGCTGTCAGTGCATGCTATATTTAAACTTGAGGTCACCTGTTGTGGAGCGCTGCTTTCAACAGCGGAGCAAAGGTCACCTATCTTGATTGACAAGCAGGGGAGTGCCCTGCCCGGCGGTGGCGGCGCTGGCGGCCGTTTGGACTTCTTCTGACTCAGTGCTTACTAACCCACAGCTCACGTAGGCCAAGAGTGTTCACACAGTATTGGGGTTGCAAATGAGGATTTCAAACCTTTATTAGGGTTGCAAATTAGGGTTTCAGGCCACTTGGTTACAAATTATGCTTGGAGTCTCAAATCAGGGTTTCAAACCAGGGATAGAATTTCTAATTTATCTTAATTGGTGGTACAGGAGTTTGAAGTTTGGGTTTCAAGCTTGTATTAGGGTTGCCAGGCTTAATATTTCTAATGTCTGATTGTAAACAAGGGTGTTTAAATTAGTGCTAGGGTTTCATACTGGAGTTTCAGACATGTTTTAGAGTTTAAAATTAGGGTTTCAAGATAGTCTTACAGTGTTGAATTTCTAGCAAGTGTTTTTTTAAATTGGTGTTCAGGTTCAATGTTTGGGTTTAGGGTTCAGTTAGAAACCCTAATTTACTGTTTCAAACAAAGGTTAGGGTTTTAATCCTTGGGGTTGAAGGCGGGATTAGTCTAAATGTAGGATTTTAAAGCAGATACTGAAAATGACTGTGATTTTCTAAGAAGCACACGCAGTTTAGATCCCTGAGAAGGGTTGCGTCAGGAAGGGCATCCGGCGTAAAAATTGTGCCAAACATATGTGCGTTCATCTGAGATGACACGCTGTGGCGACCCCGAAAGGGACAAGCCGAAAGAAACACACACACACGCAGTTTAGATTAATTTCAACCTGATGTTTTTTGGGCAGTATTTTGCTCATTTTAAAATTTTTATTATTAAAATTATCAAGGGCACACTGTGTTCTTCTCATACCACTCCCACGTTCACATTTCCAAGCTTGAACACTCAAGCAAAGTTCAGAGGTCACTGTGGGGCCTGAAGGTCAATTTTGCCGCCATTCCTGGGAGGCAAACGTGGAATGTGGCTGCTAACGAGAAGAACGCAGGGAGGTCTTGTCCCCCTCGTCGTTTAATTGGGACCCATTTTCATCCCAGCTGTCTTTTAAATGTCAAGAACAAGTCCTGGTGCAAAATGTTTTGATTGGGCTCAGGAAGGCCGCGGCCGGCGGGTCGCAGAAGCTTGGGTGAATATTGGGGTGCTTTGAAGAGATTTTTTTTTTTAACCTTGCAAACCAGAGAGAAAGAGAGAAGGACGTTCTGCCGGTGACCTTTGGCGTGCTCGTCTGAAAACGGAATGTCAAAAGTTGCCCGCATCAGTCTTCACTTGATGGAAGCAAATCCTCCAGTAGGACGCCCTGTCCTTTACGACTCATTGGAGGAAGGGGGACACCAGATCGCTGGGACTTTTCGCCTCAACGTATTGAGACCCAACAATCAATCATTTCAATTGGATTAGTCGAGGGTACAGGGACCTAGAGTGGGATAACTCCATTTTTGCCATTTTGAAGCATAAGAAAAATGGCGATTCTTTCAAATGACCAAGATTCGAAAATTAAGGTTTAGTAACAATTTTCACTCACAGGGGCACCCCTTTATTGCTCTCGGTACTTTTCCTGATTCCTCAGTTTAACACTGGGCCAACTCCATCCTGGCTTCAGCTCCCACAAGTACTGTACATCCCACAATGTGAGGTTCAGAGACACGGTGAAACAATAGTGGATTTTGGCTCCAGCTCCCTCCCACAGCTCAAAGTTTTGCAGAATCCTTCTCCCAACCTTTCCCCCCAGATATGCCCCGATCTTTGCTGTACATTCCGGAAGGTTGCTGGAGTCAGGAAGGAACCTTGTAAAATGGGTTTGACCTCAAAAAGAACTTGCTTTAGAAAATACTTCTTGCCATCTGCGGAACTTATTTTCCAACAAAAAATACATTGGCTAAAACACATTTATTTTTATTCATGGTCTTTTCATTTTGCTGAGTCTTTATTCAGTTCTAGATTCCGTTCCACGTCACAAGTGACTGCATCATCATGACTCAGGAGACATCGGCTATCCTCACACAAATAAAGACTTTGGTTGTAAATAATGAACACGTTAATGATTTGATATTGTCGGCTCCAATTGTCTTAAAATATAGACAAATCCACCCCGAACATACCCCAGTCTTTGAGATAATCTTGGAAGATAATCTTATAAAACAATATATTTTCTGGTGTTTGACGTGCTGGTCGGGAAGGTGCAAACTTGGCCCAAAAACGTGTGTACCAGGCCTGAAGTACACCCCATGTACTGCATATTTTATTCTGTGGAAGAAAAGCACACCTAGTGAGGATAAGTAGGACAGAAAATGGATGGATGGTTGTTTAAATGGATGGAATTAGGCCACTCTAGTTCTCTATGGTCAAGTTATTTTTGAATGTTGTTTCATTTTATCAAGATGTGCATTAAATTTGAGGGAACACAAAGTCATGGTTCAAGATACCAGGATCAACGAGTTTGGTGCAGAAGAAATGGATAACCGTTGCCACAGACACACGTTGATATCTTGGTGAATGTCTTCTCAGAACATTTTGGAACGGTGGCCTCATTTCTCTTCATTTTACTTCCTGTAGACATCCCAATACCCGAGGCCAAATGTACCTTTCCGACCTGTCAATCACTCATACAATAATAGCCAATCAGATAGTCACATTGTCTTAATTCTGGCTTGACACGCCTCTCTCGTCATATTGTCCCATAAACAATGCTGGTTGTCAGCTGTGTGCGCTTGGAAAAGTTAATGTTATGAAGAAAATGATCCTCAGATGCGCTTGGGGAATGTGCAATTCTGACAAAAGATATCCTGCCAGGTAACAAGGGGCCCGGTTGAATCATTTTCCATAGCCTAAAACACAGTTGACGAAGTGTCTACGACGGATTAAGGTTGCAGAAGACCGCACATACAACTAAATGTGAACAATATCAACAAACACAAGGCTGTATATTCGAAGGTAAGTGAGGGAGAAGTAAGTTTGATTTTATTATTATCAGTGCCTATTATCAGTACTCTATACATTGCAGGAGAACAACTTTCACTTTGTTAGTATATCACTGACCTGCTGAATGAAGTGTGTAATGTTTTATGCCGCAGAGTCGGGTTAGTGATGCGTAAATGTGCGATGTCTATTTGCCTATTTGTATCACATCAGACTTTTAAGACAGAGCACTGGGTTCCATTACGAGCCGAATCAAAGTTTTTCATTTGGTGACTACGGTACTGAGTTAATCACCATTGTTTAAATACACTTGTAGAAAATCGAGCCAAACTCACTGATAAAGAGGACAATGATTTTCCTTGTGATCTTTTCAAGTAAAAAGTACTCCCCCTGCTTTACATGTGTAGTACGATTCCACTATTTTATCCAGTTGGATTTCAATATAATGTTTGTGAGGTGTCAAACTTTTTTGCATTGATTGCCAACATTTCGCTGTAACTCTTGACATTGCGTCCTGCTCCATCCAAAATCTTAACTCTGTGTGCATATCCTTGTGTGAAATACTTGAGACCTCTCTGTAGAACTCTCTTGGACAAGTCTAACGCATTTGGCAAAAAACATACCGCAATATTATCTGGAATACGCAATAGAGAATCCACTTCGAACCTGATATGTTCAGTCACCATTTTGGAAGCTTGTGGGACATGACAAATGTAGCTACGGGGGGTGGAGTTTAAGAACGCCAGTTGGAAAGGTCCATTCCCCATTTTTACTGCACTCGTGTCTCAATACTTTTGTCCAGATTCACACTTTTCTTAATACAGAATGTCCCAACACTTTGGTCTAAAATTAAAATTCTCACTTGTTGTAGGTGTCCCAATTCTTTTGTCTGCTTTTCCTTTCTTTCACTTCAACGAGCTCAACTGAGGCAAAGCTACGGAAGTCTTTCAATGACAAACGTCTTCTGTAATTGATTAGTGAGGCTAATATGTCACATTATAGAGTGATAACATAATCACAAATACACTCTGGAGTTTTTGTGAATGGATTTAATGTTAATTTACTGTGACTAATTTGTTCAATTGGTGCATTTGGTACGCTGTAACACCCCAGCTCAATCAACATAGTGTTTCATTACATTATGCTTATAAAGAGGCTGCCCACAACTGTTGTGGTTGTTTTCCTAAAAATGGAATTAGCAGGTGGATTAACAGCCCTTTGGATTAGCTTTTCATGTTTTCATCCCCTAAAAAGTGCCGCAATCACACTTTCCTCTCAGTTTAGGTGGAATGTTCCAGCAAGCTGTTGTGTTGTTGTGTGTTGAAGCTGTGGGACAAATTAGCAGGATGTTGTGTTTTCTGGAAATGTTGGCAAGTTTCCATGGGAACCTGCCAACTCGAATTAATGGGAAATGGCAGGAATTTAGGAGATTAACAAGGAATGTGTGTAAGTGGAACAGGAAGGTTAAGTTTAGTTGAGGAAGGATCTTGTCTTTTTTCATATTGGTATTGTAGTGTTAATTTGTTACTGTTTTAAGCCTCCTGTATTTTAGATTCTTTTATTGCTTCCTCGTTCCGCTTCTGCCTTAGCTAAGATTCATATTTGTGCTTTTTAGTTATATTTGTTCATTGATTTGTGTTTTAACCCCCAGGAAGCGGAATGCTCTCCTGCTTTAAATATGCTCAAAGTAAATAAAATTGGATTGCAAATTAAAAGCTACTAGAAATCAAAGTGCAAGATTGCCGTTTTTGAACATTTTCTTAGTTTTCATGTCTCTTGTTGTTTGGATAAAGTGCAGGGTGTCTATTTCCTAAATGTCCATTTACTATGGAAAAAATATATCTTTCTGCTCAATTTTCATTGATTCCATTCCTATACTGACTACAAAAACAAAAACGTTGCTAGAATTTCAAGGTTTTCCTTGTTGACAAAATTGCAAAATTACATTTCACTGAATATCCAGGTAATTCCCATTACATAAATAAAAACACTAGATAAAAGAAAAAAAAGGTTTAAAAGCTCATGAAAAAAAGTAAAACTCGTTGTTCTGTTATGATACCTCGTAAAAAGTTAGCGATGTCCATTTTGCGGCCTTTTGCAAGCTTTGGCGCTCAACTGTGCGAACTTTGGCCTTCAAACGTGCAACACGAAAGCTGACAATGCTGTTCCTCAGATGAGACGACCAACCCCGCCGTGTGACCACAGGAAATCTTCTTTGTTGGCCTTGGTGGCAAACGCATGTGTGTCCCTCAGGTGGAGCGAGAGGAGCTGCTGGGATCAAAAATGAATAAAAACACCAACTAAGTGTGTCGCTTTAACAGAGGCTGGGAAGTCATTTGTTGAGCAACTTGTAGCATGATGTATGTGTACGTATATGTCTGTCTGATTGGGAGTGGGTGTTCGTTTGTGTCACTTTTTGTGTGTTCACATGCCTGTCTGTATCCATTTGTACATGTCTGCGCTTGCAACATCGTGTATCTGTGATTGTGTGGGTGTGTGTATATGCCTCGCTGCCAGTGTGTTTTTGTGTTTGTACCTGTGTACATGTGTGGAAGTGGGTATTTGTCACTATGTAGGTCCTTGTGTGTGTTTGCATGCATGTGTGTGACTGCGTGTGTGTGCGTGTGATTGTGGAAGTGTAGGGTTCGTCTGAAAATGTGTGTACATCCATGTGTGACATACTTCTGTGTGCATGCATGTATCTGTGTGTACTTTATGTTGCTTGTGTGTTTTTTTGGGGGGGGTCTGTGTGTATTTGTTAGCGTGAGTTTGTGTGTCCACGCGTTTGCTTGCGTGTCTCTCCCACGAGTGCCATCGCCGCTTGTCCGCGGCGTCCGTAACGGAGCTGTGTGCTTCTCCGCCGTCTGCTGGTGATTTAATTACTGTACTCTAATTACTGTCGTCTCCTCATCTTCAGCAGCACATATGTTCGTTTATGTGCGACCTCTCTTCTTAATTGTTGTTGTCGCCGAGATTCCAGGTGACTGTCACTGACGCCTTTTGTCTGACGGAGACATTTTGGAAGCGGCTTCCAGATGGAGCTTTTCGCTGTTACATCCCCTCCAATCCTCCAGGGGGCAGGATACTTGACCGTAATGACTTCCAGCGTGAAACCATAAGGTCGAACAGAATCTGTTCACAAATGCTGATCCACCTGCGGGTTTTTCAGATTTTGAAAGAGAAAAAAAAAAATTCAATCATTTCTCAAAGATGTTTCTTTACACAAAAAGTCTCAGCTTTCTGGTGAAAGTGACCCAAGCTCTAAGGGTGATTATTAAAGAACAAAAAAGCTACAAAGTTTTTTGGTTTTTTTTTACTAGGAGAAGAGAGTCTATTTGGGTTGGTGCTTTTATTGTGACAGAAGACAATATTCCGTAGGTCTTTAAAGATCAGTCAAAATGGCCCAAAAAGGCTGAAAAATATGTGGAACTCTGCACTCAAAACACCTTCCAGTAAATTGCTTAATTTTAAGGGATTTCAACTCGGTTAAACTCCCTTTGAATCACATGAAAATTTACATTTTTCAAAACATTTCCAGAATTCCCTCAATATAACCAAGTATGCCAGAATGCCATTCATTTCCATTAATTACAAAAATATATAAAATTCTATATTTTCTAAGGCTAAATTCCTCAAATTATCAGGTGATTAAAAATAATATAATAATAGAAAAATAATAATTAATTAACAAAATTCATTGGATCTCCCTGTGAAACAACAAAACAACTTTCCAGCTCCATTGTGTTCTGTGTGATAGACAGGTAAATGCTGACCCTACATCTAGTGCACTGATTTTGGTGGATCTCAGTGAGAAAAAGATTCCAGTCATTTTCCGGCTTCTCTTGGGTTCTATGTGTTTTGTGTGAAAGAGACAGGCGGATAAATATTGGATTCAATGCATGACTTTTTGCATAATCTCTGTTTGAAATTTGTAAAAGTTGTCCTGCTTTGTTAAATTTTATGTGAATGACAGACTTCTAAAAGCTTGCTGCCAATTTTGCAGGATCTCTGTTTGAAACACCCAAGTGACTGCGTGAAAGAGGTGACAGTGTTGTCGTGTTTCATTGTTTGAAAGACTGAGACTGATACATTCCAGCTGCGGTCTGCCAGTTTTGCTGCATCTTGTTTGAAATTGCCAAGAGTTTTTCCTTTGGTGCTCTCCTCTCACCAATTCTTGGACTGGGATTAGTTGGTTGCTCTCCATTGCGAACAAAAAGTTTGCATCCGGATAATGGCGTGAAACTCATCGGCATCATTGTTGCAAAGCAGACACGTTGCCTTTTTCACATGGCGCCTGGCGACTTCCTGGCTGCTCCTCTGCTTTGATGCAGTTTGCGTCTGGCAGATGTTGTCCTCATTTTCCAGACATGTTCCCCCTGAGACGCTAAATCCTTTTCATTTTTTTTTTTTTTCTGAGCGGCCACGGATGATTTGTCCTCCTTTTATTAGCGAGCAGTGATACTTTTCCTCACATGCTAATTGTCCTCATAGCGTTATTCTGTTTGGGGCAACAGCATCTAGCGCACCCCAGATTTTTTTTTTTTAATCATTCCCCAAAACCAGTTTAACGCAGCAGCATGAAATTTTGTTGCCCTGTCTATGATGAGTTGGTCCTGCCAAAAAAATTTCCGAGAACCCATGGTTGAACATTTAGAGGAAGTGGTTTGGTTTGAAGCAGCCATTTTAGGTTTAATTTACAGGGGTCCTTCACAAACTGAATGAAACTTTTTCATGGTTGAATAAATCAAAGAGTAGTGTATACAAAATACTAGTAATAAACAGGAGTGAGTAAAGTAGCAAAATATTGTACACACACAGCGACTTCATTGGATAGGGCTAAATGTTGCCGTATCTAATAAGAAAAAAAACAATAGAAACATCTGCGACTTACCGTGAGTTGTTTTCTCAAGATAGAGGTGGACTGAAATATCAACATTTGGGCAGTCACAATTTAAGCGGTCCACGATAAAGCTTTTAGTTTGTGCAGGCTGTAAAGTAAACACACTGAACCCCACCCCAACCCCCCACACCACAAAAATAGAGTCCTTTTTGATTGGTACGGGATGGCAACGTCAAGTGACTGCTTTGTGTCTTTTGATTGGTGGGCATTTCACTGTGCTAATGTTGGATTGGACTGACAAGTACCCAATCTGGAAGTCAGAGATGGAGTCTAAAAATAGATGCGCACACAATGGTTAGATGAATAAATAAAAGGAGAGAACGGCATGTCGATCATTGTCACAGAGGAAAAGTATCAACCCATCTACATCAAAAAGAAAAAGTGCAGTGCATTTAAAGTACTCCGACAAGTACAATTGATCAAAAGTGTTATTTGTTGCGAACATAAGAGTGTAAATGTAAAGATATGACTACCCACCTCTCGTAATTAACTAAGTTTAAAGTAGCTCAGAAAGAAATCCACCTTCTAAGCCCAATTTAAGTTACCAGCATAAAATTTGGTTCTTGTCTAGAATGAGCAGACCAACAAAAACTTCTCAAGAACTTATCCCGAAAAACACACAGGAAGTCTCCAATGTTGCTTTGTATCAGCACTGTCTGGGTCACCTATGCGGTTTCGAGGGGTTCTTCAAAGCCGAATATCCTAGAGATTTTTCTTTTCCCCATTGCTTCCAAACTTGAAGCACATATGCTAGAATTACGAACACCACTACGTTTATGCTGCTGTTTGTAAACGGAGCATGCCAGGCAATTTTGATGACTCAAAATAAAAATGGAACTCTATTCAATATTGTAATTAACAATTCAGCCGAGCCTTCCTTGGCATAGTAAAATTTGGTAGATAGGCCTTTCATGAGTTTTGCTCGGCACCAAAAAATTTGATGTCTATCATGCGGCAGAAAGGCTGCTTTCTTGTTAGCGTATCTGTACTGCACAGTTCTGAGGACTTTCATTCAAATTTGGCCTCACCTCTGTGGAGTTGCTGTGTTCTCCCTGTGGCTGTGCGGTACTCTGGTTTCATCCCACATCCCAAAAGCATGCAACAATAATTGGACACTCTAAATTGCCCGTTGGTGTGAATCTGAGGGTGAATGGTTATTTGTCTATACTTTCCCTGTGACTGCCTAGCGACCAGTCTTTCTCCCAGAGTCAGGCTCTTAGTGAGGATAAGCAGTACGGAAATAGATAGACGGCTATCATGAGTAGATAACAACAGATAGTATCTGATTGTTACAGTATATCGTAGAAGACAAAAAAAGTCAGTTATTTTGATGTGAAACAGCCATTTTATGTTCAAAAGACCCAAGGATTTATTTGGCCATATTTTTGAAAATTCACTCCCCAAAGTATCACTGAGAAACATAAAATTTCTATGGTGTGTAGACACACAAAAATGTTTCATGGAGCCATTCTTGCCATTTTTAGACCCCTTGTATTAACTTCTGTACCTTTAATTCTTACCATCACATTTGTATTGTCTTATTGTAGTGCTCCTTAACCTGCTGCCAATTCATAAGCTGTCCCTCCGGTTGGGGAAAACCAGCATTGATTGCACATCAACATTCTCACGAAGAGCTCCTGTTCCCATCAAGAAATCCTACAGCTCATTCTCAGATGAAGAATTCATGCAAACGTCGTATTGATCATTTGATCGAGTCTGACACCTGCTTGTGATTATGCTGATGTGTCCAACATGCTGATGAGCCAGCATTTTCATTACCACACGCAAACATCCATCCGTTATCCGAGGCACTTATCCTCACAAGGGTCACAGGAGAGCGGGCGCCTATCCCAGGTAGCTTTGGGCGAAAGCCTGTCAGTCGTCGGGCAGATATCGACATCATCACTGAGCGGGAAGCTACACCATCAGTGACTCCCACACAGAAATAGTCCAACAGAAAAAAAAATGTTTGGAGTTTGAGTTTGTAGTTGAGGTGTTGATGAGATGACGGAAGGGCAAAATGGCTGCCCTGACAGAATGTTGCCGTGACAACCGGCCGATGCTACGCCAGTGCTGCACATCCTTCCACCCACGCCCCGCGCGCAGCTCTTTGCACTCGGCGGCCTTTTGTTTTCCTTCCGCAGCTAGTGGGAAATAAAGACAGGAACTAAATTAACAAATTTATTTCTTACAGTCGCACTTTGGGAATAATTAACGTTTACAAATTCCGCTCTCGTGAAGTCGGGAAGAGTGCTCACATTTTGTATTCTTTGCTAACAACCTTTGAGGTGGCTGCTCCTTTTGGAACAAAGGGGGGCAAGCCAAATATGGTGAATCTTGTTGATCACATTTTGGTTTGAGTTAATCACAAATATTTGTTAACGTTACGAACCGTAGGCTTGCGAGATCGCCATCGAGAAGAACTCAACGCCAAAAAAACACCTCAAAACAAAGAATATGTGCTAATCTTTTGATGATTTGAGGTGATTCGGTGTATTTTTATAGCAGGAAATTTGGTTGAATTCCAGTTCCCTGCTAAAAAAAATTCTATAGAAATTCTATAGGAATCTATAGAATTCCATAGAATTTGTATAGAACAACTTGTTCTATAGCATTTTGGGTGTGATTTTCAATAGAATTTCTCCAGAACAATAGAATTTCGAAATTCTATAGGACTTGGGTCCTGAAGTTCTATAGTTCTTTAGAAATTATTTAGTGTTCTATGTTCTATACAACATTTTAAGCAGGTTTTTTTTTGCCTTTGTTGAGGCTTCCGATTGCTTTGAAATAAACGCGGCTCAAAAGCCAAAGAAATTTTGGGTTGACATTACTTTTTGGGGAATTTTACTGCAAACTTTGGAAGAGTTCAAAATAAATTGGATCCATTTTACCAAGTCAAAGAAAGGCCAAAACACACAAAATCCTGTTCGTGTATACCATGGCTCATCAACCTTTTTGAGGCTGAGGGCTACTTCGTGAGCACCGATCGTATGAAAGTCTATGTGACCTCTGTTTGTGGCAAATTTCAGACTCAGTTCATTACACGTACATAAAATATTTTTGTTTTAATTTATTGTAGTAAATCACATTACAGGTATTTTAAAATTTTAATTCACGTAAGCAAGTCAGATTCAGAATTTAAAGCACAAATAATAGTAACAATTTGTGGCCTATGGTATTTTTAGAACATAACTCGCGGGCGCCTGATATGGTCCTCGCGGGCTACCATTCGCCCGCGGGCACCGCGTTGGTGACCGCTGGTGTATAGTCTGCCCTTGCCCATTCGCAGTTCACTGTTTGCGGGCCCACATATTCCCACATTTTGGCCATTTTGTTTTCTTTTTTTACCATATTTTCGCAGCTGTCGCCACAGTGTGTCATCTGTTTCCATCCAAGCCTATCTTGCCAACCTCCTCTGTAACACTCACTGTCCTCATGTCCTCCCTCACAACTTCCATCAACCTTTTCTTTGGTCTTCCTCTCGCTCGTTTGCCTGGCAGCGCCATCCTCAGAACCCTTCTACCAACATTCTCACTGTCTCGCCTCTGAACATGTCTCCAAAACATCCAACTTTGGCTGTCCCTCTAATGAGGTGATTTCTAATCCTATCCGAGCTATTAATACCAAGCGAGAACCTCAGCATCTTCATTTCTGGTACCTCAAGATCTGCTTTGCTATTTTCACAGCCTTAAAGGTCTTAAATTCTCTTCTAAGTAGACAAGGCACCACATTAGATATGATACCTGACAATGTGGTGCACACATTGAATTGCGACATTCACAAATGTTGTTGGGTCCCTTGTTTAACTAAGTACACCTAAACATACTGGTTACACTGTTGGCATGCACCCTAGGAAGTGTGCCACAAGTCAGTGAAGCACAAGTGCATTTGACATCTGGAAGCAGAACAAACTTGCACTGGCCCACACGCTGCCTGTGTAGGCAGGTCATTACTGAGGAGGTTGTACACACTCATGGTGTCACATTGAAACTAAAATTTTCACACAACAATAAACAGAATAGCATAACTAGCAAATAGTAAAACAAATAAAAGAATGACTCACGAAATAATTGACACTAAACATGCACTTTAAACCCTATTTAAATGCTCCCAGCATTCTTTTCGGCACTATGGAGGTCCTGAGTTTTTTTTTAACTAAATACACAATAAAAGTGGCAGCACATTGATGCAGCTGTAGCGCATTAGCCTCACTGTTCTGAGTACCGGGGTTCAAATACCAGCCCCGCCTGTGTGGAATTTGCATATTCTCCCCATGCCCACATGGGTTTTCTCCAGGTATTCCACTTCCCTCCCACATGCCAAAAACATGCATTCATTGGATACTCTAAATTGCCCCGAGGTGTGATTGTGAATGTGACTTTTATTTGTCTCTATTTGACCTGTGACTGGCTGGCGACCATTTCATGGTGTACCCTGCCTCCTGACTGAGGTTAGCTGCCTCCAATACTCCTGCGACCATTGTGAGGATCAGTGGCTCAGATAATGGATGGATGGAGTATATGCTATAGTTTTGACCTTATAGAAACCTTCCCAATGCTGATGTTCGTGATTACCTACAAAGTTATTTTCCATTTACTGACTTGTTATACGTGCTGACTGTATCGATGTTGTTTTATTTTCACTCTAGACACTTCTGAATGTAGCTGCCTATTTTCTATTCACATGACTTCACTCTGCTGTGATGCGGCTCCAGCAAGATTCGATGTACTGTACAATCAAAGCACTTATTCTACAGTTTCGCTACTCAACATTTAACAATGTCTTTAGGGTTAACATGGCTTCTCCGCATTCTCCTTCTAGCTCTTCCTTCTTGCTCCACCATCGAAGTGCAACTTTGTGACTTAGAGGAGCGACTCTCCAGTATGGAAGGACAGTGTTGAGCTTGTGGTTGCTATCCGGGAACAGTTCTGAGCTAGATGTTGCCCGGTATTTCTCTGCAATCCTGGAAAGCAGGGAGGCGGATGACTGTTTGACCTAATTTTAACATTGAGTGAGAAGTAATATTGTCAATGAGCAGTGTTGTTATATTTTGACAGAATTCCAGTCAAACCAATTTACATATGTTGTATATGCTGTAAATTTGGGGGATTATTTGGTTGATTTTCATATTGCTGGTCTTCCTGTTTTGAAATGAGTTGAGTGAAAAAGCCACAGAAAATGTTAAATCCGCATACACAGTTAATCTTTTGATGCTTGCTGAACTTAGCTGCCGTCAGTAGTCATTTCCTTCGTTGTTGAAATTGAGAGTAAAACAAGTTTGGAGGTCTTTACCTGTGAAGAACTTTTCTACAAGCTGAATTTTTTATCAGCCATCATTTTTTAGATCTGTGCTCTCAGACATGCCGACAGCAGTTGTTTGCGTGTTAGCGCGCGTGCAGGGGTGGCGTCACCTCTCAGTTAAGGCGGCGCATGCATCCTTGGGGCCTGCGGTTGTGATCGAACAGCTGGCCTCTGAGTTAGCGGTTGACACGGCTGGTGCTCGAGATTTTGCCGCGCCGACCGTCGCCTGGGGACCCGTTACGATGTAGCGGAATTGTCGTCCCCATGATAACGCAGTGGATGCTTTACATGTATTCAAGTACAGTGCGATCCTTTAGGTCAACGATTAAATGTTGTGGGGATTAGCAAAATGGAGTCACTCGGATATACTGATCACACCAGGATCAAAAATAAATAAAACATCATTTACACTAGAGTTCGGCAATATGGCCTTATGAAAAATTATATTTCCAAATATGAATCTATTTTGTCTTTGTTTTTGCAAAGAAAAAGCAAATGAAATCCAACTGCAAAAAACTAAAACTTTCTGGAACTTTAGAGGGAAATGAGACTACTGGAATAACTAACCCTTTATATATATATATATATATATATATATTTTTTTTTTTTTTTTTTTGAGGTCCAGGAACATTTGGTGTGAAGTCATTTGGCAGTTCTTGAACATAAAGTATGTGACTGGACCCTTTTTGTAAAACTAAATACGTAAATACTAGTAGGAGCTAAATATTCCTGGAAGCTTGGATGGAAGCTCTTAACATGTAATACCTTAAGAACAAGAATAGTCCAGTTGCCTTGATTCAACCTTTGTTGATTACCATGACCTGGATGACTGACAAACTTCAGTGATATTGACATGAAAATGCTTCATTGACATCAGAAGACCTTCTGGCTGCGAGACAAGAACACAATTACTCTATTTAATTAAATACACTAATTGATTGTTCCCAGCAGATGCTAACATAAATAGCATGTAGCTGAAAGCATAATAGCTAACAATTAGCATGAAAATGAGCAGTAAGCTCGCCAACAATCTCAGAGTAGGCTAATAAGGCGGTACTTCTACTTTATTTCAGTTGCATTAAGCTTTATTATACGCTTCCATTATTTTTTTATGACTCCATGTGCTATGTTTGAGGCAATGTTATATTCCCCATGACCAAGTTGTGTTACACATTTGTCGGTTCCATCCCCGGCCCAGGTTGTTGTGTTGTGAGTTATTGTTGTCAGCGGCGGGCCGGTCGTGGCTCTCCCGAAGTGATTAATTTGCTGTGCTTGTCATTAGCCAAAGCCGTTAAGAAGAATTATGGTTCATCTGGATGCAAATAGTGATGAATTGTGGCTGGCTGCGCTCCATTTGTTCTAATGGAAGTTCTGCCCGGCTGAATCATGTCGCATCGTCCTGCCGCCATGCCGGGTCCCTTCCGGCTCCGCCCAGCCGTCGCAATTTGAGGAGAGTTGGTGCACAAATGGCAGCGCCAGACATGAATAGATCCAAAATTGTCTTATGAAGCCCGGGGTTGAAAATACACGGAAGTCAGCCACTTTGATTTGAGTTTTGAGTCATATTTGGACATTGGTCCTTTAAATAAAGACTTTTCCCTATTGAGTTTGACTTGCCATAAAACACAAAACTAGTAATTGTTCATGAAATGTTTGAACACTAAGCCCCCATAGCCATTTGATATCAAGTTGAAACCAAATCATTTGCATATACTAGATAAAAAGACACATTTGCATTTTTTTGTCACTGTCTGGCATGAAATGAGACTAAACCTTTCCTTTTTTAGGTACATTAGGATTACCACAATTATTTCTATATGTTAAATACCACAAGAATGAGAGAATGAATTTAGACAATTTTTCGTGACTTTGTTCAAAGGCACAAATTTACATACATTTCATTTGTATTTCTTACTACTGCATTTAAACCTCGAGACGTGTCAAATGTTCTGGATGTTCTTCCGAAAGCTTCTCACAATCCATGAAAGGATTTTTGACTGATTACTTCCGACAGAACCAGTGTAATTTAGCCAAGTTTGTAAGCCACCTTGCTCACATATGCCTGTTCATAAATTTTCAGTAGGATTGAGATCAGGGCTTTGTGATGGCCCCTCCAAAACATTGGCATTGCTGTCCTTAAGACACTTTGTTACCAGTTTTGCAGGATCATTGTCCATTTGGAAGACCCCACTTGCATCCAATCTTTAACTTCCTGGCTGATGTCTTGAGATCTTGTTTGATCAGATGAACATACCACCTTCCCACACTCAAAAATGCAGATTTTTTTTTCCTACCCCACTCTTTGACAGTTTGTGAATTTTGAGCAGATTGGGTTACATACCATCACCCATAGTTGGGTTCATTATTTTTTCGCAGCAGATTGGGTTAAAGATTGGATTTGGGCAGGCTGAACAGTTGAAGCTGGTTGGACCCAGCAGGTCCTTCTCCAGAGAATTAAGTAAAAAAAGGTACGAAAAAAACATGTTGAAGATCTATTGCATCTGTTTGAAAAGTTAATGTACCCAGTAGGTTGTGTCGCGGTTGCGGCTGTGGTTATCTTAAAAAAACATATACTTCGCTTACTTCACTTGAAGACTTTCCATCCATCCATCCGTCCATCCATTAATTTTCTGAGCTGCTTATCCTTACAAGGGTTGCAGGTGTAGCGAAACTGTATAATAAGTGCTTTGGTGGTACATTACATGTGTTACAAAAGCCATGCTACGAGACAGTCAACACATATAACAGGTTTATAAATGGGAAATAACTTTGTTCTTAAACCATCAAAATCTGTAATTGCGTCATCATATTTACAGTTGAAATTTATAAACTAGTTCCAGAATCAGAAATCAAGGTTAATGGGTTTTTCAACTATTGTTCATGTTTGGTTACAAAAATGCTTGCAATATCTCGTTATCATTTATACATGACAATTTGAAATTTTGGTACTGATTTTAACAAGAGTTAGGGTAATGAACACATAATTTGCCTTCATGGGGCACATAAAATCATGTGGCAGGGCAGTTTTACACTCGTGCTATAAGGTCAAAAGTATGGCAGACCATCCAGCTATCCATCCATCATCTGAGCCATTCCTCACAAGGTTCGCAGTCGTTTTGGGGGAGAACATGCTAACTCCACATAGGTGGGGCCAGGATTTGAACGCTGGTCCTCAGAACTGTGTTGCCCACTTTTAGACCTATGTCTTCAGCCCCCCCACCCCACGCCCGGATTGCTGATTTGCCTTTTTGCGTGGAGAATAGTGGGCAAAGTATATTTCTGTTATGACTTTCTGGTAAGTTTGATTTGAACAATTTCTTGTCACATTAAATGTAATTGCAAATGGTCTGAAAATAGCAGGCACTGTCTTTTTCATCAGTGGCATCATGTTTTTTTTTCTTTTTATTGACTGAATGAACTGATAAATTAAATAAAACAGGAATTACTCATTTTTATTCTAATTATTTTTTTATATATATATTTATTCACCCATCACTGAGCGGGAATTGATTCCACACTGCACACACTGAAATCAGTTGTGTGTACCACCACACCATCTGTGACCCACATAGAAGTTTATATATTATATATATTCTATATTTTCATTTTGCGTCTTGTTTAAGACCCCCCCCCCCCTCTATTTTAGGTGTCTGCCATGTTGTATCTTGCAGCTCAACAGATCTGCTGGATGAAAACTTCTTGGGATCTTTCATCCACCTTGTTGGGAATAAGGGACAGGGGGGGCTAAATTTCTGGATAAATTAGTTGCTAGGGGTACTGTATGTCTTGAGCCCTAGGTCAACATTATGGGTTACATGTGCTTCATGTACACTATCTGGTATCCACTTTCTTTTGTGTTTTTTGAGTGTGACTGTTCCAAAGCTTTTGTGGTCATTATTGGGACCACTTTGTAGCAGCCATCACTTCTTGGAGCTGTTGACATATGCTTCAAGGGATGCTTTGTGACTACTGAAAATGCATACAGGCAGGTTTGGGAATTTGTTCTGTCATTTTTTTTTTTTAAATAAATGCCAGGAGATATTTCAAATGCTGGGAAGCTCATGAAAGTGAAACGGAATGCAATGCAACAATGATAGATGGGCTCTGCTTGTTTTCAGTGTATTTCAGTTTCCGTAAATTCAGTGTAGTAAATTTCTCAGATTTTACTTGTGAAAGTTTTCATGACCTGATTATTTTGAGTTTTGCCTTATTGGACTGCCCCCTATATATCACAATGGTTTGGAATATGTAGTCCTGGTCTAATCTAATTTAAACAAGCTGTTGTGATATTTAAAAAAAGAACTATATGTACTACTTTTTTTTTTCATTTCTCATATGTACTGTTTTGTTTTGTGGCAATCAACCCGTAGTAAATAACGATTAAAAGAATGTTTGTTTCATCAAGAAGAGTCCGTTTTAATTTTCGCCATTTCAAGACGTCCTTTAAAAAGAAACTACCCAGTACTCTTTGAGATTTTGTCCCATTGCAAGCAAGTTTGAACCACAGATAATGGACTAATTATTAATATTTTGAAACTTTATTATTGTCTGTGTGCTGCACAGAGTGGCAAATTTTGACAATATCGCTATAAAACATGGAGCATGAAATTTGGTAGACGTGTCCATCATGAGTCGTCCCGCACTAGCCGAATATTAAAAACATTGGCCTTTTTGGTTTGAAGTGGCCCGTCTCGAGCCCATTTTACCCAATTCCAGGTGTCCTTCAACATGATTTTGTCTGATTGCTTATGTATCAAATTTGATAGATGTATACTAGACAGATGTCTGATGCAACAGTGTGATCATTTTTAGCTTAGGTTATGGCATGTTGGCTGAGCTCTCGAAGTTGGACTTGCTATAAAATAAGAAACTTTAATAACTATATCGCCTGTAGGCACTTTCTAGGTGAAATGTGAAATTCAGTCGAAATATCTATCATGAGTAAACGCAGATACTGTCAGTCCCAAAAAGCCGTGCCAAAAAGATACAGGAAGTCTGCGATTTTGTTTCAGAGTGGCAATTTTAGGGTCATTTTGTCCATTTCTTGGGATCCTTCAAATAACTTGTCAGAGATTTGTTCATTTTTGCTATCAAGCAGCTATAACATTTTGTGACAGCTTTTTCTCTGGTATCAAGGAACGAATGAAGGCTGTTGCTTTTTATTTCATCTTCAATTGAATATCATATTTAAAGACCCTTTTATGTCAACGTCATTAAACGATGATTGAAAGGCAACAGAGGCGCGTCACTTCAATTTTTCCATAGTGATCAGATTTGAAGTATCAGTCAGAATAACCCTCAGACCATCACAAATAAGTTATGGGTATTCAACGTAGTAAATAGGAGATTTCTGCCTTTGTTACCATCGTTCATACCTTTTTACAGTCGTTGTTTGTCTTCTGAGGCTCTGTTGGGGGCTTGCCATCCCCATTCAGTGCTGACTTGAGTGACAGATGGTGGCCATTAGTGTATATTCCATGCATCTGTTGCAAGCTGCTAATTTACCTCATTAGAAGAGCCTGTAGGAAAAAAAAAAGGGGTGGAAGGAAGGGGGGGTGCATGTGGAAGCTTTTTATTAGTGTGATTGTTAAACATAAAGAAGGAGGAGGAAGCGGGCACCATGAAGCTGTGCGTGGGGGGAAGTGAGCGTCAGGTGATAAACGTTATGCTACTGTATCGGACACAAGGAATTTGTTTACGTACAACTTCTCTCCCGCCACTTGATGCTTCCTTTTACTGAAGCAGGGAACTTGCCAGGTTGACTTTGTGACCCCACTCCATGTCATTCCCTTTTACACTAGCCAAAAAGTTGGGGGAACTTCAGCTTTTATTGGCAATGAAGGGGTACAGGGATGAGAGAAGTATGCAAAAAGCAATAGTGGTACTGATAATGGTAAGAACAGAATATAATCACTGGCTCTGGTACATGGCTAATTCTTGTGGAACTGCATGTCAGCTGTCAGCGTAGTGTTTGTTGTGTTGATTAGTGTATACATGCTCCAAACCCGGCAGCAATCAGACACAACTAGAGAAGGGGCAGCACGGTGAAAGACTATTTGCACATCCGCCTCACAGCTCTTAGGTCAAATAAGTTCACATCCTGCCTCACCTGTGTGGAGTTTCCATGTTCTAGACAGGCCTGTGTACGTTATCTTTAAAACAATGTGTGGGAGGTTGATTGAGGACTCTAAGGTGAGTGGTTGACTGTTTTTTATGTGCCCTGCGATTGGCTGTCAACCTGTTCAGGGTGTACCCCGCGTCTTGCCCAAAGATAACTGGGCTAGGCTCTAGCAAGCGCTATCGGCAGATTTTAAATATTTAAATACTTTGTTGTCTTTTTCCAGGACAAACATGACTGTCACCAGTTTGTTTGTTTGTTTTTTTCCTCCCCCAACATGAATGGATGAAAACAAAAAGCGTTATCAGCTAAGAAAGTTCCGGGCCAACTGCTGGAGAGTGACGGCGTCAATGAACCACGCAAAAGCGTCTTCAGACGATTAACTCGACCGTGCTGCGCTTTGTTTCCATTTGAATTCCTGTCTGCATATGAGCAGAAAGATTGTGTGAAGGAACCCCCCACCCCCAAAACACCCCCCTTCCTAAATAAAAAAACGTTAAATAGCACAAATCCGTTCATTTTAATTAAAGATTTAAGGTCTGTGGGAGCGTGCTGAGGCTTTATCCTGGGACAAAGTGGTGCACAATGAGTGCTCATTACGAGTACTGTCTAATTATCTCACCAGTACAAAACAATAAAAAGTACACATTTTCAGTCAGTCAGTCAGTCAGTTGGATGGCAAACAATGGGTCAATTTGAACATTTCTAGGTGTCCTTTAAATGCGGACTCAATTTTGTCGGATTGCCACTAAATTTGCATATTGTACAAAACGCAGATGTCAAAATGTGTACCTGGAGCATGACACAGAACTTTGATGGCTCATCATTCAACACAAATCTCCAGTAAAAATGTTTGGAAACTTCAGCCCTGAATCCGTTTTCACTTACCAGCATGAAGTTCTGGTAGACATGTACATTCTGATAAGACCCATGAATAAAAGTGTTAAGAAGCCAAGCCTGAATAGACACAGCAAATCTGACAGTTGTGTTTGTCATGGCCTTTTAAGAATCACTCACAGTTCTGAGGACCCGGGTTCAAATCTAGCCTTAACGGTGTGGAGTTTTCATGTGCTCCAATGCCGGTGTGAATTTTTTCTGGGTACTTCGGTTTCCTCTCACATCCCACAAATGTTCATGGTAGGTTAATTGAAGAATATACAGTAAATTGTCCCGAGATGTAAATGTTTTTATGTGCCCTGCGATTGGTTCGCAACCAGTTCAGGGTGTACCCTGCTTGCTTCCAGCAGTTAGCTGGTATAGTCTCCAACATACCTGTGACCCACGGGAGCATAAGCGGTGTAGAAAATGGATGGGTGAAGAAATACATGACCTCTTTATAACAACTTATATAAAGAGAAAGTCAGATCCAAGAACTCATGTTAAAATATGTTTTTGTCTCTTTCCACTCAGGCAGCAAATCAAAAAGATCACACAGAAAACCACAACATATTTTCTTTAAATTGGAAGTGGAGTTCTTGTAAAATTAAATGTGGACGTTTTAAGGCAGACAGAGATAACAGCGCATGACAAACAGTAGCTGGTCTTTTTTATAGTCTGTAAAGTATATATGTATACATGGAATGTGGGGGCAAGAATGCTGTGACTTTATTCTGTTGTTTGGTCCATGCTTCATATAAATTAGTCACTTTAGAAGCCTTTCTTCAGTGTAGGCGAGCTCTGGAGACTGTACGCTGTTGAGTTAATGAAACTGAGTTCAGGCAGATGCTCAAAGACAATTAATAGCACACATTTTTTCATTTTAATCAAAACCTCAATGTCTGTGGGAGCATCCCGGCGACAAAGTTGCACCAAAAAAAATTACACGGTAGTGCTCATTTTGACTACTTTCTAAATGTCTCAGCAGTCCAAACAAAAAGTGCATATTTTCGGTCAGTCAGTGAATCTGGTGGTGAACATTTTTGAAAAACTGCATCCGTGTGGATTAGTGAGGCCGACGGTCAAACTCCTTCCGAGAGAGTTGGAGCACGGCTTTGTTGAATTTAAGAAGATTTGCTCTCAGGACTTTTTTTTTTGGGTGACCCAGCAGACTGCCTGAAGGATTTAACCTGGCCGCCAGGAAAATCTAATATTTCTTCACATTAACTTGCAATCATAGCATTCGGGCTGCATATATATGTGTGTGCGCATGTGTCTGCGTGTGTGTTAGTGTGTGTGCATGCATATGTGTGTGCGTGCGTGTGAGATGATGCACTCATGACCCGCTGCCACTTTGAACACGATGACTCCTTTTTTTTTAATCATCAACATTGTTTGACGTGGCACTCTTGATGTATTTTACCACTTAGATTGTGAACAAAACAAGCGCCAAGGCCATTGGTCGCCATGGTTACTGTAACGGACTCTGTAAATAAACAGGCCATATCTGCACAAACATGCTTTTTTTGTTTACCAATGAAAAAGATAGGCAAGACGCACTTCTTCCGTTGTAGAAATATATGAATGCTGTATATTGTGTCAACAGTTATGGTTTTTCTTGTACATACAAGTAAAAAAGTAGGTGTTATTTACAGTGTCATATGCAGATAGTAAATAAATAGTATATGATATGAATAAATAGTATGTTTGTACACAAATTGAGTTTACGATTGTACTGTATATATGTGAAGAATAAATGTACTTTTATACTAGTAAATAGGTGATAGTATTACTTATTACTTAACCTTTTGTGCTGTATATAGAAAGGAGAGGTAAATATTGGGTCTATATTAGGACTTTACCACTCCACAATTACAGTTAAAACGAATTGACAATGACAAAGTTTTTGCATTAAGGATGCCTCACTGATGACAACAGACGGTTGGTTGACGCAGCATAATAGTAGCGGCCCCTCAAGCACGTGGAAATATTTTACAAAAAAATTAGAGCGGCTGGACTCTCTCTTGCAAAATATGCAACTCTATCCTAAAATGTAACAAAGGCACAAGTGCTATGAACACGCATCTGAAAAGGCATCTCCTAACACTAATGAGGGCATCGATTAGCCCAAGTCACCTAGTGTATAGGTTCCAAGTAATATTTAAATAGTACAGTATGTTAGTATGATGCTGTAATATGGATACTGTATGGTTATAACCAGACTGCATAATGTTTTAATAATATGTATACACAAATCACTACAGACTTTTGACATGTAAGAAATGATATAATGTAGTGTGATTATACCATACTTGTGATTTTTGGTGCACAATATTGAAGGAAATATTTTTTTTTGGGGGGGAGCAATACAATCATTCTATTCAAAATATTGTATTATACATTATTTCCAACCTTTTTGCTCATTCAGGAATGTTGCCGCACTCCCTCTGACAAATATATAAATGTTCACCATTTCTCGGAACAGTTTGTTTCCACTGGAGCCACACGCTGCTTCACCAAGCCAAAGCCATTATCTGATCACATGTAGCAGCCTCTCGGGAAGATGAACAGTGTCGCGGAAGATGAGGAAATTTAATTTCAACTGACGACAGTTTGGGATTAAAAGCGTCTTTTCATTCCCGAGTGCTGCGATCTTTATCTCAGCCATGCTGCAATGTTTCTGCGTATGTGAGTGTGTGTGTGTGTGTGTGCGTGTGCGCGTACGCTGACGTATTCCTGCCTGCCCGAGGCCACGAAGCATCAAAGCGGCGTCTCCGTCTGCAGTGACTCTGTTAGCGCAGCCGCAATTTGGGTGACAGGTCATGGAGAGGTTACCTTTTGTGAGGCCGACTCCTGTGTGTGTGCGTGTTGTATAAAAATGTTATTTTAAAAAGTCGCTATTTTGGTAGCGCTCTGAGCAGCTTCAAGGAGCTTGTCTCATCAAGTCAGTGCAGGATGTTTTGTTCACATTACAGGTTATCTTTGCATTCAAATTCCTTCACAACAGAACACAGAGATTCCTACTAGGACTTGCCTATATGGTCTTTATGTAAAAGCTGTGATTTATTTTTTATATGACATGCTATTGCCGTTGGTGTTGGCGTCAAAAAAATCAATACAAAACAAGTTTGTGTTCGAGTTTCCTAGACTCCTCATCCAACTTGTTCCTCGGAGCCCCGAAGCAAATGCACACCACGTCTCTGCCGCAACCCTGAATAATTCACTCCGTTCCGTCAACAGCAGCCTGTCCAGGAAGGAAAAAGGAAAAAAAAAAAAAGTCTGTGTTGCCTTCACTCTTGATTTGGTTGATGGAAAATATCAACACTGCTTCCTTTTTTGCGGTTGTGATTGTTGCTGTGAAGCTTACAAAAGGGAAAGTGAGACAACCCCACCATAGCTATTATATCACGACAATTAGATTCTTTGATAGCCGCTCTCGCTGAAAATGTTCGCATTTGAAACAAGACATTGTTGCCGCAAGACACAAGCGCTCATACCACTTCTGAGCGAAATTAGTATGACCTGCGATGTGACTAAACATCATCATTGCATAATTTTAAAATTCTCTTGTAGTCTTAGAAAACTGTTTCGAAAGTTTGTGTGAATGTGCATAAGAGTGCGCCTGCGTTTGTGTGTGTGCGCTGTTTGTGTCCAAGTGACCGTGTGTGTTTGTGTGCGTGTTCATATGTGTTGCTTGGATCCATACTGTAAAAATATGCTGGGCATTTGTGTTGGCCCGTGTTTGTGTGTTCATGTGCTGTGTGTGCTGTGTGTGCGTGTGTTTGTGTGTGTGCGTGCCAGCAGACGCAGCTTGCGTGTCAGCGTGTGCGAACATTCCCGCTCTCGGAGTGTGTGGCGTCTGCGCAGCTTTCGCCCGAGGCCAAAGGAATGTCCTCTGCTCTTCCTCTTCCTCTCAGCTTCCGTCTTCGCCCACGCCCCCCGCCCCCCGCCAGCTGAACGTCCGAACGGGCACGACGGGCGTGCTCACCTCAATGGGGAGAAGGTCATGAAGTTGCGTGCCAGAAATTCTATAGAAAGAAAACGCTTTTACCATTTATTCCTCATTCAGCCAATTTAAAGCTCCCGAAGTTTTGCTATTTAAATTTCCGTAGAGTGATTCTCAAACATGGTTTCGTCATATGTGTGTCCAAAAAAAGCCCATCTGAGACCTATTTCTGTTTGACCCATTTTTGGATCTGCTTTGTCCATATTTGGCTAAGACTGCACCCTTTCCTCTGATTGGTTGTTTGTTTTGTTGCCAGCTTGGCTGGGACATATTCTCTTGTCACGTAGATAAAATTGAGAAATTCAAATGATCTGATTTCAAGCCTCTTGGGATAAAAATGTCTGGAATTCAAGGAACGTTTGGAGGATTTGAAGTGAAATTTTACATATTTACTGATACGTGGCACAGTGACTCAGCTAGTAAAGCGTTGGCCTCACAGTTGTGAGATCCCGGGTCAATCCCAGACCCGCCTGTGTGGAGTTTGCATGTTCTCCCCGTACCTACGAGCACTCCGGTTTCCTACCACATTCCAAAGACATGCAACATTAATTTGACACTCTAAATTGCCCATTGGTGTGATTCATGATTGTGATTGTCTCAAGGTGCCCTGCGAGTGGCTGGCAACCAGTTCAGGGTGCACACCCCCCTCCCTCTTGCCCGTTGACAACTGGGATAGGCTCCAGCACTCCCCGTGACCCTTGTGAGGATAAGTGGTGAAGAAAATGGATGGGTGGATGGATGGATATTTACTGAATCATAGGACCAATATTACATCCCACATACAGTACTAGATAAGGTTGCTTTTGTAAAATCTGATACTTTGCAGGTCTGTCTAGTGCACTCTTTGTTCTCACTTGTAACTGTACTACTAGAGCAACTGTGTCTTAATAGTAATCCCCCCACCCTCATTTCTGCACACAAGTAGGACCTGTCAGTCATACTAGTTGGACAACTAGATGTTAGTAGTGGGGCAAAACTGTCCACCAGTTAACATCTGCATGCCAATAGCACTACTAGTGAACCAGTAGCTCTTAACTAGTAGAATCCCATAATGTCACAAGTAGCACTTGGAGCACACAGTTGTCGACTAGTGACACAATTTTGTCCTACTGGTATTCCAAAGTTGTCCAACTAGCCAAAACAAAAACATGTCTAGGATGTTATCAAGGTGAAGTCAGCATACTAGTTGAACCTGACTTTACTATGACTGCCTAGAGAGGTTGAAGAGGTACTAATACATGGAGTTTAAGGTGGCTGCAGAAGCCATTGAAGCATTTCTTTGATATCCTTATTAAGGAGAATACTAGTGCATGACACATAATTACTTGTTGGGTCTAGCAGTGTTTACTAGTACAGCACAGTAGTTTAATAGTAAGGTTTAACTGTGTACTAGTAGCGGAACATAAATTACTACTAAGACTGCCATTCTACAGTACTAGTAACCTTAGTTACTTAGTGCACTGAATTTTGTTATTAGTGGACATAGAGCATATTAGTTTATGGACCTTCAGCTGATCTTGAATAAATAATCAGAGGGCTTTCCATAGAATCGGGGGAGGGGTTGGAGAAGAAGAAGTTGCGGCCCGCAGCGAGCAGGATCAGCGTGACGCCTGCGGACCTTCTGTTCCTCTTCACGCCCGATAGTAGCGCCGAGTTCCGCTCGCCACAAAGTCGCACCGGACTCCAAAAGCAACACAAAGATCTTCTCCGGCATGCAGCGCGGCTCTCGGGGCGTTTTCCTGTTGGTGGAATTTCCATCAAACAAGCAGAACCACACTTGGAATAAAAAGAGCATTGTTACTTTCAAATGATAAGGCTCCAATAAATATCCATATGAATAGTAATGTATTCAGTGAAAAAAACTACTCAAGTGCTCACTTCTGATTTATTAATATCATTAGCATATGAACATCAAATACAGCATCCCAAAAATAACATTACAATATATATAACACCTTAACCTCTTGCCCATTAGTATCACTTTATTCCACACATTTTTTCACATATACTGTCTGAAATAAAGTAAGTAACGTGACTGCTTGGCTCATTCTAATTGGCCAAAATAGCTAAACGTCACTAGATGTCTTATTGGTGCAGCAGAGTCGTGACAGGAAGTCTCTTCAACAAACTAAAATAGACTACAGTAGATAAAAACACAAGTGGCAAATGGAATAGAGCTCAATTTAACAGAGTAAAAGTAGAGTTTCTTCTCAACAAAAACACTCAAAAACATGTCAAATATTACTTGTCTGACAATTCCAATTTATCCAAAGTGTTACTTCAGGTGTCTAAAGTGGCTAAGCAAGCTTCGGCCCCCAGATGAAAGTCATGCTGAATTTCGTTGAGGATGTGTGGTTGGTTCTTGTTTTGTGCAACATAATGCTTGACATTCCACCTTTCTGAGTGAAGACATTATGGCTAGTCCACACAACAAAATAATCTACCAGTCTGTCTATCTTTTTGTGGTACAACCAGTTATTTCTACGAAAGAAAGTGTTTTGTTTTTCGAGTTTTTCTATATTTTTGCAGACCAACCCTTTCACAGCACACCTCCTTAATTTATGGATATTTTGGTTGTGGCAGCAGAGTGACCGACTCATTAGCACATCTGCCAGTTCTGAGGGCCCGAGTTCAAATCTGGCCTTGCCTGTGTGGAGTTTGCATGTTCTCCCCGTACCTGCCTGGTACGGGGTTGCTCCGGTTTCCTCCCACATTCCAAAAACATGCATGATAGACTAAATTGTCAGTTGGTGTGAAAATGAGTGTGAACGCTTGTCTGTGTGGCCTGTGATTGGCTGGTCACTAGTTTCTCTCCTCTCTGCTCTTGCCTGAAGTTTTCTGGGATAGGTTGCAGTTGATCCGAGTGGCTATATGCAGTAGAGAAAATGGAGTGATGGATATTTTGGTTGCTTCATATCTTGTGTGGAGTGTCTGTATTCATGTACCCGGCGGGGAGGCATTAGGGTCACATTTTACTGCTCATTCAATGCAATACACAGATGCACACGCACACAAGACATTTCCCCCTCAAAAGCAGGCAGGCATTGGGTCAATTAAACATACCGTATGGTTTAGCTTTCATTGAGTTGAGGTGGTTTATGTTCATTTTTCTGCATCCTACAACAGTTACCTTCTACGAGTTTGTGTATTTTTTGGTTATGCCTCTCAAACATCAGCGGAATCAATGAGCCCTTTATTTTTTGGAGCATTGTACACCTGTGGTCAGTACATGCATTGCTCAGAGCGGTGAATGAATTCTCGCAGATAGTCCCGGAGGGACCAAACGCCAGGCTGGGTTTGAATGCAGGCGGCTCACCGAACACTCGGAATGGCCATCAAATGCATATAAACGGTCCTTCGACTGCAAGTGACGTGTTCATATACAAGTGATCAACACTGGATTCCTTATGTTGATTTTGTTTAGTCTTTTGTTTTTTTATCTTTAGCTGAGAGTTCATGGGCAGAATAAGTCGACTTACACAGATTAATATATTTAAAGGTTACCACAAAAAGGTTACATGGGGGGCGGGAGCAGCCCGGCAGGGGTGGCACAGTCACTCATTTGGGGGGCTTGCCCGTGCATGTCCCCTCCATGACGCCGACACTGTGTGCATTTTTGTGTCGTTGTCTTTGTGTCTTTGGATACACCTTGTAATTATGTGGATATGGTACAAGCCTGCTGCTGGCTTGGCTGCTCCATTAGAAACATGCATGTGTGTGTGTGTGTGTGTGTATGTGTGTGTGTGGTAGGCCCGGTAGAGACAAATAGAGTTGGATTTTGCGCGTCAGGACATCCTCATTCTTCTTCACCGTGCAAGTGGGAGTTGTGTGCACTTGTGTCATTTTGTTTGTGTGCGTGTGTTTGTGCGCGCCCTCCCACTCCATCCTGCTCATGTTTCTTTTATTGGCTGTGTGTGTGGTGCTGTAGCCATGGGATAGCAGGTGTGTGTGTGTAAAAAATGGTGAGTGGCGCCTGCCCAGGAGGAGTGAGTTGCTTGCTGGGAGCCGTATGAACAGCTGCACAGGGGCCTCGGGGGCCCTTATTGTTGAACACATCAATTCATTATTCAGCATGCATGTGGCTGGGGTTTTCCCCCCAGCATTTTTGTGTTAAGGTCAGTCTCCAGCGGGGGGCGCTATCACCCCTATGGTGAGACGTGACAATGGATGTAGGTCAGCTGCTGAAGGACGCTCCATGACATTTTCGCCAACCTCCACCTTGGCGTTCAACTTTATGCCGTCAGGGGGCGCGCCATGTTAACATGACATCAATTATTATTTCAGTGTCACTATTCTGTTGCCAAATGTCAATAAATGGTATGCATTGTTGAACATTAACTAAAAGAGGACAAATATCACTAAATGTTGGTAGATATTGCTAAACGTCATTCTCTAAATCTTGCTGAACACGGCTAATGTCGCTATGCATCACTAAAGGTTACTAAATGTCAGTAAATTTCATAAAAGTTACCAAAATGTGACTAAGCATAAATAAACGTCACTACATTGCTAAACCTAGAACTGCTAAATGTCACTAAGTATCAAACATTACTAAAAATCTTTGCCAGTTCATGACAAAAAAAGTTTTAATTGACAAACTTTGATAACTATCGCTAAACTAACTTATTTAACGTATAATGGCATGACACTAAACTAAAATGTGACATCACTAAATGCAACCAAACACAGCCAAACATTACTAAACATGCTCATTGGCACTAAAAATTGCTAAATGTCACTAAGTATCATCACTGAACATCGCCACATTTTGCAACGACAAATAGTCCTAAATAAGTCCCTCAACATCATTTAATCTCACTAAATGTAAAAAAACAGTTGAATCCATGTCTTATGACGTTACTAAATGTTACTAAACATTATTTAAAACTTAATAAATGTTGCCAAACCAATAAATATTGGTGAACTTCACTTAAGTATCACTAAACATTGCTATATATGACACTAAAAACGTGGGTAAAAGTAAATCTAGATGTCGCTAAATGATGTAAAAAGAATAGCTAAGTGTTGTTGATGGTATGAAACGGTGCTTGATGTGTTGCTAAACATTAAATGTTGTTAAACATCTTTGTAAACGTCACTAAACCCCTCTAATGTCACATTGGTAAGCGTCACTAAACCCCACTTAATGTCACAAAACGTTACTAAACGTCACCAAACCTCACTATCCTTACAAAGCACGCAAGTAATCCGCCTTTTCAGTCCATTTCAAGCCGCCAGGGGGTGCCCATTTACAGGATTCCAAGTGGCCATGGTGCTGCCGCTGATAGAACGCCTGATGGCTGTGCTTGGCTTGTGCGTTTGCCTGCCACGCGCTTGCATGTGTGCGTGGTTGTGTGTATGTAGGTGGCTGGCAGTCGAAAATGGGTTCGGCTGAGGACAAAGGGAGGCCCCGTGACATTTCTTTCTGTTCAGCGACATCTAGTGGACGCATACGCAACTATATGTCAATTGAAACAAATGGCTCTAAAGTTATCAGGCCGGGGCTTCCTAACCTTTTATTTTTTTTTAGCCAAGGCCCATATTTTGCATCAAAACAATCTCACAACACACTACCAAATAATAATCTCATCTCAGTTTACTCATATTTATATATTTGGTGTGAAATATTGAGTTGTGTGTAAGACAAAGTTATTACTCTTTTGAATGAATGTCAAACGGTGGATCCATAGATTAATTGGATCCTTTGCCATACATTGGACGGGAATTAAATTAGTTTGCCTATTACTCTATGTCGATGACAATGATGAACAAAGATGCATTATTTGGTTGTAATCAAAAATTATTTCTGGACCAAATGAAATGAAATCAACAAGAACGATAAAACACACGTTTGCATTTTATAGTGGATGGATGATGAAAAAAAAGTACTCATGTAAAATTGTGGATGTAAATGGAAAGATGATTCATCCTAATAGTTTAATTTGATTACAAATGATTGATTATTCCATCATTAGCTAACCAATTTTTTTTAAATAGTAAATGTAAAGTTATTTATTAATAAAGAAAAAAACAAGTTCACCAATTTGAGGTGAGTTTGTATATATACACACACACTGTGTAAAAATGTATATATATATATATATAAATTAATAATATAATAATTGTTAAATAATTAATATTAATGATACTAGATGTCACTAACATCTTTTAGTGTAACTACATTGCATATCCCCAACAATGACAATAGTCCGAAATAAGTCCCTCAACATCGCTTAATCTCGCTAAATGTCAAAAAACAGTTAAATGCATGTTTTATGACATTACTAAATGTAACAAAACATCGTTTAAAACTTAATAAATGTTGCCAAACCAATAAATATTGGTGAACTTCACTTAAGTATCACTAAACATTGCTAAATCGCTCTCTCTCTCTCTCTATATATATATATATATATATATATATACTACTATATATATATATATATATATATATATATATATATATATATATATATATATATATATACATATATATATATATATATATATATATATATATATACACATATATACATATATATATATACACACACATATATACACACATATTTCTGAAAAATGTCTTACGATACTTTAAGTATATTGGTTTATGGCCCACTCCTTGTAGCTTATCAATGGGTGTCTGAAATTTCAATGGGTCTTAAAATGTCTGATAATGCTCCCCTTTGAATCTAAAATTTTACATTTTTTCTTAGCTTCCTCCTTCCTTTTTCTTCCCATTCACATGCCTGCCACCCACTAGTTCTGTCTGCACAATAAATAACTAGTAGACCAAACAAACAAAAAGAAAAGAAAACAAAAAACTGTTTTTTCCCTTCACTCTGTGCAGCGCTTTCATCAGTGGCCACAAGATGGGAGCAGTGATCTAGATTACTTTTCGGCAGAAAAGTGTGTTTGTGTGTGTGGGAGAATGAAATGCTTCTTCTTAAGGGTTTAACATTCATGCATTTTATCTCCAAAGCACCTTTAGAAGTGCCCCCTCGGGAGGTATAAAAGAAATATCAGCCCCCTCCACCCATGCGTCCGCTTGCCACCAAATCCGTCATGCATATTCATTGTGACTGGAAGAATTGAAAAAAAATAAATAAAAAAAGTGGCCATGTGGCCATGCTATAAAACATGCAGAAAGTCAGCCATTTTGGTTTGAAGCCTTTTTTTGTGCGTGCTCAAATGTATTTGTACTTGATAGTTAATCACATGCATGTGCGCTCACAAATGCACACACAAATACATGAGTGAGAATCTTGGGAAGGCAGTCACACACTTAATGGGGGGGATCACATCCTCTCTTAATCAGAGTGGATGGCCGAGAGGCTTTGCAGTCCATGAAATGAGTCACTCTCCCAGATTAGCATCTTTGTTGGAAAATTTACTAATTTGATCATGAAAGGCACAAGCATCTTATAACAGAAGCATAATTTAACTGAATGCTGACAGTGTGATTATTTTTTCCCCTAATCAGAGACTTTCGAATGTGATGACAAAACATTTGGACTGTTGTTTCCATCTAATTTCTTCCGCTTATCAAGAGTCAAGGAGCACAGGTGGCAGCCAAAGTCGTGAAGTCCAGATTTCCCTCACCCTAGCTAATTTGTCCAATAGACGTAGTCTCTCCAGCATGTCCTGGGTCATCTTCCCAGTGGGATGGGACCAACAAACCTCACCAAGGAGTCATTCAGAGCGCATGCATATCTATTCCTCTTGATGCAGACGAAAATCTGCTCGAGTCTGAGCGCCTCCTGGATGACCAAGCTTCTCACTCTATCTTTAAGGGAGACCCTGAACGCTCTATGGAAGAAACACATTTTGGCCTCTTGTATCCATGATCTTGTTCTTTCGATCACAACCCACCTCTTGTGCCCATTGGTGAGAGTAGAAATGTATATCAAGCAGTAAACCCAGACCTTTTTAATGCCTCCTTACCCACATCACTGCAGACACAGTACCGATCCACCTGTTGATCTCCTTCTCCATTCTTACTTCTCTCATGGGCAACACCACAAGAAACTTGAACTCCCCAACTTTAGGGAGGTTCTCTTCCTTGACCCAGGGATGGCATTCTACCCTTTAGGAACTGAGGACCATGGCCTCAGATTTGGAGGTGCTATTTTTCATTCTCCCACATCACACTCAGCTGCAAAGTGCTACAGTGAGGGTTGAAGATCACAGTTTAATGAAGCTATCAGAACTACATCATCTGGACAAAGCAGCTATGCAAAGCTGTGGCCATCAAACTGGACACATCAAGGTAATGAACAGAATTGGTGACAAAAGACAGTTATGTCCAATGCTCAACTGGAAACTAATCTGACGGCTATACAAACCAAACTTTGACAGTGGTTATGCAGGGACAAAACAGCCTTTTTCAAGGGAACCAGAATGTCACCTCCCCAAGATCTCCCCCAGAGACCTGATCCAATGCCTTTTCCAAGTCCACAAAGCAGGTGCAAAGTGGGCCAATTCTCATGTCCCCTTGAGGATCACGTTGAGGGTTTAAGCTGGTCCACTGTTCCACGTCCAGGACGAAAACTATACTTTTCCTTCTGAATCTGACGTTCGACTTCCAGATGGACCCTCCTTTCCAGAATCTCTGAATAGAGATTAGCAGGGAGGCTGAGGTGTGTGATTCCCCCTATAGTTGAAACACACCCTGCAAACACCACCCCGGTCTGCCAATCCAAAAGCACTCTCCTTGAGGTCAATGTTGCAGAGGTGTGTTAGCCAAGAAAGCCCCACAATATCTAGAAACTTTAGGAACTCTGGGCGGATGTCATCCACCCCCGTGGCCAAGCCACCGAGGTGCTTTTTAACCACCTCGGTGACTTTAACCCCAGAGATGCCTCAGAGTCCTTTGACTGTGCTTCCTCTTAGGAAGGTGTATCGGTGAAATTGAACCAGCCCCCGACTCACAACATTCCGAGTTGAGGTCAGCAGCACCCCATCCCCACTATATACACTGTTGTCGATCCACTGCTTCCCACCACTGAGATGACGGAGGGTGGACCAGAATTTCCTTGAAGTTGTCCAAATCTCACAGAACTCCCACACCCAGGTTTTTCCCTCAGCAAGCACCAGAGCTGCATTCTGTCTGGCTACCTGATACCCGTCAGCTGCCTCCAGAGTCACACTGGACAAAAGCCTTGATAGGACCCCATTATCAGGTCGACGGCATCACTTATCATTGGTGTTCTCACATGAGTTCAGGGCATGCTGCCATGACAGGCACCAACCACCTTAAGGCCACAGGTTTGATTGGCTGCTTCAACAATGGAGATGCCGAACATGGTTCACTCCGAGACAATGTCCCGCCTCCCCCCTGGGATGTCTTTAAAGGTCTGCCAGAGGTAGGAGTTGAAACTTCTTCTGGCAGGGGATTCTCCCAGATGTTTCCAGCAGACCCTCACTATATGTTTGCGCCTGCCAGGTCGGACTGGCAACTGCCACCACAATCGGAGCCAACACGCCACCAGGTTATCACTCTCTTCACTGAAATATCCAAGTCATGTCCACATGCCTGATGACACGCCCACAAGTTGATGGAACACCGCTGTGGAATTTGATGAGCTTTTTTGAGTGCGGAAAAATCCCTCAAAATTGTACTTAATTTCATTTGGACAGTAATTTGGATGAAGTGCTGCATTCATGGAATAAACAAGCAGTCTTATTTGTTATGAGCGGAAACAGGAAAAATCAAACCCGTCCTCTATTGCTGCCGCTTATTAAATAGCTGTAGTACTCATTTGCGTAGCACACATTTTTCTCAGATAAAGACCTGCAAATTAATTACCGGTTAATTATCACTTCTCACACTGCTTGCTTGCTGCAAACACGACAATGGACTCTTTTTATTTTTTATTTTCCCAGTGTCACCCCTCCCTCCCTTCCAGCAGCTTTTTTTGCCTCCTTTCAATGAGCGTTTATTTACTCCCAGTGCCACATTTTTTACTCATAAAACATTTTGCTTGCTTCCCCTCGACAAGCGACAATATCTTATTTGAATGCAAATTGTTGAGCCGAGTGTTTTTATGTAGAAGGCACAACAACATTCAAGTGGGACAAAAACAGGAAACACTTGAATTAAACTGCCAGTAAAAAAGCACAATTACGTACCAAAATGTTTTATTTATATTACTATCAAGAGAGTGCAAGTACACATCCTGTGGCACGTTTTGACCCTCGCATCATTTCATGTAAAGGCATGTGTGTTATGTCAATAATCATAATACCGATAACAGCACACAGCACTTTAATAAAATAAATAAAAGCTTGCCAGGTGCTCATTTGGTTTCCTGTTAAAAAAAAAAAAAAAGTATATAAAGCAACAGAAATGTGAAGATAAGACAATTTGATCTACTGGTAGTTTATTAGAACAATGCCAGAAAATACAGAATGAACTATCAATGGAATAATGTTTTTTTTTTCTTTCCAAGTTTGGGTGACAAAGAAACACGACATCCATCCATCCATCCATCCATCCATCCATCCATCCATCCATCCATCCATCCATTTTCTTAGCCGCGTATCCTCACAATGGTCAGAGGAGTATCCAAGCTGTCATGGGTCAGGAGGCAGGGTACACCCTGAACTGATTGCCTTCCAATCGTAGGGCACACAGAGACAGACAACATTCGCAATCACAATCACACCAATGGGCAATGAGTCTCCAATCAATGCATTTTGGGATGTGGGAGGAAACCAGAATGCCTGGAGAAAACTGATGCAGACATCCAAACGCCACACAGGCAGGGCTGGGATTTGAACCCTGGTCTTCAGAATTATGCGAGCCCAATGCTCTAACCAGTTCCTCCACCAAGCCCATTATTCTCACAAGGGTCATGGGAGAGCCGGAGCCTATCCCAGCTAGGGAGAAAGTCGAAAGTCCGACTACACCCTGAACTGGTCGCCATCACTGAGCGGTTATCGATCCCACGCTGTCCACACAAAATAATAAATATATATATATATATATATATATATATATATATATATATATATATAGGGAGAGAGAGAGAGCGAGAGAGGGGGGGATTTTTGTTCAATTAAAAATATAGCTCTGTTGAATATTTTAATAAAATGAATACAGTGTGATATCTTTGGTGATATATTATAAGGTTTTTACTACACAGCCACAATATTAATAAAGTTTAGCTTTGTGACACATCCTTTGTTCGTGTCTCTTTCGACTTCATGACACACTGACTTGAATTGACTGCACAAATGAGCGTCAAAGTGCGGTGACAGTTGTCTGGGAGTGAGGGAGTCTTTCCATCGTATTAGCCTCATTGTGAGTGCAAAGTGTTCCACTGGACGCACTTCTTCCAGGGGAAAAAAAAAGCATTTGGCGGAGGCTAATTTGATTTGACCGCGCAATCGCTCAGTTTGTTCCCTCATCAAAGACAGAAAATGGACTTCTGAAGTGGTCCTTATTAACACTCTTGTAGAAGACTAGAGGGGGACAATGGGCCTCAATGACCCCGGCAAGTGAGTTCTTTTATTCGGGATACAACGCCCCTGTTTAAAAAGTAATTGTCAGCTTGAGTGACAGTTAAATGAAGGCGGGTCCATCTTATAACTGCACCGGAACATATGTATCCCTACAAAAGTAGCTCTCAACACCAGTTTCACCGATAATCATGAAATTGAGTGGATGTCTCCATCATAAAAGGACGCAGCAAAAGTGGGACATAATGAATACTCAAGAGGAAGTCAGCTGTTTTGGTTTGGAGCAGGTATTTCATGTAACCTTCACCAAATTGGTTATACGTGTCGAATTAATCAATCACAGGAAAAAGTTAGGAAAGCCCATGCATGAATTAGAGCTGGATGTCAGCCATTATGCTTTGAACCCATTATTTTCAGCAAAAACTTACTCATAACATGGCCTCTAGAAAGTTATACAAAAATGAATCAAACGAAATGAAAAAATATCAGCCCCAGGCAGAATTTTCACTGATCAACACAAAATTAGGTGAACATGTCTTCAGTTATCAAAAACTAATTTAGAGTGATATTGCAGGTACTTCAAGATGTTTGGTCCCCAATTGCAACGTCATCAAAAGCTTTGACCCCATATGTGACCAGAAGACCTGTGTCTTCAGGGGCACATGCTATAGTGAAACCGACTAGAAGGTGTTTGGCGTACAGCAGTCCAGAATCTGTTGGAAAGTTTTTGCCAATAACTTTCGGGTCGCGTTGAGCACTGCAGTTGCGTTCGACCCAAGAGTTCTTGACAGTGACGACCATTGAGCAGGCAAAGGGTGCCCAATGCGTCATCAAGTTTGAACGGGACTCACTAAAAACGTCCAAATGCAGCACTTCTCTGTCCGCCGCTTCTTCCCGCTGGTGACGTTGTGCCACTGAGTGGAGTTTGGGTTCCTTCTAGGGAGGAGGGGGTTGTTCTTTATTTATTTTCTCCCCCACCCCCTCAGTTTCATGTAAGCCTTTTAGGCTGGCGGGAGGGCGGGTTGGCACAGCGCATCGTTCAAAATGGCAGCGTGTCACGTGACGCATTCAAGAAAGATGTAAAGTTCAGCAAGACTCCTCCAGTGTAATGTATTCCTCAGCATGCGGCACCCCTCGTTTGAGCCATGTACGGTTCCCCCATTCCCTACCAAAATTCACTCGAGAGATTAGGACTGCAATCATTGACATTTGAGCGACACACTAATGAAATTGTAACCTAGCGTTGGGTGGTAATTTTAGTATTGACTTTTGAATGTTTGAAAAAAATCGCCAAGTCAATAGTATGAGGCACCAAAATTGTACTGTGTCCACCAAATCGTGTGAGCGCGTCCACTGAAGCGAAGTCGCACTCAAGTTTCAACTGTCCATCAAATCATTAACTACAACCTGGAAAAATGGCTGCTACTTTGTTTGAGATCTTTCTCTCTTTTTTCCACATCTACACACACCCACTGTACATGTTTGAGCCACAAAAATCTATCCGTTTAAAGTCTGGTGGTTGGAATATATCCCAACAGGTTTTCACGAGCCTTTTCCATGGTGTGACAACAAGGCGCTCGAAAGCCTGCTGCACATTGGGTGATACGGCCAAATCCTACTAAACTCTCACGCAGTGTGTGGGATTCAATAACAATTTTCATTAGTGGCTGATCACTTGGCAACTGTTTTCCGCAGGATTAATTTGACTCGCAGTTGTGCAATGTAGCATCTTGAAAATTACAGCCAATCAAAATGCACATAAACTTTTACACATTGTTTGAGCTAGTGATTCCCTGTTGGTACACTATATTAAGTATACATGTTATGTTGATTACCATGATACTTACTGATATTTATAATTTATAATCTACCAGTGGATTTTTCCCCCCTTCACTCTTCTACATTCTTTCCATAACATCCGTGGGGGACAACAAGGACTCAAGTACCCTGCCCCCTTTTCACACTAGAGATTAAGATGTTGCACTGGTTTATATTTGAGTGGGTATTAGTGGAACTGGAACTACGGAGGCTGAACTGTGGCTGGACCGTGCTGTGTGTGAGTGTTTTTAAGTGTCAGTTCGAGCTTTTAGTTGTAGGTGGGAGCTGCTTTGGACACACTAGTTACCCCTTTTTCGACTCAGTGCTCTTGGTATCTTAAATCTTTCCAGATTTGTAGAATTCTTATGGGGGTTGAGAATGTTGCAATCGTTGAGTTGCTAATCTCTGTATTAATATCGCAGTTGTTCAAAGGTTCATAATTATCAGAACATCAATGCTAATTTCCCTTTTTCTGTCTGTAGCCATTCAGATCCTATGTTAGCATTAAGCGAGTTATCTTTTGTTAGATGATGTATGATTTGGTTGAACATTTTCACCTTCTGTGGGTGGCTCTTGAGCATATCCCCAGAGATTTAACAGGTAGTTTTTGGTACTCATGTGGCAACACAAAGTTTTGACCATCCACGTTTTGATTTCCACATTTTCTCTCTACATCCAAACCTGAAAGCTTTAGATGCCAAGACCAAGTCCTCCCTTCTGGGATGTCAGGCAGTGACTCTCCAGGGATGAGTCATCCTTGGCTCCCTTAACCAAATTTTCAGTTTTAGAGTTTTGCCAGCGCGTGGCGTCCATCCTGGCGGCTTTGAGGTTTATTTATTTATGCCATGCAGCCTCTTCTTCCTCTTCTTCTTCTTCTCCTTCTCCTCTTCATTGCAGACCCAAGAGAGGGTAAGCCAGCGCCTGCGAGGCCGCTGGGATGGGGTTAGCATTGATCGCGTTATTGGTGCGCTCAGCTACTCTCATGTTGAAGCATTTGTCTTGTCTGGGGCCGTTATAGCCCGGCACAGAGATCATTCATTTATTGCTAACTTTGCGACGAGGACGGGGTAGTGGGTCTGTGGATGGTGGGGGCTCCACGTTTCCGGCTCCGTTGGGAGAGAAAAAGCTGGCAAGGTTGCTCTATGACTAACTCAGTTTGTTGCGGTGGGAAAGTGAGAGTCACAATATTTATCGGTTAAATGAGTGCAGATGCCAACATACTTTACCATTTCCTTTTTTTGTATTATTGTGATTATTATAGAAAATCTTTTACATATTACTTAATACCTTATTGCTTTTGAAGTTTTTCCATTATCTTTTTTTGTTGTTAGCTGTGTTGTACAACAAATGGCATCACACTAAAATTGTTTTAGCTTTGGAGGATCAGAATATTTGTATGGAGTATGGAAAAAAAACACAAGGAGTTTGTTGCTAGTAGTCTGAGTCACTCTACGACAAGACAACCAATTGAAAGAGAATACTTTCAGTACACAATGACATTAAAAAAAGACCGTCACTGAGCAATAAAGAGTTACCAGTAATGTGGTCGTGCTGGTACAATTTAATTATTGACAAATTTGGAGAGAGATGCAGAATCCTCTAGCAATTGAAGAGTTTGTTTTCAAAACGAGACATGGCCATTTTTTTTCAGATTTACGAAACTCGCGCCAAAATTATCCATTCGGAGCTGGATAATTTTGGCGCGAGTTTCGTGAATCTGAAAAAAATGCCTATGTCTCGTTTTGAAAACAAACTCTTCAATTAGAGTTTGAATAACTAACAGAACAATACAATTTCCATTGTGCAAAGGGCGCAGAGACTTCAAGAAATCTACACAAGTTAAAGTGACTGGTACTGCAACAAACTGGGACATTGTCAATTGTTCAAATGTTACAGATGCTATTTAGGCCCATGAATGGCTCATATGGTCAACAACAGATATGCAAATACTGTAGTGCAGCATGGCGATATGGTAACAATTAATTCACGAGTAATGTATAATTGGCCTGACAGAGATATGACAACAAACTCAAGACAACAATTGACAGCATATTGCAATGGAACGGTAAGTTAACTGGTAATTGTCCTTTTCAAATTTGCAGTAAAAGGTGTTCAAGATTGTGGCTGAGTTTAACTTTGTTACAGTCTCCAAGATTAATGGTGAGTCTGCCGTTTTTTTTATAACCCCATTGTGTTTACTTGTTCAGCAATTGCAAGCAGTCGAGGTTAGATTGAGAAAGTTAGCCTGAAAAATGTAAACTGGTGAGAATGAAAGATTCAAACTCACAAGGTCAGTAGAATGGCTTATAGTTAAAAAAACAACTCCAAATCAAACTGCAATGTGTGCTTAGCTCCGTGACATCAGTACACAATTTTTTTCATTGATACAGAAGTACATACCACTACGGTATGTTTTCCCCAATAACTCCATGTCGCAGTCCACAATTGCGCTGTAGCTGCAACTACCCTCCACAGTGCTGTAACTTGACATGACTAGTTAATGTTGGAGAGGTCGACCTCCCGCTTCAAAATAAAGGGCATTGATGTCCAATGTATTACTGGTGAGGTTGCGTCTGTATTTGTCACGACCAATCGATAAGGAGGTAGGACCCAAATGCAGGAGTCGGGAAACGCAGAGGTAATTCGGGAAAAACGTTTATTATTCCGGTCGGGGATCGGGCAGGCAGTCAGGTACAGCAGCGGTAGTTGGGACGTCGGGCGTAGAGAGCAGGTCCGCGGGCAGGGGTCGGTACACGGGAGATCGATCAAAGCAGCCAGGAGTCTCAAAGGAGTCAGGCTTACGGGGTCAGTCGGAGAACAGGCGGAGGTCGGTACACAAGGGTTGACGATCTGGGATATGGGAGTGCTGGAACGGGGTATAGTTGCAATGATCTGGCGCCGGACCAGTCGTCCCCATGGTCCTATACACACCGGGGCCAATCAGCCAGCATGAGGCGCAGGTGTGTGTCTCCCAATCAGCGCGGCCGTGCGGGAACCCGCACAGCCAGGGCTGGACCATGACCATGACAGTATTACCACAATGCTTACAATTGTTGTGGCTTCTTGAGTTTTTGACAGGAGGCTGGCATTATCACAGTTCATATTAGCATCAAACACTGTTGCTACCAAAAATCAACACAACACCGTTCAAAATCATGTTTATTTGCAATTTTAATGTGTTAAAAAAATTGCTAAATTATTGCGTTGTCATTGATTAAATGTTAGAATATGGTGCTAGCTTACAAGCGAGTTAGCAGCTGCCAGGGAGTTGTTCGGTGACTGCCCGGTAGGCTTGTGTCAGCTGGTGGACTACTTTTCCAAAGAAGTTTAATAGTTGAAAATTAATCACCACAAATTGATCCTCACAGTTTTTACCAATCCATTTTTAACAAACTATCATTGATCAAATATGAGGGAATGAGCTCGCAGTTAAATTAGCTGTGGCATCACTCATCCCTTCCACCAGAAGGAGGGACAAATTCATATTACGCTCTCATGATTTTTGAGCACATAATGAACTAAAAATGGTGACCGCCATAATTCAGTACATGTAATTAAAAAAAAAAAAACAGACACAGATACATTTAAAGAAATTGTGCACACTGTCATTATGACGGGAAGGTTTGACATCTAGTATTTCAGAATCAGAATCAGCTTTACTTGGCCAAGTGAGTAAAAAAACACCCAAGAATTTTTTTCTCCCGCAGACAATGCTGCCCTGGTACGACATACAGAACAAAGAACAACAAAGCAGCAAGAACAAAGAACAAGACACATTTCTATTTATAGCTTACTATTTCTTATAAATTTGGTTCCGCTTTTAGTGTGCTTGGTATATGTGTAAACCACATTCTTTTCAGTTGTTGAGCTTTTTAGATTAGGTTCTGCTGAACAGTTTTTATACATGGTGTTACTCATTCTCTCCATGAACTGCATCATCTTAACTAATGATAGTGACACACACTTTCCACCATATACACACACATACTATGATCAAGCCTTATATAGTGTATACACTCTGTCAATTGCCTAAACTTGTCCAACTTCCAACAAATTGAAAATTTCCCTCCCTTTCCCTTTCCCTGTTTAATCCTTTACTCAAAAATTGTGCTGATTTAAAATCAAAGTAATGCAACGCTCCCATCTACAGGGATCTGTTAGTCAATTCCGGCCTAAATTTCACAGACAAGTTTGGAGGGACCCACTTCCACGTGGTGCAAATTACACAGTCTCACGTATATTGTCATGAGACTTCTTCTTCTTCTACTTCTTCTTCATGCAGCCCTCTGGGGGCACAAACCAGTGCAATCTGTAGGCCGGTCCCAAGCCCGGATAAATGCAGAGGGTTGCGTCAGGAAGGGCATCCGGCGTAAAAACTGTGCCAAACAAAAATGAGTGTTCATCTAAAGAATCCCATACCGGATCGGTCGTGGCCCGGGTTAACAACACCCGCCTCCGGCACTGCTAACCTGCAGGGCGTCGGTGGAAATTCAGCTACTGTGGGTCGAAGAGAAAGAAGAGGAAGAAACCGGATCCATCATCAGAGAAAAAGAGGAATGCACAGAGCCTACAACTGAGTGTAGGGACTTTGAATGTTGCGACTATGACAGGAAAAGCTCAGGAGTTGGTTGACATGATGATTAGGAGAAAGGTTGATATTCTGTGCATCCAAGAGAGCAGGTGGAAAGGTAGTAAGGCTAGAAGTTTGGGAGCAGGGTTTAAATTATTCTACCACGGAGTAGATGGGAAAAGAAATGGAGTAAGGGTTATTTTAAAGGAAGAGCTGGCTAAGAATGTCTTGGAGGTGAAAAGAGTATCAGATCGAGTGATGAAACTAAAATTTGAAATTGAGGGTGTTATGTATAATGTGGTTAGCGGCTATGCCCCACAGGTAGGATGTGACCTAGAGTTGAAAGACAAATTCTGGAAGGAACTAGATGAAGTAGTTCTGAGCATCCCAGACAGCGAGAGAGTTGTGATTGGTGCAGATTGTAGTGGACATATTGGTAAAGGAAACATGGGCGATGAAGAAGGGATGGCTAAGTACGGCATCCAGGAAATGAACTTTGAGGGACAGATGGTGGTGGACTTTGCAAAAAGGATGGAGATGGCTGTAGTGAACACTTATTTCCAGAAGAGGGAGGAACTACAAGACCGGAGGTAGAACCACGCAGGTAGATTATATTTTGTGCAGACGATGTAATCTGAAGGAGGTTACTGACTGTAAAGTAGTGGTAGAGGAGAGTGTAGCTCGACAGCATAGGATGGTAGTGTGTAGGATGACTCTGGTGGTGGGTAGGAAGATTAAGAAGACAAAGGTAGAGCAGAGAACCATGTGGTGGAAGCTGAGAAAGGAAGAATGTTGTGCGGCCTTCCGGAAAGAGGTGAGACAGGCTCTCGATGGACAGCAGAAGCTCCCGGAAGACTGGACAACGACAGCCAAGGTAATCAGAGAGACAGGCAGGAGAGTACTTGGTGTGTCTTTTGGTAGGAAAGGGGAGAAGGAGACTTGGTGTTGGAACCCCAAAATACAAGGAGTCATTCAAGGAAAGAGATTAGCGAAGAAGAACTGGGATACTGAGAGGATTGAGGAGAGGCGAAAGGAGTACATCGAGATGCGACGTAGGGGAAAGGTAGAGGTGGCAAAGGCTAAACAAGAGGCATATGAAGATATGTACACCAGGTTGGACACGAAAGAAGGAGAAAAGGATCCCTACAGGTTGGCCAGACAGAGGGATAGTGATGGGAAGGATGTGCAGCAGATAAGGGTGATTAAGGATAGAAATGGAAATGTGTTGACTGGTGCCAGTAGTGTGCTAAATAGATGGAAAGAATACTTTGAGAAGTTGATGAATGAAGAAAATGAGAGAGAAGGAAGAGTTGAAGTGGCAAGTGTGAAGGACCAGGAAGTGGCAATGATTACTAAGGGGGAAGTCAGAAAGGCACTACAAAGGATGAAAAATGGAAAGGCAGTTGGTCCTGATGACATACCGGTAGAGGTATGGAGGCAATTTGGAGAGATGGCTGTGGAGTTTTTGACCAACTTATTCAACAGTATACTAGCGGGCGAAAAGATGCCTGAAGAATGAAGGAAAAGTGTTGTAGTTCCCATTTTTAAGAACAAAGGGGATGTTCAGAGCTGTGGGAACTATAGAGGAATAAAGTTGATGACCCACACAATGAAGTTATGGGAAAGAGTAGTGGAGGCTAGACTCAGGACAGAAGTAAGTATCTGCGAGCAACAGTATGGTTTCATGCCTAGAAAGAGTACCACAGATACATTATTTGCCTTGAGGATGCTAGTGGAAAAGTACAGAGAAGGTCAGAAGGAGCTACATTGTGTCCTTGTGGATATAGAGAAAGCCTACGACAGAGTACCAAGAGAGGAACTGTGGTACTGCATGCGTAAGTCTGGTGTGGCAGAGAAGTATGTTAAAATAGTACCGGACATGTATGATGGCAGCAGAACAATGGTGAGGTGTGCCTTAGGTGTGACAGAGGAATTTAAGGTGGAGGTGGGACTGCATCAGGGATCAGCTCTGAGCCCCTTCCTGTTTGCAGTGGTAATGGATAGGCTGACAGATGAGGTTAGACTGGAATCCCCTTGGACCATGATGTTCGCAGATGATATTGTCATATGCAGTGAAAGCAGGGAGCATGCAGAGGAACAATTGGAAAGATGGAGACATGCACTGGAAAGGAGAGGAATGAAGATTAGCCAAAGTAAAACAGAATATATGTGCGTGAATGAGAGGGGCAGAAGGGGAAGAATGAAGCTACAGGGAGGAAGAGATAGCGAGGGTGGACGACTTCAAATATTTAGGGTCAACAATCCAGAGCAATGGTGAGTGTGGTCAGGAAGTGAAGAAACGGGTCAAAGCAGGTTGGAACAGCTGGCGAAAGGTGTCTGGTGTGTTATGTGACAGAAGAGTGTCTGCTAGGATGAAGGGCAAAGTTTACAAAACAGTGGTGAGGCCGGCCATGATGTACGGATTAGAGACGGTGGCACTGAAGAAACAACAGGAAGCAGAACTGGAGGTGGCAGAAATGAAGATGTTGAGGTTCTCGCTCAGAGTGACCAGGTTGGATAGGATTAGAAATGAGCTCATTAGAGAGACAGCCAAAGTTGGATGTTTTGCTGACAAGGTTCGAGAGAGCAGACTTCGATGGTTTGGACATGTTCAGAGGCGAGAGAGTGAGTATATTGGTAGAAGGATGCTGAGGATGGAGCTCCCAGGCAAAAGAGCGAGAGGAAGACCAAAGAGAAGGTTTATGGATGTGGTGAGGGAAGACATGAGGGCAGTTGGGGTTAGAGAGGAAGATGCAGGAGATAGGCTAAGATGGTAAAAGAGGGTTAAGCCGAAAGGAAAAGAAGAAGTCATTAGACTACGAGTCCGGTAAATGGGCTTTTACTATTAATTTTGCCTTTTGTTTGTTTGCTGTACTTTTTCTTTTTGACAATTTTATTTTGGGGGAGTGTTTTGATGGTTTTGAGGATTGCGCTCAACCTGCATAGGTTGATGCATGACTAATTCCCACTTTGTTGCAGCATGAAAGTGAGGGTCACCAGATTTATCGCTTTAATGACCCCCGGCGCGGGTCCGGTCCGCAGCCTCGCCAGTTCCGCTTTTCATCAACGCCTAATCCAATTTCTCCAATCGGGCCCGTTTAGCTAATCGCTCGTCGTAATTGCAACGTGCTGCGGCCCTGAGGATTATGGATCCGACCCTGACTCGCTCTGCCATCACAGAATGAGGGGCACCCCGCCCGCCCCTGCCTGCCGGCGGCCACAGTTATTTACGACACAGGGTGGGCGCTATCCCCCGCGGAGCTCATTGTGGATGTGCACGGGTATCAATAGGTGACCATTCTGGCAGGTAGCATCAATAGTGCCGCCATCAAGATGTGAAGCCGGACCCAGATGCATTTCTCACTTTGGGAGCGATCGATGGTGTCGTAGGGCTTCCGCAGCCATCGTCCGCACCGCCATTGGAAATCTTTGGGGCAGAGCGCCCCCAATTAATTACCCAAGCCGAGAGCAAAGGGTCTGCAAGATGCATTTTTTTTTTTTTTCGGGGGGCCATTATCAAGTGACACCGCCAATGATTGTTGTCCCACTAATGTAGCCCAAACGACGGCGGGCTAGGCCATCATACGCGTCATTAGCCGCTCCGAGAAGGTAGCCCGGAGGGGGCCGTGCCGGGTTGTGGGGTTCGTGCAGGTACGGGGCAGACAGATGATAGAGGAACTCATTAATTGCGCCTCCTGCTGGACAAGGTTTATAGATTACGTTTTTTTTCTTGCTTATGGACCCAAAATATATTGACTCTTTATTCTTGAAAGGAAAGTAATTTGGGGATGAGGGTGCAGCTTTAATATCTTGGTGGTGGTAGTTTTCAGTGGTGTACAGTTTCACGGCAATCATACTTTATTTACTCGCCAATTACTCTATTTCTGATTATCATTACTTAGTGGCTTCAATTATTATTGTGATTTTAGTCAGCACGGGGTTACAAATGTGCACCACGCTTGCCTTCATTTACTGTTTACTTTATTTTATTTTGTGTGTGCGTGTGGGGGGGTTGTATCTGATATTTTAACCCTATCATTTAGCTCAGTATAGTTTTTTCTCATGAAACATTTAAAACGATTTATTTAATTTCAAAGCAAAATGTGTATTTTTACAGTCAAGGAAATCTCCAAAATGGCTACTTTTCAAGAAATAAAAAAAAAAACCTTTTGTTTGAGTTAATAAAGATTTCACCATTCAAGCTTGTATTTTACCTTCTATTGCAAAAACCATTACAGAGCAGAATCAACACAACTGAAAACAAAAAAATCATATTTAATCAATAATGTGTTAAAAAATTCAAATTGTAGGAGACTTTAATACATCAAGAAAACCAATGACTGTAGTTATGTCATCTTCTCAAACTCTTTCTAAATGGTCTTAGAACCATGAGTGATGCAATATACAAACCGTTGAACTAACTAAGCCATTTAGAGTCAGAAATGAATCTACACGCATTTAGTTTTGTCTTATAGCAGTTCAGTCTCCCCCCCACACATTTCGGCGAACTATTTTCAACAAAATGGACTTTCTGAAATTCATCTAATCTGTTTTCACTTGTTGTTTTCTAAATAAAAAAAAAGCCCTCCACTTTCAAGGTTGAAGTGACTAAATGCTGTGTAAAATGTGCATGTATATGTATGGCAGCAGGCAAACAAACAATAAAAGCCCTCCATGTTTTTTATGTCTTTGATGTTATTTCCTAAGTGTGGAGCTTGTGATGCCTTCCTCAATAGCAGAGAGAGGATGCATAATGTATTGCTTTCCCCAAAAAGTGAGGCGTTAAATATGTAAAATAGCGCATATGTGTGTTGTGTTTGCGTGTCGAGCGATAATGTTGTGGCTGGTTTTTCTATGCCGTGGACTTGGCAGGCCGAGTTTTAGCCGAGTGGCCCCTGGGCTCGTTGGCCTTTGAAGCCTGAAAAGTGCCTTTCAAAAACATCTCTCTGTGTTGTTGTTTTGTGCTTGAAATTCTTTGGATTCCAGCATTCATGAGATATAAACGACAGGCCAAAAAGTGATGTTTTTTTTTTCTGTGTGTTGCTTTTAGTTAGACACATAGAAATGATACAAGTGTTGATGCTTTGTGAAGTGCTCACTGCAGCATGTGTGCATTTAGGTTAAAGTGAATTCGACTCTTGAAAAGGCCTGCTGAACTTGTTTTATGGATTATCTCTTTAGTCCGTTTATCATATCTTCTTAAATGTCTAACTTGAGTCATTGATTGAATGGTTTCAACTGAATCATCCCATCCATGGCATTTCTGTTAAGTCAGTTCACTAAAGTGAGGCAGAGTGAATGTATTTAACTGAATCATCTGAGTGTGTGGCATTTGTGGCAAAACAGCCCACTAAATTGAATTAGTATATTAACTGATTCAACTGAATCATCTGATTACCTGATGAACTATGATTGTCATTTGCCTAAATTTGACTAAATTTCGTCAGTCAGTCAACCACTTCAATAGAAACATCCAAGTCCATAGTATTTTTAGCTAGTCAGTCTACTAAATTGAGTGTGAAAGTGAATCGATTCATCCAAATGATCTAAATTCGAGCTGTTGGTGCTGAGTCTATTAACTTGAGTCATTACTGAATTGATTCAACTGTATTATCTGAATCTTTGGCGTTTCCAATCAGTCCTCTAACACAAATCGGTGAACCAAAACGACTCTGCGTTTATTTCAGTGTGTCTGCTTGCGTTGGTGAGTTGAGAGTTTCAAATGAATTAGCGAAAGTTAATGGTGACTCACTGGAGTTAACAATGTTCTGGTGTTCTTCTGTTTAGAAGTGTGTGTATCAGAATGATCAGGGTCTGTAAGGTGTTTGGTGTATACGATAACCTTGAATTAGTGAATCAAAAAATATAAATCTGCACTCTTTCAAACAAGCCATTCCGGGGACTGATTCAACTCAATTATCTGAGTTTCCTGTGTTTCCTGGGAGTCTGCTAACTTAAACCAAATTATCTATCTCTGAACTTGAATCACTGAAACAAGTCTACACTGGGTGAAACATTGGAATAAGTGGTTGGAGCATTGGCCTCAGAGTTCTGAATATCGGGGTTCAAATTCGGCTCCGGCTGTGAGGAATTTGCATGTTCTCCCGGTGCTCCGTGGCTTTTCTCTGGGCACTTCAGTTTCCTCCCACATCCCAGAAACATGCATTAATTTGAGACTCTAAATTGTGATTGTGAGTACGCCTGTTGGTCTCCATGTACCCTGTGATTGGCTGGAAACCAGTTCAGGGTGTACCCCGCCTCCTGCTGATGACAGCTGGGATAGGCTCCAGCACTTCCTTGACCCTTGTGAGGACAAGTGGCTCAGAAAATCGATGGATGGAAGTCTGCATTGTTCCAGTCAATGCTAATTTGAGTCAGCCTAAAAAATTCCAAGTCTGCAGTTTCTGTTTAATCTTCTTGTGTGTGAGATAGTGAATGAACTGATCCAAACAAATGATTAGAATCTACAGTTTTTCCAGAGAGTTTTAGATCTTGAGTCACTGAGTCAAGAGACTCAATTAAGTCTACACTGTTTCTGGTGAACTGTTTACTCGAGGGCAGCATAGTAATCGACTGGTTAGGGTGTCTACCTCACAGTTCAAGGTTTCAAATGCTGGCCCCGCCTGTGTAGAGTTTGCATGTCCTCCCCATGCCTGCGTGGGTTTTCTCCAGCCACTCTGGTTTCCTCCCACATCCCAAAAACATGTATTAACTGGAGACTCTAAATTGCCCTTGGGTATGATTTTGATTCTATGTGCCTTGCGATTGGCTGGCAAACCAGTTCAGGATGTACCTTGCCTCCTGCCTGGGAATATCTGCGATGGGGTCCAGCACTCCCGTGAGACTCATGAGGGCTCAGATAATGAATGGATGTTTACTCAAGTCAATGAACCAAATCACAAACTATGCAACTTTGCAGTTTTTCTAGTGTGTCAAAAAGTCGATTCATCTTTTTCGAGTGTATGTTTATAATTTTTGATTCAGTCGGAAGATTTGAGTTGTCATCCAATTGGTTGAGGAATGACCAACTCATCCCTTGAAATTGTTTGTGTATAAAAAAGCTGATGATGATGTTTTTTCTGTTGACATTGTTGGGACCTAATACAGTGCCCTGAGGGTCTCCCTTAAGATGGCTGCTGAGTGGCACAGGTTTTCGCTGCTTGCAATATTTTTGTCCTCTTATCAGCTCTTTTTCAAATTGTTTTGAGGTAAAAAGTGAAAAATGTCCAAGTTGCAAATGAGTAGGTCAGCAGGTGTGTCAATCGTAATCAAAATAAGCACCTGCTGATATAAACAATAAAATGTGCGCATGCTTTACTTTGGGGTTAAATGAAGTCCTGACCATGTTGTATATAGCATTTTCATGATAGTTGTTCTTCGAGTGCAGCTCGTAACTGAATGCGTATGTTATTATGTGATTGCTTTTGCTGTTAATCATCCTTTTTAGCCATTTATGAATAATTTATTCAAATATGTGAGAGATAATTAATTTCATGATTTCTAGGCAACCAGATTGACTTATTTGACCTAATTTGATTCTTTAGATTTTCTAATTTTACATTCTAACTAGATACTCAGTTTACCTAATTTACCTACCTGCTAACATACCTACTTTATGTGTCTAATTCACACAATCTACCAACCCAACATACCTAGTTGCCTACATGCCGACCAAGATACCTGATCAATTGAATTTATGAAATTGAATGATTGACCGATCTGCTCTACTCTCCCTAATTTACCTACCAAATCCACCGAGAACACATTCCCTGCCATTTTTAAATAAAAAGTAACTTTTGCTAATTTTGTCCACTGGAGGCTGCACTGACAACACTTAAATGACAGATGCACTTGATATAGATGGTGTCAAACTCATTTTTGTCGCTGGCCACATTGTAGTTACAGTTTCCCTCACAGGGATGTTATGACTGTGAAACCATGAAAATCTTTTGCCTCATCATATTTACAAACTAGTTTTGGAATCAGAACTCAAGGGTAATGTTTTTTTTTCAAGGATTGCAGATGTTTGGTAACACAAAAATGCCTGCAATATCTCAGTTATCATTTACGATAAGATAGTTTGAAATTTTGCTACATATTTTAACAAAAATCATGAAAGTTGATACACGATTTGCAGTCGCAGGCCACATAAACTCCTGTGGTGGGCCGGATCTGGCCCCCTGGCCTTGAGTTTGACACCTGTGTACTAATATAAAAAGGTGTGCTATCTTCACACTACAATTGAGTGAAAATAAATACCTCTCATAGAATTTTTTTAAACGTTGTCTATTCTAAAATTTCAGTCAAAAGCTTCACTTGAAGACGTTTTTTTTTTCATGCACTCCAGCAACTAAAAAGAGAAATTCAGTGCTTTGCATGAACATTGTATCCAATAGGACAGGTAATATGTACCCTATTTTGACAATGTGATGCTAAATCCTCTCTCATTTAATAGTGTTTTGAGAATTTTTTTTGGGAACAATTACGAATTTTCAGGGCCGCTGCAATTTTGAGAGTCACATGATGTACGTGGGCATATGTGATGTGTACTGTGCCGTTCCAAACGCTCAATTTTATGGGACACCATTATGCCCAGCCCTGATTTCTCGGATTTAGCCTCATCTGATGAAGAAATAGTAGTATCGGTTGGAAGCTTGGCTCGTGGCCTGCTGCCGCCCGCTTCGTTAGCCCCGGACGCTGAAGCTAGGCTAAAGGCCTCCGCTGCCACTGAAACTCGGCTAAAGGCCTCCCCGGACGTTGAAGCTTGACTCGCGGCCCGCCGCCGGAGCTCATGGCCCGCCTTCGGTGGCTCACTCATCAGACTCCGCGTCTTAGCAGCCCGAAGAACCATCCGCGGCTCCCGACCCGGAGCTCCCTTGGGCCTTTGCTTACGCACTTATGTCACGCGTAGGCCTCCGAGTAGTCATACCCCACATCATTCCACCCGAAGAACCATCCGAATATTCAACATTAATTACAGCCACAGGTTCAAATCTGTTTGGAAGTATTCCTCTGTCTTCCCGATCAACCGATACTACTATTTCTTCATCGGATGAGGATAAATCTGAAAAATCAGCGGTGGTCATAATGGTGTCCCATGTAATCCAGCATTTGGAACGGCACGGTACACATACGCCCACATAGATCATGTGACTCTCAAAAGGCCAGCGCACCTGAAAATTCATAATTGTCGATAAAAATCTTCTCAAAACACTATTAAATGAGAGAGGATTTAACATCACATTGTCAAAATAGGGTACATATTACATGACCTACTGGATACACTGTTTATCCAAAGCACTGAATTTTCTTTTGAGTTGCTGGAGTGCATGAAAAAAAAATGTCTTCAAGTGAAGCTTTTGACTAGACAACGTTTAAAACATTTCTTTGAGAGGTATTTATTTTCACTTCAGTGTTAATGCAAGCACTGGATTTCCCCTTTAATTTTTTTAATGCACATATTTCCAGAGGATCCATAACTGAATGGTGCACGCTCACTGACTCATCACTGTTGAAATTACAGACTCCTCATGTTTTGTAACAATTTGCAACAAGATAATAATGAATAAATGTGAATATTTTCTGAAAGTACTTAAAATCATTTGCATAAAATCAATTGGGAAAATTTTTAACAGTTATTTAAGGATTTCTAAGATAAAACTATGGTGGTCCACTCAATTTGAGATCTAATTGGTGTGAATGTGGCCCACAAACTAAAATCAGTCTGAGACCCGAGGTCGACTTCAAGTAATTTACATTCCTTCCTTCCTAGTTACCTACCTCCCAACCTAATCTATTGAATTTATGTAATCTGCTGGATTTACTGTACATAATCTTTCTACAAACCTTAAGTACATACCTAGCAAATATACCAAATATACCTATACCTCCCCGCCAATTTTATCAACTCAAATTTCAAATCTATCTTCTTACCGACCTAGCACATAACTACCTTATCTACTTAATAGCTACCCTACAGAGATTGAATTGAGGAATAGAAATCCATTATGAGTAGTTGATGCCTCGTATGGCAACATAAAGTGGATACTTGAGGTTGTGAAAACATTTGAGATTTTCTCATTTTTAATGTCATACTGCATATGGAAATAACTCTCAGTATGACCATCATTAGTTAGGATGTTTGCATGTTGCTGTTATGACTAAACATCCGGTTGTGAAAAACGCTTCATCTCGTCGGAATCGATGTCGTTCCGATGCAGTTGAGTCCGGGCCGCCATCGCACCCCAGCGGTCAGAAGGCATTCAACCGCCGACATTGGCCACGTGCTGCAGTCTTCTATTAACTATAATCAGACACTATCTTCAGCCTAAACGGCGTTTTCACGTTTGAATAGCGAGCAATACGTGTTCCTTGTATTAGCTCGCAGCTCTTCTCAATTATGTTCCCTCGTCGGCCGCTTGTCGGACGCTAATGAAGATGAAACGCCTTCATTTTGCAACCTAATTAGTTCATATTTAAGCAAGGTGCGGCGCACCATTCTGTTTTTTTTTTTTTTTAAATGCCCAGTATCTTACATTTTACATCTTACTGGAATTTCAAGGTGATTAGTTGCTTTAATACAAGTGTGTTTATTCCTTTGTATCATGTCTCTTGCACCAAAACACGAAATAGAGTTTTGGAAAGTTTGACATACCAACACATTTTAATAAGCACCTTAATAGTTACAAAATAAAACTTTTATTGATATGAATAAATCAACTTTATTCTTCAAAAGTACCTCCTTGATTACTTGATTGCACCTTGTTTTATTGTAATAGTGGACTATTTTCTTTAAAAAAAATACTTTCCCAAAAAAATATTTTTTCTGTTAAAGGTTAAAGCTCAGACTTGCCTTCTAAATTCCCATTCGTTATTTGTGAGAGATCCAATGGTCTATTTTTAAATAAAAAAAATAGTTAATCCAATAAGAAATAGTCATTATTTTTTTATTCTTTTTATATCAATGGTAATCTTATGAGAAAAAAACTTTTAAAATAAAAAAAGTCTTCTTTAAACATGAGTAGTATTTTTTCTTTCAGAAGCAAATATTGGTATAAGAATAAAGTTATATTTCAAAGAAAAGGAGTCAAAATAATTAAAAAGTACAACATGATCATGATTAAAAAATATTTGTTCTATTTTGACCAAAAAAATGCTAGTTTTCAAGGAAAGAATGATGTCAATATTATGAGTAATTTTCTCAGAATGAAGTCCTGGGTTGGAAGGAGGAGTAGTACAATTCATTAACATGTCGAAGGCACTGCCGGAATCAATGTGCCAGCCAGCGTTGCAATGTGCCCTTTATCATGTTAATATGATTCCAATTGATGAAAGACTTTTTCACGCCCGACTTTCCGTATCGACGCCGGTCGGAACGCCATCGCTCTCGCTGACCGTCCGCTTGCCGATGCCGCTCTTGATGCTCTCCACCCCTCACCCGCCTTGTCTGATGTGGCCTTTTTATTCGACAAGCGGACGACATGAAAAGATGTCATGTTGATGCACGGTGATTTTGGCTTGGCACCATATTTATTTACACCATATTTGCAATATATGACAGTTGTATGTATATTTTTTTTATAATGGCAGCAAAAACATGTTCCATTGGATTTATAGTCTCGTTTCTCTCTTGTACCGTTCATTGTCAATTATTTCATAAAAATACTCCATATACGACAAACCTTTGTAAATAAATTTGTGTTTTTGTGTAAATGAAAAAGTCATTTTTTTTTCAAGAAAAATAGGTGTAATAAATTATGGGTCATACAGATTAGGTGAAAATTAGGGCTGCCAATCGATACATTTTCTTATCAGAATAATCGGCCTTTTAAATTTGGATTCATTCATTTTGATTCATTTATCACAGGCGCCAAATATACCACATTTTGCTTTATGATGGTATTTTAAACTTTGATAAAAAGAGACTTTAGTGCTGAAATACCTGTACATGTAAATTACGCGCTTTTTTTTTTCTGGAAAGTCCCATCATGGTGGCTTTTGAACCAAATTATAATCTTGAAAGAAAATTGTAATATTTTTAAGAAATTTTACAATTTTTTAAGAGAAAAGAATTCATATTTAATAAACAAAAATATTATATGTATTAAATATATCAAAATATACTCAACATTAAGAAGTGCAATTTTAAGGAAAACTTTTTTTAAGATTTTTTTTAATTAAAAGCCTTTCTTTACAAAAGAAGGGTTTTGTTTTTTTAATAATTTTTTTTTAAAGGAAGAATGGCGTAATTAGAAATAGGTTAAAATGCTTATTATGTGAAGCACGGTGAAGCAACTGGTTAGACCATTGGCCTCACAGTTCTGCAGTCTGGGGTTGAAATCCCAGTCCTGCCTGTGTGGAGTTTGCATGTTCTCCCCATGCCTGCGTGTCTTTTCTCCGGTCACTCCAGTTTCCTCCCACATCCCAATAATGTGCAACATTAATTGGACACTCTAAATTGCCCCAAGGTCTGTGATTGTGAGTGTGACTCTTGTCTGTCTCCATGTGCCCTGCGATTGGCTAGAAACCAGTTCGGGGTGTACCCTGCCTCCTGCACGTTGACAGCCGGGATAGACTCCCGTGACCCCTGTGCAGATAGGCAGCTCAGAAAATGAATGAATGAATGAATGCTTTTTTTGGTCATTAAATGACCATCAATCATTACACATTTTGATTGTTTTTGATGATAAAATCAACAAAAAAAAAAAAGAACTGAAATGTGTTCACGAAATGACTGCAATATAACAGTGAAGAATTTAAAGGGGGCTGAATACTTTCTGTACCCGCTGTGTGCAGAATGTCACATGACCATCGCGGAACAGAGGTATAACTGACTTCCTGTTCATGCTATGCTAACAAGCAAAGCTAGGACTGATTACAAGGACAGTTATTGCAAGCAGAACCTGTGAAAATGTTGTTTTCTTTATGGATAGTGTCTTCAGACAAATGTTCAATACATGTATATTATTTATTAATACAAACATAAACGAAGCCCAAATACCACCGATTAGCTTTGGCGCCTCTGTGGTAGCCTCTTGTTTAAAAAAACACCATTGTAGACGTGTGAAGTCCTAAATTCTTCCCTTCCCCAGTTATCTGGTTTGCTGAATGCGGAAGTAGGTTGTACATATACCATCATGAATGGCATATTTTTTGTAATTTTGTCACTTTGTGTGGGTGGAGCATAAAGGTAGGTTTTCATACGTCACAAAATAAAAATCTCAACGTCGCGTCTGTGCGTGTAATGAAGTTCCTGTGCTTAAGGGATTCCTAGATGCCCCCTACACGCAAGAAATTCTGTCTTTCCTCCCAGTCCAAGAAGTAGAAAGCCTAGTAATTTTTTGCTTTTAAGACTCGTACCGCAGCTGCTGCGAGCATTCTGACCGCCAACTGTTAGCAGCACGAGCAATTAAACGCAAGCAGAATGGTCGTCAGAGCAGCAGAGGTTGATGCGCCGACTGATGCGAACTCGTCCAATTGCATGCGGCCTCATAAAACATCTCAATTAGAGCCTCGGAGAGCCAGTGGCCAATCGGCGCCGAGCCCGCAGGTCCCCGCTGAGCTCCACGAGCGAGGCAACCGATCTCTGTTGCTGCCAGAGACTTTGTTTCAAATCGCTGCAATTAGTCATCTGGCGAGCTCGCTTCAATTCCAGCGTGTTTTTTGAAATTAAAAAAAAAAAGACGTCCTGCACCCTCTCGTAGGGGTTTGCACTAACTCGGTGAAACATGGTTGCGAAACTCTGGCAGTGAAACTGCAACATTTGGTGTGCATCATTAAAGCAGGGTACAGTGTTCCCCAGCTATATCGGTTTATATACGGTATATCACGATTGCTATATCATTAAATACACCACAGGATAATGACTCAGGATAACCATTTTCAAAGCATAATGTCCCATATTGCCAGCCGTTTGTGAGCATTTTGACTGATCTTTCAAGACCCACAAAATGTTGCATTCTGTGACAATATATGCAACTAACCTACCAAAAGTAAGAAAAGATACTCTATTTTCACTTGTGGAAAGTGTTTCTATGGTTTTTTCCATTCTTCAGCAATCAGTCGTAGAACATGATTTGGTTTTTTGTATTGTAAATATTTTCCAGGTTTAATAACATGGTTGTCGGCACCACCTGTTTTCCGAGAAGATTAGGAAGGAAAAATGACTCCAAATAGATTCTGCCTTTTAGGATATTTTTTCAGGATCATCCGATAATTGATCATTGCTGACTTTGATTGGAAGAAAGTAAAAATATGAAAAATAGCCCCGATCATTGGTCTGTGTGAAAACAGATGCATGACTGTGCATCTGTTGTTTCTCACGTATGCGCTATAATAATAATAATAGTACAGTAATCCTGAATTTTTCACAGTTAATTGGGCCCGGAACCACGTGCGCAAAGTAAAAAAATAGACAAAGTAGGGAGGGAATCTATGTTTATGTGGGTACCAGGATATTTAAAATGTGTAAACAGTATTTGTACTTTGCATATTTGAGACAAAAAGAGGTATTTAGGCAAATCATTTATTATAAAAACTTATACATATAATATATACAGTATTATACATTTCTAATATAAATATCAAATAGAAAACACTTACTTAGCTAAACTACGAGCTAAACAATAACAATTAAACAAATTACATTTTTATTGCAGTACAGCATTCCTCACTTGGAAAATCTTTTGCTGGAGGGACTGGTGGTGTGCATAACTGAGTTTTTTTTTACCTTTGAGATGAGGAGTCATTTTATGTGTGTGTGTGTATATGTGGGTACCAAAATGTTTAAAATATGTCTATAGTACGTATTTAGACTTTGAATTTTGAGACAAACATTTTCAACTGTACAAGTATCTAGTTAAATCTTTATTTATTAAACCCTTGTGCTGCACATTAACATTTTTAGCTCATGAGGTAAATCCACACATGCTCTCATTGGTTGATGTTGTGACAAGGACCAATCACGCACCTTGTATCAGTGCATCTTCCCGTAATATGCCAATATGGCTGTATTTTTCCAAGGGTTTTTTTTGGAGTGGTCGGGGGGTGAAAAACAAAACTGGAAGAACTGAGGCCGCAATAAGTGAAATGCGAAGTAGTGAGGGAACCCTATATTCCTTAAAACTTTTTTTTATTTTATACCATATACTTCTCTGTATTTATTATGATACAGCGTTTATTCACGTGCACACATGTATATTTAATTGCCACTAGTGGACTGTTTAATCTCACATTTACAAGTGAGCATCGGGCGTGTGCGCAACAACCAGTTAAGATTTAATGCGCTGCCGGGCCATGAATGTGAAAACTTCCCAAGTTGCAATAAATAAATAAAGAGCAAAAGTGTGAATTAGAAGTGGCGCCAATGTTTTGCATCAAGACGTGCCGCTGGATGCTAAACGGCGGGTGCCAAAAACAACCGACATTTCATCGGATTCATTTTAATGAACCTTTTGGACTAGCTATCGCCGTGGAAAGCAGAACAGATTTTTGTTTGGATTCTTCTCATAAAACGTCAATTCACAGCTGATGGAGCCAGGAACAAATGAGCACTACTTTTATACAAAAAAAGTTGAATTCTTATTAGATAAAATATAATGTTCACGTAAACATACACTATTGTGGTGCTTTAATTTTGATTTAATTCCATTCTGTGCCCCCAATAGTGATGTTAATAAAAATAATATAGACTGCGCTTTATTAAACATGACAAAGAATAAAAGTAAATACAATTTTTGTAAATGAAAAAATATTAAATGAGTAATTATAATTAAATTGATTATAAATAGTATGATTAAAATTGTTAGCTATAGTATTTTTAAAATAACACTTGAACATTTACCTCTTCTTGCAAAGATTTGGTCCATCTACCATCTTAAAAAAATCAAATGTGAACAATTCCCTAATTTCATTTTGTGCAGTCAACAGCTGAAGAAGCAGTGATGATGCTATTAACAGATGATGTCAATGCTCAGGAGTGGTGTGTTGGGCGGTTGAGAAAAGTTCATGGGGGTTGTCATTTGGCGGCGTTCCCGGGGCGAGCATTTGCAATTACGCCCGCTGTCCGTCACTGTCACTCGATCAATCGTACCGATTGGGCGTCACACAGGATGAACCTGTATACTGTGTGGGTTTCTAATCCTCCCAGGCTGAATGCATTTTCTGATGAAAATATACAAAGTTCCATAGTAATCTAAGATTCAAATGCAAAATTAAACGTATGTGGGGAAAATGGTGTTTATTGCTTGCAAGAAAAAATAGTATCCTACTGCTAGCTAGCGTCTGGGATAGGGGGGCCAATTATTGCGATGTACTCAGACCCAAAGGGCTAATCCCAATTCTACCCTTTAGCCCTTCCCCTTTCATCTCAGCCCATGGTTTTGCACGAGGCTAAGAATGGAGGGGTATCCCAATTCCTAGAGGAAGAGTTAAATCGAAGGGGTTTATAGCCCTTGAAACGAAGTGAGGTCCGAGAGCTCACTTGAAAGGGAAAGGGAATGGGAAACTGCCCTCCCTGACAAGACGAAAAGCTTGCTTATAACACGACGGGACGGACAAGGATGTACATAAAAGTAAGTGAGCATAGTTATTGATAGTCATAAAAATGAGAGACAAGTTTTTATCTATATACATAAATGGTGTTTTGAATAACAAGCTCACAGAGCGCTCGTCACAGTGAGAGATGACGGCAATATAAACAGGAAACACACTTCACTACAATGTAGTGCATTCTATGAATGATTATACGGATAACATTAAGACAGCTAAGTCACATTCAGGAGCTACATAGCTAATGTAGCATTGCAGTAGTGTCGCTTCCGAGTATCCTGCGACGTTCACTTTCTGTTACGGCCTATGATTACTCATGTAATGCTGTATTTCATTGTCGTGAAGCTGTTAGCTTTGATTCGCTGTGAATATGCTCGTCTGACATGGGCTTTACTAAACACACTTGATGTCACCTCACTAAATAACCAGACACATTTCCTCCACAGAGAAATGACTCGACAAGCGCCTTCTACAACAGCACACAACACTCTGTAACAACAAGCCCAGGGCCAAAAACGGAAACAAAATCGAATTCTAGAGTTCCTTGTAAAGGAATCTGAACAAAAAAAAAAAACTTGAGAGTGAACTTTCCATCAAAAATGTCGACGGTATATTTAATTTATGTTGGCTCTAAACATTACATGTGTTTGATACATTTCCAGTTTATGCATATTGTACGTTATTGTACATTTATAGAAAAAAAATCTATAATACCTCAATTTAAATAATCACATGATCACCACACCAAATGCTGTGTAAATAAGTGAGTAGCTATATATAAGTATTTCACACATCACCATTTTTCTCAAATATGTTCCCAGAGGTGGTTTTGACAGAAAATTTCACCAGATGTGGGATCAACCCAAATAATCCAACGATACAAAAAAAGTAGAACAAATAAACGTAGAAATTAAGTTGTATGTAATAATGTAAAATGACAGGGAAAAAGTATTTAACACATGAAGAAAGGGAGGTGCAAAAACAGCATAGAAAGCCAAGAAAACTGAAAAATCTATCAATAATCAAACGGCAATCCAGCCCGTTGTCAGTGCAAATGAGTATCAGATAATTCAGTCCTAATTGATGGTCCACAAAAAGGTTTCATTGTCAAGGTTTGAGTCAAGACACATGAAGATATTTAATTGTGTACTTTGTGTACAACACTGCCAAATGTGAGATTTTGAATGGATTTGTTTTTGTTGCTTTGACAGTGACAATTAAGTTTTTTTTTGTCTTCTATTCTGTTTGAGATGAGGTTAGTGTGTTTTGTGCTTGTTGTTTTTGCTATTATTTATTCCAGAGAAGATAAAGATGAAATATAAAAATGTATGCATGGCAGGATGTGGTTGGAAAAATTTATTAGAAAGAATTTCAAAACAACAGTGACCTATTGAAACTATGTGAATTGCCAGACAACGACAAGCTATTTATAATATTAACATTCATTTAACACAAGATGGCATCTCGGAAATTTAAAAAGCTGTACGTTTGCCTACGATACAGCCAGCAGGGGACCATTGTTGGATGTCCCGATAAATCCATATCTTACCCCTTCACTTTGGTCCTCCAAACACAGAGCTAAGGGTAAGGGGTACAATGAAGTGGAAGTGGTATAGGGTATAATTGAGATTGGCTCTTAATATAGCGCCAATATTTTAAATGTGATGTGAGTGGCTCTTCAGTCTCCTGCTTATACAACCATTGGAAGATCTCACATGTACAGTGGCCAATAAGGGCAAATAATCTAGCTGCCAACAGCTATGTGCTGCAGAGCAGGAATACATAATGCAAGATGAAAATCACACAAGCACGTAGAACAACTGCAAAAGAAATATACTGCAAGATTTAAAAAAGGCTGCAATTTCAGAAAACAACAGCAGAAGAAAAATGTTGCAAGATAAAAAATGTTGGAATTGGGGAAAAAAAAACACACCGCAAAATGCTCAAACACACTGAAATACGCACAAATGCCAAACCAACTGCAAGACAGAAATACTGCAGTCACACTACACGAAAGGAAGTCTGCCAGGCCACTACGGAGTGTGGCATCTGGGACTAGACAGGATTTTTAATTGACATTATGACTTTGATGAAGATATTTTGGGGTTTTTGAAAAGTCCAGCTAAAAGTTAAGTTAGAAATCTGTGCTTCATTGTTTTGTTTTTCGCATCAACATTTTAAAATGTAATCCATAATGCATCCATATGAAATTATGGGTCGAATCGACTTGGACCAGTGAAAAACATAATTGTGTGTGTCCATTCTTAAACACACACACCTGTACACGCGTTGTGAGTTTTTTGGACAACCGAGCGCCTCGTCGTCGTTTAATCAGCGGTGCGTTTTAATAGCGTGTCAGTGAAAGGGTGAAATATGGCAGCGGGGTACCTGGTGCAAACATTACGATAAATCTCGTGCACTCACCACTCGCCGCTGTCATAAATCAGCACTTCAGGAGGATAGGGGACCCAAAATGACAGCTATTAAAATAATGAATGGGATGATTAATTTCGCACATTAAAGATTAAAAGGTACAAGGGGTATCGGATATTTGAGGCCCTGTAAATGTTTGGGAAAAGAGGCACATTCGCGGCTGTTTCACCAATGCACTCCACCACTGCCATTCAGCGACTTACTTCATTTGTGCCGATGGGGTTTTGAGGAGTCTTAGGGAACACTCAGAGCTCTGCGGGGCCTCCTCAAGGCTCTATGAAACCGCCCGCGCATGTGGAAACGATAACGGGCGGCATAATATGCACAATAAAATTCTCAAAAAGCCCACTTAATGAACTGATCCAAAATGATTTGACGTTGAAATAAAGCATTAATTGGCAAAATGAATGTCATGTTCATCATCATCAATAATTATCACATTAATCATCAGAAATAAAGGGCTAATTGGTGTTATTAACAAATCAATAAGAAGAATTGAAACATCAATAAGCGGAACTAGCTCATTAATAAGTGCAGGTGAAGCATTAAGAAGATGAATTAGAACATTAATAACTTCATCTGATGGATTACTAAGCATAATTACATCATAAACTGTATTAAAGCAATAAAAATTTCAATTAAATCATTAATAAGCACAAAGTATAAAGGAAAAATAAACCATTATTAAGATAAATTAAAGATCTAAGAAGGTAACCAAAACATTAATAAGCAGAACTACAAACTTTTACAAGTTGAAATGAAGTAATAAGCAGAATGAAAACATTAATAAGCATAATTACATTATAAATTGATTTAATGAATTAAAAGCAAATTGCAGATCATCAGCATTAATAACCTGAATTAAAGCAGCACCAATAAGCGCAATTTCCCCATTAAAAATCTGTATTTACTCAATTGGAAACAGCATTAAAGCATGTGAAAAACAATTATAGAGTTATAAATTAAGCAGAATCAAAAACATTACAAGCTGAAGTCACGCAACAGCAAGCACAAAACACTAATAAAATGAATCAATGAAAAATAAAGTAGAAATATGAATGAACAATTATCTTATTTGAAGCAAAAATTACCTGAATTATAGCATCATTACTTAAAATACCTCGACATTACGCAAACCTTTTCAGATTTTTTCCTCATTTGTTGGCCTCGGCTAAGGGCTGCAATTTAACACATGATATTTCTTATTTTTGTTTGTTACCTGCACAAGGCCAAATGTTGCCAGCAAATATGGACCAGGGTGTCTGCTGATCTTTGAATAGTTTTTATTTGTCTTGCCTTAAAACGGGGCCCTAACTATTCTTAAAAGTGACACCTTAAATCTAGTGTTCAAAGGTCTTCAAATGCCCCACACACACAAAATAAACATAATTCATTTCTAGTCCAATCATATATATATATATATATATATATATATACATATATGTGTGTGTGTGTGTCAGAAGAATTCAAGGTGGTTGTGGGACTGCATCAGGGATCCCCTCTGAGCCCCTTCCTGTTTCCGGTAGTAATGTATAGGCTGACAGATGAGGTTAGACTGGAATCCCCTTGGACCATAATGTTCGCAGATGATATTGTGATCTGCAGTGAAAGCAGGGAGCATGCAGAGGAACAATTAGAAAGGTGGAGGTACGCACTGGAAAGGAGAGGAATGAAGATTAGCCAAAGTAAAACAGAATATATGTGCGTGAATGAGAAAAGTAGAGGGGGAAGAGTGAGGCTACAGGGAGAAGAGATAGCGAGGGTGGACGACTTCAAATACTTGGGGTCAACAATACAGAGCAATGGAGAGTGTGGTCAGGAAGTGAAGAAACGGGTCCAAGCAGGTTGGAACAGCTGGCGAAAGGTGTCTGGTGTGTTATGTGACAGAAGAGTGTCTGCTAGGATGAAGGGCAAAGTTTACAAAACAGTGGTGAGGCTGGCCATGATGTACGGATTAGAGACGGTGGCACTGAAGAAACAACTGGAAGCTGAACTGGAGGTGGCAGAAATGAAGATGTTGAGGTTCTCGCTCGGAGTGACCAGGTTGGATAGGATTAGAAATGAGCTCATTCGAGGGACAGCCAAAGCTGGATGTTTTGGAGACAAGATTCGAGAGAGCAGACTTCGATGGTTTGGACATGTTCAGAGGCGAGAGAGTGAGTATATTGGTAGAAGGATGCTGAGGATGGATCTCCCAGGCAAAAGAGCGAGAGGAAGACCAAAGAGAAGGTTTATGGATGTGGTGAGGGAAGACATGAGGGCAGTTGGGGTTAGAGAGGAAGATGCATGAGATAGGCTAAGATGCCAAAAGATGACACACTGTGGTGACCCCTAATGGGACAAGTCGAAAGGAAAAGATTAAGATATTCTATGGCTTTATTAAAGAGAAGGACTTAAATATGATGGAATGCCTTTCAAAAGGGCCCTACTATGTTGGAAATTTGTGTGTGGCTTCGGAATGAACATTAATTAATTTCATCTGTTGTTGGATTGGACCAATTTTGCATTTTTTTAAATCAATTGGTTTTTGTAGCATAGTGAAAATAAATACTGTATATCTTGTAAATTTGCCACACCAGAGAAGAATGTTGCTAAAGACCTTGCCAAAGGTGAAAGATGAAAAAAAATCAATCCATTCTCTTCACTTTTAAAGGCTGAATGCGCTTTGACCACACCCTGCTCAAATGTCAACTGTCACTTATATATTTGCACAACTTCAAGAAATGGATGCTTCTTCATCAATCATCTTTTTTTATGCTTACACATAACTGAGTCCAGCAAACAAATCTACTTTTTCCATTGGCTGGAATAAACTGTCCCAGCAGGTTGTTGTTGTTGTCCAGTCCGCCAACAAGGCGCCAGCCTGAAGCCCCGTTCCACGTGTTTGCTGTCAGCCAAGACTTTATTGTATTTTTTTCCCCCTTACTTCTCTTCTCTGCATGAAGTGCACTCACTCACGGCCAACAACATGGCACTCTAAAACAGCCATACTAACCCAAAGCCTTTGTCCACACGGCAGTGTGTTAGGTCCTGCTTTAAAAAAAAAATGATTTTTTGCAATCCTCCCTCTGCCACCTTTGTGTGTGACGTGCACGCATGCACCACAAAAATATCAGGAAAGCTGAAATGGTAAAAAACAGTTAACAGAACCTGTATTCATATTTTGAAAAACTTTTTCCAGTGTTTGGAGTGTTATATGGTCCCTATGGTGCCTCAGTAAACATGAAATATGAATTAGAATTGTCTCAACGTTTCTGACGTCCAGATGTTTTTTTGTTTTTTGTTTTTTGCGAAGAGGCCGGTAATCAGGTAATTTGAAATTCTCAAGCTTATCTACGCCACTAGAGATGATCTCCACCTTCCCCTTTCCGCTTCTGATTCCGCGCTGTTAACATCACAAATGTATGCTCTCACAAATAGGTCTTCTACACAAAGGTAACTACAGTATTCAGACAAAAGCAAGCGGTCTTAGCCAAATGTAGACAAAGTGGACACAAAACTGGGTCAAACAAGAAACTGTCAGAAGGGGTTTTTATGGACATTGAAATGACAAAACCAAGATGTGTTTTGAAATGAAAGTGACACTTTTATCCTAAATCCATGTTAGTCACTCTCTGGAGGTCTTCAATAACTAAAATATGGGACCGTTAAAGTAATGGCACCTTGAGTCCAGCACAGTTCTCAGACTGCTCATTTTCAGCAAGTCAAAACAAATGTACTTTACAGGTTCATTATTGTTAAAAGGGATGTGAAATAAATTTCTTTGGAATTAAAATTGAATGCATCAGGCCATTCCAAAAGAAAAAAAATTGAATCTGTTTACATTCTGGAACATTTTGACAGTTTATCGTTAAATACAGAACAATTAAGCATCAAAGACATAATGTAAGTTTTGAAGAAATGTTGGTGAAAGTTCTGGAACTGATACACCACAATGCATTGGAATCTATGAACACCATTTTTGTGAGGAGGACATTGATAAGGTTTTGGAGGCATGTCGATGACATTTCTTGTTATCTGATCTTGCCCACAAGTTAAACCTAGTTACGAGGACATTTTTAACACGTTTTGAAAGGATTTGAATTACATTTGGTGTTTGTGTTTGAAGGTCATCCATTTGTCCTTGGGTCATTCAGAAGCAGCAGATCAAAGTCTAGTTAATCATGGAGTTCAAAATCCCGTCTGTGCAGAACTCTAAATGGGACCGCGCCCGCTAGTGACTGCCGCCTCCATCTTGCTTTTTATTCCGCATCCACTAACAATTACGTGGAATCACATATAGAGAAGTGAAACCATGTGTACTTCAACTTACCCCCTCAGAATCAATCCTGACATTTTCATTCCCATCGCATGGAAGCCAGTGGGGCATTCCGGAGTTCGTTAGTGGCCACAAAATGAATGCGTTGCCGACGGGTTTCATTGGACGCTGACTTCACATCGGTCGTTCCCAGGCGGTTTTGATGGTATTTAAGCGCGGTGAGCTCCTTTTTTTGGGACACATGGTCAGAGCATCTGCTCACACCCGCCGCTCCTGACTTCTTCTTGCATTCTGATGTTGACGCAGTCTTTTAAGTGGTCCAGTCAATATGCTAGCGGTAATATATTATTTAGCGCCCACGGCTCGGTGTATGCACACGTGTTTGCTAATCATGTTGAGGCAGATGTCTGCCCCCCCCCTTTTACATAGCTTCTCCTCCTGCAAAATTCATCCTGGTCCTCTTTTATTTATCCCTCATGCCTACTTGACAATTAGTCAATCCCCAATCAACCAGAGGCAGAGAAATTGCTTTCCATTACTTTTGATAAATGACAAACTGCTTTGGTGGTACACGCAGGACCTTTTTTTGTGGCATATAGTTTTGGCGAGATGAAATCGATGCTCGCTCGCTTGCTCTTTTAGTCGTGGTTCATCTGCCGGACTTCTGGGCCGGAGCCAGGCTGCGGACCGCTGATATCCCGAGTCAGCAGAAAAAAACAAACACACCACCAGCAGAGTGCACATGAATGCACGTGAACATTAACGTGTGCTACAACTAGCAACATAGAATCTTTAACAGACCCACATCTGATTTTACTTGATTTTTCCCTCTAATTCCAATTTCATAATATCCTCATCGAATCTTCACTTGAGAACAAAAATCACATGAAGCCTAATGAGGAAAGCAGAACAAAACAAAGCAACAAAATTGTGAGTAGACTTTGGTTGGTGAACCATTTAAATTCTTGAGTTTTGGCCAATGATTATTTTAAAATTGCCACTGAATTTTGATCGATCAGGACGCTAAAATTTTTATTGTATTTTGGTTGCTGTTGACTCTTAATGTTTAAGCAGATTTTGATTGGTCGGAAATAACTTATTTTGTGTGGATTTTGATTGGTGATCAAAGTTGTGAGTGAATTTTGATTGGTGACGATTCCAAAACTATGAGTGGAGTTTGATTATGACCGTATTTTGATCAGTGATGGATCTAAAATTGTGCCGGATTTTAGATTTTCTTTAATCCGACCAACTCTAAGTGAATTCTGATTTTAAGTAAATTTAACTCTTAATTTTGAGTAGTAATTTCTTTAAAATAGCTTCCTTAACTTTAATTTTTCAATTTTTTTGAAAGGCTGCCATTTGTGTCTATAATTCTGATAGTACTGTAACAACCAATGCATTTACAATGCAAGATAACATGGGTACTGAGCCACATGCCGCTAATGCTCAATAAGCTAGTACGCTAACATGTTTTTGAAAAGTGAACTTGACTAAAGCAGTCTCCTTCCTCTTCTCAGGTTTCTTCATTCCATTTGAAGCATCAGCAGATAGTCCCGTGAAACAGCCTTAGCCCGACCATCTTTCCCCGTACATGGAGACCCCCAGCTGGGCAGGTAGGGATCCAAAACTGAATATTAGCACACTAAGCTACATTTGAACTCTTCAACATGATGGAAATAGTGGGGAATAATCTAAAATTCTCAACGCATTTGGGTAAGCAATTCATGGATTTTGCTCTGTGAAAATCCAAAACTATGAGTGGACTTTGTTCCATAGATCATAGTTGAAATTGATGAATCCAAAATTGTTACAAATCCCAATTTTTATGTTGCTGTGGCATTTTTTTTTTTTTTTTTTTTTTGCCGCATACGTAGACAAAACGGCATTGCCCGTTCTCAGAAGTGGGAGGCGCTCGCTCTCTCCTCTCATTACGGCTGCGCTTCGCCGTCCTCCACTTGCACCCATATTGTCGCTAATGTGCGGTGTGCCCTCATACACTCCCCTCAGCTGGCAACACTACCTTGCTGCTGCCAGGCCTCTACGGAGCCATGGACCAGGTGGCGCCGAGGTTGAAGGGGCCCACTGCCATTTCCTCGCTTTCTCTGATGGAGCGGGTCAGAACAGCGATTTTAAATGAGTCTAATTATCTGTTATTGCCGCCGTCACCACCGCGGCTCCCTAATGGCAGACAACCAGCACCACATATAGATGGTGGGCCACTTTTGGTTTGGTAATGAAGCTCGAATTCTGATTGTACTTCGGTCAATGATGAATTTGAAATCGTGAGCGTCTTATGGCTGGGGAAAAATGTGTGATTGTATATTGATTTAGGCAGAATCAAAATTTGTTTGTAAATTTTATTTCATGATTCATTTCAAACGGAGTGGATTTTGGCTGTCATGAATCTTAAATTTTGATGTGATTGGACTTTGGCTGGTGATTAATTGAAAATTGTGAATGGGTTTTGATCAGGACTGAATTTTAAATTGTGACCGTTGTATTGCTGGTGATTTAAAAAAAATTGAAAAAATTTGATTTTGGTTTGTGAAGAATCTCAAATTCCCAAAGGACTTTATCATTTATCAGTTTAAAATTGTGACTGAATTTTGCTCTGCGATTAATCTAAACTTGTGAGTGGATTGTGATCTGTAATGAATTTTAAATGGGATTTGGGCACTTGTGAATCCAAAATTGCTAGTGGATTTCTAATGTTTTCTAACAAACTTCAAGAGGGGATAAATCTTAAATTGTGAGTAGATTTTGTGTGGTGATAAACATAAACAATCTGACTCGGACTGTCCAAGTAAAACTTGGAAGGGGTTATTCCACAAGCGCCACAGGTGCTGCTAATTTGAACAGTCAATTAGCTCCAAAATGGCCGATGCAAGGCCCAGTTGCAACAACCTGTCTGCTTCTGTGCTTGTGAAATGAGTTTGCGTAGTAACCAATGGGAAAATTAGATCACTCAGCTATTAAATGCTAATTACGGTATGCTGAGTTCCTCCCACTCGCGTTTACATCCTTACATCAAGTAAGAGGGTTCACTTTCATTCTAAGGTGTTAGGAGAATTACCCCATGTTTCTTTCCTGACAATTATTGGGTCTTTCAACACCTGCACTTTTCCTGATGAAAAGGTTGAGCACCCACAATTTTCCGGGTTTTATTAGACAAAGTGCACTATGGTACACCTTTAATATCAAAGCCTGGACATTTCCAAGTGAAAGGCTTGAACGCTCACACTTGTCCTGGATGAAAGTTCAAAACCCATATTTACATTTGTGAAACATTTTGAAACCTACGTCTTACCTGCTGTAATTGCACAAATAAAAAGAAAAGCTGTGTCCTACACTTTTCAACACCAATGAGTTCATCACCCACACTTTTCCCAATGAAAGGTTTTAACTTCAACACCCACATTTATGTGACCGTTATTGCACAGTTAGACTTTTTTTTTTCAGCAACTTGCAGACAGTTAAATTAGACATTAAAAACCATGTAAACACACGATTCATATCACACTAATACTTATTTTTCGTGAACATGAAGCGTTAATGTTGCTATTACAGTAGCGGTTCAATATTGCATAGCGCAGTGCATGATGGGAACTATGTACAGTCACAATGCTGCTGTTTTCAAACATAGGTCAGTATTTGTTGCCGCCACTATTTTGTGTTATCACAGATAATTGTCAAATAAAATATTTGCATATTGTTATTTAAATAACAGAATAAAATGTTCATTTCACAATCAAAATCTTGATAGAGTGAGTTTGTTCATCTGATATAAATCCTGCTTGAGTGAAATTTCAAGGCAGTTATTTTTTTAACACTAATTAACAATTTTAAAAATACACTAACTTTGTGTAACGTCAATTTAAAAAAAAAAAACAGTAAAACTGTTTAACACCCACACTTGTTTCGATGTTATTGCTTTGAAGAAAGGGAAGCCTTACACAAAAATCATTTCATTTGTACCCTTTTTTTCCCCTGTGAAAGGGTTAAACACCAACACTTTTCCTGGTGAAAGTTCCATGCCCACATGTTTCAAAGATTCAATACCAAAGTTTTACTGATGGTTATTGTACATTGATCAACAATCAGTACAGTACACAGTTCAACATGAAAAGATTCAACACCCAAATGTATTCCAGTGAAACGATTCAACACCCCCATTTTTATTTATTTATTTATTTTTGCATATTTTACACCATGCCTTTAATATCAGCTCCATTATAACCCCATTGCACCTGGGTTTTTCACACCCATACTTTTACCAGTTCAAGGGTTCAACACCCGCATTTTCCCTTTTACTGCTGAACGTTGAGAAACAACCACATTTACAGTATTAGCTGTTTTTGCATCATATGCAACGAATAGTAGATTACATTTAATACGAGCTCCTGCCACAATCTAGTCACACCTGTTAAAACACACACACACACATTTTTCTCACTGAAATGCACTATACCTTCAAAAGTCCTCTGTTTGAAAGTCTATAAAATGTATGGTAATATTTTGAAGTAAAATTCACACTCATCAACCCTGAATGTCAAGACATCATGAATAACCATTTCATCAAGTTAAAATCAATCGAAACATTTTGCATATTTTCTTTTTGATTTTATGCGCTCATTATAAGTTGTCACGTTATTTCTTTGTGACCCCTCACAAAAATATGACCAGTGTTTATTGATTCTCCCGACAGTATTTTCGTATTTTTCTTGCATTTTTATGACAAAGTTTTCTTTAAATATTCAAGAGAATGAAGATTTAATGTCAAAGTTTCCCCCCTCCCCCTTATTTTTATTTTAAATGCAAAACAAAAATGGAAGATGTACTGTAAGCTGTAACAGCTTGATTGCAATGTTTTGAAAATTCTGTCCCCAGTACTAGTTTTAATGCAACATAAAAATTTGGGTTAAAATAAAAAAATAAAAGGAAAGATGAAGTCTGCAATTTCAGTTTGAACTTGCAGTCTTAAGATCAATTCAGCCATTTCAAGGGTTCCTTAAAAGATAAAGGAGAGTTTGTCTGAGTGCTTCTAAATATGAAGCGCACAAACCGGGAAGATGGATGACACTTAACTGTGAAATATTTGAATATTAGTCTTTTTTGTGTGTGTATTGAGCATTGTGGAAAAGTGTAATAGAACTGCCATAAAACATTCAACTGTAATCCAGCTCATTTTGGGGAGAAAATTCACGCCTCAAAGCAAGTTTCACTTTGCAAGATGAAATTTGGTCGATATAAGTTTCATGAGGGGGAACAGTGGGTGACTGGTTAAAGCGTCTGCCTCACAGTTCTGAGGACCAGACTTCAAATCCCAGCCCCCCCTGTGTGGAGTTTGCATGTTCTCCCCATACTGTGTGAGCTTTCTTTGGACACTACAGTTTCCCTAAATCCCTAAAACGTGCATTATTTGAAGACTCTAAATTGCCCGCAGATGTGATTGTGAGCATGATTGGTTGTTTCTATGTGCTCTGCGATTGGCTGGCGTTCACGGTGTAACCCGTCTTATGCCCGAAGATAGCTGGGATTGGCTCCGGCACTCCTGCAACCTTTGTGAGGATAAGCAGCTCAGGTAACGGATGGATGGATATCTTTCATAAGTAGACCTACAAAAAAGACTCTCGAAGCCTTTCAGTCAGAAGTGACTGTTTTAGTCCAAATTGTGATTATCGAGATCCTTCAAGATTTTGTATGATTGCTCTCAGATTTGAAACATACAGCACAGTTTATTTTATTTTATTTTCATTTTTTTGGGGGGGGGGATTGTGAAGATTTCGACATTGCATTTGAAGAGTTTCCATAAAACATGAAACTATAATAATTCAATATAATATAATAATTCAGCTCATTGTTTTGTTTTGAAAATCCAGTCACCTCAGCCAGTTTAATTTACCAATTTGAAAGCTTGACTATAATGAAAACCCTCCACAAAAAGTCTCAAAAAGCCCTGCCCAAAAAGACACAGAAAGTCGGAAATCTTGGTTTCAAGTGTCCATTTTAACATAATTTGGTTCATTTCCAGGTATACTGTACTTGCAAGAGTTGGACTTGTCCGAGAGATTTAGTCCAATTGCAACAAATTGGATGTATATTTCCTAAACAATGACACAAAACATTCAAAAACTGCAGCCAGTGCACGGCAGTGAAATTTAATGAGGTACATTGCTGCATTCTCTTGTTGTTTTGCTTCACATTGTGTCAACTACTTCTGTGTTCGTAAGCTTCTCAACAGACATAAACATGCACATGTGCCTTTAAGAGCAGGATGCGGCGACGTTTGAAGCGGAGGAGCGAGGCGGACTATCGGTCGCCCGCTCGCTGGCTGGTCGCGCTGGTGGGAAAGTGCTGACGGCAGGGCTTTGCTTCGGAGCATGCCCATTAGAGGGAGCCATAAATCCTGGGCTCTCCGGGCCAGGCTGTGTCAGCAGTCCGCTGAATGAATTGATTTTAAACGCCACCGAGAAGAAAGAGAGAGCTGGCGAGCCGCTATTTAATTGTCTTGGTCTCCTTGCCGGAAGCCTGCTTGCGATGCCGCTGCACTCCAACGTGTCACTGACATGGCGGCCACCCCTTGGCGACCCCTTGCCTTTGATTTAACACCCCAAATATCAAAGACTGTGCAGTCTTTCTTCTCAAATACAGACGTACCTCCGAGGGCAACCACAATCCCTTATGTGACCACTTCAGATATCAAGTAGCCATCAATTTTCTTTTGGCCTTGTCGTGATTTGGGTTGCAAGTGAGATGGAGCCTATTAGTGTTGATGTTTGACGATAAGTGGAGACTAGGCTCCTTCATGGATGCCCCCAAAAATGACTCGTTTCGAGAGAGAACACCCAAAGTAAATACCTGCAGACAATGTAATTTGCGCAGTTTATTATCTTTGGAAATGGGTAAGACGATTCAATGTGCACCATCGCAACTGGGTGTCTCAAAGCTGTAGTTATATGCTGTACATTCCAATGTGAAATGAGCTGATTGAGCCACGTACTGTACTATAAAGACACACAATGAGATGGTCAAGAAAAGAAGGAAAGAAAGAGAGCATGTGGTTGAACAGGAAGGTCTCACAAAGTGGTATTTTCTGTACGCTTATGGAAAGTCCCCAAATAATTCTACTTTACTCTGTGCTAACTAATCCAGGTTGAGAACTCTTCTTTTTTGTCATGCTTTTTAGAGTATTTTCACTTTTAAATATTTCTCATACCATACGTTGTTTTTAATATATTTTCATTTTTTATTGATTTTTAGTCACTTTCATTTCTTCCCGGTTTTAATTTTTTTTCCTTCTGTTTTTCAAATGTTTAATTATTTCTATTCAAATGCTTTTCATCATGTAAAGCACATTGTGTTACCTTGTGGATGAAATGCGCTATACAAATAATATTGCTTTGCGTTGCTAAATTAATGAATATTCAATTACAAAGAGCAATCACAAATTGCAACAAATAGAAATAGAAATAGAAGATGGACTTTGTGCATAAAATTCAAAAGCATTATGGGGTTACCACCGACTTTTCATCCGTAATTTCCTCATCAATGCAGTGAATTTTCAATGACAGTAAAATCTCCCGTTGTCGTCCTTAAAGGATTTCCCTCTATTTTTATGCTGGGTGTTTTTTTTTTTTTTTAACTCTTTTAATCGTGACAGCCAAAATAGTGATCACAATTAAAATTCCATGAATTGAGTAGCTCTACTATACAGCTAGCATTCTCATGCATTTCTACATTTTATTTCCTATGATGCAAATGGCACTGAATCAGTGGAATGGGCCAAATACAAAACAGATTTTTTTTCCCCCAAATTTTTAAACATTCTGTGTTCTACTTGGTAGCATTAAGGTTAATGTAGATACAGAAAACATTAAGGCATTGCGAACACTGTAGATCAACCCTACACTAGGTCTAGGTTATGCACAGTACTGTAGATTTCGTTATATATTATTGCTGCCACCTTCGTCACTCTGAGGCCATTACATTAGAGTTCTTCAACAAAGTAGCGACAATTGAGTTCCGAGGTGGGTGGTGGAGCGTCGAGATGGCGTTTTTTTTTTTCCATAGGGTGGCGTCCTCTCTGGCTCATTACGCCATTTAAAGAGGCGTCACATTCCAATCACCCGTCACGCTTCAAACTGGCTGGGCCAACGGGGATCATACATCACCTTGAATGGCGGCCACACCCCCACACGTTCACTTTTTTTTTTCATCCTTGCTATTAATAATATCAAGCCCTAGCACAACACATTCTTGACAAGATCTAAATTGTTAATTTCAGAATCAAGTTTGCATCAGTGATGCTCTCATGTCACTTTTTTTGAATACGCGGAACGGCTGGAGTCAAGTCCCTTGTGATAAACGGGATTCAACTTGTCCTAGGAACACCTTCGACGGGCCACCGCCGCCCGAGTAATTACTCTTTTTTTGAACCTTTTCGTTCTCCAATCACACTTGATGGATTGAGTGGAAGGAAGCGATCATCTGGCGCTTAGCGAGCTCACTGAGTATACTCCGCCACCCCACCCACGCACCCCAACCCAACCCTTCGCCGTGCACTCCCACCCTTCCACCCTCACTGATTAATGATATCTGCTGTGAGTCACCAAAAGCGGAAATTAAGTATTTCTCTTTAAATGTAACATTTGTCTCCTTTGCCGCTGTTGAGGAAGGCATTTGTCAAAATCCTCAGGCTTTGGGCGCACGGTGGATTTCCTCGGGGAGCGCGGTGAGAATTACTCCCTACTTTGGCATTAATGGCATTCCGTGTTCCCCTTTTATGCCTTGAATCCACTTGCTGCCCTTTCACCCAAGCCGCATACTCAGAATAATGAAGTAGTTGCTTGGAGAATGTGGGGGAATCAAAGCAGGCTTTAAAAGCAAGGGCCAGCTCCGGCCCATTGATTGACACTTTAGTTATCGAACCATTTGGCTATAGCCTGAAGGGTGCTCCTATACCTCATTTGATGTATGTAAGTAATGTCTGGTTTGATAAAATTGCAAGCATATTAAAATGCATCAGGCGGCATGGTGGAGCAGCTGTAGAGTGTTGGCCTCACAGTTCTGAGGACCGGGGTTTGAATACCAGTTTCCTACCACAGACCCTGTAGGGCAAGTTAAGGTTAAAATGTGAGCTATATTGATAACCTGCTTTTAGGCTGGGCTTAGTTGATTTTTTTTAGTCACATTCAAATCACACTGCAGTCTGTTTTCATCATTTTTTGGGAATTCCGCTATATTTGATTGGCACTGGAATTGGTTTTCCATGTTGACCCTTTTCCAAACGAGCCACACCAAGGCAGGGAACAAAGTCGAGATCCATCAAAAGAGACTCAAGCGTACTTAGACGAAAGCGCCCCTCGACCTTCCTTTGGTGGCAGATTGGACATGGGTCCAACTCACGTGGTGGGACTCAGAAACAGGGAATATTCCACAATTCAAAAAAATTATCTAGGACACTCATCCAAGCAGACCTATACTTTTTTCCATCAATGGAAATGTAATTGCTTTAAAAAACGATCAATGGCAGCTAAATTGGTTTTGTGTAGAGGTACGTTTAGAACAATAGCTGTGAGCTGTTTTAATATGTGCTGCTTTTCTGTGCTAAATCATTGTAATATTCCAAATGAAGCCGCCTTTTTGGGAGGGTTTGGTAGGGGCTGCGTTTAACGTCGGTAGTGTTGAGGGAGGAGGCACTCGATGATGCCGCTAATAAAGATCACAGGCTTTAATTGTTTCTCCAAACTCGTAAATCGCACATCTTAATTGGTTAATAAGTGAACTCAAAGGAGGAAAATATGGAGTCGGTTGTGAAGTGCTAAGGAGGATAAGTCGTGGAGGACAGGTTTGCCAGGTCTATGTTGGCGCCACTGCTGATAACCCTCCAATGATCTGATATCACTAATCCCCTCTAATCCCTAATACACTCTTTAGCATGGTGCTAACTGACAGCAGTCGATGCCGCCGTCACGCTACTACCCCAGATCTCTTTGTTTCCTCTTGCCACATGAGCTCACTTTACACAGGGGGAGAGTCGGGTTTCAAGTTTCAGTTAGAGTTTCAAACAAGGGCTACACTTTCAAGTGAGGGATGAGGATTTAAATCAGGGTTTAGAGCCCAGATTGGCCATGTTAGGGTTTAAAATAAGGGTTTAGGTTTCAAGTAAATGTTTCAAGGTCAGGGTGTAGTCTCAAATTCTGGTGTACAGCGCAGATTAGTGTTGCAAACAAGGATTAGGTTGTCAAATTAAGGTTTCAATTGGTTGTTTTCCTATGAAATGATTGACTTCTTTTTCGTGAAATTCGATACTGCCGATTGTCTTTTTCCCCACCGACTGAATTGTCTTTCACCTCCAGTTCTGTGTGATGGTGTCGCCCTGCCCTGACTCAGTTTGTTGACACACGGGAGACGTTCACGGGGGTGCATCCCTCAATGTCTTATCTTTTGGGATCGGTGCAGACAGAAACTCTGCCTGGCTTGTATTTCTGTCCTTTTGTAATTGCATTATAATTGATCCCGCACATGGAGTAAACTTTACTGGACGCCTACCCGCTGGCTTTTTGCAACTCTTATCTGCCAGATGCCTGCGGGAATTATTGCCGTTAGCAGAAGTCAACAAAAACTTCAAGAGCAACAAAAGTGGACGAGAAAGTGAGCGCGTGAAGGACAAAAATGCCAAAGTCCATTGTCAGGTGTCGCCAGTGATGACTAAGTTATGTTGTAGAAGTAGTTTCACACACCACAATTTCTACAAATCACAAATATAAGGCAAATAAAAGAAGAGTTCAAACACAAAAAGAAACAAGATCCATTCAAACAACAATACAGCCACCTATACTGCCATAATTTCTATAACCACATCGTTGGTCACATTGGTTCATTACTCTACAACATTAAACTACTAAAAGTCGTATATTCCAAAATTCACGTACAGTGGTCCACCCATCCCAAAATAATGCTCGTTATTACAGATTTAACAGATTTAAAGAGTCAGTTTTCTGAGAAAAAGTTGTACATTTTCATGAAAACTGAATTTCCACCAGTCATATTTCTGAAAATGTTCTACATTTATGAAAAACACATTTCTGCAACACTAAGTCTTATATTACTCTGTGTGTGGGGAGGAGGGAGAAGGCCATATTTCTGTAAAAAGAAAAAGAAATATATAACTTTTTTACCATTACTTTTTCTTTAAGGTCACATATGTTCTGGGAAAAAAAATATCCTGTAAGAAAAATAAAATCATACATTTCTGGATAAAAAGTTGTATTTCTGCCAGAAAGGCATATATACAAATGTTGTTCCCAAAAAGTATATATAATTAAAAAAAAGATTAAAAATAATACTTTTAAAAAGGTCATATTTTCACAGAACAAAATTGTCCATCTGTACAACACAGAATGAACTAACTTCAAACTCAGACATGGACAATAAAAAAGAAACATATTGTTCTAAAAAAAACAACTCATTCATGGCCTGCCTTCCCAGTTAACTTGGATATTTGACTTCTAAAGCCGTTGCTCGCACCAAAAGTGTCCTCGAGGATTCATTTTTGGTTAATCTTTTTCTTTTCCTTTAAGTTTAAAACCTGGGCTCGGGTTTCAATGTAGGATTTTAAGGTTAGGCTAGGGTTTCAAGGTATGATTACGTTTTCAAGCTAAAGTATATCAATCATATTGTTAACAGTATTTTAGCACAAAAAAGAGGCGAGGTAATTTTTTTTCAATAACCAGAGTGCGACGACTCCATTAGCATTAGCAGTGAATGTTAGCACATATCTGTGAGCTCACTTGCTGGAAATTAACCGTCGACGTCTTTTGGCAGAGAACACTTGAATAAGGAATTGGACTAACGGCTGATCGAATGTTTTCGCTAGTGATTGGATGACAATAATCAATATCGCGCGATTAGTATGTTGCTAGCTGGCAAGGTGGGAGTAAGTGGCCGCATACAACATTGGACTGTAGTAACGCCACCGCACAGTCGAGACCGAGCATGCATGCCCTCCTCTCATTTGTCATCCTGACAGCGGCTACATTTTTTTGGAAGACGTAGAAAAATGTCGCAGTCAGCGCTTCCTCAGCTTTCAAAGTACACAATAGAATGTGTGTGTGTGTATGTTTATCTGTATGTGTGCCTGTTAGCTCTTTTCTAGCAATAAAGCCAAGCGTGTTCTTGTTCCAGTAGAGCCTTATTATTTGCGGTGGGAGGAGTGGGTTTGGGGGGGAAGCAAAACTTCACAAATAATGGATGCCATCAAAATGTTTATTATTGACACCATTAACAGAGTAAAAAATAATCATAGTTCTAAATAAGTCTTACATGTTTGGGAAAGAAATCTACATTGGCTTAAAAGTCATATTTGCAACAATGTCTGAAAATAAGTTGAACATTTCTGGAAAAAAAAATGTCTGAAAAGTCACATTTCTGAACATGTCATGTTTTAGAACAGCATTATTTCTAAGAAGGTTGTATTTCATAAAGTAATTTTTATTTCAGAAAATAAGTAAGATAATTCTGTTTTAAAAAATGACACATTTCAGAAAAAAGTATTCAATTTTGAAAAATGTTTTTCGTAAAAGTCACTTTTCCAAATAATGTGATCTAATTTTGCTGCAAATTTCAGAAAGAAAATAAAAAAGGATATTGGCTTTAAAGTCGTGTTCCAGAAAATGTCATGCAGAGGAAAACAAGCTGTAAATTTGAGGTATTAAATAGTAAAACTCTGGGCGAAAATAATAACATATTTATCTGGAAAATAACTTTTTTTAAAAAAAGGTCTGATTTCTGAGAAAGGAACTATTTATGTATGAGCAACATTTCCGAAAAGGTCATATTTCTGAAAAATGGAAAAAGATTGTATAATTCAAGAAAAAACATTCTATTTCAGCAAAGTCCATCCTTCCATCCATCCATTTTTTGAGCCGCCTATCCTCACAAGACTATTGGGAGTACTGGAGAGTATCCCAGCTGTCAATGGGCAGAAGGCAGAGTGCAATCTGAACTGGTTGCCAGCCAATCGCAGGACACATAGAGACAAACAGCTGCACTCACAATCACATCTAGGGGCAATTTAGAGTGTCCAAACAATGTTGCATGTTTTTATGGATGTGGGAGGAAACCGGAGTTCTTGGAGAAAACCCACGCAGGCACGGGGAGAACATATGATGGATGAACAGATGGGGCCGGGATTTGAACCTCCGGTCCTCAGAACTCTGAGCTCAACAGTTTAACCACTTCCTCCACTGTGCGGCCTCAGTAAAAGTCATATTCCCTCCGCTTCCCACCCCCTCAAAGAAACCCCTCACAATTACAAAAAAAAGCCGCTCCCATTTTTGTAACCGCTTATCCTTCCGTGGGTCGCGGGCGTGCTGGAGCCTATCCCAGCTATCTTTAGGCGAAAGGTGTTGCACACCATAAAGTGGTTATGAAACAATCATAGGGCACATAGAAACAACCATTTGCACTTATGGGCAATTTGCCTTTGCGCTTGCAAATCTGCACAGTCGAGCACGAAAAATCACGGGCGTAAAATTTGTTATGAGTAGAAAAAATAGATATTGAAAGACCGTCTCTTATTTTTTGTCGTCTTGACGTTAATTCACGTGTTTATTTCATAAACGTTGTTAACTAAACAAGCCTACTCCTAGACAGTCCTATCAGTCTTGACCCGGAAACAGGAAATCCAAGTTAACCGTACTGAGAATGTATGGAAATGATGCCAACAGCGCATGTTCAGAGCTTCTTCACGTACTGCGAGCGCATTATCGTTCAAAGTCATCAACATAATGAGCCGTGTCAAAGGAAATTCAGTTACACCAGGGGTGCTCATTGCGTCGACCGCGAGGCAGTGTGACGGTGTGACGGTGATCATTTCTGAGTTTTAATATTTTTTCTTCTATTTTAGTTACAGGTATGTATTTATTTTATTTTCAATTTACAGTTATGTTATATTAATCCAGTAAGTTATTTTAAGGTCTTGAGATTCCATCCCGAATCGCACCCTCAATTTTATCTGCGAGCATGACTGACCACACCTGTACATTTTTCATATATGAGAGACTGAATGTACATGCTACTGAAAATAAGCGATATATTTCTGTCAAACATAGTTCTGAAAAAGTTGTTGTTGTTCCTTTTGTTTAAAACAAATTCATATTTCTGGAAAGAGTCATATATTTCAGAAAGTCATATATGTACTATATTTCTGACAAAAGCTGTTTCTCAAAAAGTCTTATTTTTTTAAGTGTTTCATTTCTGAAAAAGTCACATTTCTGGGAAATGTGTTTTTTTTTTTTTATTTATTTCTGGAGGAAAAAGTCATCTCTTGGAGCTTCTTTCCACTGATATTTTTTTGTTATTTTCAACAGAAAAGAAAAAAGTATGTCGGTAAATGCTCGACTCAGCGTAGATTTACTGTATTTGTTAGATATTGTCACGTTCACACCGGAGACTTGCTTTTCACCGTTTTGAATTGAACGGCACTGCCGGCGTTCGATGGCACGGCAACACCTTTGTGTCCAATTATGCCCCGGAAACGACAGAGCGCCATTCGTGACATTTACCTGGTCCAGCCTCAACTGCAGCTAATACGGCTGCTAAATGGCATCAATAGATATCTGAATGGGGATGCGTATAGATCGCGGCACACTACACGACTGACATTATGATCCTTCTCCCGGAGGGACAACGATAAACAAACCAGGGGTTGTGTTATCCTTGCAGGTGTGTGTGTTTGTATGTGTATGGGTGTGTGTGTGTCATGATGGGTTACAAATGAGTTTGTTTGTGTTGTGGCCTTTTGTGCCCTGGGCTATATGTGTTGTTTAATGTGAGCCACAGTCCAGACTGCTGTGTATATTTTTGTTTTCGCACACCCTTGCACATGTAATCTGACTTTTGATGGTGTTTTTTACAAGTAAACAATAATGTGATTAAAGTCATGTTGATGTCTCTGATGACATCATTCATATTTTTCAGCGCTGTAATTGAGCCCCTGAGAACTACAATGGTCTACCTCTGTTTTTGTCATTTTGCAGGAGAGTGATTTCAAGTTTTATGGGTGCAATAAAGTCAGGGGGATGTATAGCTTGGTCATTTATAATGCACCAATTACTTCTTCTGGATACTTGTTAATAGAGAAAATGCGTTTTTCCTCAGATTTGGACATTTGGCCAAATGTCATGATTTTGGACTCGGGTCATAGTTTATATTGAAATTGCATGCACATTATTCTCAGCAGAGATACCATCATCATCTTTTCTTTCAAAGGTTAGATAAAAGGTTAATATCATCCAGGTTGCCTGAAAGAGAAGAAACTCAAATTGGAAAATTTTGTTTCATTCAATATTTGTCCAAGTCCAAAATCTGTCAAATCTGTTAGTATTTGATGTATCACTTTTTTTTGGTCTTCTATTAATCTCTGAACTTCATTTTCAGGGATGGAAATGGGAGGGTGCCTTGTTTTGCATTGATTAATCTGGAAAAATGCATAGTACAATACAGAACCACCTTTTTACGTCAAAATTTGAACTTATTTATACAAAACTTAACTTGAAAAATCAACTTTTTTTCCATTTCTTTCTGTACTAAAAATAAAATGACCAAATGGAGGGGGGCATGGTGAAGCAGCTGGTAAAGCTGGCCTCACAGTTCTGAGGTCCCGGGTTCAGTCCTGGACCCGCCTGTGTGGAGTTTGCATGCTCTCCCCGTGCCTGCGTGGGTTTTCTCCGGGCACTCCGGTTTCCGCCCACATCCCAAAAACATGCAACATTAATTGGACACTCTAAATTGCCTCTAGGTGTGGTTGTGAGTGAGACTGTTTGTCTCAATGTGCCCTGCGATTGTCTGGCAACCAGTTCACAGTGTACCCCGCCTCCTGCCTGTTGACAGCTGGGATAGGCTCCAGGACTTGCTGTGACCCTCGTGAGGATAAGCGGAAAAGAAGAAAAATGGATGGATGGATGGAGTCAGCCCACTCTGGTTACAACGATGTTAGGGTTTCAAATTTCATATTTAACCAGATGAGTAAATTAAGAAAAGTTTATTTACAATGCTGACCTGGAGGCAACATTCAAAGCTGGGATCTGGACAGTTGATCCTTTGGTCAGTTGACAACTTTCATGAGGAACTAAGCCACATCTGTATGTTGTCTGTGTGTGTGGTTGTCTTGTATTTGTGCTCGTATGTGGTTTTGTCAGAGTGTTAAATGTGTTGTATTGTTTATGTTTTATGAGTTGTGATATGTTGTGTGTGTAGAAATGCGTCTTGACATTGGGCTGGGTTGTATGAGGTTTTGCAGGTTTAGGTCGTGGAATTGTATTTTTCTCGTATTGTGTGTGTTTCATAGTAGTTCCTTTCTCCTGAGGCGTGACACTTCCTGTCCGCAGGGCTTTTTCGATCCTGGTGTGTGTTAGTTTGCATTGTGTGCGCGTGTAGATGGTGGGGGTCAAACAGGCGACCTATCGTGAAAGTGTCGCACGTGCCAATAAGCGTCTACTGGTATTAATCAGACGAGGCGGCAGTAGTGCGGAGAGGGTCAATGTTTTAAAGGGCAGCGGGGAGGGAACGGCGACACGGTGAAATACCATCATCAAAATGCCATCTTACCCACATTGAGCACGCCCTTTTTACCATCTTTGTGACATGTCGCTGTTTTCAGTACTTATTTTTCTGTTTCAGTGTCTGGGTGAGTGTTGGTGGGTGGTGCTGTAATTGACACACCTCTTGTAAATCTCAGTCAACAGCTTCACAGGTGCAGTCACTGCAGAGTGCTGGCGTCAGGCTATTTATTTGCCTATGTCCATGCACTTGATAGCTGTCTGATTCCTTCTCGCTATTCGTCCGATTTTTCTTTTCAGATATTTATTTGCTTTCTTTTTCTAGTGTCCTGTAACGGTAAGCAACTTTCTTAGTTCATCTTGTTTGGTTTCAATTTTCGAGTTCTTTTTGTTTCTAGATTACCATTATGTATTTTTTCACTAACCTTATTTGTTGTATTGCTTTTTTTAATTATTTTTAAAAAATCTTCTAGCATTGTACTTGTGCTTCTTATTTGTATCCACACTATGTTCTCCTTTATCTAATCAATTCCATTTTTTTCATTTTTTATAAAATTGGTTTTTAAGTCTGCTTTCGGAATTCTATCGGACGGCTTCACTATTCTTTTCACTTCCCACCACATTTCCTTGAGATCTTTGCCATAATAACCCCATTTTTTCTGCCATCATTCCACCATCTTTCTAGTACTATTCTTTTTTTCTGGCATCTTTCCACTATTTTGACCACACGCGGGAAGTCTACAAATAAACCAGCTTTTGGATTTAAATACACTAAAATAAAATGTCTTTTGCGGAGCTGATCAATGCCATCATTGATCGGATCGGCAAATTGTGACATTAAAGCCGATCAGCGTAAAATTATTGGTCGTTACCACTCAGATCAGTGTAAATTCTATTGTAAACCAATCAAGTTTAGAAGACTGAACCAGAAACAAACACTAAATCTAAACTACACAGCAGCAAATACGAAGACCACGGATGAGAAAATCTGCATTACATCCAATGAGGGTGGAAAAGAATAATGAGGCAAAACAATACAGCATCTTTCAGCCATCATGGCACCATCCTTTTGCATCTTCTGGAGCTTTAGCCAGTTCCTTTCTCCTGATCTTTTTCCAGCACACCAAAAAGTTTCATCGGCCATGATGTCAGTCTATCCTGGCATAAATAAAAGGCATCTAAGAGGCATTAGTTTTATTACAGCGAGGCATCTGTCCAACCTGTGATTTTCATGCAAAATTTTATCTGGCACTCTGTGACGTCTGACATCCATGCTAGCTCGTTTGCTAGGACACACCAACATCAGTGAGCGATCAAATGCAAAGTGGCTGCCAGTCAAGATGGTGATCCATCATGTTTGGTGTCTTCTATGGTGGTATAATGCAAATGTCATGTCCAAACACTACATCAGTAGATCACATCGTCAGCTTCATTGCAGGTTTTTGTGAAGCTGGCTGATTGGTCGATTGTTGCTCCTTTGATCTGATTAGGTGTAGGGGAACAGAGCTGTGGTCCTGGGTATCCACTCTATGGGGCAAATCCCATTTATTTATTTTAATATTTGTTGTAAATGGCTTAGATCAATGTAGTACTTATGCATATATAGGATTAAACTATTTTTCACCCTTTCCCAGATTTTTTTTTCCTAGCGCGTAGCTTAAACAGTGGTCATTGATGCACTTAGGCCCCACCATGTATTGCCCTTCTCCACTGGATAAAAACCCGAGCATTTCCGTCTCATCAGTGATCATCTGGCATACTTGTGATGTGCAGTTAGCTTGCTATGCCTACACCATAAAAATCCATCTCCCCTTCGGATTTTCTGGTCACATGGCTACTTGAGAGTGCTGTGTAGTTGGCTGTAAGTGTTTGCATGACACAGGGAGACAGGGAGGAAGGCAGAAGAGTAGGGAGGGAGGCCTCTTTTTTTTTTGTGGACCAATGCTTCTGTAGGGCTTGGATCCTTTAGAGTCCTTCATTTTCCCGGTATGAAAAGCATGTTGCGATGACCCAGTGGGATATATTCCAGCCGCTGTAGATTTTTAGTGGATATATTTTCTCCAGGTCACGTATGTAATGCTAGATGAAGGATCATCCATTTTCCAGGTCATGAAAGAGGTGTTTGATTGAAACTTGAGCAGGGCGTGGTGTCAACGTATTACATCCACACTGAGAGAAGAGAGAATGGCTCAGTTTTTCAAGCCTCATTTTGCATCCTTTTAAAAACATTCTATTTTGGGAGGGTTGTGAACAAAACTGTTCTCTGTGGTGTGGAAAATTTTAAGACATTCATTTTCACTTTACAAGGACTTTAAAGTAGATGTTCAAAGCTGTATTGATGAAAAGACTCTTAAATGATGCAATTCTACAATTGTCTCTTTTTGATCTTGAATAAGGTCCTTGGACATTTCGATTGTTCCAAGTACTGGTCATCAATGAAATAAACATCCTTTTTTTTTTTTTTTTTTTTAGCTGCAGTCTATCCTGATCACTATGTTCTTTGCCAGCTTTGCTTGTGTCCATACACATTTTCTGACCTTGTTTTGTTCAAATTTTATCAATATTTGGTAGGTTTCTGCTGTTGAGAGTCATTTTGGTCGAACAGATGTTCCCTATGTTTTCTCCCCTTCTTGCTGAAAAACAAACAACAACAAAAAACAACTAATAAGCCAAATGCAGAGCTGGATTGATTTGGCATTGATTTATGAACGCATCCACTGTTGAATGTATGGATCACCCCGGTGAAATCCATCTAAGGTGAGCCTCTGCGAATACTTGAGAAGCTAACGGTATGTCTCTAGCGCTTACAGACAGATTCTATTGACGCGGTGCATTTCAAGAGTTTCCTACTTTTCGCTTGGTTGCCTGGTGACGCACACTCGACCTTGGCGGCAGCATTCAATGCTCGCCACCGCCGCCGCCATACAAACCTCAGCGCTAAGTTGGTTCACCATCATAAAAAAGATTCACCAAGTGGATAGAAACTTTTTGAAGAACAATGAGAAAATAACAGTTGATAGAAAAACTTGATTACAGTTTTATTGCATTTTTACAACAGACTTGCTGTAATGCCGAGACGTCTGGGGAAAGAAAAGCAATGGTTGATACAACTGTTAAATGCATCAACACCATGAACGTACTCACACAGACCAGCTGCCGCCCACAACTCACGCTCAGACACTCACATACCCCCCCACCAGGCCTCAACTTTTACAGGTACATGCCTGTACACAGACATGTACAGTGCTTTCTATACATTCTATTCTTGTCTTCAAATATATTTCAAATATTTAGTATTTTCATAACTTTAAGAGTGTTTAATGTATATGCTATGCTACATGCTCTTCATGCTCGTATTGCTCATACTGAACTTACCTGCACGACCTTCTCATTTGTCTTGATATGTTTCATTTTACTGTTCTATGGTTATGGTTGTCAGCACACTCTCTCTCTCCATTGGGTGAAACTTGGTGATGGTCGTTGCTCACAAAACTAAAGTCTCATTTATGTTTTCAAAATCACATGTGATTCACCATGTTTTGTGGTAAATGTTTCCAGAAACCGTAGTTTGAATGTTAAACAATACCACTTTTGGAGCTGGGCATATTAATATTACGTGTAGCTTATTAAGGTTTGAAAGACAAGCACCACCACTTCTGGAGAAGTGGCACATTAGGGTCATAGTGTATGTGGCATATGCACTATGAGGTTAAAGTTGAATGTGCCATATCAAGATTACATGTGGTTTATCAATGAAGGTTTGAACGGGAAACTAAGCACTTTTAGACTATGGCCAAATCATGGGTACATGTGGCGTTGTAATACTACATATGGCATGATAAGCTTAGAAGGGCTGAGGCTGTATGTGTTAAAATACCCATGGCATATTTACGTTAGATGTTGTTTTACCAATCTTTGAACAGTACCAATTTTGAGGGGGGTAGGAAATTACAGTTATGTGTGTCATACCAAGGTTATATGCGGCATATTGATGCTTTATTTGGGACAACAGGGTTAACTCTGCCATACTAAGATTACATGCAGCTGATTAAGATTTCAACACTAAACCAAGTACACTTTGGAACCTGACATATACACAGGGCATACTTGTACTGTATGTGGCATAATAAGGTTATATATATGGCATCTGAAGATTATTTGCGACAAAGTTTGAACACCAAACTGTACCATTTTTGGGTAATAACATACAATACAGTATAAGTTATGTTTGGCATATATGCTACTATGTGTGTCATAATAAGGTTACATTTGGTATGTTCAAGTCATGTGTGCCATGAACAAGGCTTGGCCGTCAAGAGGGGCGTGGCACCTCTCACCACTCACAGCTGTTTCACATTGGGACTGTAATTAGGCATTTAAGTTGGACTTTTTGTCACTGGCATTTGCCAGTTCATTGCCTTGCGTTAGTGAGTTGCATTCACTGCCAGTGGGACGCTGCGCTTCTATGCGTAAGTTAGAGTAACCCTAGTCACAGCTATTCTGTGCCCTTTTGTTTGATCCTGTCCTGTTGAGTAGTTAGTTTGCTTCAGAGTCATCGAACCCTTGTTGTATGTCTTTTGGATCCCGCCTAGCCTAGTGTTTCTGTGCCTCTGCCTTGTCGCACTGCTGTACTGTGTATGACCCAGTTTCCGGAATAAACCACATTGAACATTATGCCTCTGCCTTGAAGTCCTGCATTTGGGTCCGCCCCCGCACCATTGGTTTCCGACAGATTGTGACTTTTTAAATTTTGAATACTACATTCTACTACTTTTGGGGCTTACCATATTAAGGTTATGTGCGCCATATTAAGGCATAAGGTTCAACTTTATTTTGGGTCTTTCTATCTGTGCTCAATATTAGACATTACCATGGAAGCCCAGCCTGGAGCTCGGTGCCTGACTCGGGGCACCTCTAGACCCTCTCCCTCCTTCCCAGACCTCCAATAAATGGACCCTCGGGTCTTTGAGTGCGTACATGCACGTCGGCCCTCCAAATTGAGCTAAAGGTGCTCGGACATTAGCATACGCAGATTGTCAGTGGGAAATGAATGACTTTCATCTGCTGGCGTGTCAGCCTCGCTTAGCAGCGACACGCTTCAAACTCCCGGCGAATGCCGCCGGGGTCGCTCATGGGACCACTGACTTGCGCGTGAGTGGGAGGGGGAATTTCATGAGATAACTTCATCAAGACCCGGATGCCACTTGTCAAAAAGAAAAACAAACGAAGATTTGAGGAAGATTTTTACATTGGAAGTGATGTTGTTTAGTACTTTAGGGTGTCAAAGTAGGGTTACAAGTTTGAGAATTTTAAGCGGGGTTTCAAGTCACAGAAGGGTGGGTTAGACCTTCAAGAGACTTTTCTTGTTGGGGTTTCAAATTGAGGCTTCATGGAATTGAATGCCCAGGTTAGGGTATCGAGTCAAGTTTGGAAGTCAAAGCTAGCTGTTTCTTGTTAAAGTTGTAATTTGGGTTTAGAAACACAGGTTTTTGTTCCAAGTTAGGGTTTGAGGTGAGGATTTAACCTGAAACCAGGTTTAGGGTTTCAGAAAATAGGGTTTCAACCCTCTTTTAGAGCTTCAGAGTGCAGTATAAAGTTATGGTGTTTCTTATTTTCTTTCGATTTTGGACCTTGGTTATGGTTTCAAATTAGGATTTCAAGACCGGGTTAGGGTTTCAATGCAAAATCTGTAGAGAGGTTTAGGGTTTCAAATTTGGGTTTCAAGCAATGTTTATAATTTACAAATTAAGGTTTCAAGTCAGGCTTTCAGAGTACAATTTCAAGACTAACTTCAGATTTTGAATTAGGATTTCAAGACAGCGTTGGAAAGTCAACTAGTTGTTTTTAAGGTTTGTTTAGATTTTAAGTAGGGTTTGAGGCTTGTTTCTCGGTTTTTATTATGGTTTCAAATTCGGATTTCAAATTAGTGTGAAGAGTTCAAATTTGGTTTCAACTTTGTGCTAGCATTTCAAATTCGGGTTTCGAGTTGGTGTTTAAAGATAGGATTTCAAACCATAGTTCAGGTTTCAAATGGGAGTTTCAAGCCTGGGCTACATTTTCAAATTAGGGTTCCATAAGGAGCCACGTGGGTTGTTCTGTGGGCCAGCTTGAACACAAAACTTTGTGCAGAGTTCCTTTTAACCTTGGTGCACTTCATACAGGAATGAAGCATTTTAGTACAGTACGAACATGTGAACAGTGAGATTTTCATCAATGTGCCTGTCAGATGTACTTTGAGTTTGTTATGGTGTATTTGTTCTGCTAATTAAAAGTCAAACGAATTACAATTCACAACAACAAAAAAATCCCAAAACTATCCTGTGCTGCCTCCCAAAAATAGATAAAAAATGCGGTGTCTCTACTTCACACTAATGAAATCATCAGCAAGGTTTTTAATTCTGATGAGAAGACATTTGTTAACGCCGTTGACCTCAAACATTTTCTCCGGTCTCCGCCTCCGATCCTCATCTCGGAGTCCTGACTCGGCGAAATCTTGCCGAAATGGGCACCGTTCATCATATTTCTCCATTAATGTGACGAGCGTCACTGCGATTGGGAAATGCTTGCGCTCCGGGACTGCACACTTTGCACTCCACCTATCGGCAGAGATTGTGGGTGGTGTATTAAGGTTTTCTGAGGCTTGTCAAGGCCAAATGTGGCATATTAAAATTATGGATGGGATATTAGTTATGTGATGCATATTAAATATTCTGTATGTGCGGCCTATTAAAGATGCTCGTGGCATGTCGAGACTATGTGTGGCATCTTAATTTTATGTGTGGCATATTAAAGTTCTGTGTGCTGTGTCAAATCTTTGTGTGAGATATATTAAAGTTGTCAGGCATATTACCATTGCAAGAGGTATATTATATGTGGCATATTAAGGTAACATGAGGCATATAAAGGTTAAGTGACCCATTTTAAGTTTATGTGTGACATACTCAAGTTACATGTGGCATATTAAGGTTATGTCTGGAATATTACGGTAACATTAGGGCTGTTACTTGTGGCATATTAAGGTTACATGATGGATATTAAAGATGGGTGAGTCATTTTGTTGCATGTGGCATATTAAACTTTTGGGTGCTATTCCAAGCAACGTGCAGCATATGAAGAATATTGGTGGTATATTAAGGCTATGTCTGGCATATGACAGTCACATGACGAACATAATGTTACTTGTGGCATATTAAGGATGCACAAGACTTATTAAGACTTTAAATTTGGAATTAAAGTTTTGTGTGATATGTCAAGGCAATATGTGCCATATAGAATGGTGTATTAATATTAATGGTGTCATGTTTGTCTTGTGAAGCATTTTAAGGTTATGTCTGGAATATTATGGTTAAATTAGATGTTACATGTGCCATATTAAGGTTACCATGTCACATTACGGTGATGAATGGAATATTATTTTCAAGGTATTAATATTAAAGCAAAGCTAATTTATTTGTGTAGCGCACTTCATACATAAGGTAACTCAATGTGCTTTACATGATTAAAGGCATTTAAAAAGAAAGAGATAAAACATTTAAAATGGGATAAAAACAATACCAATGACAAACAAAATATTTTTTAAAAAAGAGTTAAAACCGCATACATTATAAGTAATATGATCAATAAGTGATGATCAATGATCAAAAAATTCTAAAAAGCATGAGAAAAAAGAAGAGTTTTCAACCTGGATTTAAAAACATTCACACTTGGGCTGACCTCACCTTTGTTGGCAACTTATTCCATATTAGCTAAATGCTGCTTCACCATGTTTGCTTTGGACTCTGCTCTCCACTATTTGACCTGAGTCAGTCGATCTCAGAGCCCTCCTGGGTTTGTATTCCGTAAGCATTTCTTTCATGTATTCGGGACCTAAATCAACTAAATATGTGAACATACTTGTTACATTACAGATCTTAAGCCTACGTGAGGCATTTTAAAGTTGAGTGTGACAAACGGGAGTTACATCTGGCATATTTAAATTTTGTGTGACATCTTAATATTACATGTGGAATGTTAAGGTTTTCGTTATTCTGCCAGCAGACTTTAAAGCTCCTGGAGACTCATCCTTATGGGCTATGGATCATCTGCCCCTTAACTCTGATGGATATCCATCAAATTGCTTTTGGCTTGCAAGGGTCTGAGAGGCAAATGTCTTCACTCTTTAAGCCCAATAGTGACTTCTAGTCAAACAGTGCCACCTGAACTCCGCGTTAGGGTTAGCAGAAGGCGGATGGAAGGTACAGTATGCTGTCTTTCAACATATCAGCCTCTTCACTGGTCCTTTGAAAATTCTATAGTGTTTTATTAGTAGCTGGCTGTGGAGGTCAAGGATGTGCTTTCCTCATTGTTGTGATGTTGTCCTCCCATTTCCTGCAACGCCACCGAGGTGGGCTACTTAGGGGCTGAAAGGGGGCCTTCTGCTTGAAGACCACAGCTAGTGGCACTTGACTTTGACATGAAAAGGATAAGAGGATTCACATACAAATTCCGAATCTAGTGTTAATTCCTTTTCACAAAGAAACCACTCAGGTGGCATATTACACCACGAGTGTAGGTTCACTCAGCCAACACAGAATCCAGCAGTCCTTTGCCACCAATTGGGGATGATATATGAACTAGTTGTCAGCAAGCAACAACTGTGAGACAGCGTGGGATAATGGAGTTCTGGTGTGAACTTCACACCCCCAGTTTCTGTTTTTGTTCTATTGAATTTAGGGGTGGAACTCGTAATTATTTTAATAATCAATCAATTGGTTGATTAAAAAGACCTGCTCAAAATATTGTTTTTGGCACCCTCTGACACTTCATCTCTGCCTTCTCAGGATCAACTGCCACATCAAGACCTTTAGGCATACCTGTGACCTCACCAACATCTCTGTCTATAGCAACAAAACATTCTCTTGACCTTGTATCCATCCATCCATTTTCTTTCTCACAAGGTTCATGGGAGAGGAGGACCCTATCCCAGATGTCAACGGGCAGGGTACACCCTGAACTGGTTGCCAGCCAATTGCAGGGCACATCGAGATAAACAATCGCACTCACAATCACACTTAGGGGCTATTTAGAGTGTCCAATTAATGTTGCATATATTTTGTGATGTGAGAGGAAACCGGAGTGCCCACACCGAGAGAGCTGCGATTGAACCTGGGTCCTCAGAACTGTGTGCTACAGCTACCCCACCGTGCCAAAGGGTTGGTACACTACTCTCAACTATTGGTATTCCCTATGGTATTCCCTATTATGCAGGTACAACCCTAACCCTCCTAGCTCTATAAAGCCTCTACCTATCCTAAATAAATGCTGTTGGTAAACACTAATTGCAGGATAGGACAAGCTAAATTAAACGTCACACCACCTTTAACGCAAACACCGCAAGGCCTCTATCATAGCGCTTAGACTACCGAACCCCAACTCTCTAACCCTGACCTCCAATCGTAACCCTTACTTTGAAACCTTAACCCAGAACCATAAACTATAAATTCCAATTTTGAGGCCTAATAATTAACCCAACATAATCCTTAACCCTTCTCCCTAACCCACTAACACCAACATAGTCGGCTGCCCCTTGCAAGCCTGCACAGCATCTTAGTGATACACATCTCCATAATTTAATGCCCCGCATGAATAATACATCCAGATGTATATGTTGAAGGAAATGAACGATTTTTGTTGGTAAATTAGAGATGTTATCTTTTGATAGCATTTAGACTGATGATGTTTGAGTCCTGTTTGAGATTTGATCTGCAAAACCTGGGGAGAATGATGATTTAAAATTAAACTTGGGGAAAATTGGGAAGCTTGACCAAGTTCCCAGCTCATATAGTGCAAATATATTGAGTGATCTTCGTTGAAGACATTATTATTTGCTAGTATTTAAACAGCCTAGATGTGTTTTCTCCATAATCGGGGGGATATGTTTAATTTGTATGAGTCGCTGAACATGTTGTTAATTGGTGGAATGTAACTTAAGAAAACAATAATTTGAGAACATTTCGACAGTTGTCTCACATCTTGAGTCCTACTCAAGGACACATTTCCTTGCCTGGAAACTCGTGGGAATAGACGTTGATTGGGTAACATTATGAAGGACTTTAGGGGAGTGCAGTTCACTGCATTGTGGCAATTTAACACATGTTTATGCAACACTGGCCATGTCAAGTTTGGCCCATCCACGTACACCCACCATGAATAATACATGCGGGGTTCCAGGAGCTACGATGTTACGGTGGCTTAGTGGCAGTGCGCATAAGCAAGAGTAAATGTCCTGACATTTCCAATATCCACCCAGCCCCAAATGTGCTGAATCTACACGAGCGCTTGCTCAAGAGCCTCTTAATGGAGGTGGGGACAGTTGGCCACGGCAATGGATGGTGGGAAGAGAGAGGTGTGTGTGTGTGTGTGTGTGTGTGAGGGGGGAGGGGGGGTTGTGAAGTTCTCTGAGAATTTGGTCATTTTTGTTGGTAAAAACTTGACAAACCTATTTGAGCATTATGAAGGGATTACGTTGATTGGTGAAACACAGGGAAAATGATGGCAACAGGAAAAGTTAGGGAAAGTTGGACATGTTTGGACATATACGTTGGGGTGCTACTCTAGGACAGGGGTGCTCGATGCGTCGCGATCGTGAGACAGTCTTGGTCGATCGCAACCGTGTGCTGACAAAAAAAAAAAAAAAAAGAGACGTCAGCCATATTTTTCTGACCTGTTGCTCACTGCACATGTGCAAACAATGACAGTGAGTACAGCAAAGCGCACTCTTCAGCGAGTTCCCCCACTATTTTAACTTTATGGCAAATACGACACCGACATTCCCCCAAAAAGTGAGGTGAGAATGAGAAAACTGAACAAACTAAAATCCCAATTGGCCGCACAGCAGTCACTTTTCACACATCAGAGAACAACAGCAAAAGCCACCATACAAGCATCTTTCCAGGTTCGTCACATCATCGTTAATAACAAGAAGTCCTTCCAAGACGGAGAGGTGGTAAAAGAGGCATAGCTGACTCATTGTTCCGATCTTTTAAAAATAAGGCGGGAATATTACCTTTAAAACAAGCTCTACTGCTGTCAAGGAAAACTGTTACACGGCGCTGTGAAGCCATGGCTGATGTATGGAAGGACATCGGAGATTGTGAGTGTTTCTCACTGCAGTTGGACGAACCCACTGACGTGAGTGACACAGCCAGGTGTACATTTTCATTCGTATGGTGTTTAGTGATCATCAACGTGAACTCAGATAGTTACAAAAAAATGTTTAAAGTTAATTATGTTGTGTAATTTTGGCTAATGCGGTTATGCAAGGCACACAAACATACATTTACACATAAAGAATCCTCAATATACTCTAAAATAAATATGCTTTGTATTTTTGTAGTGGGTAGATCTTTGTGACTCGGTCTTTCTATGTCATTATTGGTCATTCTAAAAAAAAAAAAAAAAAAAAGACACCTCCTCGTCGATCGGGAGAGGCTGGCGTCTTGAAAAGTAGATCTTTGGGTGAAAAAGTTTGGGCACCCCTGCTCTAGGATACGATCGATTTGTGAAACTGAAGGAAAAGGCTTGGGGTTGACAAATTTGTGGCAAAGTTGGAGGACTGATTTTCTGTTGAATAACAGATGGTATAATTTTATTGCCATTAGACCAGGGGAGGGCAAACATTTTGGTTCAGGGGCCAGATTGAAGTTTGAAATTTGACAAATTTTGTAGATTAAAAAAATTAACAAAAAAAAACACTTTTATTTGTTTTTATTTTAATTGCACATTTCTGTACATTTTCAAAGTATTGCCCCATCATTGTGCATTGTAGATTTAACTATCATCTCCCGAGCCCTGTCAATCTACTAAGTATATAGTGCAGTGAGAAAGTATTCTGATGATGATTTGGACAATTCTGTACCAATCTTTGGTGCGCCAAATTGAATGTGTCAACCGGCCTGATCTGGCAATTTGGAAATTTTTCGATAATGAATTCTGAAAATATGGAGTAACTGGAAAAAATTGTTATCCCTCCCTCTTTATAGGTGAATTATATTTATCATTTGGTACCTTTTAGACAGTTGACATTTCAACACAATTCAGGCGAAATGACTTTGATTGGCCAAAATTGCGGGAAATTTAGGGTTCTTGATGTAAATTTTAAAGGTGCAGATTATTGTCAATATGCCTGCTGGAATTTGCCAAGAGAGTGTGTGTTGTGGCAGGTACAGTATAACCGTCCAAAGATATTTGATCTCAGGCAGGAGCCTTGGGAAACAGGTGGGTGGCGTTCCCCCTGCCAAAGAGAAGCACACATGCACATACGGAATTAAAACAACATATATGTTGTGGGACTTTGGGGCCACTGTAATTTAGTTGGCGTGGCGCCTGCCGTCAATAAAATTTCAGCATTAAAATCCCAGAGCGAAACCGGTAAGAACCCTGTGGACTTAGTGGCTAAGATGAGTCCCAGAGTCCCACCTGTAGAAGGCCACGGTCACCAACTCTTGATGGAAGGGTGGTAGCGCTGTCCCACCTGGTGTAAATTTATGACGCTGAGAATTTGTGTCCAGGGACCTGAACACATCAGACTGATAGACGACAGCAATGCCTTCAGGTGCTGCAGGATTTACTCACATTGTCCCTGTTTCACTCTCTCCTCACATGACAGGTTACTTCATCAAGGAATCGTTTTATCGCACATGCCAATAGGATTTTAGTACATTATTTTAAAGCCAGATGAATTTACGACCTGTGATGGTGCTAATTAATGTAAAACTCTGTAGTGGGAAAAACGTAGGAGATTTGGCTCATCTTCATCTTTTTGCAGAGTCAACATTTCCCGGCTGTGAGTCAAGCCGGAATCTCGTTGATTACTGGAGTGTTAGTACTTTCTTTCTCTGACACTATCCATGCAAACTCCAAAAAATGCTTGATGAAAAAGTGAGTAACAAATAGTGAAGTTTAACAACATGTACAAAAATATCTCAAGGGAACATGTCAGGAACGAAGCAGAGCTCTGGCAATTTTGGTTTGAATTGGCTATTTGGAGAAAATTCTGTCATAGTGCTTCGTGGAAAATTAGAGAAGCAAAAAAATCAGCCACCACCTCCAATTTCACCAATGAATGTGAAATTTGATGCACATGTCAATCATGAGAGGATACACAAAAAAGTCTGAAAGAACCATATCCAAAATTGAACAGGAATTGGGAAATTTAGGTGCAGCGCGGTATTTTGGGAAAATTCATTCCTGTATGGAAAAAAGTAGCCTCAAACACCTGTTTTAGTGGTCAATATAAAATTAGCTAAAGGCCTCCGCTGCCGCAGCTCAGCTAATGGCCTCCCCGGATGTCGAAGGTCAGCTCGCGGCCGTCCGCCGGAGCTTGTGGGCCGCCTTCGGTGGCGGCGGTGGCCTTTAGCCGAGATTCGGCGGAAGCAGAGGCCTTTAGCCGGGCTTCTGCGGCAGCAGAGGCCTTTAGCCGGGCTTCGGTGGCGGCGGAGGCCTTTAGCCCAGCTTTGGCGTCCAGAGCCGCCTGGAAGCTCGGCTTGCAGCCCGCCGCCGGGTCTCGCTCGTCAGACTCCGCATCATTCCCATCCGAAGAACCATCCGCGGTTGCCAGCCCGGAACTTCCGGGGGCCTTTATTTACGTACTTAGGTTACGCGTAGGCCTCAGAGTAGTCAGACTCTACATCATTCCGCCCGAAGAACCATCTAAGTATTCAATATTAATTACAGCCACAAGTTCAAATCTGTAAGGAAGTATTCCTCTCTCTTCCCGATCAACCGATACTGCGATTTCTTCATCAGATGAGGATAAATATGAGAAATCAGCGCTGGGCGTAAATGGTGTCCCATTTAATCGAGCCTCTGTTGCGGCATGGTACACATCACATCTGGGCATGTAGGTCATGTGACTCGCGAAAATGGCAGCGCCCCCGAAAATTCGTAATTGTCAAGAAAAATCTTCTCAAAACACTATTAAATGAGAGAGGATTTAACATCACATTATCAAAATAGGGTACATATTACATGACCTATTGGATACAATATTCATGCAAAGCACTGGATTTCCCCTTTAACTATAAATTTGAAATGTCACTTCCAACTTTGTTTCATTTTTTTTAACCCACAATAATATCCCCGTCTGTTTTTCTTGGTGTAAAACTGAGTTATTGCTTGCAGAATATCTTTCACAATGCATGTTGAATCCTGAATGATGCTCCCAAACAGTTTTGGGGTAAATGTTATGTTGGCTCCTATATTTAAAATCCAGAATTGGCTTTTTAGGGAATGTATCGTCTGTGCTTTTGTCCTCAGTCAGGCTGTGCCAAGGTAGAATTTTAACATTATACACAATCTCATCCTGCACTTTCTACTTTGGCTTCAGACCAGACCTTTTTTTACTCAAAAAAGAGAATCTTGTCCAGTTTCCCCACTTTTTTTTCAATTATTCACATAGCCCGGGGTTAGTAATTATGAGCGTACCCCTTTAAAATGGAGGGGGGGGCGGTGTCAGGTAAATTAGGAAGTAGGGTGTGTGGCCCGGTGTGGCCAAGCAGCAGCTCTTTGTGAGAGGCAATGTGCTGCCATGTTTAAAAAAAAAAAAAAATGGTAGGAGGGAGAAGACAACCTTTGGGTGCCCCAGTGCTGATGGTGTCTGTGGATGAGGTGATCTCCCCCAGGCTCTCCTGCTGTGTCCTGCCCATGAGGAAGATGTAGATCCACTGGCTGATGCCAGAGGATGCGGTGACCTGGAGAAGCTTGGAGGAGAGGAATTCAGAGATGATGGTGTTGAATGGAGATCTGAAGTCCACGAACAGAATCCATGTTTGGGGCCCCACGCTGTGTACGAAGATTTACGAAGGACTTCATGAACAAAGTCATCAAGACGAGAGGCGTGTAGTAATTCTTAAGGAGGCACTCCTTGGTTCTCATGACTGTGTGCTTCGGGTCATTGTGGTTGAACGACCCAGGCATGACCCAATTTCAATACTCTGACTGAGGGAAAGAGGTTGTTCCCCAAAATCTCACAATACATAGCTGCGGTCATTCTCTCCTTAATACATTGCAGTCGTCCTGTCCCATGTGCAGAAAAACACCCCAAAAGCATGATGCTACCACTCCCATGCTTCACAGTAGGCCTGGTGTTCTTGAGATGGAATTCATCATTCCTCTTCCTCCAAATATGATTAGTGGGATTATGACCAAAAAGTTCTATTTTGGTCTCATCTGGCCACAAAACTTTCTGCCATGACTCCTCTGTATCATCCAGATGGTCATTGGCAAACTTAAGATAGGCCTTGACATGCACTGGACTAAGCAGGGGAACCTTCCTTGCCATCCATGATTTCAAACTATGACGTCTTATTGTATTACCAACAGTCACCTTGGAAACGGTGGTCCCAGCTCTTTTCAGGTCATTGACCAAGTCTTGTCGTGTAGTCCTGGGCCGATTCCACACCTTTCTAAGGATCATTGAGACCCCACGAGGTGAGATCTTGCATGGGACTCCACTCCGATTGAGATTGACCGTCATGTTTATCTTCTTCCATTTTGTAATGATTGCTCCAAAAGTGGTCCTTTGTTCACCAAGCTGCCTGGCAATTTCTCGGTAGCCCTTTCTAGCCATGTGGAGTTGTACAATTTCATCTCTGGTGTCTTTGGACATCTCTTTGGTCTTGGCCATGTTACAAGTTTGAGTCTTACTGATTGTATGGGTTGGACAGGTATTTTTTTTCAGCTTTTGCAGTAGTTGGAGCAACCTAGATCAGTGCAGGGAATGGGATGATGTGTGTTATCTACTGTGGTGTAGCAGTGGTTTAAAGCAGGGGTGCCCAGACGTTTTTACCCGAAGATCTACTTTTCAAGCAGCCAGCCTCTCGCGAGCTACCGACGACTTGGGGGGTGGATGGGATGATGCTCCGAATATTATGTTAATAATGTTATGTGATATAATATACTATATATAAAATTATATATTTAAAATACAGAATTAGCTTTTTGTGCACTGTATTATCTGTGCTTTCATCCTGGAACAGGCTGTGCCAAGGTGAAATTTTAAAATTACACACCATGTCATTCTGCACTTTCTACTTTGGCTTCAGACCAGACCTTTCGCACTCAGAAAAGAGAAAATCTCGTCCAGTTTAACCACTTTTTGTTCAATTATTAACAGACAGTCATTGCATCTTAAAACAACAGCATTTCTTCTTTAACTTTCTCCATTAATATTGTAATATCGTAAACATAAGCAGCATGTCTAACTCGTCTTTGCTCTTCGTTGTCCAAACTGTGTTGCGAACTAAAGCAGCGGTGGTGGACACTGTCATTATGAAACACATATGTGGGTTGTGTAAGTACTCTAACATTTGTAATTATGAGTGTAAGTCTTTAAGAGCGGGGATGAGGAGCGGGTGTAAGGTAAACTAGGAAAAAGAATGTGTGGCGGAACAGCAGTCGTTGTTAGAGAAAGCCCCCTTTGCTGCCTAAAAGAAACCAGTTGCTTCTTTTCATTTTTTACAATACGTATGTCTAGTGTGCCATTGGATATAACAACCAGTCATCCCTCACTCTTTGAATCACATTGCAAAATGCCACAAACTGAATAGTTGTATGTTATACTTTCAATTCGCATTGGCTTTTTTTTTTTTGGCGTGCAACGCAGAACATCAGCGAAGAGACTGAATCAGCGGTGCACAATTGCGTACAGCCACAGTTTAGAAGGAACATTGGCTGACGTTTTTCTTTTTTTTCCCCACGCCGTCTCGCGATCGACCAGTCGAGCGACGCATTGAGCACCCTTGGTTTAAAGTGTTATTTTCCCAGGTCGGATAGTTTATGTGCTGCTTGTATTTCGGGAGTTCGCGGTTGAGTTTAGCTTTGTTAAGGTCTCCGAAAATCATGAGGGGTGAGTCTGGTTGTTTTTTTTCTCACTCGTTTACTTGTTTGATGATCGTTTGCAGTGCTGCGTTCATGTTAGTTTGGGGTGGAATATACACGCCTACAAGAATAAAGGAGGCAAACTCGGGCAATGACTAGATTTACAGTTCATAAACTGTGACTCTAAAAGCGGGCTTCAGTGTCTGCTGAGTTGTGTGACATCCACGCAGCATTTTTCATTGATATAGAAGCATATCCCACCGACTTATGTTTTTTCTGACAACTCCGTGATGCAGTCCGCCTTCTAAAGTTCAAAGCCGGGGAGTATAACAGTTCTGTCGGGTACAGTCGCACAGAGCCACGTCTCCATGAAGCAGCATGTCTGAAATGTTTGCTGGTCTTTATCAGAAAATGAAGCTTGTCCATTTTATTGGGAAGGTAGCAAAGATTCGTGAGGTGAGACAACAGGAACGCCAAACTGTGTCCTCTCTTGGAAAGCCTCACTTGGATCCCTGCATGTGGCCCTATGTGACATTGCCTACGGTTCACCAAAGATCACAGCAGTCACTGCCCCAGTGAGTAACTCAGGGAAAAAACTCAGCGAATTAGTGAAAGTTGTTGAAAAACAGTTAGAAATCCAGGGCTCCTACTTTAATAAAACCCAATTAGGGAACCTTTCCAAAGGCCCCAATCGTAAGCAGGTATCCTAAACAGATGGGGGATGCTTAATGGTGAATGTTTGTTTCCTACACTGTCTAACATAGGCGCAGCATGGCGTGACAGTCCAAAAATGTCAGCCTTTTGTCAGCAATGTTGCTGTTGCTATTGTTACAAATGTGTACGCGTAGTGATCATATTAAAAAAAATTATATATATATAAATACATTAAAAAATTGCCGGAAAGCTGGTAACTTGTAAGTTGACAGCACGTTAAACATGACCACCCGAAATAGGTTTGCATTAATTAGCCACTAAGCCTTCAACCAGGCTTGTCGGGGTCTCATCATACCGAGCATGTATATTTTTCTTTTTTAGTGCGTATTTAGTGAAGCGAACGATCTTCTAAGAGAAACATTTGCAGAGATTTGAAGAGTCAGACAAATGAGATGGGGAGACGCCGCAGTGCTGCAAAAGACAGAGAAAATTCACACTGGTATTGATCTTACTTAATTAGATTCCTATCCGCTCTCTGGGGACCTGTGTTTCGGCAACACATTTCACACACACATAAGAGAGCGAAAGAGAGAATATTGGAGAATATGAACTGAATTAATATAATTTCAAAGCCTGGTGTACAAAATGTGATTTGATTATTGGGAATATTTTTCATGTCTAATTACACTTTCCCTTCACCACCGTAAAGTTTTCTTAACTTTCCTTTCAGAGAATCCTGATGAAAGAACTAATGGTCGACTCTTTGCACGCACACCTTTCAGGGCAGTAATTCAATTTGTAGCATGAGGGAATTAAAAAAAAAATAGGTGAGCTATGAAACTGTGATATTGTTTTTGCTCTCATTGACGCTAAATTAATTTGCTCATTGAAATGCTAATTGGAAGGAATTTGATTTCACTTTGCCGCAAATTGCAAATCAGACCCTCAGTGCAGGGATGTTTGCTGATGATAATTGTGGCCAAATAAGAGATACTATCATTTGATTAGTTGGGCATTTCAAGTGGACACATTTGATTGGGCTAACTTGCTGTGAGTTACGATATATATGGGCAACATTTCAAATCATTAAATGAGATTCCACTGTCTAAGTCTAGAACTGTATTTTGAAAGATTTAAAGTTTTTATTTTTCATATAATACAGTATAAAAATATCTAAAATTGTTGTGTATTTTGCACAATTTCTCCCCATTATTTATATATTGTTTGTCTGTTTTAGTAATGTTGGATTTTTATTAGTTGAATGTATAAATTTATTTTTGTGCATCCTTGGTTCAATTCTTACATGACAATGCTCGTAATAATTTGCATTAGTTCTGAATAATTAATTAATTAACCACCCCCACCCCAATATTTTCACATCACAAGGCATGCATTGTTTTTTCAAATACAGGTATATATATTTTAGTTTTTATAGATTACATTTTATAGATTTAGATTTTCTGGAATATTTGGAGCATTCTCGTACAATACAACATTGATATATATATTTTGCCTAATTTTGTGTTTTACCCAAATATACTTACATATTTTAGAGGTGTATTTTTGTAATTATTTTTGTTTTATTTACATATTTTATACATTATACATCTACATATACATATTATACATGTATGGCAATTGCTGTTTTTTTAATCAATTTATTTAAGAATATTTTAGCATTCTTTGGCTTTGGCTAGAAGTGGACTTCATATTTTGACTTGTGCCCCTTCCTTTAGCAATTTCCAAATGCATATAAAATGTGTTTTGATGGCGTATTTATGGCAGTCAAGCTTGGTTGCAAGCAAATAAGCAATCATGTCATTAACAAGTCAGCTTCCCAAGTGTCATAAATGTTAATTTTGTTTGGCTATTCAGATAAGCCAATAAGAGAATGTAAATAGTTATTGGCAAAGCTGCATTTGGTTGACAAAACTAGGAAAGTTTGGGGACTTGGACAAACTTGTGATCTCATACAATTAATGTGGTGCAGTAAAAGATGTACATTATCATTTGATGGTCTTTGAATATCATCTTTGAGTAAGGCCACAATTGATTGGCAAATTATGTAGAGAAATTAAATCAAGCAAAAATGACAGGGGGTTGGGGGTATCAGACACAGTTGCAGTATCACTCACACTGATTTATGGCCATTTCTATTTCTAAAAAACTTTTCAATTTGCTTTTGACTGGCTAGACAGTTGCCATAGGCTTTTTGAACTCTACTCGGGTTGAAAACATTTCATATTTCAATATTGTGGGAAAGTTTGGGCATTGGACGAAGTTGCCAGATTGGCCAAAATTGTTTTGTGGTGATTTTTGTTTCATTTGTTGTTACCCTTTGGTTGGTTGGACTGTTGATTTGTGCTACTACTCTGGCAAACATTTAATAGGTTGAACATGTTGCACATGGTGACGTTTGCTGGTTATTGTGGGAAAGTTTGGGGAGTATACAGTTTTGAGAACACCCAGAATTATTATTTTTTTTTGGGGGGGGGCAATTCTCATTTACGCTTAGCTTTTGTCTAGACTGTTGATTTAATTGGTGAAGCTCTTTCAAAATGGTGACTGGAAACATTGCTGGGCTATTTGGGAGATTGGAGAAAGTTGCAAGAATTGGAATATCATTTTTTATTTTTTTTTATATTGTTGGTAAATGAGAGACATTGTCACTTGATATTAGCATTTGAGAAGTTAAACTTCGTGCTACTCTTGGACACAATCTATTGGTTAAAACATTTGGCTGAAATTGGGGGATTGAACAAAGTTTTGAATCATGATACAATGATGAGGAATTTAATTGGTCAAAATGTTTAAAATTGTTGGGGAAGGGAAATCACGAGAATTTATCATTCCTGGAGCTAGAATTAACGAGTTTTAAAAGGTCACGTGTTGATTAAAATTACTTTATGGCTGTCCTGCAGCAGGATCCGTGTCAGCGGTTAGGCCAATACTCTATGTGGAGGGAGGGTATTAAGATATGCTGGCGTCATCCCGTATATACTGGTAACACGGCTGGGGATACCTTAGCCTCATTTGTCAACACTCTTTTTGCATCCACTGAACCCTCCGAGTAGCCCCTCACATTTCGCCTTACGGAGCGTATGGAAGCCGGAGCGTACCTGTGCCGCACCCCCTCTCGTTTCACTCGTCTTCCTGATCAACTCCCAGGCACCTCTGGGCATCTCCTCGCGTGGGGGCTATAATTGTTGCCGTAAATCGTGGCACACCCGCGCCACCGTCTTAAGCGGCCATTACGCACGCTTCACTTCGGCCCTTGTTGATTGCAAGTGTCAAGAGGGGCGGATTTATGCACTCTGGCTGGGTGAGACGCAGCCAGCCAGGCGAGGAAGCAGCGACGGGTGGGGGTGGGGTGATTACTGAGGGGTGCATTGGGGTGCCAGCCTGGTTCAGGTTACAGGAGGTAAAGAAGATGGAGGCAAAAGAATATTTTATTTGATTTTTTTTTATGTTTCACAGAGTTTATACGTAGTTATGGGCCACTGGGCATTTTTTTTAATAACATTTGACACAACTACAACAAATTACATTCATTGGACAGTCTAAATTGCCCCTAGGTATGATTGTGAGTATGGCTGTTTGTCTCCATGTGCCCTGCAATTGGGTGGCAACCAGTTCAGGTTGAACCCTCCCTCCTGCCCGTTGACAGCTGGGATAGGCTCCAGCACTCCCCGCGACCCTCGTGAAAATAAGCGGCAAAGAAAATGGATGGATGGATATGAAAAATAAATAAGGTTTTGGAAGCCCGCGGCCTGAAAAGTGTCAGTGTCAAAAACTGGTCTGCAGCCTTTGACATTTACTCCAGCTAAAACGACCACTACTACGTGTGAATTGGTTTGATAACGACTTTATGGAATATCGTTGCTGTGGGATAGAAACCTTGTCTAAATCTAAATATGGTAAATTTCTTTTAATAAATCAATAGTATTGGTCTGATCCTACATCTTCTGTTATTTTTACACATTATGTTGCCTCAAGATTGAAAGTCTAGATGTGTTTTAAGTATAAATAACTTGTGAAAATAGCTATGGTAAATGCATTTGAGTATGACCTTTTGTTAAAAATAGCTGAAACGCTTCTGTGCAAAAGGAACTAGTCAGCCACGAAGATAGGCTACGTACAAATTTCTAGTTTTAATTCACTCATGACTGCAGTTGTTTGTTTTTGTGAAGTATTACCGGTGTTTCGTCTCAACTGTATACAGATATATAGTTTGTATGGCCCCCTGGTCTAAATTACATAATATGCATATTTAATATTTTTTTTGTTTGGTTGGTTTTCCCACAGAGAGTATATATGGCTGAGCGTATTTCAATATGTTTCGTTTGTATGATCTTGTGCTCTGAGTGTATTAAAGTAATAGTTGCTTGAGGGTTTATACTTTCTTTTCTTTCTTTTACTTTCTAATTTACATTACCATGTCTATCATATTTAGACTTATATGTTAGCATGAAGCTAGCTGACCTTTTGTCAAAAAAGCATGTTTTGGTTGAAAATTTTGGTGTTTAAATAATGATAAATACTTTTGATATTTTTCAAATTATCACCGACCTGTGAAATATGAATAAATAAATAAATACTTACCCCCAAATTTATCTTCAATAAATGTCTAATCTGGATCAAGTCTGATTCAATCCAGTTTTATAATACAGTAGAAGCAAAACAAAAATCCAAACTGATAAACATCTGAAAATGTTGAGTTAAAATTCTGACAAATGAAATTGGGATTGAAATCGGTTTGGTTCCACAGCTTCCATGACAGAAATCCTAATAATAATGGGCGGCACGGTGATTCAGCGGAATGTTGGCCTCACAGTTCTGAGGACTGGGGTTCAAATCCCGACCCCGCCTGTGTGGCGTTTGCATGTTCTCGGTGTGATTGTGAGTGACTGTCTATCTCCATGTGCCCTGCAATTGGCTGGCAACCAGTTCCAATTGTACCCCACCTCCTGCCTGATGACAGCTGTGATAGTCTCCAGCACCCCTACGACCCTTGTGAGGATAAACTGCTCAGAAAATGAATGGATAGATGGATGGATAATTTACAGCAGATTTTCTAATAGTTCCCTTCTCTCAGATTCTCTTTATTTAGAATATGTATTGGTCAAATATTTTAAATGTATTTTGTTTTCTCTGTCATACCCTGCGGACCCAAATGCAGGACTCCAAGATGAGGACATAATATTAAGAGTGCAACAAGAGAACAAAAACAAGACTAGGCTTGGATGGCTCAGACACGCTGTAACTATAGGAAACACTACAAAACGCTTGCGTACTCACACACTATAAAGCAGTGTCCACACACAGTAACAACGCAGTGAACTGGCAAAGGCCAATGACACATTCCAAACTTAAATGCATGCTCTAATTAGAGTCAAATGGAAAAGAGCTGTGTGCCAGCAGCCAGAGGCGGTACCGCCCAGGGCAGTGGTTTGGCCCGGCCCCTTCGCAGGCAGCACCGCCCAGGGCTTGGCCATGCACATGACATTCTCTGACAAGTAGTTTAGTATTTTGAGATGTTTTTTTCCAATACTTTAGGATATCTTTTGTTTAGACTTATGGGCACTCTTACTGGCAAAATTCCTGATGTATATAAAATGGTTTATACTGTATAGCTGTGGCGTATTTATGGATGCAATCAATGATATAGTTAATAATTCAGCAACTAAGTGACAGAAATGTTAATTTAAGTTCCATCATCTGGACAAACAGCCAAACAAATGTAAATATTTATTTGCAAAGCAGGAGAGCTGCAAAGAAATATACATTGATGATATCTGTTAATATTCAGTGATGATATACATTTTTGAGATGCATTGAAGGGATGCTTGAGTGATGAATTCATTTCCTGAAATGATGAAGATGAAGCTTAATCTTTACTAGGTGTATGTAAATAATCAGATGGTTGCCGGGAACATCCGAGCTGTGCAAAATTTCTCTTCCTTCTTCCCTCGATAGTCTCCCCGCCACACCCTTATTCCATTACGTCTTTGGGAATGTTTGATTGGACTACCTCAGCTTGCTTTCCTGACACTGCGAGAAAGTGCACTCATGGCCGGCATCCATTGTGAGTGCAATAAGCTGACAGCTATTAGGAGATGGTAGCAACACAAACAGAAGAAATGGCAAATGGACTGCATTTATATACCACTTTATCTACACTATCACAGTGCCCAGAGCTTGACATTCTCTCACATTCACCTACTCACGCACACATTGGGCGACTGCTACCATAAAAGGTGCTGCCATGCCCACTGGGACCAATTTCGGTTTCAGTGCCTTGCCCAAGGACACATCGACATGCGGACAGTCAGAGCCCCCATTTGAAACGGATACCCTTAGGTTTCTGGACTACCCGCTGTAGCTACTGAGAAACGCCCAATTAAAAATGAAATGGTAGTAATAGAAATGCAAACAATAGTAACAATGACTGTTTAAAAAATCTAGAACCATCCATCCATTTTCTGAATCATTTATCCTCACTACGGTTGTAGGTGTGCTGGCGGCTCACTTAGCTGAAATCATGTGAGAGGCGGAGTACACATTCATTATGGTTGGCACCCAATGGACCTTTCTGACCTGTCAATCACTCGTACAATAATAGCCAATCAGATAGCCGCATTGTCTTGGCTTGACCCGCCCCTCTTGTCATCATGTCCCACAAGCAATGCTGGTTATCGGTTGGAAAAGTTAATGTTACGAATAAAATGGTCCTCAGATGCACTTGGGGAACGTGCAATTCTGATGAAAGATATCCGTAATGATGGATGATGATGATGATGATGATAAGATATTATATTACAAGGGGCCCGTTGATTAATTTTCCAAAGCCTAAAACACAATTTAGGAAGTGTCTACGATGGATTAAGGCTCGCGGAAGAGCGCGCGTGCAACTTGTGTGTGGACAATAACAAACACAAGGCTGTATGTTTGAAGGTACTGTAAGTGAGGGAGAAGTATCATCTCTGATTTTGATTTCATTATTAACAGTGCTTTATACATTGCAGGAGAACCACTTCCACTTTGTTTGTGTATCACTGACCTGCTGAATGAAGTGTGTAATATTTTATGCCGACAAGTTGGGGTCGTAATACGTAAATACGCAGTGTAATGCAAGACAAAAGTTTACTTGGCTATTTGTATCACATCGGACTTTTAAGACAGAAAAGTGGGTTCCATTATGAGCCAAGTCAAATGAATAAACCCACTCACTTATAAAGACTACAATTATATTACTGGTGATCTTTAAAAAGTAAAAAGTACTCACTGCTTTACATGCTCAGCACGATTCCACAATTGTACCCTGATGGATTTCAACATGACCTTTGTGAGGCGTCAAACTTTTTTGCATGGATCGCTAACGTTTCGCTGTAACTCTGACTTTGCGCGGTGCTCTGTCCAAAATCTTAATTCCGTGTACATTTCCTTGCGTGAAATAGTTGAGACCTCTCTGTAGAACTCTCTTGGACAAGTCCGTCGCAATTGGCAAAAAAATATACCCCAGTATTATCTGGAATACGCGATAGAGGATCCAGTTCAAACCTCTTATGTTCAGTCGCCATTTTGTAAGATTGTGGGGCATGGCAACAGTAGCTAAGGGCGGCGGAGCTGAAGATCGCCAGTCGGAAAGTTCCATCGCAGGGCACATATAAACAACTATTCACAGTCCCATAAACAGCCGAAATGGGAAAAATTCAAAATCGTTGCACATGAAACAGTAGAAGCACAAAATGTAGAATCTGTAATAAGTAGAAGCAGAATCAATCGCAACTTTAGAAACAAAGAAATACAAACAGAAATGGTACAAACAGAAATAATTGAAAGAAAATGTAATAACAGGGTAGAATCAGAAAAATCTGCATCAGAAACACCTGAAGTGATTAAAACTAAAAATAGAAACAGAAACAATTGTAAATAAACAGTAGAAACAGAGCAGAAATGTTAGACATCGTGGAAAATGAAATGTAGAAAAAGTAAATAAACACAGCCCTGACCCTGGCTTTGTACCCTACTTGAAACCCTAACTTGATACCCTAACCCTTTGCCCTGAACCCTTACCTTTGACTTGTCTATCTTAAGCGCAGGGAACCCGATTGCGGCTCCTGGTATCCAACAGTGGAAGTTCACAAAGCTTGCGGTCCTGTGATATGTTTTGGTAGCCTGCACAGGTTGATCTGATCTGAACTGAAGTATTACCTTGTGCTTGAAGATGAGATATCGCTGCGAGGAGGATGTCCAATGGAAATGATCAACTTGCTTTACTTGTCTGTCAAGCCGCCTCAATCCTCATGATTCTTACATCTCTTTGTATTGTCAAATCATTGCCAACCCTGTTCACACTTACGGTACAAAATATGTGGGTAGCTCCATTAGTGGATTAGTAATAATAACAATAAGAACATCTGTTCACTTTTTGAGAGCATAATTTGTCACTGCCCCCAAAGGAGCCTTGTAGTTAATTGTAGGGACTGCATCTATCAGAAGCAAAAGTAACAACAGTTGTCAGATTGTGATAACACAATCTACACTTATGTACCCGATAGGAGTAATTGTTGGTTGTAGAGTTACAAAAGAAAACCTTTGAGGTGAATTACTAACAAGCAAATGTTACATCTGTGCATGAATATGGGCTAAATAATGGGTTCTTTTTGATGAGCAAATTAAAGTCAGTTTGAAATGTACTCTTACTGGTTTCATGTGATGAAGACACTTACCCCATCAAAAACAAAACTGAATTAGCACAAAGAACACAAATGCAAAATAACTCAACTGGATATACTGTAAAGTTTTTTGGGACACCTAAAACCATTTGTGTTGTCAAAAAAAAAAAAAAAAGTGGTAGGAGTTGTGCTGGCATTTGTGCTGGAAACAGCGCTGGTTCCTACCTGGAGGAATTCATTAATTTAAGTGTAGATGCGTGTCAGTGGCGTCTGATAACGAAGTTTGCCATTAGCTTCTCTGGTGGAGATGCGTGCTGACAGGACACTGCCAAAGATTAGTGAACAGGTTGCAGTCCTCCCTCCGCTATGTAACTAATATCAATGAATGAATGCATGAATAAATGAATGAATGAATGAATGAATGAATGGGAAACAAAAACATTCGTGAATGAACAAATGAATGGCTGAAGGGAAGAATGTGGCCTATTGATAACTAATGGTGAAAATGGTTTTCACAAATTTAATTGAATATTTTTGTACTTTTCCCTATTTCTTATTTCTATTTTTAATGAATATTAATTGGTGTTTTAAAGCTATACCTTTGTACTAAATATATAATCTGAGAATTATTATTGTGTAATTTTATCTGTTATAAAATCAAATACTATTTGTAAAAATATATAATATAATTTTCTAATAACCTGGTTTTACCCTAATATTCAATTGCCATTCAAATATTTTTTAATGGTTTTCTTATTTTCTTGTAAATATTTAATTATTGCCTAAACATTGTTTTTTTATTTGCCAAATATTTTGATAATTTTGCTATTTTAAATCTGTTGGTATTATGATTATGTTTATTATTCTGTTTGTTTGTCTGTGTAGCTTTCATAATTTCATTTTCATCTAATGTTTTTATTCAGTCATAATATTTGCCTTAATATTTTTGTTTCCAAGTAATTAATTTTTAATTAATAAAAATTGTAATTATTTAAACATTTTATTTCAGAATTATTTAAGTATTCTTCCCAATATTTTTAGATCTAATTCTCGTAACATTTTTAAAGTTTTCTTTTTCAACACTTAGCTAGGTTTTCACAAATAATTGTATTTTTCCATATTTTTTTTCCAAAAATTTAATATTCCTCACACACACACATTTTTGTTCTTTATTTTATTATTTTTTATTTTATTTTATTTTAGTTTGAGTAGCTAGCACACTGCATCCCTCAGGATCCTGAGTGCAAAGTGCTTGACAATGTTGGCAGATGTTTGATATCTGTCTTATCTGTACGATACTGGTTCCTGATATAAGTACGATAACATCCATGAAAAAATGCTAATGTGGTGCTTCTGCTGAAACACTTCAGTGTTTCCGATGTGATGTGGGATAAGTAAAATTTCTCAGTTTCTGCAAGAACACCAAATACTTCTGGTCTTTTCAATCTATCGATCCTTTGATCACCTGTGTGACTGCAGCTGCAGCTGATGAGTACAAACTGGCCAAACAGAACACAACTTTGGTGGAAACTTGATAAAAACGTGTGCATGGAAGGAGTCTGGTGAAGCTATAGAGAATGCTTCTGAATGGCTTTGACGAAATTATGGTCCACCATCTGGCGCCTCAGGAGTGGAACACCCGTCACATCAGCAGTGTGTATAGTGAGGAGGGCGCACTGCTGAACTCAGCTCAGGGTATTGTGGGTCACTGGGCAGAATACCTCCTCAATTCCACCGACATGCCTTCCCATGAGGAAGGCAGTTTCTTCTAAAACCTCCTCTGTGGCATGGCCCCAGGAAAGGATGAGATCTGCTCTAAGTTCATAAACGTCCTGGGTGTTGTGGGGCAGGCCTAGTTAACGCACCTCTGTTACACTGTGTGGAAACTTGACACAATGCCTTTGGATTGGCCAGACGACCTTTATTAGAAGGGGGACCAGAGGGTTTGTTCCAAGTACACCACAACATGCCTGGTAAGTTTCATTCAGGGGTTCTAATGTGGTGGGTCCATCAGGACATCAAATCTCAGATTTGAGATTTTTCTTCCTGGCTGTGAAATAGCAGACAAGCCCTTCACCATCAGCTGGGTCCTCCAGAGTGCATGGGAGTTCGACCAACAAGACAGTCTACATGTATTTTGTGTACATTGAGAAGGTATTCCTCCCTTGAAGAGTCCTGTAGGGCTGTTCTGGGAATACTGTATGGGGCACCAGACTCCCTGGTATGGGCTATTAGATCCCTGCATGACCAGTGTTTAGTCCACATTGTTAGCATTAAGCCAGATGAATTTCCAGTGAGAATTAGACTCCCCCAAGGCTATCATTTGTCACAGATACTCTTCATTACTTTTATGGACAGCATTTGTGGGCGCAGTATGACATCGCTGCTTTTTGGAAACGATCTGGTTCTGTTGGCTTCATCAACCCATCATTTCCAATTCTCACTGGAATGGTTCACAACCGAGTGTCAGGCAGCTGGGATGAGTGCCCTCTCTGGGTCTGGGAGAGGATCCTGCCCTAAGTGGAGGCATTCAAATATCCTCAGATCTTGTTCATAAGTGAGAGACGAATAGAGTGGGAGATTGAAAGGCAAATCTTTGCAGCGTCTACAGTGATGAGGACTCTGTATCAGTTTGTCAGTATGAAGAAGGAGCTCAATTGAAAGGGACAGCTCTCAATTTACCGGTCGATCTACATTTCTACCTTCACCTGTGGTTAACAATTGTGAGTCATGACTGAAAGAGCAAGATTCCAGTTACCTACTACACAGGTGGCCAGGGTCTCCTGCAGAGAGAGGGTGAAGAGCTCAGTCATCTGGGAAGGGCAAACAGTCATGCTACCTCGCCTCCATTTCAAGAGGAGCCAGATGCCTCCGGCACTGGGGCACGGGCACCTGGGCACTGTTTTGGGCACGTCCCACCGTGAGGAAGCCCCGGGAATGACCCGGAACACACTACTACATCTCTCACCTGACCTGGGAATGCCCGGGTATCCCTTAGGAAGAACTGGACGAAGTGGTTGTGGAGAGTTACTGCCCCTGCAACCCAAATTCAGCCAAGCAGAGGAAAATGGATGGATGGATATTTGTTTTCATAATCTTTATTTTTTGTCATATTTCTAGAAATTTTCATGAAGTTTTTCGATTTTCCAGTCAAGTCTTTTATTTTATTAGGTATTTTTGTCCAATATTTGTGTATTTTTCCCCACATTGTTTTCTAGTTCAGTTATTTATTTCCAATATTTTTGGGATATTTAATTCCCAGTATATAATTACTGCTTCATGTTTGTAGTATGATAGTAACACTGAAAATAGGCCAACGTTGACCTTCTACTAAGACACTTCAGTATTTCCAATGTGACATGAGAAACAGCAGACCAACTCTTCTGAGCATCTGCAAGGGCAATAAGTATTGGTGCTTTAAGATATTTGGATTTAAATTCATTCCTACTACTATATCTAAAAATGTGAGTTACTTGTGTCTTATTTTAGTATCCTTGAACAATGTGTGGCGGCTAAATTGTGTGCGGGAGAGGCTAATGCATGTAATGGTATTGCGAGCCACCCCACGCGTGTCGCAAATAAATAATTGAATGCAAATCCCTACATCACGCCTCCCGCCAATTAAGCTAACCTGTTTTAGCTGTAAGTGATTCGATTACATTAGCGTGGCGTGGCGCTGACTGCATTAGGGATGCCTTAATCAGTTGCTAATCAAATTAGCGCTGCAGAAAGACCGGCAGGTAGGTCTTCGGGAAAAAGTGGCACACTTTACGCAAAGCACCTTGGCGGATCACCTGTGGTCTCTTCAGAGATGTTACCTTGAAAAATTTCAACTTTTACCCATCATTGATTCAGCCTTTCCCGCAGAGTACGGCAAAGGTGGCATTTTACCACGACTGTGTGTGCACGGTCAAATAGCCAAGATTAGATAATTAAATGATGTCAGTGCCAGCTTTTGGGGTGATGGTTTGAAAGAGGAGTCAGAGAGGCCATTTAGGTAAAGGTGGAAAGAAATGGGGTGGGGGGCTTAAGACAGCATGTATCTCATAATGCCATTCAGAAGAAACTCAATATTTCTGCTTTGAACAAATAAAAAACAAGAACCCCTTATTTGGCAGTGAGGAAGTGCCAAAATGTTTTTAGAACTGAATGGAAATTAATCAGGGCGTTCCAACTTAATGGCGAAGAAAGAGCCATTTTGCATCACTTTGTCGTCGTGTGTGTTTAAAAGTTTGAGCCTCATGAATGCTTCCACATGTGTTCGCAACATTGCTAATTAGCCTTCTTAGTACAACAGTTCAAGATTGGATACTTTGTGATGAAGCACCCATGGCACCCGAGAAAAAAAAAAAATCCATGGTGAGCGTCTCAGTGAATGTGGCAACCAGCGGATTGATTGCAGCACCAAATTGAGTAAACACCGTTGGGTGTTTAATGGCGGACCACCCCTTCATCATTGCCAAAAAGACACCGGGTGAGATTTTTTTTTCCAGGGTGTTCACAATCGGCTTTCACTAGAGTTCCACTTCACCCTGACATTGACTACAACTTGAATTTCATCCACAGGAAAGTCACCATATTGGCGATATCACGGGAATGGGCTGAAAAATAAACTTTTGATTTTCCAGACATGATGTCTGGAAGTCAAACATTTGATATATTCAGTTTTTGAAAAAAATCAACATGAAAAAATAATCTTATTGTTTACACTGGATTCTTTTCTTTCTTTTTACACAGTTTTTTTAGATGTTGATTTTTAGCAGACTTTTTCTCACCATTGAAATAGTCTAAATAAATAAAATATTAAATTAAACATGGTGACACAGTGGCACAGCTTTAAAGTGTTGGCCTCACTGTTCTGAGATCCAGGGTTTCTTTCCTGGCCTGTCTGCGTGGGGTTTCTCCGGACATTCCGGTTTCCTAACACATCCAAACTTAATTGGACACTTTAAATTGCCCCTGGGTGTTGATTGTGAGTGCAGGATACACGATAAAATTTAACATTTAACATTCCTGACTAATCCGTATCTACCGTACATGTAGAAGAACATTTCAGCTTCTTCTTTGTTGCTGCTGTCATTTATTGTAGTTTAGCATTAGTGTTTGGAAGATTACTCGAGAAATGTATTCAGTTACAACTTCAACTTGGATGCCCCCCCCCAAAAAAAAAAAATGGATTAAATGCATAGATAACAAAAATAACATTAATAAAATGAAAAGTTAGTTTGTTGCATTATATGTTCAAAATTTATTACGCTACCATACTATACCATGTTGACCTTATGACAAATGTGTACAATTTAGACAAATATAATATAGAATATGTCAACCAAGATCAGTGAATATTCCATTAAAACATTGTCAAGCTCAAACTGTTCTAAACTCACTGTACAGTTATATGTTGAAACATGTAATTTTGCGTCTAACCTTTTCAAAATCTCAGACAAGCTAATATATTGACCCACAATATGGTGGGACTTTGATGTCATATTTTGAAAAGTAGTTCATGGTGGGCAGCACGGTGGTTCAGCTGGTAAAGCGTTGCCCTCAGTTCTGAGGTCCCGGGTTCAATCCTGGACCCGCCTGTGTGGAGTTTGCATGTTCTCCCCGTGTCTGCGTGAGTTTCCTCCGGGCACTCCGGTTTCCACCCACATTCCAAAAACATGCAACATTAATTGGACACTCTAAATTGCCCCTAGGTGTGATTGTGAGTGCGGCTGGCAACCAGTTCAGGGTGTACCCTGCCTCCTGCCATTTGACAGCTGGGATAGGCTCCAGCACTCCCTGCAACCCTTATGAGGCTAAGCGGCAAAGAGAATGGATGGATGGAGGTATGGATAGTTCTGGGATAGGGTCCAGCACTCCCACGACCCTCGTGAGGATAAGCCACTCTGAAAATTGGATGGATGGATGGATGGATGGATCTCACGTTTTAGACTACACTATAATGGCACTTGACCAGCACAAGCCAATCACAATGCCGATTTCAGAGGGAGGAAGTGATGTGTAAAAAAAAAAAAAGATCTTTTGCGGGAATTATTTTTTTAAATGTGACTAAAATTGTAGTCATAGAAATTTCCAAAACCAAGGATTTACTGCAATTACACATTTTCTCTCAATGATGTAATGGAATACAGTTACATACACGTTTTTTGTGAAATAACAGGCTCCCATCTATCCAAAGATGTCCAAAGCAAACAAACAAACCTTCAGGAGTTTTCAGTTTCTTCTTGATCTTCATAGAAAACATTCCTACATTACCTCAGGATGTTGATCAAACAAAAACAGAAAAAAAGCTTTTTCACTCGCTATCCGCTAACACTAGCTGTACCTTAGCAATGTTACCATCCAGCATGAAACAACTAATTCATTTTCATGTTAAAGGCCGCGGAAAGTGCAGTCCATATTATATCTGTTCGGTGTTATTGATGACTTAAGATGAAAACGTGTGCCTTGTGTTTGTAATATGATAAGAAGCACTGACGTGTCCTCTTTTCCATTGTGCACCAATAAGAATCCATCTCATCCATCTCTGATTAGTGGCCCAGCGTGCGTGCCAATGTTCTATTTGGCTTTTGCGCATTCAATTTTCCTTGTGTTTAATAACGACTCCTTCACCTGCTAACACAGACACTGGCTGAGGGCCAGTCAGACTTTTTTTTTTTTTTTAATGAGATTGGTCACGATGCGTGTTCTTTTTTTTCTACTTTGGGCTAACATAAATCAATATGTTACCAACGCAACGCTTGACGAGTGTCAACAAGCTGAAGTCCTGCCAGATTGACTTTGGTCGCCGTCTTCTTATGTCTCCTGGAACACATTTCACTCACCGTTCTTACTGTGTTTTTTGGGGGGAAATAAATACTGAGTACATGTTTACATGAATATTTAAAATATTGTTTGCCAATACTTTCTGAAGGTTTGGTCTAACTTGAATATGTGTGTAATTTCTCTATCTGTATATTGATCAGTCCATGTGTCTAATTTATATATTCATATGATATGAATACCAATAAAGTTGTTTTACCTTTACATTGCAGTGGATAATAGTATGTTTATATGTATATAAAAAACTGTACATGTATCTGAATATAAATAATTTAGATATACTGTATAAATCTGTGTAAACCAATAAATATGGTATTTATTGAATCTGTGACTACCGTATACTCGGAACAAGGCATAAAAAAAGTATAGCTTTCACTATTGAGTCACATGCTGCTTCATCCAGTCTAAAGCCCGAAGACATTTTTAGGCTGACATGTCTATTGTGGCGAATTTCCAAGACAAACGCTAGCTTATGCTGGTCATTTCTTTGTTGTTGTTGTTGTTGTTTTCTTTGCTACAACAACAACAACATGAGTAGTGGTCAGTTTTTTTCTTCCATTGCAGTCAATGGAGCTGTTTTCAATTAGTTTTTGAGGTGCTTATGCCATTAAAGATAATGACATATTGATTTCACGACAGTTGCGCTTTTGGTGTGAAATGTGCTGCCATTATGACTCTCCCTCTTTTTCTAGTTTGACCGTGACTGACGGGCTTGGTTTCTGTATCTCCTTTTTTTCCCCCTCATCCCCTCCTCCTGCACTCCTTGGAGTTATTAATGAGCAATCGTGTGTACATACGTAAACTACGTTGAAGCCCTTTGCCTTGAGGTCACGTTTCTCTCCCTTTTGCTCGCAACATCCTGTCCAGTCACAGTGTCAACTCCACCCCACAAACTTTTGTTGCTCCATCTTCACCGTCTTCATCCTCAAATTTGTTCTTTGTGTTTTTTCCTGCAAGTTAAAAGGTCATGTCATATTATTTTGCAGACCTTGAGACCTCCCACAGAACTGGGGGGGAAAAAAATAATGATAATACTTCTACTGTAGTTTATCGCAAACATTTTTTGATTGATTGATTTTTGGATTCCTGAGTCTAGTAGCGGTGGGACGGTGACGCAGCTGGAAAGTGTTGGCCTCACACTTCTGAGAACCTGGGTTCAATCCCAGCCCTCCCTGTGTGGAGTTTACATGTTCTCCCCTTGCCTGTGTGGGTTTTCTCCGGGCACTCCGATTGTGAGTGTGGCTGTTTGTCTCTATGTGCCGGTGATTGGCTGGCAACCAATTCAGGGTCCTGCCTGTTGACAACTGAGATAGGCTCCAGCAGTCCCGCAACCCTTGGAGTCTCGTAGCAGAATTGTGTAAGATTTTTTTACTTTTACTTTTTTGGATTTCAACAAAAAGAAGAGTCCAGTTCAACTCATTTTGCAGACTACCTTCACTGACAGTGAACAGTTTTATGATGATGCTAGTTTGACTCTGGCACTGATGAATTGAACTTGACACGACATCCAATATTAATGCATGTAAATGTGGACAAAGTTGAGGTCCGAGGTGGTCCTAGAGTTTGCTGTTGTAGACACAAACGTTGTCTTCTCCGCACTAGCAGCTACTTATCGCTGATTGATCTCAATGAAGGCAGCTATTTGATTTGGCTTCCTCCTCCTCCTCCTCCTCCTCTTCCTCGTTCAGTCATTTCCTCTCTGCTGGAAGATCCTGGCCAGCTTGCTGACGATGGCACCTTCACGTAATGAGGCGAGCGATAAGGCGGCCGCCGACCTTGATCTTCTTCTTTTTCTTCCTCCTTTTTTTGTGGTTCATCCTTCTCCGATTTCCCTCGCACATTAATCTCGGCCAAACCGGGCCAGACCGTGGGCACATCTTGATAACGATGACCGCGCTCCTGCTTCTGCTCATGGTTTATCTAACAGGAAGTAGGAAATAACCACTTGAATTTATCACTATGCAACAGCTGTACAATAGATGACTTTACATCCTTTTTTTCACCATAAGAATAATGGAAATCAGAATCAGAACCTCAATTAACAGTGCAATAAATCTTTGAAGTGACATACAAAAATATACATAATGTGAAAAGAAATGAAACACTATTTATAGATGTCAAACAATGAAAATTATGCAAAATGGTGTGTAAAAGAGTAATCTGTGACTCTTTTGGATTTAATGGTGAATGGTGCGTACTGTCATACAAACAAAGATTTTCACTTTTTAAGACTTTTGACTCTCTTACAAGTGTTCAGTTAACCACTGTTAATATTACCAAGATCAAAAGAAACAGTCTTAGAATTTTAATGATGAAAGACAAAAGCAAAATGCAACAAAAAGTACTTTGTGAAATTTGGAAACTCTTTTTTTTTTTTTGCATAATTAGTGATTAGTCTTTAATTAACATTCATTGTCTTACAAAAGGGAAAGGTGTGTTAATTACAATAAAGTTATAATGAAGGTACTTGATCTTTTATATTTTAATTGTACGAGCGAACCATCTTGGGTAGCCACTGTAGGATGCAAGCCAAGGCAAGTTTATTTGTATGGCACAATTCAGCAAAGTGATTTAAATTGCTTTACGAAGACGTCAAAAAATAAATACAAACAAGATTTAAGATTAATACAAAAAGAGAAGAACAATCGATAAAATCACTAGTTAAAATATGATTAAATGTAGAATAGATTTGGATCTTTATTAAAAAGCAGCTGAGAACAGGTGTGTCTTCAACCTGGATTTAAATGCATTATTTCAGATGATCTAAGACTTTATGGGAGTTTGTTCCAGACTTGTGGGGCATAGAAACTGAATGCAGTTACTCCATGTATGCTTCTGACTCTGCGAACTGATAAAAAAAAAAAAAAAAAAAGAAAAGAAAATTGATCCAGATGACCTGAGGGGTCTGGAGGGTTCATAATGGGTCAGAAAGTCACTGACGTATTTTGGTCCCAGACCATTTAGAGCTATATAGACCAGCATCAAAACTTTGAAGTCTATCCGATGATGGACAGACAGCCAGTGTAAAGACCTCAGAGCTGGACTAATGTTTTCCACTTTTTTGGTCTTAGTGAGGACTCGAGCAGCAGAGTTCTGAATGAGCTGCAGTTGTTTAATTGATTTTTTTGGTAGACCTGTAAAATGCTGTTACAGTACTCAAACCTATTGAACATGAATGCATGGACTAGTTTTTCCAGGTCCTGCTGAGACATTAAGTATTTTAACTTTGATATGTTCTTAAGATGTAAGTAGGCTGACTTATAACTATGATGTGTTTTTCGAAATTTAGATCTCGGTCCATCACTGCAGACAGATTTCTGGCATGGTTGGTAGTACTAAGGTGTATAGATTGGAGCTCTGTGGTAACCAGTGATCATGTGTTTCCCTTTGGCTCCAAAAACAATGACCTCAGTTTTGTTTTTGTATACTCTAGTTGGAGAAAGTTGTGACACGTCCAGTCATTGATCTCTCCAGTGCATTTACCAAGAGCCTTTACAGGGCCTCGCTCAACATTGTACATACATATATATATATATATATACATAGCGCTATGGTACCAGTGAGAGCATGTAGATGTTTAACAGAAGAGGTTCCAGAATGGAACCTTGGGGAACTCCACACGTCATTCTTGTTTGCTCGCATGTGAAGTTACAAAGTACTTCCTGTTCTCCATGTATGTTTTGAACCAGTTTTGTGCAGTTATAGAAATACCTGCCCAGTTCTCCAGTCATTTGTGGAGTATATTGTGGTCAACTGTATCAAATGTGGATCTAAGATCTAGTAAAACTATTTTTCCATCATCTGTATTTACACATACATCTTTGAACACTTTGGTCAGAGCAGTCTCGGTGATATGGTGCACTCACATCTGTTGAAAAAATACTTTTTCAACTATCTTTTTTTTTTAAATGGGAAATTTGAGGTTGGCCTGTAGTTGTTCATTTGCTTCTTATCAAGGTTGTTGTCTTTCAGCTGAGGTTTAATTTGAGCTGTTTACAGTGGCTCTGGAAACACAGCTGACATTAAGGACATGTTCACAATCAGGAACAAATCTGACTTTAAAATCTTTGAGATATTTTTGAAAAAAGTCATCAGCAGGATGTCTAGACAGCAAAATAGGGACTCCTATTGATGTAAAGTGTCCTCCAGGTCTTTGCCGTTAATGGGTTGAAACTGTGTAATGATGTTTAAACTGTTTTTGGTGGACACGCCACTGACCCTGCTACTAGTGTACCAACTGCTTATCGAATGTTTTGGATTTTGTCTGTAAAGAATGTGGCAAAGTCATTCCAGGTCTTTGTTGGAATGAAGTTCAATTGCCACTGACACGTGAGGGTTCGTTAGTCTGTCAATTGGGGCAAATAAGGCTCGAGCGTCATGACTGTTTTTGGTGATGATATCAGAGAAGTAAGACTTCCTCGCATTTGTAAATTATAAGAGTGAAGTTTTTCTTTGCCGTTATCATGATGAACCTGGAGATTTGTTTTCCTCCATCTGCGTTCAGCCTTCCGACAGTCTCTTTTTTTCCCATCTGTGTACAGCCTTCCGACAATCTCTTTTTCCATTTTTCGTGAGTGTAGAATTTTACCAAAGACTCTTCTTCCTTCCAGAGGTACCCTTCACCTTAATAGTGTCCATAATATTTATCATTTTACCATTGAACCTACTGACGCGCTCATTGACTGAACACCTGGACAGGGCAGGTGTTAATGACATCTAAAGATCTCACTGGTGTTTTCAGTTAAACACCATTTTGTGATCACTCCTGTTTAGACGTTTGTGTGCGCTGAATAATTGAGATTGTTTCTTGGATACATCATTTGACCCTGTATGCAAAACGATGTTTGTCAACTGTCACCATTCATCTGCAATTTTAAGAATGTTCTCCTTGAGATTGGTGACCATGTCCCGAGGAACAGAGAAAACTTTAGTGTTCTTACCACACATCCTTTGTACTTCATTTACAGCGCAGTCACCTACAATAAGAGTCTCAGGCCCAGCCTTTAGCTTTCCCTGTGGCCTTTTACTTTTTAATACGTAGGTTTTCAGTCCTTGTCTTGCTACATTGGGATCGATGGTTATCCGATCGAAAGCCTGATTCCGTCAATAGTGGAGCAAATCTGTTGTGCAGTTTTACACCTGGTTGTTTTGGAGGTTTGTTTGTTAACCGTCCCTTTCACGGTGGTCCTGTTTCCCTCCCATGTATCGGAGTAGAAGAGCTCTCAGGTTCATAGTGTCATGATCCTGCCGCTCCAGCCCGGGCTGTACGGGTGCCTGCGCGCTCGTGCTAATTGGGAGGCACACACCTGCGCCCCATGCGGGCTGATTATCCTGTTTATATATAGGACCACGATGACGACTGGTGCCCGCCAGATCGTTGAGGTTCATGTCCCGTTCCAGCACTCTCGTATCCCTGATCGTCAACTCGTGTGTACCGACCTTTGCCTGTTCTCCGACCGACCCCGTAAGCCTGACTCCTTTGAGACTTCTGCCTGCCTTGATCAATCTCCCATGTACCGACTCCTGCCTGCCCGCTCACCTGCTCTCTTCGCCCGACGTCCCAACTACCGCTGCTGCACCTGACTGTCTGCCCGATCCCCGACCATTTAATAATAAACGTTTTTCCCCGAACTACCTTGCATCTTCCGTGTCCTCCTGCATTTGGGTCCTACCTCCGTTCCGATGGGTCGTGACACGTAGGACGTAAAGGCCATTTGGTTTCACATAGCTTGGCTTGCTGATGAGCTTCTGATGTCTTCTCACTTGACGGATGTGGATGGATTAATATAGAGGATGGAAGTGTGTAGAATGGATCCTGTAGGTTGGATGGTGTATACTGTTAGTTGTTGGACGTTGCACTTACGGTCGCCATTTAATTTGTGCTTCCAGCTAAAAGAAGAGTCAGTGGTTGTGATGAAAGGACTTCATGACTTTTATTAACCTTTCCTTGGGTGCACGTGCATGTTGACATTTTACTTCTACTTTATAGACTTTGTAATCTCTATTTTGAAACTTGGGAAAATTATCTTCCCATCTCTTGAAATTAGGAAGGTAGTTAGGTAGGTAGGCAGGCAGAGTATTTACAGTGGTAGGTTAATGTGTAGGGTGTGGTTTGTTACCAAGATGGATAAATGCAGAAGTTGGTTGATGGTTATAAAACTAAAAAAAAAATAAAATTCAAAGCTACTACAAAAGCTAGAATATTTTGTTTAAATTGATGAATGAAATTTGTCTGTAAGTAACATTCAGTAACTGCCTGCTGCAGATGGTTAGCAAATCACAAAACATGTTATAGCATTTCGCACTAATCTAAACGTATTGGTGTCAGGCATTCCTTTACTCTGCTTAAGCCTGCTAAGATAATGCTAATCAGACTGAGACTAGCACAACTGACAGAGCGCAGCCAAGCAACGCTAACGTATCTTAGCTTGACTTTCCGCTCCATTTCTCTTTGTATTACAACAGATAAATTGTGTGCTAACCTGTGAAGAGGCTACATATTAAAACCATGTGTGTTTTTAATATGAGTCGCTAAAGATTTGAGGTCATCTGCTTTTGTGTAGTTCCGTTCATTGATCAGGTGCACGGACACCCCGGACACACAACCCAACTATCCATCCTGTCTGGCCTCTCCGGGTGGGCAGCTTATTAGCTCATGTTCCCCACCAAGTGGGCTGCAGGGAAAAAATAGCCATTAGCAAAACAAACGACACTGGCACGGCTCGCAAAATAGCGGAATAGTTTACTCAAGCAATGTGGCATGGGATTTTGTGTTTTACATCACTTCCTTTGTGGCAACATCCAAGTGACCTATCCCATATTGTAAAACGATTAACATGAGGGACCATCAAAGTTTTAATTAAAGGGACTCCCTAAGGGTTTCTTACACTTTGACATTTCCTTTATTTAAAAGTTAAGCGTCAGACACTTTTCTCTTGTAATTAAGCAGAAATAATCAAAGTTTACATCACTTAATTCTTTTTTCCCCCAAAAGTAAGACGCACCGTCACTATTATTTCATTTGGGGTCTGCAGTGGTTTTCACCTCGGTGAGTATAAGTGGCTAGGAAAATGGATAAATGGATCTCTACCATATAATCCATGAAGATATATTCCTGGTGTGTCTTTTAATGTACTTGGCCAATGAAGATTATTCTGATTCTGGATGGCATTTTTGTCCAGTCTCGTCCTCTTTTTTTCCCTGTCTCCTGCTCCTCTGTTAAATCAAGCAAAATAGTGAATTTGCATCCGCTTTATGCCAGAACAGTTTTACTGTGTCACAGTGAAAGCTTCCTCTGGGATTTCTTCATGTTTTAATTGAAGTTTTATTGAGGATCAGGGTCGATCAGTCAAACAGAACAGAATTTCTGTGAGAGAGAGAAAAAAAAAAAATAAAGACATAGCGCTAACTGTAAGCAGAATGATCTACCACTATCTACAACAAAGACACAATTAATTTGGATGTTGTGTTAGACTGTAGTGCTACACCCTGTGAAGGAAGAACAAAACAAGATAGTAGAGGGAAAGGACGGGAGAAGAATCATGCACTAGAATGGGGTGGGACAAACACAATTATAGATGTCTATAGAACGAGAATATTAGTGACGTGATACATACGCTCTTCATGTATACATGAGTTATTTGTTGCAGTAAGTGAGAAGTCCCACACCCGATGAAAGAATCCGAGGGGTGCGTGGCACAGGCACATGCAAGTGAATTTACACCATTTCGCATGCAAAAAGCAACCCAGAGGCGAAGGACCTTGCCTAATCATCGAGGACAGAAACCGGGACCAGTGATTCGCCTGAGAACGACCCTGTGGACAGGACACGTCCTACGCCGAGAGACCCAGGGTCATCCGCCAGCCCTTCCAAGGTGCCACCGGTAACTGGCCACTGGGCAGGCAACCCCCTGGCCACGCTGCCTCCACCACAAGCCCACACGCTCCACCCCCACCCCACCTGCCCCACTACCCCCAGGAGAACATGAATCCCCCCCACACACAACCCGAAGGGCCCGGAATGCAGCCAGTCCCAGCCCAGCCCGAGATGGGAGAATTCCCTTATTTGTTTGGAAACTGGGCCGACAGGAGCCCCCAACAAAAGAATGATGAGGACAGGAACCCACCTAGATAAACTAATACAATAAACAATCAGATAATGACAACAACCATAATAACAAAGAATACAGAAGTCAAAAGTCTATAATCACCCTGAGGAGAATATTCTTAGTATAGTTAGAAGGCACCCTACCCAGGCCAAGAAATCAAGATTTAACATGTTAAGGACCAGTTGTCTATCAATATATGTAATTGATTTTTTTCATTCTGCTGACATTTGTTCTTACTCAATATATTCTATGATGAGTTTTAGCCAGTCATCAATATTGTTTGTTGTTTGTTTGCTTTTCCAATTGAATAGAATTACTTTATTACCAATAGTTAAAGTGACAAGTAATGATTGTAGATATGAAGAAGGTTGATTAAGCTTTAATCGCCAAGTGTACATACTCTAGGAGAAAGTGGAATCCTAAAGTTCAAAATATGAGAATTATGCATCGTGTACTGACTAAAGTGTACTTCATGGAGTAGTTTATATTGTATGAGCTGTAGATTTGTATTATTTTTTTTCCCCTTCTAAATGTATTATTACATATGTGTATCCAGTAGTTACGGTCTGCAGACATGGAAAGATCTTCCCAATCGGTGATTGGTGGGTGTATTAATTTCGTATATAAAATTAATTTATAAACTCTTGTAAGATTTCCGTTACTTTGCGTGAGAATCTTTACTATTTGCTTAACAAACTACAGCTGTTCAAGAGTACTCTGAAGTGTTGGTATTTATATTTTTTTAACACTTCTTTCAATTGATCGTATTGAAGAAAATTCCAGTCTGTTATTTGGAATTCAGGGAGCAGTTCATCACACGTCCTATAAGCATTGTTTTTAAATAGCTGTTGTAGGTGGTCTATTCCATATTGTTCCCAGATGCTAAAATGAAGTATATTATTAATTTCTAAATCTGGATTATGACAGATTGGGTTGCACATATTAGGAACTAATTGTGATTCTGTCGATTTTACACTTTGCCACCAAACAAATGATGTGACGATTGGATTCGTTAAACATTGTTGGCATTCAAGGCGAGTAGAAATAAACAAGGGTGTTGAGGGTTGAATGTTTTTACAGTATATTTGTTCCAATTCTAGCCAAGAATTGCACTCCTCATTGTGATATGACCATTTGATAAAATATTGTAATTGGTTAGCTAAATTATATTCAAAGTTGGGAGCATTTCGGCCTCTCTCCTGTTTGCTTTTCTCCAGACTAGATAGACTGATTCTATCTATCTATTCTTACCAATTTTCTGTTCTGATGAAATTGACTTGTACAATTTGAACGATCCGATCAGAATTCTGTGACATCAAATCTCATAGATATACACATACAAAATTATTGGTCAAACTTGTAACTCAACTATTTATTTGGCATAGTTGGATCCAAAGTTTGGTCAATTTGAACCATCACTGGATAAAATTAGAGTAAATGATTAACCCATCTGTTGAGTGAGAGATGTCCTCACTAAGCCAGAGCCGATGGTCTAAAATAACCACTTATTGGGTTGGTCCAATAGTAGGAACACATTGGGTAACCCAAATGATCCATTTTGTTATGTTTTCGACTTAGCTGTTTTATGAGTGTGGAGAAAGATACTGGCGAAGTAGTGGAGAATCGGTTGAAATCTTAACAGCCAAATACAAAAGAAAAATTACCGTAATTTCTGGACTATAAACCGTGACTTTTGTCACATGCTTTCAACCCTGCTCCTTATGCACTGATGCGGCTAAATTATGGATTTTTTTCAAACGGCTACCCAGGACGCTCAAGCAGAAAAGGCAAGAGTGAGACAGGTGGAATCTATATGTCGAGGAAGACGCAAGTTTAGTGTAACGTCGCGTTTTGAGCATGAATAAAATTAGCATGAACAGACCCTCACCATGGAAAATGGAAGAAGAAATGCACATGATCGAGCTGGCTGATAAAGAAGGAAACAGAGCTGCTGCACATGAACTTGGCATAAATAAATCGATGGCGAGATGTTGGAAACAGTAGCGGGAAGAACTAGAGCAATGCGAAAAGATGAAAAAACTTTCAGAAGTAATAAAAGCAGGTACCCTGAACTGTGTTGCTGCTGTGCTACTGCCGCGTCTCAGTGACTTTTAACGGTATGTTTTTTTATCCAGCCCTGTTAGTGCTATGTTACTCCCGTATTGCTGCTGTGTTACTGCCACGCCACAGGCACAGTTTGGAAAGAAAAGCTAAGGTTATATTATTGAAACTTTGAAAACTCTTTCTGTGTACCGTCTTTGTATATATTTCATGTTTCAATGTGGGTGCATGCGGCTTATAGACAGGTGCGGCATATGTACATACAAAATGGTTTTTCCTTTAAAAATGTATTGGATGAGGTTTATAATCAGGTACGGTTTATAGTCCAGAAATTATGGTAGTTCTATAATTTCCACAGTATGAATTAGATTGGATTTCCTGGGATCTCATTAAATCGTATCTAGTGAAGCTTTCTAGGTAGAAATTGTAGCTCCGCATTGACGTAGCTATATTTAAAATGCAAATTACTGGTTACCAAAAAAAAATGGTGAAATACGTGGGAAATGGGACGCCGTGAAAGTACAGTAAAATATGGTAATTTTCTCAGGCTAACCAGAAGTATGGTCAGAGGTACTTGCAAAAGCCAGGGTTGGTTGAGTGGTGTTATTTGAGTGGCGGTTTTCAGAGGGATTTTGTGGGGTGCGTTTTAAAACTTTTAATTTTAATCATATCATAGTTTGAATTGGATCTTTCAGAATGCTATGACGTCTTAGCCTCAAGATGTCTGAGATGGAAAACAGTGGTACACTGGCAAATCTACACAAATCAGGAGAGAAATCAGGTCAACTGAACTGACATGGTAAGCACAGCAAAATACGAGAGTCTCATCTGATGAACAGGTGTATTTTTACAATTTCTGCCATTCCAGTCAGATCTTTCTGGATCATGTGACTTTTCTGGTGCACCTTTCTGGGTAGAAGTAGATTCTGTGAACTGGCGGAGAAGCACTTTGAATCCAAACAAGTGGCAAATCCCGAAAAAATTACAAGAAATGTGGCGGAAAATATGTAAAATGTTAAAATTTGGTAGTCTCCCTGTCCCATGATGTTCAGAGTTGCCTCCTCAGGCTGAGATTGTTTTTTAGGCTCTGGTACTCTTTGTGGGGGAAATCTGTTGAACCCCACTTCTCTCGCTAAAAGTCTGCTGGGATCCATTCCAGATTACCCGCACCACACACATGCACACACACACACGCATATTCACACACACACGCACCCGCCCAAACTCTGTGGCCTCCAATAGAATAAGCTATTCAAAATGCATGGCTCATGTTTTTGTCCTGTTGTAGTATTCGTAGAAGTGTCTCTCATAAGAGCCTCGAGGACCAATCAGAGTGGAGCTCTTCATCCATATGCTAATATGCTAATATGGTTGATTTATGTTGTGATGCTGCAGGGTGAAAGTAGAAAAACAAAACAGAGGAGGAAGAAAAAGAAGTGAAAGCGAGGGAGGTCGGGTAATAGGATGCATCCGAGTGGAGAGGAAACCTTCGCCTCCTGAGACTATTTGGAAGTGAATGAGGCCTCTGGATGGCAAAATGGCTTCGCAGTGTGCATTACTCAGCCCCATAAATCTGGGTGCCGACCTCTAACACCCACCCTCCCCTGCCCGACACCCCCACGAGCAGCCGCCGTCCACCCGCATGCACGGCCCGGCTGCCTGTTTTGCTTTGCCTTTAATTACCTGAGCGATCCTGCACTCACCAGCAGCACTTCCCTAATGGCGCATCACTCACGCTGCCAGCTGGCACCACGGCCTCCTCAGGTGGGGCGGGGAGAGTGGGCGGGGTAGGGCGACTGGGGACCTGGTAAGGGAGGGGGATCTGCACCCCTTGTCATAACTCACTCAGACCTGTAGACATCGTGTCACCAAGGGGCTACTCACATGAGGCCATTCGGTATTTATTATATGACCCTGGATTAATGCAATTTTCCTGATTTGTGGATTTTTTTCTAGTCATCAAGACCAGACTACTATTTTTTTTCTTGTTTTTTTTTTCGAGTGTGTCAAGTGGAATCCATCTAACAAATGGCCAGATAAGCCATCAAAATCATATAGAACAAGTAGCTTCTACTTGTGTTTCTGCATGAGAGGGACTTAATTTTGGGAGCTCTGTGGGTTATTGCTAGTGGTTGTAGTTTTTAATTATTATTGTGAAAGGTAGCAATTATCATGAATAATTGATGTGTGGAACCATTACATAATCAGGCATTGTGCATTTTATCAAGCGTCCAATGGACATTTTTTTTAACTGTAATTTGAAAGTGGAGTCATCACAACTATAATCACATATACAGTCTGCCCTTGCCCATTTATGGTTCACCGTTCGAGGACCCGCGTATTCGTGGATTTTGCTCTCAAAGGTTTTTTCATAATGTACTGTATTTTCATGACCTTACAGTCCATTTAGAAGTCTTAAACGCTCTCCTAAATAGATGATAGATTATAAGGTGGTGTGTCTTAGGTGCTAAGGAAGTCTGCTGTGTTGCAAAGCATGCTGGGATTGTTCTGGGAGGATGTGAATAGCGTTTAAAGTGGATGTTTTGTTCCAATTTTTACTTAATTCCTTTTTGTTTTATTTGCTTATTATGATATTCTGTTTGCTATGGTGATGATTTTAGTTTTGATGTGACACCGTGAGTATGTACAACATCGTGATGACCGGCCAACACTGTCAGTGTGGGGCAATGGAAGCTTCTTACGCTCAATTGTTCTTCACTTCTTAGAGAGCATTATCATATGGTAGTTTACATATACATTGAAACACATGCTAACAGGCATGCCAATAATGGAACCGGTGTGTTAAAGTGAACTTTAATATGAGCACTAGTTAGCATTAGTCACAAAACCTTTACAGATTATGGAACTTGCTGTGCATTTAAAGTGTGCTCTCCATTTTGGAGAAATGCAAATAATCATTAACGTCGAATTTTATGGCTGCACCAGGTTCCAAAAATATGGGATAGGGTTATGTTTACCACTGCCACATTTTCTTTTAAAAGCATTCAATAAATGTTTGGGAACGTCGGACACTAATTGTTGAAACTTTGTAGGTGGAATTCTTTCCTATTCTTGCTTGATGTATAGCTTTGGCTGTTCAGCAGTCCGGGGTCTCCGTTGTCATATTTTACATTTCTAATACATCACACATTTTCAATGGGAGACAGGTCTGGACCGCAGGGAGGCCAGTGTAGTACCCACCCTCTCTTACTACAAAGGTACACTGTTGTCACCCGTGCAGAATGTGGTTTGGCATCGTCTTGCTGAAAAAGCAGTGGTGTCCATGAAGAGGACATTGCTTGGATGCCAGCATATATTCCTCCAAAATCTGTATGTTCCTTCCAGCATTAATGGGACCTTCACAGATGTGTAAGTTACCCATGCCATTGGTGCTAACACAGCCCCATGCAATCACAGGTGCTGGCTCTTGAACTTTGCATCCATCGCTGTCCATCCGGATGGTTGTTTCCCTCTTCAGCCCAGAGGACATAACGTCTCCAATTTCCAAAAACAATTTGAAATGTGGACTCGTTGGCCCACAGAACACTTTTCCATTTTGCATCAGTACATCCTAGATGTACTTGGCCCCAGAGAAGCTGGCGGCATTTGTGGGTGGTTTTGATAAATGGATTTTGCTCTTTATAGTAGAGTTTTAGTTTGCACTTACACATTTAGAGCCAAACTGTATCTACGAACATTGGTTTTCTTAGTTCTTACTGAGCCCATGTGGTGATATACTTTACACAATGATTTCGGTTTTTGATGCAGTGCATTTCCGATCGAAAGGTCACTGGTATTTAATGTTGGTTTTTGGCCTTCCAGCCACTTACATGCAGTGATTTCTCCAGATTCTCTGAACCTTTTGATGATATTATAGACCGTACATGATGAAATCCCTAAATTTCTGTCAGTTGTCTGTTTAGGAACATTGTCCTTCAACTGTTGGATTATTTTCTCACGCACTTCTTCACGAAGCACCTCGGCCAATCTTTGCTTTTGAGTAGCCATTCTGTTCCCAATTAGCCTGTTACCCTGTGGAATGTTTCAGACAGGGATTTGATCAGCATTCCTCAACTTTCTCATTCTTTTTTGCCACCACACCCAGGTTTTTTGGAATGCGTTGGAGCCATAAAATTCAAAGTTGATTATTTGCTACAAGCAAATCTTATCAGTTAACATTACATATCTTGTCTTTGTAGTGTGTTCAATTAAATATAGGTTGAACATGATTTTCAAATCTTTGGATTCTGTTTTTTTGTGTAATACAATCTCCTCACTTAATTGGAATTGAGTTTGTATAATATATTTATATGACTCGGACATGTTTGTGATTGAGTGTATCACACTTTTATCTATATTTATCTCTGAGGATTATTTCTATTGATTGCAGTTATTTTTGTGCCAGGTGGCAGTTATTCCAAGTGATAGTTCATTGCGCCCATGTCATTAATTATACTACAATACATTCATTCTCCAAGCATGTACCCAAGGATGACGCAGACTTTTTTTCCCCTATTCATTATTTTTATTTCTATTTGCACGGCAGCCATTACCATGAACAAATGACATTGTTTAAACTCTGTGGATTACTTCCATTTTTTTTCTACATGCCACTTGTTTCGTTATGATAAATTCCTTTCACAACTGCAACTGCAGATGCATGTGCAAACCTGTATTGCACTGTTTTAAGCATGTGTTATTTCAAGTTGTTTCCCATGATTGTACAATGTGACTCTGTTGGACAACAAAGAAGGAACCATCGGAATACAGTAAATGGTGCAGAGCAAGTTTCTTAGCAACATGTTAGCCACACAGGGGGGGGGTATAAGGGAGTTTTCCTGCTGCCAATCAACATCCCGTCAAGACGTCTCTGGCCTCTTGTCAACACCCCCCCCCGCCCCCCAATTCTTCTTAAGTATTTGTACCACTAACAATAAAACTGGCACTTTAAAATGCATGGGACCTTTTGTGGGGAGGGATGTGGGGGGGCAAGCAGACTGTTGAGGAATGAGAAGGCGGTGGAATGACTGGCGCTGACCTTGGAGATTATTGCTAAACTCGACAGAAAAAAATGCTGTATGTTTGTCAGGAGCTGTCCGTCATCAATGAGCTTTTGTGTTGGGTATCGATCTGTCGCCTGCTGATGGACGCATAACACACACAGTGTGCGACGCTGACACGTGAACGCATACACACAATTAAATGGGATGTCAAGTCGACTGGGGCATTTTCACTTCCTCCTAGATGAAATCTCGCCAGCCCGCGCCACGCCGCTACCGATAGCTCATTAGTAAACACGGCATGGATGAACGTAGTCTAGTGTGGATGTGTTTCCACATCATTGTTGAGCACAGGCACATTTTTTTTTACATTAGAAAAGCCTTAGATACCATTTAAACAAAAAACTAAAAAAAAAAAAAATTCTACACAGCAAAACCTTGACTTACGAGTTTAACATATTCTGTGACCGAGTTCGCAACAAGAAATGAAAGTATTTGGCACAGTCTTGTTGTCTCCCTGTGTAGCAAAGCAAAGCACATTTATTTGTAAAGTGCATTTTGTACACAAGGTAACTCAATGTGCTTTACATGATTAATGGCATTTGAAAACAAAGAGATAAAACATTTAAAATGGGATAAAAACAATAAAAATGACAAACAAAATATTTAAAAAAAAGACAATTAAAACCTCATACAGTGCAAGTAATATGATCAAAAAGTGGATATATTCTAAAAAGCATGAGAAAAAAGAAGTGTTGTCAACCTGGATTTTAAAACATTCACACTGCTGACCTCACCTCTGTTGGCAACTTATTCAATTTTTGTGCTGCATAGTGGCTAAATGTTGCTTCACCATGTTTGTTTTGGACTCTGCGCTCCACTATTTGACCTGAGTCAGTCGATCTCAGACCACTACTGGGTTTGTATTCCGTAAGCCTTTCTTTCATGTATTCAGGACCTAAATGATTTAGTGATTTATAGACCAGTAGCAGAACTTTAAAATCTATTCTAAAGCTGACTGGAAGCCAGAGTAAGGACTTAAGGATTGGAATGATATGCTCTGATCGGTTTGCTTTGGTCAGAACGGGAGCTGGAGCATTCTGAATGAGCTGCAGCTCTTTAAGTAGTCAAGTCTACTTGAGATAAAAGTATGGATGAGCTTTTCCTGGTCTGCTTGACACATACAAGATTTCACTCTAGATATGTTCTTCAGATGGTAGAAGGCAGTTTTTGTGATTGATTTGACATGATTGTTGAAAGTCAGGTCAGAATCAATCAGAACACCAAGGTTTGGACTTGGTCTTTGGTTTTTAAAGATGGAGAGTCCAGGTGTTTACTAACAGCAAATGTCTTTGCTTTATTGCCAAAAACAATTGTCTCAGTTTTGTTGTGATTTAGTTGAAGAAAATTTGGCTCATCCACTTATTTATCTGATTTAGACCGTGGCACAATACCTCAATTGAACTGCAGTCATCTGGAGACACTGCTAAATATAACTGTGTGTCATCTGCATAGCTGTGGTAGTCAAAATTAAAGTTTTGAAGAATTTGACCCAAGGGTAGCATACACAGGCAGAACAGGAGAGGTCCAAAAACTGACCCTTGAGGGACCCCATAGGTCATTGCTATTCACTGAGACCGAGCACCTCCAGTGGTGACAAAGTAGCTCCTTTCCTCCAGGTAGGACCTAAACCTTTTAAGGACCGTTCCATGTAGTCCTACCTACATTTCCAACCTGTTTAGCAGTATATTGTGATCTATCGTATCAAAAGCCACACTGAGATCCAACAAGACCAAAATTGACACCTTCCCTGAGTCAGTATTCAACTTTGTATCATTTACCACTTTGATCTGAGCAGATTCTATAGTGTGATGAGTTCAGAAACCTGATTGAAATTTGTCAAAAATCCATTTAAATTCAAGAAATTGCTGAGTTGATTCAAAATAACTTTCTCAAGAATAGGGTTAGCTAGCTAACATGGAATTATCCAGTGATCTTTTTTTTAATGTTTTTTTTTTTTGAAGAGGCTTAGCAGCAGCTACTTTAAGAGCAATGGGAAAGTCGCCAGACCAAAGTGAGCAATTGATTATTTGCTGCAAATCAGGTAGGACTGACTTCATAATAGTTTTGAAAAAGTCAGATGGTATTGAGTCGAGACACCACGTTGATGGTTTCAACTGCTGAACAGTTTTCTCTAGTTTTTTTGTCAACTGTATCAAATTCTGACAAGTTAATAGAGTTTTCTCTGGGTGGCTTCAGATGTGAGATCGTTCTATCTTTTTGCTGATTTGTGCTGAGATTTGACCTGGTGGATTGTATTTTTTTTTGTGTAAAGGGAATATGTTAGAGTGAAGAGAGGACCTTTATTTCAGCAAAGGAAAGCAAATGTATTTATATAGCGCATTTCATACACAATGGAACACGATTTGTTTCACATGATTAAAAGCATTTAAAAACAAAGAAACAAACATTTAAAACAGAGCAAAATAATTCAAGAAAAATCGAATTTAAAAGCATGAAGTTAAAAAAATATGTAAAAATTAAGGACTCTAAAAAGCATGAGAAAAAAGTTTTTAACCTGGAATTAAAAACATTCAGACTTGGGGCTATGTCACCTCTCGTTGGGAACTTATCTGCTGCATATTTGCCAAATGTTGCTTCACCATGTTTGCTTTGGACTCTGTGCTCCACTATTTGACTTCAGTCTGTCAATCAATTTAGACAAAATCACAGTTGTCCTTTGCTGTCTTCTTGTAGCATATTAGTGGGAAAGAACTATAGTGAAGTGAACTTAATCATTTTTATTTCGATGAAAGTAGTACATACTTGGATGCCATACTTGGCGTCTTGTTGCCAAGAAACGGCATTGAAGTGAGTTGAGGAATTTCATTTCAACAGAAGCAGTGCTTTTTGGGCATATTGTGGCAGCTTGGTACCAAGGAAGTGTGGTTAAATGAACCGAGGAGCTTCATATCAACAAAAATAGTAATTTCTTGATATCTTCTGCCTTTTTGGTGCCAAGGAACGATGTTGGAGTTTAAAAATTAATGAATGAAAAATATTGCTTTTACGCCATATAGTCGTATCTGAGTCACACAAAAAAAAAAAACAAAGTGTGCTAAAATGTTCAAATGAGTTGAGGAATCTCATTTTGGAAAAGGCATTGCTTTGCTGGTATCTTGTGATATTTAGAGGCATTTAGAAACCCTTAGGAATAGAGTACAGATTACTCGCTGAGCTGCAGCAAGGCTCATTTCCTATTACCTGTGTTTTGCAGGAAGTTACAGAAACAAAAAAAAAATGAATGCTATGATAATACTGGTTTTATGTTTTATAATTAGGTTTCATATGTCTGTGCAGCATTTCTGTGTAATATGTGTGCCTTTAAGGGGCGTGGCCTAGTGAGTGACATCAGGAGCTGTAGTTATTTTGTGTGTGAGCATCTGGGTGTGAGTCGTGGTCTACAGGAGCACCTTTCGAATGTTCTCCTTTGCTATTTGTTGTTTGACTGTTTGTCAGTAGATGTCTGAAAGTGCATGTGTGACTGTGTAATTACATAACATTTAAGTAAATTAATAATATATTGAATGATATGTATTAGTTATATCAATTCCAAGCATTACATGATAATAATAATAATTTGAACTATCTTTATTGCTTTGTAAAACTCTGCACACACTCACATGTGCACATTAACGAGAACAATTCTGCTTGACCTGCTTTTACCCTCCACTTAGCAGTGGGTGGCGGCCTCCAGGAGGGCATTTGACAGCCCTCTGGCCCGTTACGGAACGGGGCAGCGCACTCGTCAGGCACGAAACGACTATCCTGGAGATGTTTTGGAAAGCTGCTGCTTGTACCAGAGAAACAGCAAAAGTGAATAGCATAAACCTGTTTGTTCGCACTTGAATATTTGGCCAACTGGAAATAATGGAAACAATCTGTTAGGAAGTCAAATTGTCATCATCCAAAACATTATTAATTGGAGATTAAACAAGAAGTTTGCTTTAATGGAGGACATAGAAATACGAGAATTTTTACAGAGAGGCAAAAAATAGACACTTTTAAGTTAAACAAGATCACTAAATTATTATTTTCAAATAGTTGTCTGTTAAATTGATAATTACTTTTCAATAAATGTACTTGGCGGCATGGTGGCTCAGCTGGTAAAAGCGGTGGCCTCACAGTTCTGAGGTCTCAGGTTCAATCCCGGACGCGCCTGGGTGGAGTTTGGATGTTCTCCCTGTGCTTGCGTGGGTTTCCTCCAGGCACTCCGGTTTCCCCCCACATTCCAAAAACATGCAACATTAATTGGACACTCTAAATTGCCCCTAGGTATGATTGTGAGAGTGGCTGTTTGTCTCAATGTGCCCTGCAATTGGCTGGCAACCAGTTCAGGGTGTACCCCGCCTCGTGCCTGTTACCAGCTGGGATAGTCTCCAGCACTCCATGCGACTCTCGTGAGGATGAGCGGTGAAGAAAATTGATTGATGGATAAATGTACTTATTGTTGCACCTCTAATGGGAAGAAAACCCTAGAAACCCCAAAAAATAAAATTTAGCTGCTGTTAAATTCTGCTACCCATAATATGATGTTAACCAAAATGAAGTAACTAAATTGTAATTTCAGTTTAAAAAAAAAAACAAAAAAACACCATGCCACTTCTATTCCCTCATAGAAACAGCTAGTGGAGAAATATTGAACTGGCAGGAACCAGAGTAGTAGTGATAAGATGGCTGACCACATTTTGTCTGTTGAGCTGGAAACTCAGCCAAACAAAATCATCTTGTCGGCAAATCAGCGATTGGTAAAATTGTGTATTTTTGGATAATTTATTAAAGTTAGCTAGCGGAATGCCGAGAAGTATGTTTTATGTTGTTTTTGGACAAATTAACAAGTCTAAGCCAGTTAAAAAAATGATGGGCCAAGAATTATCCTCTAGTTGTATGGGGGGAAAAAATAACCGTTTGGTTCTTTGAGGGACCATGTAGATCAGCGGTGTCAAATTCATTTTTGTCACGGGCCACATTCTGATTACAGTTTACTGCAGAGGGACATTCTGACTGAATCTCCAACATTTTTTAATCGCCTCATGATATTTACACATCAAATTTATAAACTAGTTTGAGAATCAGAAATCAAAGGTAATTGTTTTTCAACAATTTCAACAACAACAACAAAATTGTAGACTGATTATTTTCCTGGGGGCGGGATGGTGGTTCAGCTGGTAAAGCGTTGGCCTCACATTTCTGAGGTCCCGGGTTCAATCCCGGACCCGCCTGTGTGGAGTTTGCATGTTCTCCCCGTGCCTGTGTGGGTTTCCTCCGGGCACTCCAGTTTCCTCCCACATTCCAAAAACATCCAACATTAGATGGATACTCTAAATTGCCCCTAGGTGTGATTGTGAGTGCAACTGTTTGTCCCAATGTACCCTACGATTGGTTGGCAACCAGTTGAGGGTGCACCCCACCTCCTGCCCGTTGACAGCTGGGATAGGCTCCAGCACTCCCCGCGACCCTCGTGAGGATAAGCGGTGAAGAAAATGGATGGATCGATGGATGGATTATTTTCCTAAACATAAATCAGCTTGCATTGACTGTGTTTGTTCTTGTGATTCTTTGAAATTATACACCTCAACTACAACGGATCAAATAAAAGAGGGAATCAAGTGTTGAAATTCAAAAATTGGATATTTTTGTGTTCGGTGAACTCATAGCAGTCATTTAATGCATATTTCATAATTTTCCACAGAAGAAAAATATTCTTGAGTTCTTAAGGGTTAAGTTAACCACAAGGAGTGGACGATTAATCCATTTTATTGATTAGTTTAAGTTACTTCAAGTTTATTGCCGAGGACATTTTATCTCACTGAGAATGGGCAGTCAAGAAAATACTGTAGATGGATGAAAAGTAATGTAGTTTGCAAGAGTGTGAGAAGACAAAAGTGGAGTGTCGTTTTTCTAGTTGCATGCAATTGTTGTTATTGGACGCATCCAAGACCATCACTCAATTAGCATAATAACACCGAGGCTGTATGTAGCGTCGATAATGATAACGAAGAGATAATGACAATAAGATGGAATGTTTTATTTAGCTCGACTCCCTGGTGGCGACATTATCACCATGATGAGCTCACCTTGGTCATGTCTGCAGTTTGACGCCTTACCTCGAAGCCACCACTCCTCCTTGTATTTCTTTTATGAGCTTTTATTATTAAAAAAGCCACGAAAACACTTGGGGAAAAAGTACAAAAGTAAAAAAAAAAAATCCACCTTGCAGCACAAGTGTCATTATCTCCCCACCCTCTTTTTTTATCCTTTCATATTGTTAATGCAGAGAAATACACTTTGTGTTCACGTTAAATCCGACGAGCGATCCATTAAAGCACCACAGCGTTATTAGAAAACGAAGACCGCCGAGAGTGTGAAACGCTCCGTTGTGTACGCTGCGGCGCTGACTCTTGCCACAAAGAAATTGCTTATAATCGTCCTGCAGGCTCAGCAGCGACATCACCGAAACCCACTGAAAAGAGAAGACAATGTGCTGTAGTGTAACATTCAAGAACACACTGACAAAGACACATCCTGCAGTTTTTGAAAATTCAACCCCTGAAACCAGCTTCACTGTTTGACTTAAGATTTTGTAGACATGTCTGCCTTGCAAAAACCCACAAAAATGTGTCGGGAAGTAAAGCCTGAATAGAAAGTCTGCGATTTTTGTTTAAAGTGCCCGTTTACGTGACAATTGGTTCATTTGGATTCAAAAAAAAAAAATCAACCCCTGAAGCCACTTTGATTCAGCAATATGTATTATGGTATGCATTCATGAGTAGGCGGACAAAAACTCTCCAGAACCCATGTCCAAAAACAGAGATGGTTTGGCATTCATTTTTGAAGTGGCAATTTTTGGCTCACGTTGCCCTTTACTTGTTGACAATAGCTTTTTTGTGCTGTGATGTTATCTGATCGTGTACAGTAGGAGCCAACCAGAGCCCATCGCGTCATCTGAAATGATCAGCTTTGTTTCTTTATGACCTGAGCTTTCATTTAAACTGTCGACTGTGGTTTATATACTGTGTATCCTAATGGACATTTTAATAGGACTTTACAATTTCTGTCGTATTGTGCAAGCTAAGCAAGAATCATAAATTATGATAAAAGTTCTCGCCACCGGCTGTATAAAAAAAAAAGAAAAAGTTCTGCAAGCATCCACTGAAAAGTAGATTTCATTACAGCAAAGTAACACAGCTTCACATACAAACATTTGTTCTTTCGTTGCAAAAAAATCAAACTTTCTTGGTTTTTTTGAAAGCGAATGAAAACACGCAAGAATACTCAGCAGCACTGCCGCAACATCAACTCTACATCTATCAATAACGAATCTATGAAAGCGATATATAAAATTGATGCTATTTATACAACAGAAAAAATTTAAACAGAAGCTGAAAGAACAGTCAAGTAGTACGGTAATATGTATATTTTGTATATGCATGTGTATAAGATTATGTATTTTCTATGTATTTTCTCTCTCTCTCTCTCTCTCTCTCTCTCTCTCTCTCTCTCTCTCTCTCTCTCTCTATCTATCTATATTATATATATATATATATATAAGATATAAACACACACACATGCACACATAGGGCGGGCCATGGTGGAGCAGCTGTAAAGCGTTGACCTCACAGTTCTGAGGTCCAGGGTTCGATACCAGCCCCGCCTGTGAGGAGTTTGCATGTTCTCCCCATGCCTGCGTGGGTTTTCTCCAGGCAGTTTGGTTTCCTCCCACATCAAAAAACATGCAACATTAATTGGACACTCTAAATAGTCCCTAGTTGTGATTTTGAGCACAGCTATTTGTCTCGATGTGCCCTGCAATTGGCTGGCAACCAGTTCAGAGTGTAAACTGACTCCTGCCCATTGACACTTGGGATTGGCTCCAGCACTCCTGCGACCCTCATGAGGATAAGGGTCTCAGAAAATGGATGGGGATATCTATGTATATAGCCATCCATTTTCTTAGCCGCTTCTCCTCACAAATCTTTTTGTAATATGGAAGGAGACCAGAGTGCAAGGAGAAAACTCAACTAGACATGGCGAGAGCCTGCAAACTCCACACAGGCAAGGCCAGCTTTGAACCCAGATCCTCACAACTGTGAGGCAGAAGTGCTAACCTGTTGTCCTCTATGGTCCCATAGCGGACCACGTAACCCGAATTGGGTGTAAACTGTGTTGGTTGTTACCCAAGGTTCTCTTTCAACCAAAGACTACATATTTTCTTGAAATAACTGTTGAATGTGTATTATGTATTTGTGTGTGAAAATGTTCCTTGCGCAACACGTTTCATCATCACCCCACGTTACATCGTATTATCCTCGTTACTTTTTTTTTTTTTTAATATATTCAGCGTTTGTTATTCTCCAATGTACCCTGGCATCGCAGGACTTTAAGGGAGCATCTTTAGCACCTTCTCAAAATAAAATTTGTAAATTCAATAACAAAAATTTCCAGAAAAGCTGTCACAAAACCAACACCAAAGAATGTTATTAGCATTCAATCACAGGCAAACAGAATTAAGATTATGAATTATATCACTAAACTTAAAACACATCCCTATAAGGACCCAGATTTTGATTCTTTCATGTACAAGGAATGGGATAAGTTTCTGAAATTCAACGAGTCTCGAACCTTATCCCCATCTCTGTGGTGGGAAACCAGGAAATCTATTTTGAGATGTTTGATAACAAATTCTTCCTATAAGAAAAATCAAGAACAAACTCAAAAGTGGAATTGAGGAAAAAATTAAATACATCACAGAAGAGTATTCAAGTCATCCAACAGATTCACCTGAAAAACAACTTCAAAAGGCAAAACATCAATTAGGCACCATTTTATCTCTAATTAGATTTTCGATAACAACATTTAAGGTACACTAACTTTGAGCACGAAGATGAATTTGGAAAATTCGTTGCGAATCAACTTCAGATCAATAAAGAAAAGTAATTTATTACAGTTATTCAACGGAAACTGTACAGAGTCACTGCTAGAAATTACAATTTTTATAGCAGTTTATACACAACTTCATACAACCCAGATCAAAAAGTAATAGAAAGTTTCATTAAGTTCCTTTAAACAGAAATGTCTCTTGTTCTTTTGTTGTTGTTACTTTGTTGTTCTTTGTTCTGAATGTCATACCAGGGCACCACCGACTGAAATATTCCTTGTGCGTTTTTTCACACTTGGCCATTAAAGCTGTTTCAGATTCTGATTAAAAGTACAAGAGAAAGCTGTGATGCTCCTTTAACCATCACAGAATTATATAAGACATGGTGAGAAGCTCTGTCATCCGGGAGGGCCTTAGTGTTGAGCCGCTACTCCTCTGCCCCTCCTGGGGCATCTGATTTGGATGCCTCCTGAATGCCTTCCTGGTGAGGTGTTCCGGGCATGTCGGAAAGACACCCCAAGAACGACCCTCGGCTGGCTTGGGAATGGCTCGGCATCCCTGCGGAAGAGCTGGAAGAAGTGGCTGGGGAAAGGGAAGACTGAGAATCCCTGCTGAAGCTACTTCCCCCACGACCCGACCCGGAAAAGCGGTAGATAATGGACGGATTGAAAAATATGCAATTAGATTGGGCCCCTGGTCCGGATGGAATCACTGTTGAATTCATTAAACATTTTTGGCCATAAACACCAACAAACAACACTCAAAACGTTACTATGAGACCATAACCCTGTCCTGAAATCCTAATTTGAAAACCTAACTCATGTTGAAAAGTGAATCATTGTCTCGTTAAATTTGAACAGCAGCTCTTATTTGAAACAGTCAGTAAACACTTTTGGAAATCCTAACCCAGTCAGAAAAAGCTATTTTGAAATGTTATTATCCAATCTTGAAATGAACACTGACCTAAAGTAGGGCAAGGGAGGCCTATACTTCTTGAGATGTTGTACTGGGTTCCATTTTGAGTCATTGCTGTCCTCTTAGGGTTTTTTTTTTTTTTTTTTGTAAATTGTAGTGTAGTGGTAATTAAGCTTGTGTGTGATCAGTGAAAATGAACAGAGCTTTCCAAAATATATGACGACTCACTGTTAATTCACAATTTTAACACGGGTCATTACTTTTTCCACACAGGCCAGGTAGCTTTTACCTGTAGCTATTATTTTTCTCCTTAATGAATAAAATTACAATTTAAAAGGTACATTTGATGTTTACTTACGGTTGTCTGATTCTGACATTTTTTGATTAGGTTTAAAATTAAAGTAGTAAAACTGCAAAAAAATAAATAGAATAAAATAAACAAAACTGTTAATCTGAATTCAGGAAATATAATACCAATTCTTTTTCATAGCATGGTGTTTTTGACAGGCCAAGCTTTTACTTGACAAAAGGTACTCATGTAAGCATTTTTCTTGTGCTAAATATTTTTCTTTTCGTTTTGGCTTGTCCCGTTAGGGGTCGCCACAGTGTGTCATCTTTTTCCGTCTAAGCCTATCTCGTGCATCTTCCTCTCGAACACCCACTGTCCTCATGTCCTCTCTCACAACATCTATCAACCTTTTCTTTGGTCTTCCTCTCGCTCTTTTGCCTGGTAGCTCCATCCTCACCACCCTTCTACCAATATACTCACTCTCTCGCCTCTGAACATGTCCAAACCATCGAAGTCTGCTCTCTCGAATCTTGTCTCCAAAACATCCAGCTTTGGCTGTCCCTCTAATGAGCTCATTTCTAATCCTATCCAACCTGTTCACTCCAAGTGTGAATCTCAGCATCTTCATTTTTGCTACCTCCAGTTCTGCTTCCTGTTGTTTCTTCAGTGCCACCGTCTCTAATCCGTACATCATGGCCGGCCTCACCACTGATTTATAAACTTTGCCATTCATCTTAACAGAGAATATTGTGTCACATAGAACACCAGACACCTTCCGCCAACTGTTCCACCCCGCTTGGACCGGTTTCTTCACTTCCTTACCACACTCGCCATTGCTCTGGATTGTTGACCCTAAATATTTGAAGTCGTCCACCCTCACTATCTCTTCTCCCTGGCGCTTCACGCTTCTGCCTCCGCCCCTCACATTCATGCACATATATTCTGTTTTACTTCTCATCTTCATTCCTCTCCTTTCCAGTGAGTCCCTCCATCTTTCTAATTGTTCCTCTGGCTGCTCCCTGCTTTCACTGCAGATCACAATATCATCTGTGAACATTATGGTCCAAGGGGATTCCAATCTAACCTCATTTTTAGCCTATCCATTATTACCGCAAAAAGCAAGGGGCTCAGCCCGGATCCTTGATGCACTCCCACCTTCACCTTGAATTCTTCTGACACACCTATGGCACATCTCATTGCTGTTCTGCTGCCCTTGTACATATCCTGTACTATTCTAACATATTTCTCACCACACCAGACTTGCGCACGCAGTACCACAGTTCCTCTCTTGTCATAGGCTTTCTCTAGGTCTACAAAGAGACAATGTAGCTCCTTCTGATCTTCTCAGTACTTTCCCACGAGCATCCTCAAGGCAAATAATGCATCTGTGGTACTCTTTCTAGGCATGAAACCATATGTTGCTCGCATATACTTTTTTCTGACTTGAGTCTAGCCTCCACTTCCCTTTCACATAACTTCATTGTGTGGCTCATTATCTTTATTCGTCTGTAGTTTCCATAGTTCTGAACATCTCCTTTGTTCTTAAAAATGGGAACTAGTACACTTTTCCTCCATTCTTCTGGAATCTTCTCTCCCGCTAGTATTCTATTGAATAAGTTGGTCAAAAACTCCACAGCCACCTCTCCAAATTGCTTACATACATCCTCTGGTATGTCATCAGCACCAATTGTCTTTCCATTTTTCATCCTGTTCAGCGCCTTTCTAACTTCCATCTTACTAATCATTGCCACTTCTTGGTCCATCATATTTCCCTCTTCTACTCTTCCAACTCTCTCATTTTCTTCATTCATCAACTTTTCAAAGTACTCTTTCCATCTACTTAGCGCACGACTGGCATTAGCCAATGCATTTCCATCGTTATCCTTAATCAACTTTACTTGCTGCACATCCTTCCCATCTCCACCCCTCTGTCTGGACAACCTGTTGAGATCCTTTTCTCCTTCTTTTGTATCCAACCTGGTGTACATGTCATCAAATGACTCTTTTTTAGCCTTTGCCACCTCTACCTTTGTCCTATGATGCATCTCAATGTATTCTTTACGCCTCTCCTCTGTCCTCTCCATGTCCCACTTCCTCTTTGCTAATCTCTTACCTTAAATGACTACCTTTATTTTGGGGTTCCATCACAAAGTTTCCTTCTCCCATTTCCCACCAGAAGACACCCTAAGTACTCTCCTACTTGCCTCTCTGAGAACCTTGGCAGTAGTATTCCGGTCTTCCGGGAGCTCTTCCTGTCCATCTAGAGCCTGTCACACCTTTTTCTGAAAGGCCACACAACAATCTACCTTTCTCAAATACTACCACCTGATTCTCTGCTCTGCCTTTGTCGTCTTAATCTTGTTACCCACTAGCAGAGTCACCCTACACACCACCATTCTATGCCATCGAGCTACACTCTCCCCCACCACTACCTTACAATCAGTAGCCTCCTTCAGATAACATCGTCTGCACAAAATATAATCCACCTGCGTGCTTCTACCTCCGCTCTTGTAAGTCACTATATGTTCCTTTCTCTTCTGGAAATAAGTGTTCACCACAGTCATTTCCATCCTTTTTGCGTAGTCCACCATCATCTGACCCTCAAAATTTCTTTGCTGAATGCCGTACTTACCCATCACTTCCTCATCGCCCCAGTTTCCTTCGCCAACATCTCCATTGAAATCTGCACCAATCACAACTCTCTCTCTCTGGGATGCTCAGGACTACTTCCTCTAGTTCCTTCCAGAATTTCTCTTTCAACTCTTGGTCACATCCTACCTGTGGGTCATAGCCACTAATCACATTAATTACAATACCCTCAATTTCAAATTTCAGCCTCATCACTCGATCTGACACTCTTTTCACCTCCATGACATTCTTAGCCAGCTCTCCCTTTATAATAACCCCTACTCCATTTCTCTTCCCATCTACTCCATGGTAAAATAATTTAAACCCTGCTCCTAAGATTCTAGCCTTACTCCGTTTCCACTTGCTCTCTTTGATGCACAATGTATCAACCTTTCTCCTAATCATCATGTCAACTAACTCCTGAGTGTTTCCTGTCATAGTCCCAACATTCAAAGTCCCTACACACAGTTGTAGGGTCTGTGCATGCCTCTTTTTCTTCTGCCGTTTCAGATGCTTTCCCCCTCTTTTTTTGTCTTCGACCTACATTATCTGAATTCCTACCTATCCATTGCGGATTAACAGTGAGGGGGCGGGCATAGTTAGCCCGGGCCACGACCTATCCGTTATGGAATTCGTTTGATGAGCGCTCATATATGTGCTAAATGCAATCTAAAATTTGATGGGTAGACATCTTGATTGAAACCTACCTATCAAATAAAAAATGGTCAGACCAAGAGAACACAAAAAGAAAAAGAGCAAAGGGTTTAGATTATGTATAGCAGGTCGTGTTCCACTGCAGTCTACAACTCTACAACAACCACACACACACACACCACACACACACACACACACACACACACACCACACACACACACACACACACATATGCACTTAGGCACACTTTAATCACACAATGAATAATGAATGCGCTGAACTGCTGGGTGATGTCAAGTGTGCAGACAAGAGAACAACTGACAGCAGAAAAAAGTTCATAAATGTTAACTTAGGTTGAAATCCAACTTCAAAACTGTAACCATGACTTGAGAGTCTACTTTGAAATGTAAAACATGGTTGAAGCTCATCACTAAGGTTTGAAACACTATGTTGAAATTCTCAGCCTTGCTAGAACCGTACTTTTGCTAGTGGATTGAAACCATAATTTAAAACACTAAGCTTTGTTAAATGCACCAATTTGAAACCCTAAACTTATTTTGACACCCAAATTTCAAAACCCAACATTTGGTGGAAACCCTAACCTAAGGCGGAAACCCTAATTTGCAAAACTAAACATAACTGTAATCTGGTTTTAAAACCCTACTTTGAACCCTAAAATAAGATTGAAACTCTTGTTTGAAATTCCAAACTTTGCTTGAAGTACCAATTAATTAGATAATATTGAAAAATTATTGTGATGCCTCAATTCTGTCTTGAAATGGAAATTTGAAACACTAATCCTACCCTGGATGTTTAACCCAATCTTAAAACCATAATTTGAAAGCCTATCTATAGCCAGTAGCCATAGGAGGGATGCCCAGAGTTCCCTTTCCCTAGCCACGTAATCCATCTTTTACGGAGGGATCCTGAAGCATTCCCAGGGCAGCTGAAAGACAAAGTCTTTCCAGGATGTGCTGGGTTGTCCTTGAGGTCTCTCTCCGGTGGGATGTGCCGAGAACATCTCACCAGGAGAGCGTCCGGGAGGTATCCAGATCAGATTTCTCATCTTAGCTTAGCTCAGGAGCGCCGAACAGAGACACGTTTGTGCAGTCAGATCATCGCAAAATATCGCTCAACACAGATCAAGTGTGTCAATCATTCACACGTAGCTATGTTATGCAAGCGAAGAACTGCTAATTCATTTATATGAGACATGTATTGAAAATCAAATATAGGGCATACCTTCGTGCAAACAAAGTCCAGTTTAGCTTAGCTCAGGAGCGCCGAACAGAGACACGTTTGTGCAGTCAGATCATCGCAAAATATCGCTCAACACAGATCAAGTGTGTCAATCATTCACACGTAGCTATGTTATGCAAGCGAAGAACTGCTAATTCATTTATATGAGACATGTATTGAAAATCAAATATAGGGCTTACCTTCGTGCAAACATATCTGTTCCAGTTGATGGATTCAGTTGATCATGCGGTCTTCCACAAAGTTTGATCCATCGAAGACATTTTTCGTACTGGGTCTTCGGTTTTGGAAAGGGTACAAATTGAACTCCACCAGCTAGCCTTTCAGGATACCTGTCATCACTATTACAAAGTCCGTGACTACACCTCTTAACCATTGTTAAACAACCCAAATACACGATAAAACGCTAACAAAAGCTATACTGGACCATGCAACGTTGTCTGAGGGAACGGCGGGTGCAAAAAAGGGGCATGGTTTATGCAGATCTCTGGGCTCTGATTGGTCAGCGACGCGGATGACGGAATTTCTACGGAGGGTTCAATTCCCTCTTTAACATAACGGACTGATACTGCAGATGATGCACCGATCTCCCTGTCGATCTCCTGCTCCATTCTTCCCTCATTCGTGAACAAGGCCTCCAGATACTTTAATTCCTCCACTTGGGGCAAGATCTCATCCCTGACCTGGAGAGGGCATGCAACCCTTTTCCGACTGGGGACCAAGGTCTCAGATTTGGAGGTGCTGATTCTCATCCCAGCTGCTACATACTTTGGCTGTGAACTGCTCCAGTGAACGCTAAAGATCTTGATGAAGCCAACAGCCTCTTGAACCCTGCTGAGACGGCGGACGGTTGAAGAAAATTTCCTTGAAGCTGTCTTGAAGTCGTTCTCTATGGCCTCAATGAACTTCTCCCATGTGCGGGTTTTGCCTCAGTGACCACCAACGCTGCATTCTGCATGACCAGCTGGTACCTATCAGCTGCCTCAGGAGTCCCACAGGCCGGAAATCCCCGATAAATCCTACTTTAGCTTGACGGCATCCCTCACTGTTGGTGACCAGGAACGTGTTCAGGGGTTGCCGCCTTGACAGGCACCTTACAGCCAACAGCTTCGGTCAGTGGCCTCAGCAATAGAGGCATGGAACATCATTCACTCGTTTTTTTTTTTTTTTTTCCATTTTTTTAAGGCTTTAACCTTGATTTTGAGATAATAACCTGAGTTTGAAAGCCTAACCCTGGATTGAACCCCTAATTTGAAAACCTAATTTTAAACATTAACCCTGTCTAGAAACCATACCTTAATAATAATTATATTATATTATATTATATTATATTATATTATAATTATAATAATATTACTAATATTACTACTAGTGTTACTACTACAACAACTACTACTCATAATAATAATTATAATAATAGCAATAATAATAATGTATACTACTTATATAGCAGTGTTCAAACCGCTCAAAAACACTTTACAGTCCCACACACTATTAATTCACTTCAAAGTCATGCTGTCGTGGTGGTAAACTCATTGTGTTGCCCTGGGTAAATTTATGAAGTGTAGCTGCCATTTTGAGCCTACGGTCCCTCCAACCACCAGCAAACATCCAATCACATTCATTAATTCATAGGCACTGTAGACACTGCAGGTGTCTTGCCCAGGGACACACCAACAACATGAGCAAACTGTTGGCCCTCTGGTTTCAGGGCGTACATTAACCATCTGTGCCAAGCCACCCATTTTAAAACCCTAAATCTGCCTCTAAATCTTAATTTGAATCCTAACCCTTATTTGAAACCATCATTTGAAACACAAAACCATGTCTTAAAACCTAATCCCAGGGTTTAAACTCCAATTTCAAATCCTAACCCTGGTTCAAAATTTTTATTTCAATCACCAACTCTTGTTCATTAAACCTGAATTTGAGGTCTTTTATTATTCATCATTGTTTGCAACTTTTTCCCAGGCTTGAAATTGTACTCGTAAGATGTACTGTATATGCGGGCCCTGGAGGTTACTACATTTGCACGTTTTTGTGCTTCATCTCTGCACCGTTCCTTCCTTCGCGGTCTTCTTTGTTCCAGTAGGGGGCGCCGGCTCCTGCTTTGACACGCACTCGAGCAGCGCGGCAGCCGCGTGGTTCCGCCGCGCCCGTCTAGCCCATTAATAACGGCAGCACTACACCCCGGCCTCCTCGGCTCTTCTGCCCGCAGCAGTGCTGACATTTTAATGGTGGCTTTCGCTTTCCCTCTTCTTCTTTTTTTCTTGGTAAATAATGCATGTGCTGCTTGTTAGCTCCTCCCCCCTCTGTGCGCCTTTGTGCACAAATTACGATACCTTGTCTCGACTGCTGAACTGCTTACTACATCACATACGTGCTGCTCTGTGTGTGCGTGCGTGTGAGTGTAGGTGTGTGTGTGTGTGTGTGTGTGTGTGTTCTAGTGTTTACGTGTGTGTGTGTGTTCTAGTGTTTACGTGTGTCAGTCTGTGAGTTTGTGTCTGTTTATGTGTGCATGAGTTGTGTGTTCTTGTGTAACCAAGGGAGAGTGCTGCCTGTGTGAAAGAGGATAGCGGAAAAGCCGAGACTGTATTGTGAAATTGCACACACTCCACTCCCCTCTCCTGCCCAGTTGTGTTGAAAGCAGTTGTTTGACTGTAGGCGCTGACGTCCTCTAATCTGATTGTGGGAATTCACATCAATTGTGTGGAACTGCAAACAGAAACATGATCATCCCACTTCACTTGCTCCCATTTGAAAGTGAGAAATACATTTCTACAATGGGAAATTAGAACTCAGGATGCAGCCACACCATGTTTATGATGCCATCCTACTTTGTATTGTCCTAACAACAAACTGACACAAAAACGACAATTACAAAAAGCATGACCCACAACCATGCTGCATTGTGGAAATTAAAACTGAATGTATAACCATGGCAAGTCTGTGGCACTGTCCCGTTTTTGTATAATCCGAACAAATCAACCCATATACTGTACAACGATCAAAATCACAACTCTTGGCCCTGCCTGATACAGAAATCAGAACTCAAAGTGTAGTCCATGATGTCCTTTGTTTTGGGACAATCCCAACAATATATCAACCCAAATATGACAATACAAACCACAACTCTTGATCCTGTCAAACATTGAAACAAACTGTCCTGATGAACCCAAAGCAGGTCTTTGGCACCATCTTATTTTTGGGTAATTTCCACAATAATCCAACCTCATGAACCACACTCAACCCCCCCCCCCAAAAAAAAAAAAAAAAAAAATCTATATATATATATTGAACCTTCTGCGTCAGTAAAATCTGAATTTATGGTGAAGACACGTGGCACCATCCTTTTTTTGTAATCTCCAGAAAAAAACAATCCCATGAACAACAATCAAACACATGACTGTCACCCCAGGCGCATCTAAGAAACCAAAACTCCTGATGTAGCCAAATAATTTCTGTGGCACAATTATATTTTTGTGTAACCCTTACAACAAACAGACCACAATCAAAATCATAATTTTTTTTGCCCTGGCATATCATTTAAATCAAATTTCATGGTGCACCTGCACTAAATCTCTGGCACCATTCAATTTCATGTGGAAAAAAAAAAAAAAAAACACCTACAAATGACAATCAATACCAAGTCCCGAATCTGACACAGCCTGTGAATCTGAACTCATGATTAGCCATCACAAATCTTTGAGACAATCCTGTCTTTGTGTAATTATTATGATGTATTTTGTGCGACAATCAAAATCACAATTCTTGACCATACTACATCATTGGTAGAACTCCTGATGTAGCCCTGCCAAGACTGTGATAATACGCTAATTTTGTGGTATCCCAATAATGAACCAATCCCTTAAAATGATCTAAACCCAAACTCTCAACCCTGAACATTGTTGAAATCAAAGCTTATTGTGTAGCCATGCCGAGTCTGTGACACCAAATGTTTGTATTTTGTGTGGCCAGGTAACGCGTTGTGCAAGTCGGGAAGTATCGGCGTCTTCGGGAACGTGGTGTACAGCGGACTGCTCAACGACCACCTGTGGCATCTGGGAGTGCCGCTCTTCACGAGACTGGTGAGTCGCCTTCCTTATTTTCTAACAGCCCCTGGGAAGCGGTGGCATGTGCAGGCCAGAGATCTAATTGCGATGTTTAGGAGAAGGAAACTCTGTGCTTTGGAAAACTCATGTTACACCGTCACGGTGGTTGGGACTCAATAATTGCTGACATTTAAATGTTGCTTAGCACTGAAAAAGATGACAAGGTTCTAATTAAGAACCGGAGCATTGGAAGAAATAACGCTTCTGTGGCAGAGAAGGTTCCGGATTAGGATGGCTTCCAGAGCTGTTAATTGCGACACCCTCCCCTCACTCTCTCTCGTTTGCATCAATGTTTACGATCGATTTGAACGTTTACGAGGCGGGAATTAGGCTGATTGGTGCGCTGGGGTCGCATCTAATTGGGTTATGTTAAACAGGTCATTCCCGTGATCACATAAATGTCCAATGTGAAGTCTTGTTTGATGAGCACTTCATGTCAGAGGGTGCCAACGTCTTCACCCTGTCAACACCCAAACATGAGGATACACAAGTAGCTACATGCACAATGATAGGAATCAGAGTCATTTGTTCACAATGGCTGGCCAACCTACCACTAGATATTCTTCCAGATCTTGTCTTGTACTTTGAGGAAATGTCTCACAAAGAGGAATTCTTAGATGCTGGGTAAAATGAATTGGATTGTGATGATCTGACATCATTCAAAAAATGATGACATTTTTTGATGGAAGTGCCAGTGGTTATTCTTTCCGGAAATGTCTGAAAAAGCCAAGGGGTAAAATGCAAATGGTGCTGGCTGAAATAAAGTCCAGCAAGGTGCGCTGACATTTTTCTGGCTGATGATTTTAACCTAAAAAAAAAAAAAAATGTGGCATATTTTGGATTAAAGGTTTCGTGGCCCAATGTTGTACTTTCAGAAAGTGCCTCATAAAGTCAATGATTGAAACCTGATGGTGCTGACTGAAAAAAAGTCTAGTGAGATCTGATGAAACTCATGTCACGCTTCTTGATGCGTTTAACTTAAAAATTGTGCTGTATTTTTTATCAGAAATTTAGGTTGAACTTACATTTTACAACTTTAAACCCTTTATTTTATTTATCTGAGAAAACATCTCAAAAAGCATGAACAGGCAAATGATGCTGGTGAAAATTAAGCCTTTCAATGTCAAAAACTGTACCTTCTTTTTGATTAAAAGTGGGTAAGTAAGTTTCTTTTGGCCTGTCTCGTTAGGGGTCGCCAGAGCGTTTGTTTTTGATTAAAAAAATATATTTGCAAACATCGTACTTTCAGAAAATGTCTCAATAAAAAACAAAGGGTAGATGCAAATCATGCGAGATGAAATGACGTCCTGTGAATTGTACCGATATCAGGCTTGTTTTGACTCTTTGAACATGGTGGCATGTTTTTGATGAAAATTAAGCTTGAGCTATGAACGGTACAACTTTTTGGTCCCTTTCACGTCCCATAAAAACAAGTAATAAGTAAGAAAAAACATGGATGACACAGGCTGAAATGGTTAGGCTATGGCCATTTGCTGGAAGATTCTTTGAACTGTAAAAGATGTTGGAACTGAGTATTTTGGATACAATTTAGGTTCCACTCAAAATGGTACGCTTCAATGACATGTTGATGTTATTTCAAAATATTTCTTCCAAGCTATGATGAGGGTTTCCAATTCTTCAACTTTTCACTCCCGTGGTCATAGTTTCATACAATGTAGCCCAAAACAGTGCTCATGCTGGGTGAAATGAAGTCAATTTAAATCACAGGCCTTACGAATGAAAGCTAGTGAGGTTGCGATCACCCCTGATATGCTGTGAAGTTGCTCAGCTAAAATTGAAGACAAACCAGAGCCCCTGAAAAGGGTACCACCCCAACGTGAAGGAGCTGAGTCCTCATGTTAGCACACCAGGTGCACCCTTTGGTGGTGTCACACCCGCCACCCGCTAATTACCGAACAACCTCGTCGCTTCGGTACCCGAGGGTGGTTGCGCAGCACGTGCTGGGTGCTCAGATCGCCCAGATGTAAACCCTGCATTATTAACTGCACATTTGCATATGTGTTCATGTTTGTGTGTGAGAGATACACACAGGCAGGCACTGAGCTGCGTAGCTATACACTACATTTATGCGCCGCTCCGCCCAAAAATCAGCAGATGGGCAATTTGCTGCGTATAGCTTAGTGATATGCTTACAAATGATGTTTAATCATGTCTTGCAGGGGTAGTGCGTAAAAAGCAATATGTTGTTTGTTTTTTTTTCCAGTAGCATACATGATACACAGAGTTCGCTTCGCCCCCCAAAAAAATTTACAGACTTTACAGTTTACAGTCAGCTGTTACTGCAGGTAGCTAGAATGATAAGAGTGCTCATTAGGAGAAGCCAGATGAAATTTTAGGTGAAAAAAAAAGAATAAAAAGATCCTGTATGGGATGACAGAAGATTCATTTCTGGCAGGAAGAGTTCACCTCTTGGTCAAATCTAGTGTTATAATTAGGAATTAGGATTTCAGATGATTCCTCAACAGAAATTAGTCTTAATTCCTACCTGCAAACCTGTTTAAGCCATTCCTGAATGTCTAACTGTGAAAATGCAACATTTCCTGGTCGACGACTCCAACTACAGTTGGAAAAAGGTTCAGAAATATTCCATCACAAGTCAAGATTGGTGTCAGATATCAGAGATGGAATTTAAATGTGTTCATACTCCCAGGATATGTTTATACCGTTAGGTATTAAGGACTTGTGTGTTACTAGGCTCCTCAACTCCAGGAGCAGTTTAAATGTTTGAAAAAGAGAAGTTGGTTCTCTTGGCATACAAGGACTATTACGTGAGTTTGCCACGTCTACAGCAAAATGACCGGACATTGTAGACAAACATGGAATATTGTCAGGAATTATGGAATAGGATTTGTATCTGGCTTCCCAGCAGTCATGGCTCTTAAATCCCTTTGGTAGATGTGCATGTTTAGGATTTTTACGAAAATGTTCTGCAGCCTATGATTTATTAATCTTTCCCATCTGTGTATGTGAACATATAAACCATACTCAAAACTTTTTTATTTTTTTCTGGACTACGACTACAGTGTGATTCCAAGGGCTCTTTTAGTAAAAGTTTATTCTCGACTGGCAGGTGGTTTTCCACGTAGACGGAAGATTGTGGTGAAATGTCGAGGAAAAATATGATCCGGTGTGGGCCCCCCCTGTGGGACAGTTGGACATTTTAGGCAGGAAGAGCTCACTTCCTGCTTGAAAGCTTTTTCTTCATAATGGATGTGCTGCTCTCAAGAGAAAGTCGAGACTGTCCTATTGAGTCCAAACAGTCCGGGAATGTACTGACTCCAACATGGAATTAGATTTCCTTTATTTGAGGGCGATTCCCAGAGACTGTACAATATTCACATTGATATTTTTTCCTAATCCCTGCGCGGTGTGGAGTGTCCTCGGTGTCGAGACCTTGTCGTGTTTTCCAACCCCCCTTTCAACACACGCCCTTTCACGGCCTCACTTATTTATGAGCACGACTTGAAATAGACTTCAGTGTTTGATAAAAGCGCCAACCTTAATCTGGCGTGCCCGAGAAAGTGCATTTCATTTTTCTTTCCCATCAGAGATTGATGGTGGCGCGACGCCGCCCGCTGCCGCTTCCCACTCGCTGATTGCTCATGTAAATCCAGGCTGGACTCGCACCAGAATGTGTGTGTTTGTGTGCGTTTTGTGGATGAAATGTTAAAGCGGCATTGTGATGCGCTGAGGAGAGTTATGTCATCCCGGTTGCGCTTCCCTTTGTGGAATTGTTGTGGTGCTGCACAGGCCCATCAGTCCTCAGATCCAAATGCTAACATTGATTTTCACAATGACAGGAACCAACCAAACATGATCATCTTTGCAAACGTAGTAGATTACTGTGATATTTATTTTTTCTCCAGACATCATTTTGGAGTTCAATGGCCCAGACTTTAGTTCTTCAAGGCCATATTTGATTTTGAAAACAAATATTTGTAAGTGTGGTAGATAAATTAATAAAAATATGCAGTACATAAATAATTGCTATTCATTTTAATTGTAATCATAAAAGATAGTAAAATTGTCATCAACTAACTCATTTGATTGCAATAAATAAAAATATGAAACATACTGTACATGTAAAATGTTTTACTTTACTTTACTAATAGTTTTCCATTTGTTATTTGCAATAAATTACTTATTTATTGAAATACATTTTAAAAATGTCCAATGCATGCATAAATTTGTTGATTTTGCAATATTTTGTATTGCATTATTTACCATAATTTGAAGAACCAATTATTTAATACAAGTATTTTAAAAGTAGGTTTTATTAAATAAATACATTTATGGAATTGTTTATTTTACTAAAATATTTTTTACAATAACTTGTCTCATTTTTTAAGAAAATCAGTTTCTAAGAAAATTTGCATTTCACTTAAACCTTCCTAGTTTGCCGATTGTATTTTATGATTCAGAATAATTTGATTTAAAAAAATTAAAAATAATATTGAATAAATATGTACTGTCTCTTATAATATGCTTTTTAAATTTTTATAATTTATTATAATGTAATTAAATAATTACTCATTAAAATGATTTTTTGTATTTGAGGAAATATTACATTAAATTGTTATAATATTACCATATTATAATTTCAACAACAAAATAACATTATTCCCCCCAAAAAATATTTAACATATTTTTCGGACTATAAGTCACAGTTTTTTTGATAGTTTGGCCGGGGGTGCGACTTATTCTCCAGAGCGACTTATATGTGGAATTATTAACATATTATTACATACACCCATCCATTTTCTGAGTCGCTTATCGGTTATTTTCACACTGACAACCGTAAGAGGGGGCTCTAGGCCCATGCATCTGTACCTCTTACTTCTGAAAATTCAGCATTTCAACATTGCTGTAACTTATAACAACTGGGAAGGACTGAACAAAAATGCCATTGAAGAGAAAGTCATACTCTGGTGATTATTTTAAATAACATTATGACGTTGCTAACCAAATGATGACAAAAGTACTTCTAATCATGAATGCCAGTTGTGGTGGTTCTTACGTCGTTAGATTAAGCTTCATGCAGGTGTTGAGACTTCCGTCTGTTTATCGTGAACGTAATTCAATTTGATTTGCTATCATGATAGTGCGATGGTGAACAGTTTTAACCGACAAAGGCATGTCTTTTATTCGTTTATCTTGTTTTTATGCGAAGTTGGCAAAATGTTTATTGGAAACATCGATGACAAATGTTTTGGCATACTCCCCATCAGTGAATGTAGACACAGGAGAACCCTCCCTCTTCACAAAGGCTGTCCATTTTTCTTGAAAACTTTGGTGGTACTCATATTTTTTTCTTTGAGCGACCTTTGTCAAAAGAATTTCCATAATTATGACATTATTGGCGTTCGACCCGAAGCCTGTGGATTATGACAACCCCAGTAGGACAAACTGTCTCTGCGTCACTTACGTTCTCTGCCTCCCCCGAACTACAGCAACCACACTAGGACAAACCGTCTCTGCATCATTTGTGTTGCCCGCACGATAGAAATCACATGTACAGTATGTTGGTATGAGGGCTCCGTGAGCCATATGCAACCACCAAAAGTGCCAGGTATTGCTCGGGAGCCATAGGTTCCCAACACTTGCTGTGGGGGCAGTGGATGATGGATGAAGAGCACAGCTTCCAGGTGACTCTGCCATGCAACTTTCCAGGAAGTGATTGGATGGCTCGACAAAGTATGGGCTTCCGTAACAGCCAAAACCGTCCTGTCGGGATTCAGATAGGCTGGAATAGGCCAGTTGTAATTGCAACTGATGATGAGTCTGATGTAAGCAACGTATCTTCAATCTCCGGAGTTAGCAGATTTGATGACAAGTGACACAGAGGATGAAGATTTTATTGGATTTTAGTTACTGGGTATTTGCAGTGACACGGATGGTTTTGGTAAACTTCTTCGTAAGTTATTTATGCTATAGTTATTGGAATAACTCTTACTATGTTATGTCACCATACCAGCCACGTTCTCAGTGGTGTCATGTAACGTAAGTGTACCGTTCAGCATATTGTTGCCTCTATTCTATTTTCCTTTTAAATTGTTCATCATTTAAACTGTTTTTGGTGTTGGATTTTATCAAATAAATTTCCCCCAAAAATGCGACTTTTCTTTTTTAAGCATTTTATGGCTGGTGCGACTTGTACTCCGGAGCGACGTATAATCTGTAAAATACGGGAGAAACAATGTAACTTGACTTTGGTGTAGGCAGCATGGGATCAATTCCCACTTAGTGATGGTGTCTATGTGCCCTCTGACTGACTCGTGACCAGTTCAGGGTGTAGATTACATTTCGCCCGATGTCAGCTGGAATAGGCTCCAGCACTCCTGTGACCCTTGTGAGGATAAGCAGTGTGGAAAATGAGTGAATGGGTGGGTTTAATTTGACCTAAAAGTTATTCAATTTTATTTAGAGCAAATAATTAAGAAATGTTGTACAATGCGCAATATATCTACAAGTTCCAGTCAATTATTCAACCAAATATTTTGGAAAAAAAAATTCATTAACAACACAACATTATTTGTTTTACAAATATTTTAGTTTCATTATCTAAAGTAAATTTGTTAAATATTTTGGTAACAAGAATGGAACACTAATCAAATCATGTTTAGAGTTTAACATTTTAAAAAATTGGAATATACACTACAATCAAATTTTTAACCTATTTATTCAGTATATTAGCCTTTTTTTATTTGATACAAGAAGAAAAAACAAATATACATAAATTTTAATTTACCACATCAAGGGCAGGCGGAACTAAATAAATGCAACAAATAATCTTGGACTCTTGAAGAGTGGAACTCTCTGTATGTGGCCCGCCAACCATTTGTTGCCTACTCAGGGGTATGAACGATCCCGATGACACTTCAAACCACCAACCCCCCAAGTGGCCTGCCCCCTTTTTCATGGGATTTTGCTTCTGACGCAGAAATTAGCGTTGAGCTGGCATCACATTCTCAACGAAGGTGGCCAATGTTGTCGGGGCGTCCTCCCGGGATAAAATGAGGTCATCCTACAGGAGGCCTCTGATTGGAGGAAGTGGGAGGAACGAGAGAAGGGGGGAAGGTGGGGAGGACGCCGCAGAAACCGCTGGAGCTCGCCGCGGGGTTAATGCTCTGCCGCCCCCACCCCCTTCGCAGTGGTGTATTGATGATACGTTTGGAGAATCGCTGAGGCAGGCGTATTGTTCCAGCCAAGAAGAAGAAGCACCCCCCTCCCTTGTTCCTGAGTAAATGGAAAAGATGGCAAAGCGTACGGTGTTGGAATCATGGCATACCCAAACACATTGTTGGGCTCTGATTGTGGCAACCGCGTGGGACCCTGCCGTCTTCTTTCCTTCAACTTAATCCTCCAACATCAACATATACCTTACCCCTCAAAGAGTCCCCCCACCCATCTCCTAACCCAACCGTTCTCAATCCTTCCCAGGACGTTAAATTTCTCAGCGCCGTCTCTCTAGCTCGTCAGGCGCTCTTGGCGGCAGGCGGCGGAGATGCTCGCAGGCAGCTGTCAAGCGGGTGCTCCGGTTGAGCCTCAATAAGAGACGGCCCAGGAGGGAATAGTAGCGGCGGGTGGGGGGAGCGTCAAAAGAAAAAAGGGGTTCCAATGCCTTCTCCTCAGAAGAAGCTGCCAGGGAGGAGGGGGTCTTAAAAAGTGAAGAAGAAGCAGTGAGAGAAACAGTCGAAGAGTTAGGTGGTGGTGGGGGGTGAAGTGTTAGTTTGCAGGAGGTGGGGTGGAGAGGGGGACAGCTTGAGTCAAGCCCCCCCTGAGCCGGGGAGAGGGAGGGCTGCCTCAGTGGATCAGCGCCAGTTGAAAACAAGGCGCCGCGCCGGCCGCACCACCGGTCTTTCCGCTTGGCCCTTGCTCGTCTGCATCTGCCATCCCGCTCGCCATGATGATGTACTTTTGGGTGAGTGATGAGGCCTCGCAATGATAGCGGACACTTCCCCAGCATGCAGTGTGTATGTGATGGCGTACCACCCCGATCACCTCACTTCGTTATTGTCAGCTAATTAGACGTATGATAACTGCTTGATGATCTGTTCGCCATTTGCTTCTGTGGTTCCTTGTCTTGGTTTTTAATCATCGTTGTTTTGCACCATCACTGACTGCATCAGTAGTCGTTTACGGCAACTCCGAGTAAGGGTGGCACGCCATTCTGAGTCGGTTGAAACTTGAAGTGATCAAATTTGTTCATAAGAACTTTACCACTGCAATTTCCTGGTGGATCCTCCTCACAAGTTACAGTCAGCAGTTTCCTGCAATGTAAAGATTCTTACAGGGAGAATTTGGTATACAGCTCTTGCATTAAGTGGTGTACCTTCATAAGTCGGCCATTGTAGTTGTAGGGCTCCACAAAGCTACAACTGCCTAGAACGTGATCAGAACCAAACTCTTTTATCTGTGCATTTTAATATAGTCATTAAAATTGAACCTCTGCACCCTTCTCCAATCACGATTCCAAGTTACTGTTTGCAGCTTCCTGCAGTGTAAAGACTGGTAATATTTGATGTCTATGTAAAGAAGTTGGTTGTGGGTTGTGCTGTTTGGCCTCCACCAAGGCACAGCCACTCTTTATTTGGATCAGTAGCAAATTGCTTATGCAGTATATAAACTCCAGCATACACAACAATTCTGGATCCACACCTTTTTAATTCCAAAACGTATTTGCATTTAAGGCCAGTGAAGACTTGAAGTAATGTCATGTCATGGTTGTTTATAAGAATTTTGCCAGTGGTAATATTAAAATTGGCAAGTCCAGGATTGTATGGTGTTCCCAAGTTACTGTTTGAAGGTTGATAAAGGCATTTTTTTTTTCCTAGACTCCTTTGGTAGTAGGTTGTGTACCTGCAAAGTGGGCCTGTCGATGTACTTTTAAGCCTCCACCGAGGCCCAATAATCTCCATTTGGATCAGGAACAAAGTGTTCCATAGATACACTTAAACATAGCCACAGAAATTCTGGATTTGGACCTTATCGGGGATGTACAAATACCTAAAACTATCTTCTCTGGGTGTCTAAATGGGTTTTACTGAATCCAAAGTGGTTGCTGCCCAATCTGGCATGCTTGTGAGTTCTTTACACCAGTGATTCCAAATGTTCAGGGGAATCTGGGGACCAAACATGCCTTTCCTGAGTAGAATTCCATCATTCTTTTGTGACGGCGAAGGAAATTACTTAAATCACTTTTTGTTCAATCGGCATGCAAGTCAATATGGCACACTAGTCAATCCAAATGGGTTGTGGGAATGCAAATCAAACTTTCCAGTCATGCAAGAAATTGCATTTTTTTTTAATCCAATCAAAAATCAAACATATTCTGATCATTTAAAATTTTGCCCAAGATACACTAAGTGGCTATTTTGTAATACAAACATGAACCTTCTGACCACTTAGAATTTGCCTTAGGTAGTTAAGCCAGTTAGCACTAATGGGCTAAAAGACAAACAGGTAAACGGAGGAAGTGTATGTGGTTTTTTTTTCTTCCAAAATGCAATTCTTGAACTAGTTTTGAAATTACTGATTCTTAAGAGGCGGCACGGTGGATCAGCTGGTTAAGCAGTGGCCTCACAGTTCTGAGGACCTGGGTTCGATGCCAGCTACGCCTGCGCAGTGTTTGCATGTTCTGCTTGTGCCTGTGTGGGTTTTCTCTGGGCACTCCGGTTTCCTCCCACATCCCAAAAACATGCAACATTAATTGGACACTAAATTGCCCCTAGGTGTGATTGTGAGTGCAGCTGTTTGTCTGTATGTGCCCTGCAATTGGCTGGCAACCAGTTTAGGGTGTATCTCGGCTCCTGTCGTTTGACAGCTGGGATAGGCTCCAGCACTTCCCGCGACCCGTGTGAGGATAAGCGGCAAAAGAAAATGGGTGGATGGATGATTCTTAAGACAAGCCAGGAGGCCTGTTAACTTCAATTGGCTTTAGAATTTGAGCTAAGCTAAAACGTGAGTTAGTGTCAAGGGGCCCCAAGAAAAGCCAAAACCCAGGCAAAGTGTTTTTCTTTATAACACGTTGATTCCTCGACTAAATATTAAACTATAGGAAGTTGTATCGAGCTAATTTTTAACCCACAGACACAAATATGAGTTTCCTGCAGGTGGCTAGCATCACCTGGACCCCATTAGAACATTTATTTAGCAAGCAGATGTTCTTCCACAGGGCCATTAGCTTTAGCTTACAAGACCCCCCGTTGCTGGCTGATGGAGATGGATGAGCATTTGAAGACATCACAGGTTACTCACATGGGCTGTGGCCCTCCCCCCAGGTCTTCCCTGACCCAGAGGGCCTTGTGGTAATTGTTGGAAGTGCAGGCAGTGTGTCTGTGGACATCATCACCGCAACGGAAGAAGAAGAAGAGGCTTAGAGTAGAGTACGCGCCTCTGTCCTCGGCGTCATGAATAATTGAAGAGCGCTGGGTGCAGGCAGTGTGGCGGAGCCGCGGGTAATGGGGAACCGGGATGCAAGCAGCGTGGCGAGGAGTGGTGGTTTTTATGGCCAGTCTGCCCGGGGCGGCTGTCGTGTAGCGCTTTGGACCTGCGTTAATGTTTCGTTGCTAGAAAGACATAAACTGGCAGCCGTTGGTGAACAGGAAGTTACCACTTTGAGGGCGGCAGTGGTGTGGCGGTCGTTAGCGGACGTCGCTTCGGGCCGACGCGTCATCAAACATATGGTTCAGTGGAGCAGAAGCTGGGATCCCCAAATCTCTTGGGCCTATAAAATATAGTTTAAGGGTCTAAAAGATAATTTTGCAATTTGCAATTATTATGTCTTACTAATTTTAAAAAGTACATAGTGTATTTTCCACACTATAAGGCGCACCAGATTATAAAGTGCACCTTCAATGAATAGCCTATTTTAAAAATTTATTCATATACAAGGCGGATAGAATAGACGCTACAGTAGAGGCCGGGGTTACGTTATGCATCTATAAGATGGATCTGCACTACAGGCTCAATATTGATCCATATATAAGGCGCACCGGATTATAAGGCGCATTGTCGGTTTTTGAGAAAATTAAAGACTTGTAGGTGGGCCTTATAGTGCGGAAAATACAGTACCTATACCTTAGCTGTGGATAAATTAAAAGCCCCGATATGATTGTGACGTATCATCACATACCGTACATAGACATTCATAAATTTTACAGAATGCTAATCGTCATTATGGTCGCGGGTACGCTGGTATGCTGGTGAATAAGTATCGTTTTGAATAAGTATCAAGATTTTTACAAAAAGGGGTTAGGGTTTTAATCCTTGTTTAAGTTTTCAAAACGAGGCTTATCGTTTTGAAATTAGGGTTTCAAACCAAGGTTTGATCTCGTGTTGCGTAATAAAATGGAAATGACGGCACATTAATGGTGACTCCCCGACTTCCTTCAGGCAAACTGTGGGGCTCCTGTTACCACGGCAACGATCGCTAAACCGCATTTACAAGATATTTGTTTTAATTTTATTGATTTTAGCAAACTTCTTATTTTTGCATCATGTACAGTATATGGTATTATGTTTTTTAGACATTGCATTGATGGTATTGTGCAAAGCTAACATGAACAAAGGCAGTCGTAAAATATTAACGCTTGAAGTTTTCTCGAGTAAATATTACATTTTGCAACCTGGCAAATCACACACACACACAAAAAAAAACAAGCATGCATAATTACGCAGATGCAGGCGTGACCCTCACATCCACCGTCTAAAATCTTTGATGCTTTTATTCATTTTATCTTTTTAATTGTTTCATGTTCAACGTTTGTACAGATAATCTTTGAACAACCCGCGTGGGATGTTTCACTGATAAATGTTTGTGTTGCGCAAATAAAAGATTATAATTGGTGTCCTGTGTTCGTATCTTGGAAAATAGGATTCCAAAGCTCAGGGTTTCAAACTCACTTTTGAAAAGCTTTTCCTTTAGGATTTCAAAGCTGAGGCTCCATTAAGGGTTGGGGTTTCAATCCAGGGTTAAGGTTTCAAGTAGAGTTGAGATTTCAACTGATTGTTTTACAAAAACATTAGCGCTTCAATTTACGGTTTGAAGTGTGGTTTATGGTTTCACATAAAGGGTTCAGGTCTCAAATTGTAGTTTCAGTCAAGAGGGTGGGTCTTAGAGTTTCAAATTAGGGTTTGATGCCTGGTCTGGGGGCTGAGATCAAAGTTAAGGTTTCAAATTACAGTTTTAAGTCAGGGTTTGGTTTCCAAAGCAGGATGAAGATTTTAAATGAAGGAAAGGACAGTTTCGAGCCTGGGTTATGTTTGGGGCCAAGAAGGACAACAACACTTCCGCTTGGGAAATCATGGATGTGTTTGTCGCAGGGAAATGTGTGTGTGTGTGTATGTGTGTGCATGTCCGCCAGCAGTAAAAGGCTTATTGCACCTGCTATCATTAGCGCCTGTGTACACACGGTCAGCCTGGTGGGGAAAGTCATCGTAAAGTCCTGCAGACTGAAGTCATTATCCAAATGTGACTTGAGGGCCGCCGTTTAACGCCTCCCACACAATAAAGGCCTCGGTGCCGTAATCACGCTGGCTCGGACGGCCTTTGCGCCATCATGATGTGGGATTGAATAGCCGCACCGCTGCAGCGTGTCCACGGGGCTCCTGAGCCATTAACGGCCGACGGTTTGCCACCGCCGCTGAGCAAAGTTCTGGGTTCCCGGTGCTGTGAAACGTAGCGAGACGGGAGCTAGAAAAAGAGAGAGAGAGAGAGAGAGAGAGAGAGAAAGAGAGCGAGAGCATTACAGCAGGAAAAGTTTATCCGTGCTATGGTTAGTATTTTGGTTTGTTTTGCGGAAGCACAATTCAGGTTTCAAACAGGTGTGCGGGTTTCAAGATGGATTTGTTTCAAGACTGACTGACTTTGCTTTTAAGTGGTACTATAGTATAAAGCGAGAATTTATTCAAACAGGGCTGATATTTTCAAATCAAGGTTTTAACAAGATTAACAATATCTTTTAAGCTTGTAAATAACTGCATCAAACCACATTTGGTGTTTTCTGTAATTTAACACACAACAGAAAAGGGTGTTGTTACCATTTCTGCCAAATTTTAATGATTGAAATGAGTCTTCAAAATCATTCAAAATTCATGTCAATGTTGCCGCTTTTAAACGCTGTGGAAGTGTCTGCTAAATGGGGTCAAAGTATGCCCCGTTCAGCTGTCAAATGTCAGTCAAAGACCACTGCTACAACCTGAAAGAAATGGGTGCTATCTGTAGTTCGTCCATCAGCTTTCGTACACCTGCACATGACTACAACGCCTGGCTGGTATTTCCTACCTGCCAATCATGGGGATTTTCCGTATTATTTCACTATTATTATTTTTTTTTAATTCTGCTCAACAGCTGTTCTCTGTTTGATATGCATACACTCACAGCTGACAAAGAGGCAGTGGTTTTGTGCTTTACCTCTTTGTGCTTTACCTTTAACTGAGTGCTACTTACATCGTTCTCAGTCTTTTGATATTTTTTAGTCATTATCTTGACCTGTACTATGTACTATGTATTTTGAAACTACTCGATGAATTCACTGACTGAAGTCTTTTGGTTCTACAACCAAGCTTTCATGCCAGGGTTGGGTTTTAATTTAGGGTTTCGAAATAATGCACCAAGGCTGAGTTCATGTTTCAAATGAGGGTTTGAAGACAGGGTTAGCATTTTTAAGTGGGGTTTTAAGATTGGATTTGAAGCCTGAAGTTGTTTTTCCAATTGGGGTTTAAAGACGGAGTTGAGTTTTAAATTACAGTTTCAAGTTGACCTTGAGCATTGCTAGCATTAGCCATCATTTCAAATGATCGTTTTAAATCTTTTTGGATTGTTTTGTTTCATCAGCGTTCCGTGACGGATATCTCTCTCTTCAAGTGGAGCAGCAAGACTTTTTGTCCCAGAATTCCTGACGCCTGGCATCTAAAAATAGCCCTTTGAGAGCTAAAAACAAGACAAGGCTTTTTTTTCTTTTTTCTTTATTTATTTTTTGTGGGTGTATGTGTTGCGAAGCTGGAAAAGACGTTTTTGGTTTTGTTTGTAATTTAGCCGTGCTGGCCTAAAAATGTCCTTCATCTTCTTCTTCTTCAGCTGACGCAAGACAACAAGCAGCTGGCCTCAGCTCTTGCTCATTTCACATACTTCCTGTCCCAACTTAACATGACTGGAGCATCCCAATGCAGCAGGCAGAAAAGATCAGATAGACCGAATGGGACAGTGAAGTTTGATGCCGTACCTTCAGATCAAAGAGACTAAACGGGACCAGAGTGTTTGATACCATAGCCTCGGATCAGATAGACTGAACGGGAGCATGGTGATTGATTGCACAGTTTTGGAGACAGGTTTTGATTCATTGTGGTCTATTCCGTTTGTTGGTTCTTGTTTGGATTGTTGGTTGTTTGGTTTTGAAGCACTCCAACAGCTATGTTGAACATTCTGCTGTGCTACTTCCTATCTTCTTAGATGTTTCAAAGTGAGGTTAAAGCTTGGTTTTAGCCTTTACGTTGATGGATAAATCACATGGACATTGACGGACTGATGGATGGTTCACGTGAGTGGAAGAAAAGACAGATGGATTGACGGTCCGACTGACTGACAGACGGATAGCCTGATGGTGCATGTTATACATCAATGGATGGACTGATGGACTGACTGGCAGATGGATAAATGGACGTTGAGTCATCCATTGACAGACAGACGGTTTGACTAACTGACAGTCCGTCAGACAAAATGACAAACTGACTCACTGGCTGGTTGATTCAAGTTTCAAGATAAGGTTGGTGTTTAAATAACACCTGGGGGATTCAATTTGGGTTTAAAACTTGGTTTTGAGTCTCCAATGCTCTATGTTTCAAGTTCGGTTCAGGTTTAAAGTTAATGTTTCAAGCCAGGGTTATTGTTTCACACATACATTTCAAGCCTCCGTTAGTGTTTTAAATGAGCGTTTTCTTATCTCAGCCATCTTTACTTGGATTAAACATCAAACCAATGCCTTGGTCACACTTGTTTGAAGTTCAAAACTACTTCCTCTTCTTTGTATTTAGAGAACACGTTGGAATAATTGGAACTGCAATGACCGAATGGACGTAGAGTACATTACAATAGCAGTGACATTTTATATTTATTTGGTTGCATTTGTATTTACTGAACTCTCTTCATCGGGGTGCCTGTTTGTAGCTAAAAATGAAAAAAAAATGGCAATACTTTGCTGATTTTGTTTTTGTTTGTTTGTCAAAAAGCAATAATAAAACACATTACTTTTTGTTAAAAAGCAAAAACTTTTGGTATTTCCCTTTTTTTCTGTGTTTGAGTGTAAAATGACAAGAGTGACATTCTGCGTCCTTTTCACTGGGAATTATTTAACAGCAGACCTCAGTGGTCCTGTGATGAATATTTCTCTTTCTAGTTGTCCTTCAAGAGGACCCTCTGACCGACTGGTCGCCGGCAAACATGCAGCAGGTTGAGCATGAAACATGCATGAGAGCAAACAGCGCGCCCCCCAATAACAAACGTGCAACGTTCCTCCTCATCATATGCAACGCCTGCCTCTGATTGATCCACGGGATGGAGGGGCCGGGGTGGGCTGGGGGAATGTGCCCCTTCGTGACTTGTGCCCTCCCAAAACCCCATCCAACAAGACAATCTAAGGTTATCCAGGCCTGTTATCTGATTGATGTTTGTCACTGATTCTTCATTACATCAGAAAAGACATTGACTCCTCTTTTAGAAAAAAACAAACAAACAAACAAACTAATACAGTCAAACACTAAATGTGTTCTTTATAAAACTGGCCTGAATCCTAAATTTAATCTACCCCTTGATTAAAGCCCCATTTTGAAAGAGTAGCCGAGTCTTGAAATTACAATTTGGAAAGTGAACCCTGGCATGAAACCCTGGGTTGGGGTTTCAACCCAGGATTGGACTGTCATATTTGGATTTTATCTTGATTAGGGTTTAAAATGAACAATTCACACAAACATAAGGGTTTTAAATGAGGGGTACAAGCCTGAAGTAGTGGGTAAATAAGTCGTAAATTAAGTTAAGTAAGTAGTAGTTAAGATGGGGGGAGCTTTCTTTGTATGGTTTCAAACCAGGGTTAAGGTTTAAAGTCTTGGTTGTGGTTACAAATATGTGTTATAAGCCTGGGGCTAAGATTTTAGAACAGGGGTGCCCAGATTTTTTTTACCCCAAGATCTACTTTTCCAGCAGCCAGCCTCTCACGAGATGTTGTGGCTTCTTTTCATCCTTTACAGCACGTATGTGAATTGTGCCATTGGCTGTAACAACCAATCATCCCTCACTCATTAAATCACATTGCAAAATGCCACAAACTGAATAGCTGTTTATTATACTTACAATTTACATTGAATTTTTTTTTCGCGCAACACAGAATATCTGTGAAACTGCATCAGCGGTGCACGATTGCACACGTGCGCAATTTAGAGGGAACATTGGCTGATGTCTTTTTTTTTTTTGGCACGTTGTCCCGCATCCGTCGACCAAGACTGCCTCACGATCGGTTGATCGTGTTCGACGCATTAAGCACCCCTGTTTTAAAACATTGTTTTAAGAAAGGTTTAGGGATTCAAAGTAGTGTTTCAAGCCTAGTTTATGCTTTTACGTGAGGGTTAGGGTTTTAAAGTCTAGGTTTTGGTTTCAAAGCAAAGTTTCAAGATTATGTTATGGTTTCCAGCATGGGTTAGTGTTTCAAGCCTGCTTCAAGGGTTTAGTGTTTCTAATTAGGATTTCTGGCTAGGTTTGGCATTTCAAGAGTTTTTCAGAGTTTCAATCCAGGGCTAGGGTTTCAAACTGTACTTTTAAATGACAGCATCAAACAAGAGTTGGTGTTTCAAATTAGATGTTCAACCCTTACAGGTTTCAATCAACAGTTTGGGTGTCAAAATAGTGTTTAAAGACTAGATGTTTTTTTTTTTTTTTTTTAATTAGGGATTCAAGGCTGGATTAGGGTCACATTAAGATTTAGAACAAGGGTAGAGGTTTTAAAAAGGGTTTAAAGGTTTTGCACTTCAGGGTTTAACATGCTTGAACATCCAGAGTGGTCAAAGAGACAAAGTGACAAAGCTTAGCTGTCATTCAGCCTAAGTGACAAAACATTTTTATAATCTGGCCTGCCACACCATGACGTTAAAACGCTCTTGCGCCTTCTGTCCTGTGGGAACTACTTTTCTTCCGCTCTCCCCCCAGCGCCTACGGATGCGCACTGGCTAAATGTCAGGATGAAAGTTAGTTTGCAAAACAAACTCATTGTTTATTGATGACCATCAAATATTCATGCACTTGCTCGGGTGCTTCTGATAGGTTTATAGCTGATTAACGACGCGTAATTACAGGTTTTATAAGCAAAAGAAAAAAGAGAAAAACCTCCCAACAAGAAAATAAATGTCATGGCGCGTATGATAAATGCAAAGCGTTTTCTGCCATTGCGATGCAAAAAAAAAAAAAAAAACTGCGGGGGCTGGTCTTCCTCGTCTCGGTCCTCAGTGAGCTCACACTATTTGACAGCGCGCGCTCTCGTGTGCTTTTTAATTAAAAGAAAACTCAATAGCCTTATCAGGACTCGCCATTTGAGCTCGGAGACGTATCGATCGGCCGCTGGCTCGCTCGCTTATGCAGATGCCGCGCTTTCATCTGTGAGCGAGCGAGTGAGTGAGCAAGCGTGCCGCGCCAAAGATCTGCTTTCACCAAATCTATGTCATATATTATTCAGCCAGGGTTCACTTCACATTCAAATGGGAGCCTTTAGCTTCTTTTCATGCGAAGGTGACAGTGACGGCGAGGTGGTTCCCATCCTTCCTATCTTCTTCTGTAAAAAGGAACACATACTTAGGATCATACCCTTACTTAACGTAATGTTCCAATATGCTATCACATAAATTAACAAAACACACTGTTACATAACTGTTACACAATTTTATCTATAGCCAGGTCTGCAATCTTTTCTTAAATGCCTTCCCTGGATATACACTGAAGAAAAAAAGCTATTAAGTACGGGTCTCCTCCAATAATAGTAGATAGGTTCAGAGAAAAAAAAGAAAATACTGAAACGAAACGAAATGAAACGGAATTTGTGAAATATGCAATATCCACTGCATTATGTTAACACTACATTTTGTTACGTAGTGGACAAAAATGTACGATTGTGAAACAGCATAATATGATATGCACTTGTAACACTTGCTGTAACAGACCGTTACTGTATTGTAACAATTTATGGAATGACGTATTTTGCGAAACGTGACACTTCCAGTAACATAACGTGCTATTACATATTTTATACTGCTCAAATATGGCATTATGGTAATAATGGGGCTCACTTGGTAACGTGACAGTATTTACCTTAATGTAACAGTGACTCTGACACCATCCTGTTAAGTATCTTACATTGAACAAAAATACTGAAGACTTGCGTGAAATCATTTACAATAACACAACCAAAGAACATCATTATGCTATGCTTAATGTAACTGACCACTGTACTTTTGCATACATTATGGTTATGGAGCATGCTGTTACATCACTGACAAAACTGTTGCAACACGTAGCATTAAAATGGACTGTAACTGAACCCAACACACTGAAATATCTTACCGTAATGTACTCCCATATGTCATTCCGTTCCATTGTAATACATAATGCTGTATTACATAACTTAAATGTTACACTTTATTTTAAGTGTATGATTATTTCAGGTAGATTAAGTTTTAGGCAGCACGGTGCCGGCTCTGTGGCGCAGTTGGAAAGTGTTGGCCTCACAGTTCTGGGTTCAATCCTGGCCGTCCCTGTGTGGAATTTGCATGTTCTTTCCGTGCCTGCGTGGGTCCTCTCTGGCACTCCAATTTCCTCCCACATCCTAAAAAATGTCCAACATTAATTGGACACTCTAAATTGCCCGTAGGTGTGATTGTGAGTGCGACTGTTTGTCTCTATGTGCCCAGCGATTGGCTGGCAACCAGTTCAGGGTGTACCCCACCTCCTGCCCGTTGATAGCTGGGATAGGCTCCAGCACTCTCGTGACCCTTGTGAGGATAAGCGGCAAATAAAATGGATGGATGAAAATTAAAATTTAGAGTAATACAGATTACAAGCACATATTTCTGTTACATTGATGTAATTTCCCCATCTTTACGTCCTGTATTATGTTGTTAATGCTGAGCTGATTGAAAAGAGCATTTCAGCGTGCGGCCCTGTTGGAGATTTTCGTAGGAAAACGATGACGACGAGCGGCTGATGAAGCGTCGCAGCAGTCGTCTTAATTGGCCGCATGCTTTCTCCTGATTTTTTTTTCTCTTTTCTTCATCTTTAAAAAGGTGTTGCCTGGGGTCTTTTGCAATTTGCAAAAGAAGTCCATTAAGTTCATTAATTTAATAATGGGCACAATAATGAATGCGAGGTATTGCTCAATTAGAGAACGGCATCCAGCATCACAGTGTAATGAGATTAGAATGGAAGCAATGTGGCGCAGGTAGTGAATTAAAGCGTTACCAGAGAAGCTATCCGGAATTAAATTGTAATCCTGCAACACTTGTCCCCGCTCAAATGGCCTCACTCCGCCCCTTCTCCTTGCAAGTGCATTCTGGACTATCACTTGGCAGAAAAATCAAATCAATATTGTCACTTTAGATGTACATTATTCATATATTATGTTCAAAATTGGCTGTCCATATGGGAAACAACATGAATTTATTTTACAAGTGCCCAACCACGTTTTAAACGTTCTCAATTGTTGACTATCACAATGTGACTTTCTGTTATACAACCAATTTTAACACAAAATACTGTTACATCACCTATGATAGTGTCGATTTTTTTGTAACAGCTTAACGTGACATCATTGATGCTAATATAACGTATGATAACACAACAAACTGTAACATAACTGACAACAATTTATAAAACAATGACATGGTTTTCATCTGTGGGCTTTATTATAACATGACAAGATACTTCAATAATATACAGCCAAACTCAGTTTTGCTCCCGGCATGCAAGCTACCATATGTTTTAAGATGGTGTCACTATATAGCTATATGCTTTGCGGCGCTAAGCATTTACGTTATTAGTGTTTGAAGTTCATGTTTTGCGCCAATTATTTCTTCGGTCATCATTTTGGTTCTATTGTTGGCTGCTGGTTGTGCTGTTCTATTTGCTGTGGTGTCACGATTTTGGTTTGGTGTGACACCATGGGTGGGGATGGCATATTGACTGGTGACTTCCTTGCACCAGTTGTAGCAGGGACAATAAGGATAAGCTTGCTCTTGTGCTTACAAAAATAACAGTACAATTGTGCCTCACTGTCTCCTGAGTGCCACTATGTCTGCGCCCAATAATAATAACTATATACATGTTAAATACTGAAATTGCAACCACAGCAGAGACTCCGGGTTTTGCGCCTTTTAATACAATGCACCTTTTGGTCGAAAATGCGGTACTCCTTAATCATACATCCAATGATTTACTACTACATGCATAATCGCAACAGCAACAACATATTGTGACAAAACTCAATGTAACATACATTTTTATAACGAATTTTAACTTCACTTAATTCATGACACAGCATACTGTAACTACATATGAACATGTGACCTTACTTAACGAAATGTACTGTTACTTACATTATGACACCAAAACTCACAGTAATGTAGTGCACATTATTGTAACATTATGCTATCTCATTTTAATAAACGTTTTATTTATGTATGTTACACTATGTGAGTACGTGATCCTCAGTGTCAATCTCCTATTTCTGGTTATGATTGGTTCATTTTCCTAATGGCTCCTTCCTTTTTTAAAGACTTAAAATATGGGGCCGGATGTTATTAAAATGGAGAATAGACGGCTTCATCGTTTAAGTTTTCACTGAGCGCAGGACGCGGCAACAAACTCCTGCCATCAGCAGTTTGCACGGCCTCCAGTGTTATTAGCGGCAAACTTAATGTTGTATGGAGAATGCCGGATGCGCAGCACGCAACACGGTGGAAATGAAAAGACGGAATCAGACGATTAAACGAGAGACGCCGGGAAACATCGCTCAGTGGACACACATCTAAACCTGGGAAACAAGATCCACGCTGTTATTCCTCGGCAAAAATGGAAATTTTGTGTTCGTTAACGTTTGTTTACCGACATTGAGTGTTGTTGTGAATGGCGAATGAGCTTCCGCATAGAGCAAATGTGCGAATGGCGTGGATGTCACATGGGGATGCCGAGGGGACGCTAGGAGACAACAGAGATAGAAGGCAGGAAAGTACAGTACATGCGCGTCTATACGCACAACACGTGCTTAATTAATATTTACGCCACCTTCAGTGTGTCCGGCAGAGGAAGGAAAAGGGGATTGTGTTTTCATGGATCCTTTAATCCGCTGAATTAGCACTTTAATAACTGGAAGCCATTTGGAGATTAACGAGATCAAGCTTGTGTACAGGAAGACTTAAATGCTGTTTTCTTCTTTACAATACGCGGCATACGCACTATGGGGATGTCATCTATACACGATGACTCACACTGAAATATCAAATAATAGTATCAAAGCATTACAACACACATTTGTCAAAACTGAGTTAGTCATCGATTTACTTTGTTGCTTTTGCCTAATGTTACACGTTACATTTATCAAGCAGAGATACAATGTATTATGTTATTGCCAGGCTCCCGTGACCCTTGTGAGGATGAGCAGCTCAGAAAATGGATGGATGGATGCTATTGCCTTGTGTGGGGAGTAACAGCATACATGTAGGATTTTGTAACCAGAATACAAAAAAAAGGTAAATGTATAGGGTTGTTGATTTGAAGTCCCACCCTTTTCCAGAGTTACCGGCGCATCATTCTCTCATAAAGTGGTAGATGTGTGTGGCAGTGAGGGGAAAACTAAGCTACCGCGAACTGCAAAGGCTGCCTCCGTAAATTTCATAAAACCTCTGTTTTTCCATTGCACTCGATAAATCGCACACCCTGAGTCATGTCGATAGATTTTGAAACGTGTGTTATGAAGATACGCAGCCTGGTGAAGAAGAGCAGTCATTCACGTTTGAAAAATGTATGGGTGTGGTCAGTCACGCCCGCAGATAAAGTTGCGGGTGTGATTAGGGATGGAATTTCAGGACCTTAAAATAACTTATTGAGTTGTTATGCCCTAGTATGTGGTTGTTACCTAATACCAAAATCATAATTTATTGACATTACAGATAAACATTTTTAGAGATGGTCCATAGACATTCGATTTGAAAACTAAGTATTCATATAATCAAATCATTTTATTTCATCAGAATGTATTATCTCGCGTAATTTATGGCACTATCTATTGTGAATCCATTAAAAGATAGCAATAGATTATATCTTCCTAAATCATGGAACGTTTTCAACATCAAGATAGCGTGGTACCACGGTACCACCGTTCGCATTTAGATATACGGACAGACTAGTCTAATGTTAGAGTTTAGATCAAGTCAAAGTAAATCACAACCCCATACTTATTATAGTTAGACACTGAAACATTATCTGTGTTATACCCCAGAAATGTTTTCAGTGTACCTGAATTTTCTTTGGCATGGCTCATGGTGTTGTTGACTTTCGACGTAAATGCGGTGAAAGTACGTGAAGCAGCTCGGAACGTGTGCTTCTGGCATCACTTCGGAAGATGCTCAGTAGTAACTAGCATTTCCTGTTTCCAGGTGAATACTGATTGTTTAGGAGCAGGCTTCTTTTGTTAGCAACACTTATGAAATGAACACGTACATTAATGTCAAGACCAACGTTCCCTCTAATTTTTTACGTGCCTGAGCAAACACACTAAGCCCTTGACCACTGTGAGCAACATCAGACGTGTGCACTGTGGTCAGATCAGTGTCATCCATTGAAGTTACGTACTCATTCAAAGATTCATATTACAGCATTTAGATTCCCATCAGAAAATTTCAAAGAACAATTTTGTGTTTTTGCAAACTTACAATGAAAATGTCAAAAAACAAAAAAATACATGGCTAACTAAACCAAGCCAACTATGAACTATGAATTTGAAAGGTTTTCTTTTTTTAACCCACAATGATATCCTTGTCTGTTTTTCTTGGTGTAAAACTGAATTATTGCTTGCAGAATATCTTTAGCAATGCATGTTGAAAGCTCAATGATGCTTCCAAACAGATTTAAGGTTAATGTTATGTTGCCTCCTAAATTTAAAATCCAGAATTAGCTTCTTGTATACTGTATTGTCTGTGCTTTCATCCTCAATCAGGCTGTGCCAAGGTGGAATTTTAACAATATACACCATCTCATCCTGTACTTTCTACTTTGGCTTCAGACCAGACCAGACCTTCCTCCTCCATATTAAACATTTACAGAACACAGAAGAATATATTTTATTATTATTGAATTTACTTTTGTCATATCTGATTTTGCCAAAGATATTTGAGATGGGCTCCAGCACTCTTGCGACCCTTTTGGGGATAAGCAGCTCAGCTCATAGATGGGTGGAGTAATCCAAAAGGAATTGAAAGTAATCAAAATATTTTACTTCAGTATGGTGGTACTTGATTACTTTTTTAACTGGCAACCAGAATTTGTATCAGAATATAATCTTAAAGGCCGGGTACGGTGGCACAGCTGTCAAGGGTTGGCCTTACAGTTCTGAGGACCAGGGTTCAAATCCCAAATAAGTCACATTCACTTTAACAACCTTGCATGATATGTTACTTCTTGCATGAATGCACAATTACATGCAGATCATTACATGCATTACCATACACTAACAAACTGTTTGGCATTGGTTTTGTAAAGCAATATAATGTAACGTACTGTAGCGAACAACTTACATGATATAATATATATATATGTATTGATAATATGATGATAATGTGGGTTTTTGTAACAGTGTAATATACCGTATCTTACTGTAACAGCGTACCGTTACATAACTGGTGGTAACTTCAGTTTTTTTAACAGTACATTGCTGAAGTTACGATAATGTAACAAAACATACTCTGTCATATATCATGGTAAACCAATGTACAGTATGTACTGTAATTATGTAAACTGTAACTTATAGTGTTGTAGCAACCAGATTTGAAAATTTAGATCGTTAAATGGGGGTGTAAAGCTGTGCCAAACAAATATGCATTCATCTGAGATGACACGGTGTGGTGACCCCTAACGGGATAAGCCAAAAGGAAAAGAAGAACAAATGGGTTGTGGGCGCACCATAGTGTTGTAAATAGGAAAGGTTCTCATTCTCGCTGGGATGCAAAGTTTGCTCTGAGGAGCAAGCACAGCACCAGCCCGGCTCGCTCTTTTTCACACTTTGAGTGTTTGTTGTGCGACCAATCTTCTCCTCATCCAGTCTGGCTGGCGCTAGGTGAAGCAGCGTGGCTTCATTCTCTGCACTCTTACCATACATGTTAAATAATTCACATGCTGCTTGGGAATTCTCCTGCTCCCGCTATTAGCCATTCTCCCGCCTTCTTCTTGTTTTTGCACATTTCAAGTTCACCGTCAGCACCTTGCCGCCAGCATGCAAGCAGAGTTGACGGTCCACAGAGGATCGCAGGTATAAAAGTCGGATTACAGTTAAATCGCTGCCGTTTTGTGAGTAGGTAGAACATAACTAAATGTGTTAGCTCAAGAACACCCCTCTTCGCATACAAGGGTTCTTTTTTTTTTTTTTTTTTTTTTAATGTGGCCTTCCTGCTCTGTTAGGACAGCGGAAGCTGCTAAATCTGTGTTGTCAATGTTAAGTTTTGCAAATATGTACCTTCCACAGTTGTCATCAAGCCGAGAATGATTTGATCCAAAGGAACCAAATAAGGTTTTCGCAACATAGTGTGACAGAACTTGGTGTAATACAACATTCTATTACACTCGTAGTAACACAGCTTCATTCAGCCTGCTGTAACTACAACATACTGTTTTAGAACCAGTAGTAAGATAGTTTTTTGTAATACAGCGCAATTTAATTGGCTATAACACAACAATCTTTTTAAAAGTTTGGGAAAAATATTTTTGGGGAACACAGCGTAATGTCACATACTGTAAGTTGACATTTTATTACATACGGTATCTCAAGGTAAAACGAGGGAGCAGTACTTAATGCATTATCCATGCATCCATCTTTTTTTCAAGCTGCTCATCCTCACAAAGCTTATGGGAGAGCTAGAGCCTATCCCAGCTAACTTGGGGCGAAAGGCGGGGCATGCCCTGAACTGGTCACCAGTCAGTCGCGGGGCACATATCCACACCATGACTGAGCTGGAATCAATCCCACGCTGCCCACACCAAAGGCAGGCGTGTGTACAACTACTCCATCAGTTACTGTTAATGTATTATTATAACACAACAAATGGTAATATGTTTTTTTTTTTTTCCATAATACAGCAAAGCAGAACATACTATCACTTGTCTTACACAACACAACATACTGTGACATAACTTTAGGGAATTTCACACACTGGTTCAATGACCATCCTTGTACACATACTGTATACATATCTGATACTACATCTGAAGTCGAGAAATCAAAGCGCAGCGTGCTTAGTTTGGCAACTGGCTTCATGAGTGGCCAATCAGTCGGCCGGAGTTTTTGCTGCAATAAAAAATTTGAATTTCTGGTGCAAACAATCAAAATGCACACAAGCTTCCCCTCACGCTGAAAATACATTTTTAGATTTTGGTCCAAATGAGACATCAAAAATTCGCCACCCCGCTCTAAGTCAAATAATCGGCATGGATAAATTATCAAATGTTGATTTACTGTCAATGCAGCATCAAATGGCAATACAGAATCGCTGCTCAAGGTGTCCAGATGTACAATCACTCAATGTGCAGTGATGTGTCAGCAACTCTTGTTTTTATACAATGTTGTGGTCCAGTCAGATTTGAGCTTGTCGTGGATTGTGCGGCGGGCTTTCCACAAAGGAGAGAGAGACGTGAAAAAGCCTGCTTGGATGGCCTGCGTGAAAGTGGCTAGTGGTATGAGTCAATGGAAACAAATGAACAATGGTGACTAGTTTAAAGGAACATTAGGCCACTATTTCCTTGACAATATTTCCCCCCCCCCTGTCTAGCCGCAGTCCAGTAGGCTCTGACAGTGTAGCAATATGGCAAAACTGGAGAGCTTTGGCGCCTCTTGCAGTAGACACCCCGGGGGGGCCAGTGGGCAGGGTCACCATGCAGTCTATGACCCACCAGGCAGCGACTGAGCTCACATGCCGAACTCTTACCCTGACAGCGGAAGCCACGGGAAGAACGTGTGGGAGCCGTAGATGGATTAAAGCGACCATATCGATCTAGCGGTGCTCATGCATGTTCATGAGGCTGTCAGATAGATGTATAAGCGTTTAAAATAATGTCGGGGGTGGGGGGGTTGTAGAGATGAAGGAATCACAATGTTGAAATGTCGCTTGAACTGTGAACTCTCACAAGTAAAACTCACTCCAGTGATCCTTGTGAGGATAAGCAGCTTGGAAAAGGGTTGGATGTAATGTAAATTTTGCAAATTGGACACGTTTCACCAATGGGTTTATTCAATCAACCTGACACTTGCATTGATAGCATAAATCCCATCTATGATCCAAGGAGATCCGTTGTTCTACATGTATTGGAAAAAAAGCAATGGCAGCTGAGGAAAAATCTGAAATCTTTCTTGTAGAAATCCCACCATGTGTTCTTGACCGTCAACCGCTTTAAAATGTAAACATCTTTCCACTTGGAATGAGGTGTGTCACGCTGCCGAAATCAACAACAAAGGAATTTGTGCACAAAAGCTTTTGCTTATTGTTTTTTTGTTTTTCAGTTGGTGTGGGTTTACTCAAGCGGATTTAGTGTCAGGTTTGTCATCAAGTCAGCTCGCACGTGCGCCGTGCTCATTATCAGCCATTTTGACGCTGCCGCTCACCGCGGCTGCCGCCATTTAGTCACTCCGGTGGCGACGCTTTGATCAAACAAAGAAGAAGAACAAACCTGTTCTCTCTTCTCTCTCTTTGTGCATATTCAACCAGGCAGCAACCTAAGTTGGGAATAAATGTGATTTTTCTTCTGTTGTGAGCTAATTAACTCTGAGAGTTTTTACTCACTGTGATGATATCGTTGTTGACTTGTGGAAGTGTTAAAGTTAAGCAACGCTATTCATGCAGAGAAGCTTTATTTTGTGTTTAGATTTTAGAGAGAGCTAAGATCATGAGGTGACAAAACATGGCATGAGGCATACAACTGCTTTTAAATCTGATTTACACTGCAAGTCCACACACTCAATTCTGAGTTAATGCCTCAATCCAATGTGTATTTCTGCGTACATTTTTGAATGACATATCTAATATTTACATGCATGAAATACTGCCTCAATTCATTTATATAAATGCACATTACATAAGCATCAACATGGAAGTAGTCATAATGGAGAAACCAATACAATTTAATGTTCTATACACCTTAAGTATAAACATATATTTACCATATTTTCCAGATGACAAGCTGCGTCTCTTTTCCGGCGATGTGAACTCTGCGCCGTATTTAATGGCACGGCTGGAATATTTTTGTGGGGGAGTGGGGGGGGGGGCTGATGGCTGTCAGTTTAACCGTACAATAAAAACTCATTCAAACATAATGGTTAAAACATGGGCATTGCACTCGGGTTTGGGCGTGCATAGATCCCTCCAATGTGTAGTAGAAGAAGAAGGTTGTACCTTTAGCATGCCAAGAAGAACACTACGTCATGCACGTGCAGAAAAAGAAGAATCTACTTCAATTGTGTGTAGAAGCAATTGCTCATAGCAAAACATTGGCAATTAAATGGCTCAAATATTACAGAAAAGTCATTGGATTTTCCCCCCTCCTCGAGTTCACTCATACCACTAAAGTCGTCGTCATCTTCAGTATCGGAGTTAAAGAGCCTCAGAAAGTCTCCCTCAGACATCTTTTCACTCACAGTAGCTCTGCCATTTCATTTTGACTTAAAGGAAGACTCTCCCCAATAATCATATGTACAAGAAACATGAAGTAATATTATTATTACATATATTTTGGACATTAATTGAAAATAAAAATTTAAAATAAAGAACATATTTGAAATCTGGATATGTGCCAGCTTTCAGAGCCAAACGCGGAAGAAACATCCTTGACTCCGCCCTTGACGTCTCCGGTGCTAAGCATTACAGACCATTCGGTCTAGGTAAGCCGAGATGGCGACTTGTTCTGCACCAAAACTGAGAAAACACACCCAAATTAGTCCTTCTTTAACCTCCCGTGGGGTCATCCGGACAGGATAAAGCTGTGGTTGTCAGAGTTAGGACTCATTCATCAGCGAGGAAATTTTCACGCATTTAATCATTACTGGTTAATAGCCTCTTGTGCTGGTACGGTAAAGCAACAATATACGTTATGAGGCACAGCTGTTCAAACCCGGACTTCCGTGTGTGGAGTTTGCATGTTCTCCCCATGTCTGTGTGTGTGTAAACCTGCCTCCTGCCCGTTGACAGTTGGGATAGGCTCCAGCATTCCTGCGACTAGCGTGTGGCTGAGAAAATGTATGGATGGATATATACATGTAAGCACACAACACTTCCTGGTTCCTATTTACGGTGATATATACAGTAATCCCTCTCTACATCATGGATCACCTATCGCGGATTCAGTGCATTGCGGATTCAGTGCATCGCGGATTTCTGGACCCCACCCCCACTCCCCCCAAAAAACCCAGACCGCTACGTACTAATGCAACATCCCCGGCACGACAACATGGACCAATGGAGCAAAAGAAACAAAAAAAAAAAAAAAAAAAATGCCAGCATACATGAGTACACTACTGTACTGTATATTACGGGGAAAGCCAATGCACCATCCCTGGCATGACGACATGGACAAAAAAAAAGAAATGCCATTTACCCATACTTTGCGATTTTTCATTTTTTGCCATTGGGTCTGGTACCAATTAACTGTGAAAAATGAGGGATTACTGTATTTGTTTGTGTTGTTTGTTTTCCTGTTTGGAAACAAGGTATGTAAATAACATTTACAAAGTCTTTCTGAATCTAGTGGATGGAGGGGTTAAAAAAAGCTACACGGAGTGGGCACATCTTATTAACATGTCCACGCTGTCGTCTGGAAAATATTGTTCATTATATTTAGTGTTGGATAAGGCAAAAGAGCGAGAGGAAGACCAAAGAAAAGGTTGATGGATGTTGTGAGGGAGGACATGAGGACAGTGGGTGTTAGAGAGGAAGATGCACGAGATAGGCTTAGATGGAAAAAGATGACATGCATTGGTGACCCCTAAGGGGACAAGCCGAAAGGAAAAGAAGAAGATATTTAGTGTTGGGTACACATTATGTAGCATGTTTACCAAAAATGTATTATATTGGTAAAAGTAAGTTTCTTTCGGCTTGTCCCTTTCGGGGTCGCCACAGCGTGTCATCTCAGATGAACGCACATATATATTTGGCACAATTTTTATGCCGGATGCCCTTCCTGACGCAACCCTTCTCAGGGAGTGGAGGCCCCAGTGGGATACGAACCCACAACCCCTGGTTTATCAAACCAGTGCTCTAACCACTGAGCTACAGGGCCTCAAAAATGTATTATATTGGTACATCTCCATATTGTTTTTCCATCATATTCAATGTCAAATACAACTTAAATATGGCCGATATCCATACTATTTTACTATTCATGTGTTCATTGTAGTTTAGCTATATAATGGGTGTTTTTAAGTGTATTTATTTTGTTTGGACCTAGGTCACAGTTTAATTTTACTGTAATGTGCCATTGAACTTTGATACATTATGGTCACATACTACTACATGAGTGAATATAATTATATAATATAAATTTTTTTGTAACACAACGTAACATGACATACTTAACAGGAACATAAAACTTACTGTTATATACAGTACTGACGCTTACTGGCACCTTACAGTCCTGTATAAGTGAAATATTACAAGAGTGTAGTATTTCAATGTACTGTTACATATCTGACTTAACTAAGAGTAACACTTTTATGCAAAATATTGTTTCTTACGGTGACATTGATTGCCACAATGTGCTATTACCTAACATTGGATTTATTGTACTAACAAACTGGGTCAAAGTTTGATTTGGTTAGAATTTTGTGTGCTGGTTACGGTAATTCCAAGATTCGACCAAAAATATCTTCCTCAAAGGTTATAAACTTTTTCGGTGGTTTCAGCTTCTTTTGAGCAGTCAGAGACTTAAAAAAAAAGAAAAAAAGTTGAGTCAAATCAAAAGGTTGCAGAAATGATGGGTGTTGTTGAGGTGAGGTCGTCGACAAATGTGTCGGTCCCTGGCTGGACCGGGTGTGAGAGACGTGACCAAATTGTTCCGGTGATACTGGCTCGGGAATGACGTGAGGTCAGAGCGACTCGAACCTTTTTTGTCTGGCGCAATCACGTCAAATCATTCGCCGCTCCTCGTGGACGCCTGTGTCAAATTTGTAAGAAATGCCCTCTGGTTGCTCATGACGGGAACCGAGGGGATGGACGCCCCCCGCTGCCCCTGCTCCAATGGCTGTCAATCACGTGGAGGAAAAACAAGAGTAGTGGCCCGCCTTCAGACGTTATGTGTTGATGATCCTGACTGCATCGCTGTGAATCCCGCCTTTCCTCGCCCGTAATGCAATGCAGCTTTTGTCTGCGACTTATCGTGGTGCTGCAACAAATTAAGGAGGCGGTAATGGGCTGGTGTCAAGTAGACCGTAGCACTGGCTCCAGGTGAATAAACCAGCACTTTAATTACTTACTCTGACCTGACAAAGCATAGTGTTGCATCATTTATAGAACAAATCATATTATGACATCATTTATACATGATTTCATTACTTACCTAAATTCACGAATGACCCATTACATTTATTTTGATATGTTACATACAGAAATATCAGTTTTTGAAACAGCATAATGTTATGTAATACCCACATTACAACGTGATGTAACATCTCATTGTGACGTAAAGATTGTGTCCATAGATTAGTTTCAAAATACATTGTACATGTTTGAATAGAATTGTTCGTTCTGAGCTATGGAGTTCTGAATTGTAGAGAATAGAGTAATTAACTGTTTTCCACCATTTGAGTATTTTCTGATTTTTCCTCAAACGACACCCAATGATGCACTTGGATGTCGGGCATGAGTCACTACTCCAGCACGATATATGAAAACTGCAGCGCCTACATACGGATCAGCAGCTATTTGTCGCAATCGCGACTTCCCCTCGATTAATCTGCTTGTGTGCTCACATTAGAGTGCCTCATTGTTAGCCGTGAGTGTGTTATTGTCATGCAGAGGATCAAGCAACAGAGAGAGTGGGGGAAAAAATGTCTGATGTGACAACCAGCATGTGGACAGGAGCTAGCATAGCCACTTTTGAGCAAATATTAAACATCGTCACGACATCATGTTTTTTGTATCGTTCTCCCTCTCCAGAGAGAGAGAGAGAGAGAGAGAGAGAGAGAGAGAGAGAGAGAGAAAGAGATTTCTTTGCTTTGCTATCTTATAACAAAGTTAATAAAATGTTTGCTCATGACTTCGTTTGTTATGAGTGAAATGAAAACAAAAGATGAATTAGGTGGCCAATCTTTGCGTATGCACACACCCTCATAAATTTGAGACATACATCCATGATGTAACTCGTGGAAACAACTTTTGGTTTTATTCCTGAAACAAATGTAGCAGCATTTTCGAGTGTAAAAGGAAAACCTGTAGGTGACTTGCGTCTTATCATGCTTTACAAGGTAAGTACGAGTGAGCTACTTGTTCACCAGTAGTCGAGAAGCGTTGAAGGCTCACACTTGTCATTTACAATCAATAAGTAGCAGTCAGGATATGTACATGACGCCCACTGGCCAGATTCACAGATGTACTAGCCTGTCTCTGATGCAAATACATGCTGCACATATACGTGACAGTGCTTTTGATAATAGTATGCCCTATGTGGAGGAAGCGGTCAATTATTTTGCAGCAGGCAGCCAATCATATTGAAGCAGGTCAATTTTAACTCAAATGGAATTCATGATGATTGAGAGGTCTCTCTCTCTCTCTCTCTCTCTCTCTCTCTCTCTCTCTCTCTCTCTCTCTCTCTCTCTCTCTCTCGGAGAGTGTGCTGGAGCTGGAGGAGGAGATTGCTTTCAAGCATTAAAACATGCAATCAGGCAAGTGCGACAAGACGAAATTTATAATCGCACACACTGAAAAAAGGTCATATATCCAACCAATTTGGTCGCAGTCTTGAGCCCCAGTTATGTAAAGGAGTGACAAACATCCAAGACAGCATCTTTTTTTCTAGGTTGTAGTATTGATATCTTATTGACAGGTAACAATTGAGTGGGTCGTGGTTTCAGAGCATTCACGGGATACACCTCCAGCAACTGAGAAGGGAAAGAATGTCATTGAATTTCCAGAATTTTCAACCTTTATAATTTCTCGTGTGTAATGTGCACTATTGTAAACTATGCACTCCATAAGTTGACCTCAACATTCTGTAATAATGTACAAATTATAATTCTAAATACATTGTTAACTAGGTGCCGGTGCGTTCCAATTCCAGATGTTTTATAGCAACATTCCAAGTATTAATGAAGGCTGCTAACATTATGTCCTACTTGCCAATTTTTGATGCTTTCCCTGCAGCGATTTGACAAATCAGCAAATCACAACGTACCCCAGAAAGGAATACCTTTGTGCAAAATTATCTGCTTTTGCGTTAATTAAATTTTTATGGATCAAAAGTACTAGCGGCATTGGGACGCAAGATTGGTGTGTACTCATGACCGACTATTTGTACTGGTATTGATCTGGTGGGAAAAAAACAGGGTAAGAACATCCCTAAGGCAACATACTGTTACATATAGTATTACTGTATGCTGTATTTTTATTTTTTAACTGTACTCCCCCCTGTATTGAATATCAATCACATCGAGGAAAAACAGGAGCCTGCCTCCAGATGATCTATGCTGATGATCCAATATGGCTATATACCCTACCTAACCACCCTCCCCCATAATGCAATGCAGCTTTTGTTCACTCCTTCTTGTAAGCGCTTCTTTGACTGCGACTTGTCACGCTGCCGCAACAAATTAAGGAGGCGGTAATGGGCCGGTGTCAAGTAGACGAAGGTGCTGGCTCCGGGTGAATAAACCCCTCCGCCCCCTCACCATCCACCCCCATACCCCCTCACCTGTCTCCGTGAAAGGTGACGGCACTCGCTGGGGTTTCGGCTTTAATGAGGAAGTCAACAGATGAGCCTTCACGCCACGTTTACGGGCCGCAGTGAGCAGATGTATTAAAACGGCGGAGGAACGTCACACGAAGTAACACAGCGACGTTAGCATGACGGATGACCGCCGATGCGCTCAGCCGAGGGTGCTCCGCCGAGCTGGCGTTCCCGCTTGATGCCTCCGCATGTCTACCGGGAACTTAATTACGAACACTGACCTTACGCAGCATAGCGTTACATCTTTTATGTAATACTTAATGAAACAAAACACCCTATTATATGATGAACATTACTAAGACGTTACCCAACCTAATGAAGTACTGTTACATATATTATGGTAACATAACAAACTGACAGAAATGCCAGTTTTTGTAACACAGTGTCACATTACTTACTATAACATGCCATATATGTACCGTTGCATAGACTTACTGTGATCTGATATAATTATTTAGTGCATAATTACGTAGATTGTACAAGTACAACATAGTTACAGAACTTATGGGGAGGGGGGGGGGTTGATCAAGCATAACCTTAATTACTTTACAGTAAGGTAATGCTTAATGTAGACTGACTGAACTTACCGAAATGTTTCAATGGGCTATTATATACATTATGGTAGTACAATATCCTTTTGCATAAAACATTGATAACAGCGTAACATTACTTACTCCATGGTAAAATAACACTTTCGGTTACACAGCTTACATAATGTATGTATGTAACCCTAAATACCATATAACAATATAACACTGAACTGCAATGTACAAACATACTGTACTATAACATAAATTGTTAACACTACATCCACAATGTGACAAAATCATACATTAGAGTTAATATCCTTATGCGTAACAACAATACTCTGGCACAACACGCCATTACGTCTCTCAGTGTGAGGCGACATCGTAACGTACCAATGTATCATTCCATTGCATTGCATAAGTTACAGTATTGTGTAACTCTTGCTGTTACACAATCCCTTAAATTTCACCAGGTATCTCCTCGCAGAAATTGCGCAACATCCGCTAACCCCCTTCACTGCCTCCCTTAAGCACCCGCCGGTGTTAAAAGCAGACGTCTTCTAAAATATTGAGCGCATCATTTTCCATTCATGACGAGTACTCTGCAAAATTATGCTCACATTTCTCCCACCACCCTTGGGGCGGAATCACTCAAAGCCACCACGGCCGCCGCTGTATTCGTCGTCGTTCCGGGGGCAGATGTCCGTGGAAAATGTGTAGCTGTGTATCGGAGCGCCGGTGGTCCCCACCGGCTACGTTTTGATGGCGCGCGGAATTGAAAGCGGCGGCAGAAAGGTGGCTGTTACTAGCCGCGGGGGGCATGGTCCCGCGGTTAGGGTCGTAGCTTAGCTTACGCCAGCGCACACTGCCGGCCAAACAAACTTTTACAAGAAGGAGAAGAAGCAGAAGAACAAGACACGGGTTTGAATGGGCCCTCCTCTCATGACACTTTTAAGGTGCAAATTATACCATAGATCATCACAAAAACACAAATATTTTTCACATTTTGTCAATGAAATATGCTCATACCATGCCCTATAATATCTAATATATCATTAAATGTGTAAATTAAATTAAAGTGAGCTGTGGCATATTTTCACTAGACAAATTGTTTTGTTTAGTAATTTATGATTGTATGATTTTGGTTATTGTCTTTTATCTTTTGTGCAAAGCACTTTAACAGCTGTGGTTGTGAAGTTGCTATACAAATAAAGTTGATATGATGTAAATAGCCTCCATCTCAGCAATTGTATTTTAAAACAAATAGTCTTCATTAAATATCACAATTGCTCCTCATAAGAATAATAATAATAATCTTCATCCAAAATGCACGGACAATAATTTCATGTTTACATACATTTTCTATTGATAAAATGAGAATATAGAAAGGGACTCTAACTTAAATTCACTAAAAATCCATCTTTTTCTTAAAAAAAATGAAATTATGATTGTTATTAATGAACAAAAATAATTGTTAAATGTATTATTTAGCTGTGAAAAACAAAAAATACCTAAAATGTAAGAAATATTTTCATGCAAACAACAAAAATCCTTTATTTCATTATTTCATCAATATTCAGAGATAGTATATTGGAACTGAAAGAATATGTAATCTATCCATCCATTTTCTGAGCCACATATCCTTCTGAGGGTCATGGGAGTGTTTGAGCCTTGACCAGCTCTCAACAGACAGGAAGCAGGGTACACCCTGAACTGGTTGCTAACCAGTTCCATGGCACATGGAGACAGACAACCGTCGTATTCACAATCACACCTAGGGGCAATTTAGAGTCTGAATGATTTTGGGAAGTGGCAGGAAACCCACACAGGTACGGGGAGAACACACAAACTCCACACAGGGAGGGCTGGGATTTGACACCTGGTCCTCAGAACTGTGAGGCTAACGCTTTACAGCTGTATTGCCCGTGCGTCAAAAAAACATATGAAATCACTATAAATAAAGCATGAACGTGCAAAGTATTTTTACTTCCACCATTTTATGTGAGACGACGAACAATCTTGCTGTGTTGATCGTATTTGTCTTGTTTGGCGCTAAGTGTTTCCCTCCTGAGACTCTGGTCCATCCTCTCAAGTTCTCATCCACACCTTGGCCAACTCCCATGTCGCTTGTTGGCGCAACTCCGCCATCGCCTTCGCTCACTCATCGGCTGACACCTGCCGGCCTTGCTCGCCTGTAATCGACGTTCCATTCCTCTCCTAAGGTCCGCAGCTTGAACTCGCAACCCCTCTAGGGACAGCCCTGCCGAGTGGGTATGAGGCGGAAGCGCTATGGTGTCTACCCCACCTCCCTCCGACTGCTGTTTGGATTAATGGTGGGACGCGGGGGCTGCTGTGAGGGAACATTACTGGCCAGGACCAATCTAGTCCCAAATGGAATATACTTTGTCAGTGGTGACCATCGGAGGAAGTGGAATTCGCTCGCGGCATCCACCGCGACCATCGTGATTAAGGCTGATTTTTTTGTCTTTTTTTTTTCCCTCACAAAATGTCACTCAAATCTAAAATGCACACAGTGGCCAGAATGAAAGGGTGATTGCTGCCGATAGATTTGAATTGTAGGGCAGTTAGGCCGTAAAGAATGAGCATGACATGTGCTCATTAAACCGGAACGTTCTGTCAGGTGCTGGAACGTTATGGCTTCGCCCGAAGTGGAAGTGTCGTAGCTTCACGTCAGGTAGGGAGAACCAGTGGAAGATTGACTATTGCGGAATAGAGTTAAACTTTGATGACATCGTCACCGATTCATGTTGAGAGAATGTTCTAGAGTGGAAGCATTTTAGCCCCATGGTACTAGGAGTTTATGGTCTCTTGAGAAAATGGGCTTGAGTTGATGACAGCATCTATTTATGTTGATAGAGTTTTTTGGAGCATTTAGTCAGGTTCCCAAACATTTAAACTCAGACCAATTTGAAAGCATTTTAGCCCCACATAGTTAGGAGGAACCTCTGGAGGATTCACAACATGGTCTTAATATAAAGTTTGATGACATCTTCCAAAGCTTTCTCTCTGGCACTGTACCGTTCAGGCTCCTTCCGATGGAGAATATTTTAAGCCTTCCTAAAGTTTGAAGAATCAGTGAAAAATCGAGCTTTATGATTGATAGTCAATACAGGAGGGATTACTACAGTTATCGTTGACCAGTATAACGCTGACAGTAGTTGGGGTCGCTTGGGTTATCGCTGACAAAGTCTAAACACTTGGTGTCATGCGGAGTGAAAAAGCATTAATCCTAACACAAACAACAAAGTCGAACCCCAATCACGGGCAACACTGATCCTTTCCATGGTGAAGAACTGAAATAATGGAGATAAGGTCTTGTGCCAATAAACCAAACAATCGTTCATTGTGTTTTTGAAATTGGTGTTCCACCAGTTTGTGTGGGTCATCACAACATCATCAGTAATGTTCAAGTTGTATCTCGAAAATTGTCATGATGATCACCAGCAACATTAGAGATGAAGCTAAAACCAGTGATTATTATTTGATTTTTTTAATTGCTCAGACACCGGTGTGTATGTGTTGTTGTAACGCAATCTGTCACGTTTGAGTCGGAGGCCAAAAACAGCAATGCCGATCATCTCTTGGTTGGCATTCGCGGAACATAATACCGCGAAGGACTTGTTACCCAGATAAACGCAAGTGGTCATTGAACATTTTTTAATTGGTCACAAAACTGCGTGTGCGTGTGTGTAAGTGCGTGTGTATACTGGAAACGCAATCAGCGAAGTTCAAGTCATGTGCCAATAACAGCGATGACAGTTATTGCCAGATCACCATGGCAATCACCAGGAATGACAAACATGAAGAATTTGAATTTTTGTTGTTGTTGTTTAAAGGAGGAATCCAGTGGTTTGCATGAACAGTGTATCCAATAGGTTATGTAATATGTACCCCATTTTGACAATGTGATGTTAAATCCTCTCTCATTTAACAGTGTTTTGAGAAGATTTTTATCAACAATAACGAATTTTCAGGGGCGCTGACATATTCGCGAGTCACGTGATCTACATGGAGGGATTACTAGCAAGATCTGATGACATCATAGCTGGTATTGATAGAGCGTTCTGGAATGTTCTGTCAAGGCCAATAAGGTTCTGGCTCTGCCTGACGTGGAAATATGTAAAGCCTATATAATGTCACTGTCACAAGGCTAAGGATGGCGGGTAGGTTGGGAATGACATTTATATATGAATTGAAAGTACTTATATATGAATTGAAAGTCCGTGTTATCACATTAATGAAGTTGAAGAATACCAAATCAGTGCTCATCTTAACGGGTCTTGTCAGTCCATATCCAAATCTGAAGCAAGACCAAGATGTTAAATTAATAATGTGGTCTCAAGACAAGTCTCAACACCAGTCTTGAATGTTACAACACTATGCTCCCGCTGATGTGAAGGTAATTTACCCCCACAAGGTAGGAACAACCAGCAGTGAACTTGGGCTTGATGCCAAGATAGAATCTACTGCTGACATCATCACTTGTTTGTACTATTGGAGTGTAATGGAACATTCTGTTAGGTGCCATAACGTCTGACAAGGATGCTTGCCATGGATGGATGAATGGATGACTGGATGGATGAATTAATGTATGGATAGCTTATTTTTTCATAAAGGTAATTCACTCTTCCAGTGGTCCACACAAGCAATTGGCTGGCAACTAGTTCAGGGTGTACCCCGCCCCCTGCTCGATGATAGCTGGGATAGGCTCTAGCACTCCCACGACCTTTGTGAGGATAAGCAGCTCAGAATATGAATGGATGAAAAAAAAAATCATAATTCCAGTGTAGTCTGAACCTGTTAGCGACTTTGGTAAAATGCTAACCATGTTGAGTCAACTAAACTCGAGCTTGGCGAGGTTAATGCTAACAGTGCTAGCTTGACTTGGCCGTGCACTGATGCTTGAGCATCACGCTGTAAGCATTTGAAAACATCCTAACACACTAGCGGCCTGGCGGTGTTGAGCGATGGCCACGGCTGAGATGCTGATCGCAGCAGTGGTCGCATTAGTCGGCCATAAAAGGAGTCGCTATTGCGGGACGGGGGCGGGATCAAACATATGAGAATGAATGACGCCACATAAAAGCCACGCTCTGTTTCCAAAGCCATTAGCGGTGGGGCGAGAGACACTGACATATACTGAAAAAGAGAGACATTGAGGCGAGGAATGGATACCGGCTTGTGCTCGCACTTCCTGCCTGTGTTGTCCATTTAATCAACATTTTTAATCAATGGAGCAGACGATGAGGGAGCTCGCCCACCTCCTTTTGGCAAGAGCAGATGAATGCACCTCGAACCACGCCACCGCCATTTTGTGTACACATTGTTTATGATCTCAACTTCAGACGCACTCTCCCGCTCATCACAAAATGAAGTCCACCGGATGCTGAAATGAGCAAATAGTTATACTTGTGATTAATTGGTTCAGTTACCAAACTTTTAACTCTATTTATTTGTTTATTAAATTAATTTTCTATATTTGAATGAGATGAAATACAATTACTTATGCTTTCCAGCCCCCTCAAAACTACGTTTTTTTAAATCACTGTATTTTACAAAAACAGAATGAATTATGAAAAAACACAATGTTAATGCTTGAAAAATAAAATTGTTTTAAAAGATGTAATTACCGTACATAACGCAGTATTTGTGTGTTGCCTGTGTACCTTTAAGGGGTGTGGACTAGTGAGTTGGGTTGCATGAGTTGGGGCCTACAACAGTTCTTTGAGAGTGTTGTTTTGTCATCTTGCATTTATGTGTTTGACATTTTGTTTTAACAACAACTGGCTACTGCACTGCATCATGGGATTGAGACTGTAAGCTCCTTGTGCATTAAAAACCTGATTTACAAAAGGATTTCACTCGCAAAAACGGGACCCATACCAGGCATGCACAGGATTAGGTCTGCCAAACACAATAAATTGTTGCATGATTTATTTTGTACATTTTGAAAAGAGTTCATGCAAATGCATTAATGTATCAGGCACAATGAAATTTATCAAACATTATACAAATTATTACTGCTGATTTTGCATTATTTATTAGTGCATCTGAAAGTCAGGAGTGAATCAGCACAGAATGTGGTGAGAGGAAGCAGGGAGAACCTTTCCAGTTATGCAAATATTTTATAAATGCCAGAAAGAAAAAACAAAACAACACCGACATATCATCTATTCAGGTATGCAATTTTCAAGTTTTTGAAAAAAACTAAAGGGCTGAAATGGAGCCAGCCAGAAGAAGGAGCGATGGATGCAATGTCAACTTTTACAAAGCTCAGCATCAACACTGCGTTTTTCTGAATTTGGGTCATTTCAGCACACTGTGACAATTGAAAGTGCATCCAATTTCTATGTGTTCTTGACATGGTATGTGAAACAGATTGAACAGTTCCCTAATATTACCGCAACATTATTATTTTATTTTTTTTAACCGTCAGTCATGTTTGGCGTCCACAAGCACCTCCAGTTCCATCATTTAAAACTTAATTTTTCGCATGTGGCGCTCATCAAAGAATGTTCCTTCCTGAAAACCATCAGTACAACCTTAAGCTCAAAACCCTTAAATATATAGTAATCAACTATTTTTAAACCTATGCCCGCGATCTGTCAGCGTGAACATGCAATTTTGCACCCACTTATTGGGATTTTCTGAAATGAGGACAAAATGCTTGTAATGTGTTCTATTGTCGTAAGACAGTAATATTACAAGCAGTGCTGTTTTAGGGGTTGTATTGTTAAATTGAGGGTCTAAATATGTACACGGTTTGCTTTCCTTTTTGCTTTCATGATGGTAACCCCTTTCCACCCCTTTCCCGTGGTGCCCACCGTGCTGCCTCCTTATTCTGCCCGTGAGCTCAAAGTGAAGAAAGAAAGAAAGTGAAGCTTTAATTATTATTCCTTCAGACAAACATCCCCAGTGCCTCACGTCGTCCTCAGGGTCATGGTCCCCCATCCTGCAATGTATCAAGCTACATTTAAAAAGCCCTACCCCCCTCACTCACGTCCTCACGCATGTGTAGCTTAGTTCTCTGCAAGAAATACGACATAAGCTTTAATTAGGGGTCCACCGTGACATCTCATCAGTGGACCTTTAACGAGAACGTAACCTCCCCTTTTCAAACGTAGCCTCTCAACCCGCTACACCCCACCCCTGGGCATCCTAGTGCCCCCTCTTGGCACCGCTGAAATGCTAGATAATGAGCAGGCTTGTCAGATGGGGGGGAGTGCAACTTTAATGTCACAACTCCGCTAGACCGCCATCTTCTTCTACTTCTCCCCGACACCGACGTCTGGGGATTCCTTGGAAAACTTTGGAAAAATCAAAGCCCCTCCCCTCGGAAACTCACCGACACATTTTCATCTAAAAGACAACATGTTGAAAAACATCTTAAAAGGAGACATGTAAATTTTACTTTTTAATGTCTTGCATTTAATTTTTTTGTCTACAGTGCCTGCCAGATCATTGATTGTGGAATTAAACCTTTGTGTATAAATCTTTAATAAGCTAATTCTGAAATTTTGACTCATCCTAAAAATGGTAACTAAATAAATGTTTTCATAATTGAATGCATAAAAGTGAAGACAGACATTTATGCTAACTTGGTTTTATATGGGTAAATGTCTCCCTTGCAGAAACAGCCAGTCCTATTTTCAAAAAGTTATGAAGCTAAAATTTGGTGCGTTCATAGGAAAGAAAAACAAGCAATATTGATGGCCTGTAGAAGTAACATTGTTTTAAGCATTTTATCATAGTCAAGACAAAAGTGCATAATGTATAGACAACCGATAAAATAATTTCAGTTACACAATTTACACGTGTTGCCCTTCGAAGTCTTTGGATACATGGGCAAAAATGATACTAACTACTTATTAAACCCATGACACGCCTCTATTTATACCATTATTACGGGAAAAACGCGCGTTACTTCTGACACTTTCACAAACTCATTAATATTGATATCTCAGAAATAACTTATTTTTTGTTTTCTACATTTTTGTATTTTTGTTTATTATACATTTATTTTTATGAAAGCAAAATGGCTGCCTCATCCTGGAATTTCAGATCCCTTTGATGTATTGCAACAACATAATAAGGCACTCTATTAGCATTAATGGTGAAGACAGCTTGAGGGACAAAGAAGGAACATCTGCAAGAAGAAACTCTGAAGACAGTAAGACACATTTGTGTTGTTTTGTTATGGAAAAAGAATATCAAGCCATAAGAGAAAAATCTTGTAATAGTATGATAAAAAATGTAATCGATCAAATTAGCATGAGTTAACAATAATACCACAATTTCAAAACCATTTTCTTTGTTTTGTGGTTCAAAATGTTTGCAGTTGTCAGTATGACAGTGAAGTTGTACACCACAAACTACAACTGCAATGATAAACATTGAGTTAGGAATAGAAAGATAGCAGTTGTATTGTTTTGGAAAGGCATAAGGTTTGATTGCATCGTGTATTGGATCTCATTATGTTGTGTACCTAGTACCTAACTAAGTGGTTCGTAAATGTATCTTATCGCATCTTTGCACCATAAACGAACAAGTCAATAAGAAACAAGAAAATTAAACAACATTAACTACTGACTTCAATACTTTAGAGGGTGAAAACAAATAAATAAATGCATTTAAACTGCTGAACTTTGTTGTTTTTGTGTTATTGTGCTCAGCCATTCTTAGTGATTATTATTTATGGCAGTCGAATTTAAGAGTAGTCTCTTTAGGCTCTTTCATAGAGGCGCGTCTTTATTAAAAATAAATTGCTTGGTATGGATTTCACATCTATGTAACGCAATGCGTGAGTTTAGACATTGAAGACAAAAGCTGCCATACCAATTAGGATACAAAGGCATGGTGCATGTTTTATCTGTGATCTTTCCAGCGTGGTTTCAGAACCCAAAAGGAGTCGATGAAGTGTTGTCACTTACGGTGATAAGGACCATATCGATCGTTGACTGGGATTGTTCCGCCAATGTTAAGGTCACTTGGATTATTGCTGACAATATTTTAACACTTCCTGGCACAGGAATTGCAAAAACTGTCATCGCGACACAATCAGCAAAACTGTAGCACCCCAATGAAGCGATGCCAGTCATCGTTGACCAGTAAAACGCTGACAGTAGTCGGGGTCGCTTGGGTTATCGCTGACAAAGTCTAAACATTCGCTATCACGCGGAGTGAAAAAGCATTCATCGTAACGCAAACAACAAAGTCGAACCCCAATTACAGCAAGGCTGATCCTTTCCATGGCGAAGAACTGAATTAATGGAGATAAGGTCTTGTGCCAATAAACCAAACAATCGTTTGGTTTGCACCAGTTTGTGTGGGTCATCACAACATCATCAGTAATGTTCAAGTTGTATCTCGAAAAATTGTCATGATGATCACCAGCAACATTAGAGATGAAGCTAAAACCAGTGGTTATTATTTGATTTTTTTAATTGCTGAGACACCGGTGTGTATGTGTTGTTGTAACGCAATCTGTCACGTTTGAGTCGGAGGCCAAAAACAGCAATGCCGATCATCCCATGGTTGGCAATCTCGGACCATAATATCGCGAAGGACTTGTTGTCCCGATAAACACAAGTGGTTATTGAACATTTTTGAAATGGTCACGAAACTGCGTTTGCATGTGTGCGTGTGTATTCAGGAAATGCAATCAGCAAAGTTGAAGTCATGTGCCAATAACAGCGATGACAATTATTGCCAGATCACCATGGCAATCACCAGGAATGACAAACATGAAGAATTTGAATTTTTGTTGTTTAACTACCAATACATGTGCATGTGTGAAAGTCATGTGTGTGTGTCATTGTAACACATTTGGGGATGTTTAAATCGGACCCAAAAAGCAGCGATGCCCCTTATTACAGGGTTATCATGCCAATCACAAGTGCTGTATTAAATATGAGGACTTGCTGTGCTGATGAACCTAGCGGTCGTTAATTGTTCTTTAATTGACAACGTTTTGTGCGTGTGTTGTTACCACGGATTCAGCGACGTGTAAGTCATACGCCAATAACGATGATGCGGATCATCGGTATATTACCGTGGCGCTCACCGGAGGACTTGTTGTGCTGATAAGCCCAGCAGTCGTTGATCGTATTTTTAAATTGGCGATGCTTCAGTGTGTGTGTGTGCGTGTGTGTGTGTGATGGCTTTGATTTCACATGACAAAAAGAGAGCGGAGAAAAAAAAGCCAGCTTGGAGAACATGCCGGCAGCCCTCTTTGAAGCGGGCGATCTCGCTGTGCTCATTTGAATTATTAACTGCACCGACAAGACGCAAAAGAGCGGGAAAAAGGCGGCGAGGTGGCGAGACGGTAGCGATGGGATTGGGGAGAACATGGCTGCCAGAGGAGAGAGAATGCAATGTGGTGAATCTTCTGATGGCAAACACGCCTCTGATTTACTCACCAAAATGTGTATTTTGTTTGTATGTGTGTTTTAAAGACATTTTTAAAGAAAAAAATGGAGAATTAAAAAAAATCTGATCAACAGTGAAAAATTACTGAGGAAAAAACTTTCATTTTACAAAAAGAATCAATTTTAGTAGGTAAAATGTGAATTTTTACCACCAAAAGTTCCACATTTTCACAAAAAGGCGAAATTATATAAGCAAAAGATCCATTAATATGACAAAAAGGCTACAGCATATGTGTCTGAGAGACAACAGAATTTCCAGGATTTCTATTTTTTCTTTTATTTTCAAGGAATTCAATTCTATATTACAAAATCTGGTTTTATGAAGTGTAACTGCTATATGTACTGCGGCATTTACATGTTGGACGTCGTGGCCGAGTGAGTGACATCCAGAGTCGGAGTCGCTCCTTATGTTTTCATTTTGTACTTGTGTGTTTGTGTACAGTACTGTTGAGTTCATGGGCGAAAGTGCTCCGAGAACCGCTTCCAATGCGACACCATCGTAATTCCTTAATTTGCTCAATTAATTTTTTTCACTTGAAGGTTGCACTGCCGCACTTGTAACCGAGCGGACAAGAATATCCTAGTTTAATGAAGCACGTGCTGCTTCACCGAGTCATTTTCATTGCTATTATCTTCTTCGTTGACCTCCTCTTTTGGGGGGGGGGGTCCTTGAAGGCCGAGCGGCCCCACTGAGTGCGCACTCCCATGCCACGTTTTACTGGCAACAACATTTTTACGACTTATTGATCTCATGTTTATGACACACAAAAAGCGTTGCCTTGGTTACGCTTGGCAGCCACGTGCTTGCCGCGGGAGGGGTCATCTTCAGCAGTCGCGTCAGATCTTTGTTTCATCCAATGTCAAGCCACAAATATAAACATGTAGACCCCCAAAGTCCAAATGGTCCGACATTAAAATGCACATCCAGCTTCGATACTCCACCACCCCAACACCCTTTCAGATTATTTTTATATATTGTAATGTTTTGTACTTGTTTTATTATTTTTGTTTGGGGGGGTGAATGAAATAACAACTAAATCAAACTGCAGGAGTTTGATCCTTGAAGGACTCCTGGAAGTCACAACAATGAGCCTAAAATGCTTGTTTCAAAGGAAATGGCACATTTTCCTGAGACTTTTGGGTTATGATCTCTTGAGACTTTGCTCATGACAGGTACAACAAATTTCATGTTACTAAATTGAACTAGCTTTGAGTGCTGAGTTTTCAAAACTTTCAAAGAAACCCTTGAAATTGTCAAAATGATTATAAAATATTTGATCCGAAGCAAAATGGAAGACTTCCTGTCTCGTCAGTTATGTCTTTTTGAGACTTTTTTTGTGTCTGCTCATGATAGCCATACCAAATTTCATAACACTGTACTTTCAAAACGTTCAAAGAAGCCCTCTAAATGAATAAAATGGCTGCCCCAAACCAAAATTCTAACTTCTTCTTTGATTTTCTGCTAAGATTTTTTGTCTGACAACTCAAAAGAGGTATGCCGCCCAAATTTCATTTTGACAAGGGGAAATGGATTTGGGGCCTGAATTTTCAAAGCATTCAAATAAACATTAAAGAAATGCTCAAAATGGCCATAAAATGGCCACTTCAAACCAAAATGGCAGGCAGTTCTCAGGCATGGCTCCTTTGAGTCATCATTTTGGTGTCTACTCATGACTGATGTCGATCGGATTCCATGTTGCCAAGTAAAGTTGACTCTGGGGGCATAATTTTTTAACAATTCTTGTTTGGCGTAGATGGAAACGTTCAATGTTCTTCAATAACACCAGTAAGAATTACTTGTGAACCCAAAAGACATGGCCGGACAATGTTTTTTATTATTATTTTTTTTAGTTATTCTTTGGCATGTTTAACACAATTATTGTCTGCCTTGGATCACAATGACTGCACTTATACATTTGTGCGGGCATCATATTTTATTTGACTCCATCCTGATCCTTGCTTCCATCTCCCAGCACTTCCTGTCGGCGGAGAACGCACGGTCCAGTTAAAGCGAGCCGTGGTCGTAATCAAGTCCAAGTTGTCACCCGATTGCAATGTTGGAGGTCATAAAAGTGTGATGGAAGCGCATGTCTTTGTGCATTCTCTTTGTCAGCGTGCCGCCTTTAAAGCGCTATCAAACGGAATGAATGAGGAAAGAGACACACTCAAAGGAAACTGCCGGTGGGTTTTGGCGATGGCGCGCGCGCTGCTCAACAGAAATGCAGGTGGAATTTTTTATGTTTTTGCAATGACTCGCTGGTGGTATATGTGTGGCCTATTGGCCACTGATTAGCACGTTCATTAAACTAACTGCCATTAAATAGATTATCCATTGTTGTGAAGTGCTTTGATACAGACGCTTCTAATTTCACTGAGCTCTCCATCTTTTGCTGTTTTAAAATGGGGAATTTTAAACAGAATTTGCCTTTTTTATAATCCAGTTCAAGGCTGATAAGTGGGCTCGTCTGAAAACTTGTAAACTAATTAACCACAAAAAAGTCATTGGAAATAAATTCCCCAAAAGTCTGAATTTTGCAAAATAAAAGTGAAATTTTACTAGAATGAAGGCAGCATTTGACCAGAGAAAATATGACAATTTGTTGTAATTTAAAATTATTTCAGGAAAATATTGATATCCAGAAAGTCATAATTACCTAATATTAACATATTGTAAGAGAACACAATTTCGAAAAAAAAAATCCCAATTTACAGGAAATTTTACTGAAGGACAAGAAATGAAAAGAAAAAAAGTCTAAATTTAGCAAGCCTTAAAAACCAAAATTTCATAGGAGTCAGAGTTTTACGAAATAAATACCAACATTTTATATGAAAAAGGACAGACAAAAACAGGAATTTCAAAGTTTACTAAAAAGTCAAATAATAATTCATTTTACAGGAACAAAGTTGTACTTTTGTGAGGAAAATGTAGTCAAAATAAGAAAACCTCGCAACTTTCTGAGAGCATCTAATCTAATCTGCAGTCACACATTCCAGGGGAAAGAATTTTAATTGTACATTAAGGGATGGATGTAACAAAAAGTTAAAAGAACACATTTTTATAAGAAAAACAGAATTTTAAATGTATTACTTGTCATAATTTTTGATCGTCATTGTAGGATTCCCACAAAAAGGAAGATGTTAAATTAATTTTGCAACACAAAAACAATCTACATTTGTCGAGGGGAAAAAAAAGTGATCCAAAGAATCAATGAGACAAAAGCTTGTATTGGTGTTACAAAGAAAGCCCTCCTCTTAAAAATTGTACTCCCCCCCAAAAAAAAAAAAAAAAAATACAATAAATGTACAGATAAATGTAAACTTAATAACTATCAGTATCACTATCCGAAATGAGTTTCCTCCACAGGGTGTCCGGGCTCTCCCTTAGAGACAGGGTGAGAAGCTCGGTCATCCGGGAGGGACTCAGTGTCGAGCCGCTACTCCTCCGCATTGAGAGGAGCCAGATGAGGTGGCTGAGGCATCTTATTCAGATGCCTCATGGTCGCTTCCCTGGTGAGGTATTCCGGGCATGTCCAACCGGAAAGAAAGCCCGAGGACGACCCAGGACACGCTCGAGAGACTACGTCTCTCGGCTGGCTTGGGAACGCCTCGGGATCCCTCTGGAAGAGCTGAAAGAAGTGGCTGGGGAAAGGAAAGTCTGGGTATCTCTGCTGAAGCTACTTCCCCCGCGACCCTACCTGGAAGAGAGGTAGATAATGGATGGATGGATGCATAACTATCACTTGACAAATTCATTGAAAAACAGCGTTCTTTACTATTAACATTTTTTTTCTCAACACTTCATTTAAAAATGCACTACTAGCAGTAATAATGTCCCTTGTGCATTTTCAAAGTATCACAAATTGTCAAGCACGTTTCCATACTGTACAGCTCTCAGTAGCATTTGAATGCCGTCCATAGAGGGCAGCTGTGGCATTATGCTTACATTTTCACGCATATGTTATGAGCAGCAGCGGAATAACTGCTGATAGCATCCAATGAGAGGTGTGTATTTTGGGGGTGCTGTCGGTGTTGGGGTTATCGGGGGTGGGGGGAAGGGCTGCAATTAAAAAGCAGCGTGTGGCGTCTCGCGAGCAGCTCATGCCTTGGATCAGCTGTTCTAATGTCATTCCCATTCCCCGACCGTTTGATGTTGGAATCCACCAGGGACTTCATCAGTAAGACCACCCCCCACCCCTTACAACCCCCTCCCCACAAATGAGCCAACCCCCTGTCGGCACGGCAACCCCTCCTCCTCGGCCAGAGCCTCCCCTTCTGTGTCTCGATGCTTTTGTTGCCTTTTATCGCACTCAAAGTAAACAGAGTCGCGGCACGGAATAGAGCGAGCGAGCCAGCTAGAGAAGACACAGTGAGTAAGAGAGCAAGCGAGAGATCGGGCGATAAAGGCGGAACGTAAGTGCACATTGTCGTCCTGCTCCGCTAGACGCACAAAAGCCAGGCTAGGGAAATTGAAAAAGGCGAGAAGCAAGTGATCTGAGGACACAGAGCGAGAACGAGAGCCAAAGGATCTCCTGTGTAAATGCGCAAAGCATCCCGTTACCCCACGCTGAGCTCCATGGCCAACTCCGGCTGTCTGCTGCTCTCCGGCTCCGGGATGCTACCACACTCACTTCAGTGTCCCCCCGCCTTCCTCTACCTGCCAGAGGTAAGAATTCTTCCTCCTATTCCCTCTAGGATTCCCTTACCCTTCCTTTTGGAGCCAGTCTCTGGTTTTGTCCCGTCCAATCTTTAACTGCGTAGCGGGACAGCAAGAATCATTACATCAGATCTATCACATAAGTCATCCTGACAGGAGACTTTTCCCCAACTTGCCCGGAGTGAGGTTGAGATGTTTTTGCATTACCTCACATGACACACCTCCTCCAAGGGATTTACAAGCGGGGATCCCGTCACCTGTGCTAAATTACAAGTGGACACCCCACCAGTGATAAAACTCTTTAGGCTCTCGCTTTGATACCGTCGGCGCCGCAAGGCGAAATTCTTTATATCTCATGTTAGGACTTCACAAACTGACAAATATAGACATTTGACTTCATCCCCCTGCTTTGGGTCTAAATTTCCAGTCTTTTTTTTTAATTTTGTAAGAAGGCGATTCCCAAAGGTGGCGTAATGTGGAGTTTTGGTGCATTACAAAGATAACATGCGTTGCTCCTTTGTCATTTGGGATTCTTGTCATCTTTCCATACTTTCACCTTTCTGAATGTCCTGCCTAATCTTTTTTGTTTTGTGTGACAACTATATTCCCAAAGGCGGCATAGCAGGGAGTTTTGTATGCTTTGATTCATTGGCTTGAGGAGAGGGTGTGTTTTGGGTTTTCAGCTTTAGTTTTGAATTTCCCACATTATTTTTTCGTTTTGTGCAACTGAGATGTTCCTCAAAGTGTCATAAAGAGATGTTTGCGGCGTTTAATTTCTGGGTTTTGTGTGTATGCTCCGGCGTTGTCATTTTTCATTGTGCTCCTGCGACTCCTCCTCCTCCTCCTCAACCATGCAGTTATATACCTTTCGCCCTCCTTAATTTCCTACCCAATCTTTCAGTTTTGTGTTACCAGGAGATTCAAAAAGGTGGCACAACGAGGAGTTTGCTTTGATTGGTTGCCTTGTAGTCCTTGTGCATTGCGGATTCATCATTCATAATCGTTTTGCTCCTCCTTCTCCTTGTCGTCCACATTTGTTCCGCTTATTCTTTTAGGGTTGTGCAATGAGAAGAGAAGTTTGGTGTGTTCCATTGGTTACATTGTTGGTAGCTGTGAAGGTGGCGATGTACAGTATGTGTTGCTGGTACATCGTTTGGAATTCTCCACTTTAACCCCTTTTTTAGTTACCTGCCTAATCTTTTAGTTTTGTGTGACCAGGAGATTCCCAAAGATGGTATAATGAGGAGTTCTGTTTGTTGGCAGGTCTGTATGCGTCATTGTTTCCTAATTTTGGAGTTCTCCTCCTTCTTCCACTGGTTCGGGCTTCGGAATTTCGTAGTAATTATTAGTATTTTATGCAACCTGGAGACTCGGAAAGGTGCCATATAAGGGAGTCTGATGCATTTCATTTGCTGGTATGTTGACATGTGCGTTCCTGCGTCATCATTTGTAATAGTCAACCTCCAACTCCTCCTCCTCCAGGTTTCCCACCAAAACATTTAGTTGTGCGTCGGCGGGATTACTGAAGCTGGCATCACAGGGAGTTTAGGGGATTTGATTTTCTGCCATAAAGACGTGTTGTTGATTTCTCAGTTGGAATTCCTGGCCGTTTTTCTCGATTCCGTACTTAATTTTTGAGTATTGCATAACATGGTGATTCTCAAAGGTAACATAACATAATGGGAAGTTTGTTGCATTTGATTCATTGGCTCGGAGTGTTGTTACTTCTTCTTCATTTGGAATTCTCCTCCTCCTTCCCAACGGTAGTATAATGGGGAATTTGCTGTCTTTGATTTGTTGTCTTGTAAACATTTTTCCTCCTGCTTTGGTTCATAGTTTCCCATCGTATTTTCTGGTTTTCCATAACACTGCGATTCCCAAAGGTGGCAGATTAGGAGTTTGGTTGATTTATTGGATTGTTGACATTATGCATTTCTGTTTCAACATTTGCAATTTGTCCTCTCAATCTCCTCATTCCAAACCTTCCACTTTGTCAATTCTCTAATTAATCTCTTGGCTTTGAGTGACTTGAAGATACCAAAATTGATATGATGAAGAGTTTGCCGCTTTTGATTGGAGCCCTGTGGATAGTGTGCATTGCTACTTCCTCATTTTGAAAGTCTCCTTCTCTCCCTCTGTTCTGGCCCCATCTACTTTCTTAATTTCCCACCTAATCTTTTAGTTTTTTATAACCATGAGATTTCCATCGATGGATAACGGGAAGTTTGATTTGTTTGAGTCATTGCCTTATAGAGATGAAAGTGTTTTCCCTCTCACTTCATTTCTCAATTTCCCTGCCTAATCTTTTTGTTTTGTGTAATCTGGAGAGTCCCAAAAGTAGCATAACGAGCATGGAGTTTCGTGCTTTTGATCAGTGTGTAATTCTGCAGCAGCTTTCATTCTTAATTTTGGACCTAAACTTTCAGTTTTACTTAACTTGTTAATTGCCAGAAATTATATAATGGGGAGTTTGTTTGAATCATAATTTTGATTTCTCCAACTGTTATTCCACTATTTCGAGATTCTGGTTCATTCTGGTTCCTAATTTCTCACCTAATCTTTTAGTTTCATAGAACTGGGAGACTCCCAAAAGTGTTGTCACAGGGTGTTTTGTGTGTTTGACTAAACTAAACCCCTCGTTTGACCAATCAAGGAGTTTGGTGCCCTGGAATTGTTGCCTTATTGTCTGGTTGTGTTGCTACTTCGTTATTTGTGATTATCCTCCTCCGTGTACCCCACGACCTTCCTCAATATCCATCCAATGTTTTATTTATTTATTTTTTGCAGGAGGTTCCCAAAAGTGGCATAACAGGGAGCTGTCCCTGCCCACCACACCCTATCTTCATTTTCTCCATTGATGAAATTTAGCTACAGGGCTGTGAAAAAGTATTCGCCAATTCCTATTTTCAGGCTTTTTGTTTTGTTTTTATTTTTGGCATATCTCTCACACACAAACGTTTCAAATCATCAAACGAATTTTCACATCACTCAGAGATAACCCAAGAAAATACAAAATGTAGTTTTCAAATGACAATACAATTTATTAATGCACGCACACAATCCAAACCTTTCTGATCCTCTGTGAAAATGTAATTGCCTAATAAGGGGTTGTGCCGTCCTGGGCAGCAATAACTGAAATCAAGTGTTTGCGGTAATAGGTGATGAGTCTTTCACATTTCACAATTGACAGTCAACTCCTGGGAAGATTTACCACTGTTTACAGTTTTCTCCATTTGTGGATAATGATTCTTACAGTGGTTCACTGGAGACCCAAAGCTTTGTAAAAGGCTTTGTAACCTCTTTTAGACTGATAGATTTCAATCACTTTTTTTCTGATTTCCTCTTTAATTTCTTTGGATCGTGGCATGATGTGCTGGTTCTTAAGCTCTTGTAGCCTTCTTCATGTTCTCTGACAGATTCTATTTAAGTGATTTCTTGATTCAACAAGTATGGTGATAATCAGGTTAGGGTGTGGGTTATGAAATTCATTCACCTTTCCCAAATTTGTGGTTAGTCAAGTGACTTTGACAAAGAGGAGGGGGGGGAGCAATTACCTTTTCATAGAGGGTCAGAAAATGTTTATAATTTGTTTTGTGCCTTAATTGAATTGTCATTTGAAAACTACATTTTGTATTTACTTGTGTTGTCTCTGGGTGATATTAAAATTGGTTTGATGATTTGAAACCTTTGTGTGGGATGGATATGCAAAAGAAAAAATTATATCAGGAGGGGGCATGTACTTTTTCATGGCACTCTAAAAGCAGCATCAAATGTGCAAACCAAAAAAATTCTTTGACATCATCATTCCCTGTTCACCTTCCTTCTTTTTCCTTTTAAAAGAAATAAAGCTCCAACTTCCAATGCGTCATCTTCTTTAGCGGCGCCTCTCTTTTTTTTTTTCCTAGCGGAGAATCCTTGCTGCACCACAAAACGGGAAACGACCCTATGAGTCACACTCGGCGTTCCCCAACCGCTCCCCACCCTCACCGCTTTTCATTCCTGGGATGCCGTCTGCTGTGCAAACCCCACCGCCTCCTCTCTCCCTCCAACCCCCACCCTACTGCCCTCCCTCCCTCACTCGATGTAATGGCGTGAATCCATGGAGAATGTACAGTAACAAGGGGGGGGGGTTCTGTCATTATCTAGCCTGGCTGCGTCACAGTTTGTTTTCATTCCAAATGCGTCCTTGTGTGAAGTAGGCCTATTTACTGTATATGTCTTACTGTTTCTATTAGTGTAAATGTGGTGGCCGGACTGGGTTAATCGCATGATCTTTGATGTTCTTTGTAGCTGGCTTTGTGCAAGATGCCAACATAGAAGGAGAAGACAACAATTTTGTGTCTTCGAAGGCAGCTCATGCTGCTCATGCAGCTTTATTTGTTTAAGGGCCATAAAATGTTTCAGACGACTCCTCAAGGTGGCATTTTCCTAGGTTTCTCTCTGTGATTCTGTTTTTTACGAAAGGCTCCAACCCTGAATTTTGGGATGGTATTTTTTTGGCTTTGGAGGTAGTATCAGAAACACAGTAATAAAGGAATGCGTTGGTAGGGGTATGAAGTTTAACACCCAAAACACAAATCTCTGCCTAATTGTCCCCCTCTGAAAAAGCAGTGTCGCTAGGTTCTGTGTAAAAGGTATTCACAGAGAATGGAGGGACAATTACTAACACTGCCTAGTAGTTTGCATTACCAATTGGGAGTCACTTTTCTGTGTGAAAGCTACCAAACCAAAGGAATGCTGAAGTCGTCCTTTGTGCGTGAAAGGGTACAGTAACATTACACCTTGCAGTGTTCTGTGTGAAAGGGACCAACCCTTCTGTGTTGGGGGGCGGGCACAATTTTCTGGCTAACACTGCTTGGTATGTTCACACTGTCACTCTAAGGCACCTTATTCCCGGCGTTTGCGAGATTGATTTTCTGTCTGAACGGTACCAACGTTATGGAAGGTTGAAGTTGTTTGTGGTGTGTAAACTTTTCTGCCTTGGTTGGTTTCTATATGAAAGGCACAAGTAAACACATATTGGTCTACCCCTCTCAAGTTACCATTTTTCAGGACACTATGTGAAAGAGCAAGAGAGAGAGAAAGAGGAAGAGAGAGAGAGAGATTTTGTAAAAATGGTGAGTCAGAATGTTTGTAAGTGTACTGCCTGCCTGTACCTTTCACACAGTCATCATTTTATTCATCATACCAGTCACTGATCTGTTGACCTGTGATCTCGTTGATGTGTGAAACTATATTGTAATATTCCACCTCAGTGGGTTCACTGTGAAAGGCAATTTCGCACACACTGGGTGAAAGAGGCTCCAGACATGTTTTTGACATGTGCAGCTTTCCCACGTCATGGTTTGTTACCAGTTTGCTGTGGAGTATAACAGATTACAGAAGTTACAGATGTTACGGATTCTGGAGTGGTAAGCTTCTTCCGGAATTCTGCACGTTGGGTATGTTTTTTGTGAGCTGACCGGTAACAAAAAGGACAGCATGGGAATTTTGCAGCTGGGAGTTCGATGCTGTCTGTGAGTCGTGTAGCATTTTCTGTTTGGCAGGCGTGGGGCTGACATATGGTGACACTCATATAACTCACGAAAATGTTGGTGGGAAATTGAGGGTTTACTTCTACCTTGAAGGAACTATTGTTAATGTTTATCTCAATTGTAATCCATAACATCCAGAATCATTACTGTCTAGAATTGGTAACTAGAGGAATCCGTAAAGTGCTCACCCTAGCAAAAAAATATGCCGCCATAAAAAAAACCACAATCTTACCTAAAACCATTATCTCCATTATTTAATGACGGTAACATCCAGAATGTGGAACACCTCCAATCTAAACATGGCCCACCAAACATCAAGAGTAGATGATGCAAAACATTCCTTGCTAAACATTAAGTGCCGTGACAAACCATGATATGGAAATGTGACATTATCAATTGGATGTCAAAGATGTGAAACTGTTCAGTCTACAGCCTAAAGTGTTTATAATCCATAACAATCATAAACCGTAATGAACACTCCACGACACACAAATTTGATGTCATTCTATGCAAGTCGAGGGCATGGAAATGTTCAATCTGTATCCTATACTAACAGTATGCATCTGTAAATATCTAACGTGACCTACCAAACATCTGGTGAAAAACACAAACTGTTACATCTCGGCTTTATCCATAGTTTGTTGTTCGTATTACCTGTAATGTGTATTTTCTCATAAACCACAACACATGCCCCAACAGGCATCTTTTGCCCTCACAGATCGTAATTGGCTCTGCCAAAGATCTGGTGATGTCGTCCTGCACAAGTTGAAGACTTCCATCTGCATCGTGCATCCAGAGTTTCCAAACCGTAAAAGACGTAATCTAGAACACTCCCACCAAATATTTAGTGCCTGAACAAATCATGACATGGAAATGTGATGCCATACAGTGGAAATCCATAATATAAAACTGTTTGATGTGTGGCACGGTGCATCAGCTGGTAAAGAGTTAGCCTCACAGTTCTGAGGTCCCGGGTTCAATCCCGGACCCGCCTATGTGGAGTTTGCATGCTCTCCCAGTGCCTGCGTGGGTTTCTTCCGGGCACTCCGACTTCTTCCCACATCCAAAAAAGATGCAACATTAATTGGACACTCTAAATTGCCCCTAGGTGTGATTGTGAGTGTGGCTGTTGTCTGTGTCTATGTGCCCTGCAATTGGCTGGCAACCAGTTTAGGGTGTACCCCGCCTCATTTCCGTTGACAGCTGGGATAGGCTCCAGCACTCCCTACGACCCTCGTGATGATAAGCGGCGAAGAAAATGGACGGATGGATGTTTGATGTGTAACATGTGTTACGTCTTTAAGTTGTATGATCCCCTATGCACCCTGCTAAACATCCATTGGTGTTACAAATCATGATGCAGAAATATGTTGTCATCCTGCACACGCTGAGGATGTGAAACCGTTGTGCTTGTAGTCTCTAACCGTAACGTCTGTAATCTGCAACATCCGTTAACAAACCATGACATGGAAATACATTATCCTGCCCAAATGCGCACATGAACAAGAACATGAAATTGTTCTTTCTGTAGCCTAAATTTGTAACATCCAAAATCAAAAATGTCCGTCACCAGTAACACAACCTGCCAAACATCCATATCGTCGGTTTGCCTTCTTTCTATTTATCTATCTATTCAGAATTTGCATCGCTGCATCTATTGATTGAGTTCTGACCACGATCACACTTTCCCCAGGAGAAGAGGGTGACTTCAGATACCAAAGGAGGAAGGGTTGCCGGTCTTGTGAGGGCGTGGTAACGCTAATCACAGCATCCTTTCTTTCCTGGGGGGTAATTACAGCAGCCCAAGCTAGGTTACTGACAGCAGTAAATGGCCACGGCATCCGGGGGGAGGCCTAATGGGTTTTTGTCGTTACGCAGGCTCTCGTTAGTGTCGCCCGGCCGAGCTGGAGATGAGTTTGAGGAATGAGCCCGAGCCTTGCTGGCCCCTCAAATGGGACTGGCTGCCCCCCATCCCCACCCTCTCACCAGACCCCTGGGAAAAGGGTTAACGCATTGCAGTTGATTCTGTTTCAATCTACCGCCAGAGAGTCCAATTCTCGGCCGAGACGTGGCACACTTTACTTATTGAACAAAAGGCCCACGTGTCAAATAAAGGCGCACCGCACCGCCGCCACCCTAACCACTATACACAACCCACCCCCTGCTCCCTGCGCAAGTCCCCGCTCACTACTCTCACTTCTGAAAATACCGATAAAGCAGCGCAGAGACGTCACTTAAGCAAGCAACAAACATTCTGCATTCCAATTAGGTGTATTCTTAATAGAGCCTTTTAGAATCTCTCTATACAAGCATGCTAAGGTGGTTAATAGCATTAGCTTCAACCATGACCATCGGTCAAATTCTCACAGGAGATAGAGACAGACTATACATTCGATGCTTTCGACACACTTCTCATAATTCCAGCAATTATCTTTGAAAAGCTCCATTGCTCCAGCTGAGATGCTGTTTAAAATCGTTACCTTCTCGCCAACAATGATGGAGCAGTGTTTAGCGCGAATGAAAAACCATTTATAACATTCAAGCTGTAAGAATTGGTTCAAATTTTAAGCCTTAGAAGCTTAGAAAGCAGCCAACAAAAACTAACTGTTGGAATGAGGTGAATTCCTAAATGTACACTAAGATTACCTAAAAAACCTTTATCGTAACCATGTGTCAAATTTCTACATCCAACTATTGTAGAGAAATAATATCCCTTTAGAGAAGTTTGACACACTGCTCAGAATTGTACAACTAATCTTTGAAAACATGACCTGCTCTGTTGCACTAGCTGACATGCTAACAAGTGTTAGCAGTGAAAATAGTTTTCTTCAGTTTAGCATCCTCTAGCAAAACTGTAGGAATGTTTTGTGCACATAAAATAACATTTGTACTTTTTTAACTGTTGTTTCGCTAGCTAACATGGTAACAGTTGCTGACAGTAAAAAAAAAAAAATCCCTTGTTTTCAGCATCATTTAAAAAAAAGCAGTAAAACACGAGTAAAAGTACAACACATTATGAAGCCAATTACCAAAATATAGATCAACTTTAAAGCTAAGATACCAGCTAGTACACACTTCTGCATTAAGATTGATTGCATTCCTCTCGAAAGAGCTTTAAATAAGAGATTTACCAATTATTCTTATACCCAAGAGTATCTTTGAGTGAGACACAATTTTAAAATAAAAACAAACATTTAAAACTAACCTGATAACTGTTTTTAGAAGTGAATCTGCTCCCCTTCTATTGTCCGTCATTTGACAAAAGCAAATAAATCCAAATTAAAAAGTAAATTCTGAGCATAGCTGTTGAACGAGCACGATGAATTCAATTTTAAAAGATATTGTTGTCCAAAAAGATACAAAACGGGCAACACTTAACTGTTACTACCACCGAAAAATGATTTCATCCTGTTTGACCAAAGCAAACAAAAGGCCATTTTTAGTAGAGCTTTAAAAGAATCTTCCTTACTTGAAGCATCACAGTGGCGCAACTGATTGGACTGTTGGCCTCGCAATTCTTAGGACTATAGTTCAAATCCTGGCCCTGCCTGTGTGTAGTTTGTATGTTCCCCACGTGCCTGCGTGGGTTTTCTCTGGGCTCTCCGGTTAACTCCCACATCCCAAAAACATGCATTCGTTGGAAACTCTAAAATGCTTTAAAGTGCGATTGTGAGAGTGACTGTTGTTTGTCTTGATGTGCCTTGCAATTGGTTGGCAATCAGTTCAGGGTGTACCCCAACTCCTGGCCGCTGTCAGTTGGGATTGGCTCCAGCACTCCCGTGATCCTTGTGAGAATAAGTGACTCAGATAATGGATGGATGGATGGATGGAGGGATGGATGGATGGAAGGATGCTTTACTTGAGCCTAAATGTCTGAAAACATGGATAAGCTTTTCGAACATTTTTTTCACACATTTTATCCCCCTTGAAAACCTTGTATCAAGTATTTAGACCAGGTTGACTAAGTTTGTGCTCTTAAACAGCTGATTCACGGCAGCGGTGCAACAAAGGCAACGGTGTGCCTGATTGAAATGTTTTCTCGCTTGTCGCCGTCCCGGAGGGAGAATTGTAAATCACAGCTCAGTCGTTTGGATTTTGAAATTTCATTTGGTATGTGAGCGAGCGGGCGAGCAAGCGAGTGAGCGGAGTTCCTTTTTTTCTATTTTTGTTCCCGAAGGCTACCCGCCACCTCTGCAGCCGCCACCACCGTCTTACCCCACTAGATCTTTACAAATTGAACAGAATTACATTAGTTGCCTGTGCACGACCATGCCACAAACACATTTGTATTTGTGTGTGTAGGTGGTGGATGTTAAAATTACAAAAGCAAAAGACACTCACTTCACCTTCAGTTTCGGAAATGTGCTACAAGTAATTTAATAAAGGGCAAATTACCAAGCGGTTCATAATATGTAGATAAAAAAAAGTAAAATCTGATTCTCATTTAATGATTTATATTAAAATAATAATAATTGGCATAATGCCAAACTATTTTTTTTACTTTTTTTTACAACATTCAAATTTTCAAAAAAATCATGATACATATTTGTTAAACTTCACAAAACATTGTGAATAAAAAGTGTTACTTTAAATACTAAAAAGTGTTATTAAGTGTTAGTCTTTTATAAATTTCTAATGTATTTGCCAGTATGGCGGCACGGTGGATCAACGAGAAAGCGTTGGCCTTACAGTTCTGAGGTCCCGGGTTTAATCTCGGCCCTGCCTGTGTGGAGTGCATGTTCTCCCAGTGACTTCGTGGGTTCTCTCCGGGCACTCTGGTTTCCTCCCACGTCCCAAAAACATGCGACATTAGTTGGACACTCTAAATTGCCTCTAGGTGTGTTTGTGAGTGCGGCTGTTTGTCTCTATGTGCCCTGTGATTGACTGGCCACCATTTCAGAGTGTACCCTGCCTCCTGCCCGTTGACAGCCGGGATAATAACCCTGAAACTTTTAATTTAAATCATTCATTCTTTCTTTCGGCTTGTCCCTTTCGGGGTCGCCACAGCGTGTCATCTCAGATGAACGCACATATGTTTGGCACAATTTTTACGCCGGATGCCCTTCCTGACGCAACCCTTCTCAGGGAGTGGAGGCCCCAGTGGGATACGAACCCACAACCCCTGGTTTATCAAACCAGTGCTCTAACCACTGAGCTATGGGGCCTCAAACTTTTAATTTAAATAATTGTGATAATGTAACATTCACATTTGATGACAGTTTTTATTAAGAAAAATTATAATAATTCTTCATTCAACCATTTTGTAAAGTTCAACAGATGAAACATCATAGCTTGTAACAATACAATTTATTTAGGATTTTAATTTTAAAAAAGGAGTGACAAATCTTCATTAAACCTGTTTTAACATTAAAACCAAAGTGTGATCTCCTGAAATAAGAACATATTTTTCACAATGAAATACATTGACAATTTTAATTGAAAGAAATTTCATATCGAAAATAGCTGCAACATTCAACTAAAATAGGTGATGTATCTTGGAACATTCACAACTTGAAAAAAAAATTGGCTAACCGTGGATAATGTTTTTCACATTAAAAAAATATTTTTAATAAAGCTTTATCTTGTAAGTAGTAGAAAAATATCGTGTGACATTCAGCTTTGTCTACAATGTAAATAAAAACATGGAAATATTTATATTAAAACATTTACACTAAAAAGTATGATAATTTTTTTATTTTATTTTATATTTTTAGTACACAAAAAAGAGTGTGCTTGTAACCTACAGATAAGGGCCTTGTTTCATTTTCTTATTATAATAAGCAGCGGAAAAATTTGCGCTGGGCCACATTTGGGATACAACTGATGTAAACGTAAGGCTGCTCACTTTACAATCCGTCCACGTTGCGACTCAACTCGGCGCATCGATGCATGTATATCTCCATTTACCCGATAATGCTAAACATCTCCATAGTGCGCTAGCCCCTGGAGCGCTGCACCAACTGCCTGGTATCGCCTCAATTAGCATGCGACGCGCTAATACACTTCCACTCGTGCAAATGTCCTCACCTCCGTCTTTAATGACTTTTTCCTCCACTTGGCCCAGGTTTTAATTAGCATGCCTGCTAAACTGGTGCACGCCAGGCGGCAATTAGCGGCAAATGCCTCACTGTTTATTCAGCGACGGCGCCGCATCTTTAACCGGCTTTGTGAACAACAAAAGGCTTGTCAGCATGGGATCATCGATAACTAGTTACAGTTCTCTTGTGTTTTATTTCTATTTAGGCCCCAATCAATACACTGTATATAAGACTTGTTGCAAGTGTATGTATCTTGCTGTGAGTTTATATATGTGAATTTATTCATTTTAGGCATCTACGATATTATGCCCCATAACTTAAAAGTTATGAATTGAACAATAAGTAGGTTATTTTGGTTTAAATAATTTATTTTGGGTGAATTCATTATGTAATGTCCGTGGAAAGTTGAAAAAAATTCCAACACCAGTTTTACCAAAGTAAAATTTGGTGATCATATCTATTTGATCTACATAATATAATTTGAGCTCTTCTCAGCATCGTTTTACTAATGTGTGCTGGTTTTCAGGTTCTGTGTACGTTATCCTTTTTTAATAGTGCAACACATATCGCAAGGTTCAAGAAAATAGCAATGTCATTTTTTTTCCAATATCTTGCAATTCTAAAGTCAATCTGAACAGGATGCAGGAAAGGTCTGAAGGACATTTATCTGATATGGATAGGTTTCCAATTATGCCATCTTGAGTGTCATAGAGGTCAGAGAACAGAGGTGATAGGTGAAGCGTTAATTTATCCAAATGGTCTAAGGGTGGTAACGACGTCATTGGAAAACATATCCATTGAACAGGAAGTCAGCCATTTTGGTTGAAAGTAGTCCAGTTAGTGCAAATTCAGTCATTCGCACCAGATACAGTGTTTAAATAAATTGCACTACACACCAATTTCACTAATGGACATGAACAAGTATGAAGTCAGCCATTTTGGTTTGTAGCATCCATTTCAACTGAACTTGGTGGCTTCCCTAGAAGAGTTGCAAAAAATACATTTTGCCTCGACACCAGTTTAACCAATTAACATGTAATTGGGTGAACACATTTATCATGCACAAAAAAGCCTAAAGAATTACATGCCTGGAATTGAACAGAAAGTCAGATATTTTTGTAAAAAGCGGTAAATTCCAGATCTTGTACCTTCAGATTATAACATTCACCCAAATGAGCCCCAATTTTCTTGACTGCTTTATCTCATGTGGGTGGACCATAGCGTCAAAGTTTGTTGTTGGCTGTGAAAAAATGTGGCGCGAGGGCCCGTCGATCAACACTCGCAGCTTTGGTTTTATTTGTTTCCCCCCTACGGCTCATTTCACGCAACTCAGGGGACGTCCACCTCTTCCTCATCCTCCTCTTCCTTGTCGCGGTTGAATGTACCTCGCGGGCCGCGGGCGAGGTAGCGAGGGACGGGATTGGCAACACCGCGACGACAACACGCTCACAAACACACTTACAGTGAAACCTCACACGTTTTTTTTGTCCATCCCTCGCTTTTTAGTACGACACGTCCTGAGGTTTTCTATTTCGCGGAACGGCAGGCTACTATTGGTAATGCGCGGCGTGAACAGCGTGAGACCAATTATTGCTTGGGCAGCACAGCTGTGAAGATTATGTTTGGAATGTGGCGTCACCGTCCTTCAAGAGCTCGCCACTCGACGGGGGGAATGGATTTGGGTGGGGGGGTGTCTTTACACCACACCAATGACTCACTTTTTTTTTAATGACTGTTATTAGTGCGTTTAACCACTTACCCAGAAGACAGCATATGGGTTTTCTTTGACAACCCCAAAAAAAAACATTTAAAATGCAAATTTAGTTCAGGTGGAATTTCCAGGAGGCCAAAAGAAAATCCTGCCAGTAGCAGGGAGCACTTTTAGATGTCCTGAAACTTTCAAGGGTGAGATTTTCAACCTTGAAATTTATCTGATCGACACCCTGGAACAAAAATGCTCCTGAAATTGTATTTATTTGGCTTATTGGGCCTTTCTTTATCCAGGTTAGGCAATTGAGAAAATATTCTCATTTGCAATGCCGATCTGGCTGGAGACAGCAGAATCTGAATGAAAAAGGTGTGAGGAAAAATTCTTGCATTTCATATATTTAAGATGATAGAATGTAATTTTTAAAAAGTTTTTTGTATTTTTGGGGGGAGGCTGGAAAAGAATTAAATTTCCTTTCTTTTCAATGAGGAAAGAAGTGTTAACGTACAAGCTTGCAATGTAGAAAAAAATGAGAAACTGAGAATTTTGATTTATCCATACACTAACCCTTTTAAAACATTTCAACATGAACGACATGACACTTGCACAATGTCACACATTGTTCATTAATTAACACACACAATCACATTTAGTACACACTCTTTAATGAACACACACTGTCATGTTGTTCATTAATTAACTCTCTTTAAGACACACCAATTAATGCATGCTAATTAATAAACACACACACAAACACTCCTCTCATCGTCATACACAAACAAATGGATTAATATGTTTGTGTTTGTCAGTCAGGTGCTTGATTCTGTTCACCTGACAACACACACAAATACTTTAATCATTATTTTTGTTATCATGACAATGTTTACTGTAATTGTTTTAATGTTAGTTATTGTTATACATAATGCACTGCATCAAATTATTTACAAGAAATATGCTTCACTCTGTTGGCAATTCCAGAAACGTCACACTGACTTTTATTATCCATCCATTTTCTTAGCTGCTTATCCTCACAAAGGTCTCAGGAGCGCTGGAGCCTATCTCAGTTGTCAACAGGAAGGAGGCGGGGTACACCCTGAATTGTTTGCCAGCCAATTGCAGGACTTTTATTATTATTATTACTATTATTATTGCTTTTGTTGCTTGTTTTTCATATATAACGCAATCAGTCAAGATCTTATTCATAATGAAGTTACATGCACATCGGTGTTTTGCTCTCTAACACCTGATAAGACAAATACCAAGCTTTGATTATTATTTTTGTAATTCATCTTCCATCATCCATCCATCCATCCATCCATCTTCTACCACTTTTCTAGGTTGGGTAGCAGGGGGCAGTAGCTTTAGCAGGGATACCAGAATTCCGTTTCCCAGCCACTTCATCCAGCTCTTTCAGAGGGATCCTGAGGCATTCCCAGGCCAGCCAAGAAATTCAGTCTCTCCAGCATTTCCTGGGTCGCCCCAGGGTTTCTTTTCGGTAGAAAATGCCTGGAACACCTCACCAGGTGTCACGAATCAAATGCCCAGCTACCTCATCTGGGTCTGACCAAGCTTCTCACTCAGTCTCTAAGGGAGAGCCCAGACAACCTGCGGAGTGATCTCATTGTGGTCGTTTGTATCCTTGATCTTGTTCTTTCATTCACGACCCACAGCTCGTAACCATAGGTGAGGGTGGGAATGGAGATCGACGGGTAAATTGAAAGCTTCGCCTTTTGGCTTAGCTCCCTCTTTACCATCATCAATCGATACAGAGTCCAAAATACAGCAAATGCTGCACCAATCTACCTGTTGATCTCCTGCTCCATCCTTCCCTCACTCGTGAGCAACACCCCAAAATATTTGACCTCCTCCACTTGGGGCAGGATCTCATCCCTGACCTGGAGAGGGGACAACACCCTTTTCCGAGATTTGGAGGTGCTGATTGTCATCCCGACTGGTTCACACTCGCCTGCGAACTGCTCCAGTAAGTGCTGGAGGTCTTGATGAAGCCAACAGAACCACATCAATTGCAAAAAGCAATACAATGCTGTGGCTACCAAACCGACCTCCTCTTCAATTCAGCTGTGCCTAGAAATTCTGTCCGTAAAAATTTTGAACATAATCAGTGACAAAGGCCAGCCTTAGTAGAATCCAACTCTCACTAGAAACGAGTCCGACTTTTTGGACCAAACTGACACCAGTTTTACAGGAGCCGAACAGCTCGTATATGGGATTCGGTACCCTCTACTCCCGAAGGACCCCCCTCAGGACTCCTTGATGGATACGGTTGAACACCTTCTCCATGTCTACGAAAAACATGTACACTGGTTCAATGAACTCCCATGCACCCTCGAGGACCCTGGCAAGGGTGTGGAGCTGCTTCACTGTTCCACGGCCAGGACAAAAACCATATTGCTCCTCCTGAATCTGAGATTCGACTTCCTGACGGACCTTCCTCTAAAGCACTCCCTGAAAAGACTTTACCAGTGATGCAGGGAAACCTAAATCTGCTGTTCTTAATCACCATAAGGGTTTATGGAGCCATGCCTTGTCTGGTCTCTCACCGAGGACCTGTTTACCATCGGTGGCCCTGCCAGGGGTGTGAGGCCCTCGACAATTTGGCTCCGAAGATCATTGGGACACCCCCCCCCCCACCATGATGGCTCAAGAATGGGTAATTCATGTTCCGTTCCGCTAATCCTCACCAGTGTTGTTTTTAAGCGTACAAGTTCCTATTTTGTAATCAATGTCATGTTTATTATTATTGTACAAAAAGCACTGCAGTAAATTATTATTTACAATAAATTTGTGTACATGTTTTTGACCTGTTATCTCGGACAACAAATGTTCCAGTGGATTTCATTATTGGTATTATTATTGTTATTGGAGGCGGCACGGTGGATCAGCTGGAAAGCGGTGGCTTCACAGTTCTGAGGTCCTGGGTTCAATTCCAGACCCGCCTGAGTGGAGTTTGCATGTTCTCCCCGTGCCTGCGTGGGTTTTCTCTGAACACTCCGGTTTCCTCCCAAATACCAAAAACATACAACTTTAATTGAACACTCTAAATTGCCGCTAGGTGTGATTGTGAGTGCGGCTGTTTCTCGATGTGCCCTGCGATTGTCTACCAACCAGTTCAGGCTGTACCCTGCCTCCTGCCCGTTGACAGTTGGGATAGGCTCCAGCACTCCCGCAACCCGCGAGAGGATAAGCGGCTAAGAAAATGGATTGATGGATTGTTATTGGGAGCAGAAGTCAAAATGATTTAAATGAAAGTTTTGTGCACGTGGGTTCTTTGATCGCTTGCTTATAACTCAAACATCATCTTTAATCTGTATTATAATACAGCATTAAAATTATTATCATAACTAGTGTATTTCAGCAGCATTATAAGGAAGTTTTGTACACATTGGACGTTTGCTACACCGCTCTGATAACGATAATGAAACACCAGCTTTACTTATTATTGAACAACTATTATTCTTACAATTAGTTTACTTAACGGAGGACTGCAGGTTTTGAGGAAGTTGGAAGCACGGAGGTGTTGACACAAAAGTCCAAGCTTTAATTATTACTATTGCTCTTACTCTTGTTCAATATAATCCACTGCAGCAGAGCTTCTCTGTTTTCCCATCGGAGTGTTTTCTTCCTTCCCAGAGCCTCTACTGGAATCACCATTCTTCTTCCACTTTGTTGTTTTTCCGTATTTTCTGGAACATAAAAGAAAAAAATGGGATGAAGCATGTTGGACACTTTACGAGCAAAATGTTTCTCCTGTTGACCGCAAGAAGCCTGCTTTTATGTTTTCAGGAAAACCATAGCCTTGTAAAAACAAAAGGCATACAGTGCACCCAATGAAGTTTGCAATGCAGTCCTGGGGGTGGGTGGGGGGGAGTTGACATTTGATTGATGTCCTATGAGTAGTAGGTTGTATGCTTGATTTAAAGCCTTAAAAATACAAGGGTAATATATTAATTACATAGTTACATACGACTGGTACATTAACAATACTTTTACATTTTTCAATTTATATTTAACTATTCTCGGTTATTTTTAACAATTAATTTCTTAGAAATAATTAATGTATGTTCTATGATTTACTTCTTTAAACCTTTTGTGACACAATCAGAAGTTTTGTTAATCTGAAAATAATTGATTAAACATTTCAATATTAATGTATTTTAAATGTGATTTATTTTTATGATGTTCGACTTAATCTTCTCACTAAACTCAGGGAAAATAATATTTTATGTCAAACATACTCCTCGATCATTCTGGGGAAAAAAAATCAAATGGCCACCAGGGAGCAACAGAAGCAGAATTGCCGTGGGTTCAAATGACACTTAGCTGTAAATGTACTTCCAATCAAGGGCGATCTTGGTTTGCTGTTGCCATGCTTCCACTGCCGTAACCCTTGTGTGCCTGGTATGGGCACCGAGGTGACATGCTGCCCACTTGGGTGCTCAGCAGCGGCTTCTTTCCCACCGCCCACACCCACATTTAATGCTAATTCCAGCACTTAGCATGCCAATGAAGCAGGAATTGGATAGTAGAAGTAAGATAAATATAGTTGTTATTCCACACTAGGTGCGCGAGGGGGGCAGAGTGCGAGAGAGGTGAAGGTGACGGGAGGTGAGGGTGAGGGTCGTTTGTACAAGTTCCCTAAAGACATCCCGAGTAGGCATTTGTATACATTCATGGGGGTGCAATTAGAAACGTCACATCAGGAAGAATGGTGGCAGATGTGGGAGGTGGGGTGGGGTTGGGGTTCTCATTCACTTTGGAGGCTTAACCCATTAATTTTGGGGAAAATACTTTGATCACAAAAAATCCGCCAATTTACAATTGGACTCATTTTAGGACATCATCCTGGAAAAACATTTTTTTTTTTACAGTTACAAAATTTTGTTTAAATGTGTGGTTGTTTCACCGCCGTGGTACTTTTTTTTTTGGGTTTGTTTGTTTTAAGAAATTACTAAAATCCAGTAAACTTCAACTTTTTTATGGAAAAAGATCTGCATAAAAAAATAACTGAAGGTTGATTCCCCCTGCCAATATTTCCCTTATGTATCTTGGGCCTGAAAGGCAGAACTGAAAATGAATCAATTAGTCGTTGAAAGGGGAGTAAACTTACCTGCCAGGAGAAAACAGATTACTTATATATTGGGGAGGGGTTATTCACTTGGGAACCTCAGTGAGCGCGGGTTCCACTGGGAAAGCGACGTGACATCCATCAGCCGTCTGGCCGGATGACTCGCGATGAGCCTTCTCATTCAGACTGTGTAATAACGGCAACAAAATGAGACGGATGACCTGGCGTGGGTAGGGGGCTTCACTGGTGACTGAGGGGGCAAGGGGTAGTGTGATTTTCTGTGGCAGTGGAAGATGACAGCGGCACATGATGGGGCGCGGTTGACTCGGGTCCAGGTGGACTCGGGTGGCTGAGCAATTGCTGGACTGGAAGTAAAAGAAAAAATGCTCCCGGAAGATGACGGCCATCTGGATGTCAGTCCGTGTCCGTAAAATCGGAATGTGCGACCCCCCACCCCCACCCCCCGGCGCATTCCCCTGGTGCCCATGCTCATGACGGTCAAGGGTGAGCTGGAGTCTTTCCCTGCTGAATTTCAGTGAGAGAAGTAGGATAAACCAATTGGTTGGTCAGTTTAAATCAACTCGGTGATTAAAGGTCACAGATTGGTTTAATTTAGTGGCTGAAAAATTCCCCCCCCCAAAACTAAATCACAAAAAAGTTCATGACAAAATATTACACAGTAAGCTTTTGTCATACAGCAACTTTTTCCCCCCCAAAATTTGATCTTCAATCTCAAATTACATATTGATTTTTACTTTAAAAACGCTCGTTTATAATTGAAAAATGACAACTTGTTTCACCCCCAAAAAATTTGCTTTAATTGTTCAAAAATGGGTTTGATCTTCATCTTTTCAAGACTTGTTTCTCCTAAAATGACCCGGAATTTTAATTTGCATTTTTTTTTCTCAGAACTTTCTGCGTCATGGGGCAGATGTGTCAACAATTCTTCTTCTTCTTATCTGTTCGGATTGTCCCGATCATCTTTTTCCATCTAAGCCTATCTTGTGCATCTTCCTCTCTAACATGCACTGTACTCATTTCCTTCCTCCCAACATCCATCAACCTTTTATTTGGTCTTCCTCTCACTCTTTTGCCTGGCAGCTCCATCCTCAGCATGCTTCTACCAATATACTCACTCTCTCGCCACTGGACATGTCCAAACCATCGAAGTCTTTTCTCTCTAACCTTGTCTCCAAAACATCCAACTTTGGCTGTCGCTTTAAAGAGCTAATTTCTAATCCTATCCAACTTGCTCACTCCAAGCGAGAAACTCAACATCTTCATTTCTGCTACCTCAGGTTCTGCTTCCTGTTTCTTCAGTGCCACCGTCTCTAATCCGTACATCATGGCCGGCCTCATCACTGATTTATAAACTTTGCCATTCATCTTAACAGAGACTATTGTGTTACATTGAACATCAGACACCTTCTGCCAACTGTTCCACCCCGCTTCTCCACTTACCACACTCACCATTGCTCTGGATTATGGACCCCATGTATTTGAAGTCGTCCACCCTCGCTATCACTTCTCCCTGGAGCTTCACTCTTCCCCCACCGCCCCTCTCGTTCATGCACATATACTGTTTTACTTCGACTAAACTTCATTCCTCTCCTTTCCAGTGCGTGCCTCCATCTTTCTAATTGCTCCTCTGCCTGCCTGACCGACCCTCCTGGCCGTCCGAGATGGGGCATTCCCAGGGTAGTTCCAGGGTGATTTCATAGAACAGCATTGAAAATAAATTAACTCTTTCGCCCTTCTAATCACCCCCTCCCCATCCCAAAAATATATTTTAAATCTAAAATGTTCGATTTTTTTTCTACTCAGAACAACACTAGAATGTTATCCTTTCAAATGTATTATTTCAATCAAAAATACATTTGTAATTTACAAGTAAATACAATTTAAGATTTTTTTTCTCAAGATTACTTTCTTTAAAAATGTGACTTTAATTTCATAGTGCAAGGTTCCAAGAACTCTTTTCTCCCCAAAAAGTAAAATCCTATAGTTTGTTTTTCCACTACTCTGATGTACTTATTTCTTTGCTCAGAGAAAATCTTCTAAAACAGTTTTTGCAACTGACATGACATGACAATACTGTACATAAATTGAACTTTGGTCTTGTAGCATTTTACTTGAATTCTCTTTTGTCCTCTTAGTGTACTTTTTGAAAAGATGAAAGAAAATTATTTTATTTTAAATCTCATCTTTCTCAGAAAAAAAACAAATGCTTTTTTAAAACAGTGATTCCAACTTTGCCCATTCAGTTAATTAGATGCATGATGCCGTAAGTGTCTGGCATAGTGACAACTCCTTTCGACATAAAATATGACATTGCAAATGTGTGCTTCCTAATATTTGGGTGTGTTACGACGTCAGCGTCTGGGACAGCAGGAACTGCTTTTGATATAATTAGGATGTGGCCAGTGAGTGCCAGATGTTAAAATGTTCTTTTTGGACCAAAATATTCTGTATTTGCTTTCGAAACGGGCGCTATGCCTCTGCCCTTACACTACATCGGAATCTAGCAAATGGATAGGTTTCCAATTACGCCATCTCGTGTGTCATAGAGGTCAGAGAACACAGGTGATAGATGAAGCGTAAAGTTTTTTTCTATCGTTAATTTATCCGATTGGTCTAAGGGTGGTGGTGACGTCATTGGAAGCCTATCCATTCCTTGCTCGGCTCCACCCTTCCATTTCCTTGGTTGTATAGCTCACCACCGTCTTCTTCCACCCAAACCCACTGCCCTTCCACCGCTCAAAATTATAAAAGGTTCACATCCGCAAACCCTCCCCCGCTTGATTTTTTTGGGAAAGAAAAATGCGAGAGTAGAAAGAAGGAGCGGGGCGGCTGTGGAGAAAACCTCATTTCTGGCGGCGTGCTGCAGCTCGCGGGTTATTGAGGTGGCTGTAATTTGATAAGGAGCACAAACTCAATGGACTGTGAGCCAGTCAGCACTTTGCGGCCAGTTACATTTGCGGTACCAAGCGGTGGGGGTGGGGTAGTGGGGAGCAGGAGCGGCATGGTGCGGGGTGGGGCGGCACACCGCCGACACTGACTCCTCAGGTCTTTCCAACCAATCTGCCCTGTGCACCTCCAACTCAAACGCCATTTAATCTGAAGCTTTTTTTCGCCCCCAGTGTTCCCAAAGTCAGTTTTTGTTGTCGCATTGTAACGATAAGACCTCAGTGAGATCAGCACATCAAAGATTAGCCTCACGCCGTCAGAATGAATAGCTTAATCGGATTCCCAAAGTGAGACGAGCTAGTATCCCCCCTTCCTCCAAGAAGTGAGTTGAAACACTGCCTATTGATAGTGGTGGGAAGTAACCAAGCACAAATTCTTTCTTCCATTTTATTTCACATTCAATTTAGTAATTACCACTAAATTTCTAAAATTACTAATAGCAAACAAACTACAAGTGTACTCATTTTAGCCAAATGTCCAAACTTATAAGGAAAATAATGTTATTATTACTATTATCAGTATGATTTCAAATGCCATTGGTTGTATCATTGTACGTAGACACGTTTTAATAGCATGAAATCATCAGTCAAGCCAAGCTTTCTCCTTTGGAAAAAAAATAATCCTGCCATCTTATCACAATGGTATTGTATCTAATTTATGGGGGGGGGCATTTGTACTTTTGTTCTCCTGTTCATTCCATACAGTGAAACCAAACGAAACTCTGCATTTAACTGGTGGCTCCCCTGAAAAAGGTTTATAATTACCTATTGATGCTACAAAAACTGGCAGCAAGTGCTTTTTATACAAAATTAGACTAGGCTATGGCCTGACTAAGTGATGCTCCTCTCCTCAAGTCATCATAATACCTTGCTCCCAAGATACCACATATGGTACCCAAGTAATCTTATTATATGAGCGATGTGTTTTGCCTGAGCAAAAGTTTTTCCAAATCAAATCTGAAAATAGGTGAATAGGCCAATTCACATATAGCCAACCACCAGTATCCGGGAGTTCACTGCACATCCACTTTTACCATTTAACCAGTCATATTACCCAAGTATCTTTATTTTTACTCAAGTACTGGGTATGAGTAATTTTGACACCACTTCCCATTGAGCTGTTTGCATTCCGGCAGGCCCACATGAAAAATGAAAAAACGAGCTAGATCGGCACAAAGCGTTGGAAATGTCTTTGCGGGGGGTCTGAAAAAGTGGGACATTGCGATTTTTGATGTTAAACAGACTGTAAAATGCTGCAGGGATAGGGGAAAGGGGGGTTGGGAGGATCTGGTGAGGGCCCCCCACCGTGGTGGCGACGGGCGGCGTTCACACATGAGCGGTCGCTCTCATGAGTAGTCGCTGACGGCGAAGTCAATCTACGGTCCGGTGTTTGAAGAGCACTGCTCCTAAAGGTCGGCGGTGGCCTGATTAAGGAGAAACGGTTTTCTTCAAATCCTGAAATCACTCATATCATCCAGAATTCAAAGTGTAGTCTTTTTAGCACTGTGTTTCGTTTTTTTAAAATGTGGACAAAACTGCATTACATTAAAATGTGGCCTTCACTTAAATAACCACAAAACTACCAGTGTACTCTTCTTAGCACAGCGCTGGGGAAGAGACATTTTTGTTACTACATTAGATTGTAAAACGATGTTCGCTTAACATTCAGTCATAAAACATCCATCAAACTACAAGTGTAGTTTCATTGCTGTTGGAAAATCTTCATTGAAATGGACATGTAGTCTGTCCTTAACGTTCACTTCTAGTTTTCACAAAATCCTAAAATCACTTACATCCACCTGACTACACGTGAACTTGTTTCAGGATGGTAGATGATTTTTTTTTTTCACCCTAAATAACCGGTGTCAAAGTCAAGGTCTGGGGGCCAATTCCGGCCCGCTACATGATTTTATGTTGCCAGCGAAGGGAAATCACATGTGTCAACTTCAATGATTCTTGTGAAAATCTGCAACAAAATTCCATATTGTCATTTCATAAATTGTAACATTGAAATATTAAAAGCATTTTCATGTTACCAAAAACCTGTTGAAAAACACTTTACCCTTGACTTCTGATTCCAAAACGAGATTTCATATTTAAATATGATTAGGCGATTAAAGATTTTTATGGTTTCAATGATAACGCCCCTCTCAGGGAAACCGTATTTTACATTGTGTCCTGTGACAAAAATGAGTTGGAGACCTTTGCATCAATTTTTTCTTCAACATTGGTTTGGTAATTTTAACAAAATGATAACATTGATTAAATCCAGCAATAAAAGTGTAGGACGAACTATTTCTCCCGCAACAATACTGTAAATAAAATATCAGTTTTTTGTGCTTGAAATGTGTTTTAAATTCACAAAAGATCTGCCCCATAACATTTTTACATAACGTCAACAGTTGTTCTTGTTTTCACAAAACGCTAATATTGGTAAAATCTAGGAAACGGAAAGTGTTTTATTTTCACCGGAATGTCAAAAAAAAAGAGTTAATGAATTTGACTTAAATGTCATATTTACAACATTTTCTTTTCACTCCATGCTAATATCAGTCACATCCTCAAAACATCTAGTTTCTGTCAAATCTTTGTTTGACGGTTGAATTGCGCGCATATTTTCTTTTTTGTGCTATTTTTCACAGAACTTTAGGGAAACCTCTTTTGTTAGTCTTTACAAATCTGTTAAATTGACACATGGTTGAGGAATTTTAATATTTTTTTTCATGATTTGACAAATTGTTAATATCCACCAAGCTCCTGCTTTTTCTTTGGCTTGTCACCCTCATAACAAGGTATCGTCGCTCATCTCGTCTCCCACTCTGGAGTGGCGACTGCGGCGTCTTTTTACGACTAAAACCCACTGTGTAAAACATTAACAAGCGCCTTTAAGATCCCCGCCTGGCTGACAATAGGGTGTCTGTAAATCTCTTCCGCCGAGCCCCAAATCCCCCGACGCCGCATCCCGTGGCGGCGGCCGTATTCTTGTCAGGATGCGATGCTGGCGCGGTGAATAGCAAAACACGCGACGCCCACGTCCAGATTAGCGGTCAGACACTTGTTTACACTACCTTTGGAATGTTTGACTTGGCAAGCAGCAGAAGGGAGGGATTAGTTTCTCTATGGATTGATTGGGCAAAAATGGTTATGGATGGTGGAAAAGATGGATGGGAAAATCCACCTTCGTCCTCAGATCCTCTTCCTCCCCCGTTATACCGCCGTTTGGTTGTGCCATCATTCCTATTACAGAGAAACCCCGCTATATCTCAATTCACGGTTTGCATCCCTCCCATATTGCTGATTTTAATTATTTTTTTTTTAATATGCAATGTAGAACAACATTTTGCCACAACATGCCTGAGCTAAACGAGAAGCCGTGCAATGTAATTAACAGCAAGAAGAAGAGGCAGAGAAGGTCCTCTAATAAATTTCAGCTATTATTCCCACAGAGCAGAAAATGTCTTCCCGTAATTATTTTGCATGCTCTGTTTGGATGTGTTGTTGCTGTGTGTGTATTAAGTATGTATTAAAGTTGTATTTATCGTAAGATTTGTGAACCTTTCTATGGCATTTCCCATTACAGTATATATTAGCATTTTGCTTGCAGCCTTTAGTCATTACTACATATGGTTTAGTTGAACATTTTGGAGTTCAACTCAACTCTCAATTTTATTTATGTATCATTTAAAAATATTTCTTGATGAAAACAAATATTCTCGATCATATTTTTCATTTTTCTTTTTATGCCTAGACGTCTTTACCGTTAAGTATCCCAAATGAAGTTTCATGACTTGCTCCATGTTTTCTGAAGATTCTAATTAATTTTTGTATCTATAAAATTTTATTTCGTATTGCCTAATATAACTAACACAAATGCACCTTAGTGGCTTTATTTATTTATTTAATGTTGGGTGGGGGCTTTTTTGTCACCGAAACTGTCTTTACCACTAATGCCACTAGCGAAACCCTCATTATGGTGTTGCAATACACCAGAGGGATTTGTTTTGAATTCACACAACAGGAGACAGCATAGCAAATGGTGTTATTTCTGAGATATGAATGAATATGTATTCATGTGTGACCAGGTGGTAATTATTGCATATCTTTACTGTTATTATGATTGTATTAAAATAAGTGGAATGGATTTATTGAGTCATTAGGATCATCACTTCTGTCCATAGTGTTTGATTGACAACCCATGTAAATTGTGCAAATCACATAATTTCGATAAAGCTGTCTGCCCGTGCCACTATGTTAAGAAAGTGTATTTCAATGGGTCACCGCCATTTACTCTGTCAAAAATATTGCATGACTATGATGGCGTAATTTTTTTAATCTATAAGATTTTTAAAATGGTATTATATCTGTGGCTTTTTCAGTATGTGGATATATTTGTCTATGTCAAAACTAAAGAGGCATATTTTTTAAGTGTCTCTACTATTATTAATCAGATTAGATAAAAACAACCCCCATTTTCTCAACTCTTGTGTTACTGGTAATTACGTTGCATCTAGATACAGGAGAGCTCATTGCTGCCCGGCATGTTGTGGTGCAATGGGGTACTACACTGAAGGTACGCAACTCCAAATTGGGACTTGCCTGAATGCTAGGAAACCCCATAAAATATGTTCATTTAAAAATACGCAATAAAATAGAACACAAGCTAAAGCTATATATTGGGACAGGTGCGTATAATGGAGCAAACGTCCTTGACTGGATTTTGCCATTGGAGGACCAGAGGCCTTATTTTCAATGTGATTGGGTTCCATAAAGTGGGGGGAGGAAAAAAAGGGGGAAATCCAGTCTGAGGCACTTTTTTTAGGCCCACCTAATTGATAAAGACAGGGGCTTGTTCCATCAAGGGCAGCGTGCGATTAAAATATTTTAAATTTATGAAACACCCAAAATGTCCGTGGGGATCACTGGTGACAAAACGCCCTTATACACACACACACAACCACACACAGAAATGCACAGCGTGGGGTTCGACCTGAATGCCTTGCTGGGTATGTCACGTTGATTTCCAAATGACACACCGGCTCCCGCCGCAGCTAAGTGTCAGCACACGCGAGGCAACGATGATTAAGGAACGTCTTCATCTTACACCCCCACAACTGTTTTACTTTTACATTCTCTCTCTCTCTCTATGTCTCTCTCATTTGCTCATGTCTCGTGCAAGTGACTACTTACCCCGCCCCATCTCCTGCACGGACAAAGCTGATAACAGATTTCGTTACCATGACGCTTAGGGGAAGGCCACTTTATACTCCGGTGGTCTTGCGGTTGACAATGCCCGCATTGCATCAAGTGACCTGCGCATTGCCCCACGCAGCACCTCTGCATAGCTTGTGCATAGCTTACCACGCACACGTCAAAATAATTTGCTGCACGGGGAAAGCCGAAGCAGTCATCCATCGGGATTGGCCCGTTTTGATGACATGTTGTGATGACGTACTCACTGACCCTCACTGCTCCACACAGTACCTATGCCGCCACCTTCTCAATCAATTTCACAACATAATTAAACATATCATATGGTCATTTGTTGAAGAAGACACTCTTCCACGGTGGCCATTTTTTCTTGTTTTGTTCTTTGTTACGGAAAGGAAAGTAAAAACGGCTACCGGAAATGACCAAAATGTGCAAAGGAAACTGCATCTTGTGTGAGCCCAAACAGTAAAGGCCGAAGAGACAGGTCTGACTTGGAGAAGAATTGCAGCAAATTTTCAAAACTGCACGTGTGGGTTGCGCTGGAGTGTAAAGAGAAACTCCACGTGAGATAGCTGCAGTGATGTCAGCGCAGTTGCCGCGCACAAGGGTATAAAGATGCCTTAAGATGGTTGCATGTTCAACCCCTTGTTTAAAAAGGTCAATGCAAACTATGTAGTGCCACAGTGACAGCATGATTGAATTTTCACTTGTGGAAGCAGCACTTCATCACTACATTGCACTCTGCAAGTTAGTGTGTGGATCTGTGTATGCAACCATTTTGATCACCATCAACGAATTCCTCCATTTTTTTTTTTTACCATACTAATAGTCTAATGTTACACACATTTCACCTTTTTTACACTTTCAAAAATATTGAAAATATTTGTCTGTCTTCACACAACGATTTATTGATTTCTGGATTTATTGATTTCCCCCACGCACGCACACACACACACACACACACACAAAGAATCTGGGAATTGGTACACTCCTGGAACACTATAAATTCATTACTTTTCTTTGTATAGTTTTGGAAGTCAAATATTGTCTTACGACATCATAACTTGAAAAATCTGTAATGAGTCAAGGTACTTCTGGACTTTTATATTTATTCAAAAGGCCATTGTCATTTTCAAGTCTTTTCTGATTGGCTAGATCAGTCCCAACAGAATTAAGGGCCCGAGTGCCACCTGTTGCTTTGGCATTCACATGGTAGGCTGCAAATGTGTTGCTCCAGTTTTTAAATGTGCATTTTGTTGTTTTTGTACATCTAAATGGGCCAGGATCGCAACATGGTCGCCAGGGAGGATCCGCTGGAAAGTTGTCGGACTTCCTGCTTCCAGCGTTGCGTCGTCATTCAAAGTCTCTCTTTTGATGTGCATCTAATAAATAATATATCATAATACATACCCGGGCTGCAAGGGGATGTGCACTTTTAAGTGCTAATGTATGCACCACATGCGCACCCGCCTCAGCCCTCTACCCCCCACATGCACCAACGATGTATGTAAATGACTTTAATGGGCTCTTCTGTTCCCATTTAATCCGAATGGAAGTTGCCATACGCAGCTGTGCGCTCAGTGCCAGTGTGTTCAGGCCCGGCCGAGCAGCACCGACACCATTTTTACACCACAGCTACACCATGATTGGATGAGACAGGAGTTTGTGTGTGTGTGTGTGTGTGTTTGTGTTTGTGATACATGAAGTTTAACGTTCTTTAGAGAGAAATCTCAGTGTGAGATTAATGCTTTTGTGCGAAATAATAGCATTTTGTCAATTTGTTAGTTCATTTGTCAGTTTAACATCGCTTCATTCAGTCAGCCATTTCCTGAGCCGCTTATCCTCACAATCAATTTAGAGTGCCCAATTATTGTTTCATGTTTTTGGGATGTGCGAGGAAATCGGAGTGCCCAGAGAAAAGGGACGCAGGCACGGGAGAACTCGCAAACTCTGCACAGGCGGGGCCGGGATTTGAACCTCGTTCTTCAGAACTGTGAGGCTAATATTCTAAACTTCAGAACTGTGAGGCTAACACCACCATGCTCAGTTTAGTAGTTAAGTAAAGAATAAAAGTGAAACTTTTTTTTTTTCTTTAGCATTGTAGTTTTTTGTGGATGCTAGCATTTTCCCCAAACTACCAAAGTTAATGTTTAGGAAAAACAGTGGATGGGAGAATGAACCAATCAATTGATAACAGTCAAACATTTTATTTTCCCTACCATTCAAAATGGAATGAGCATACTGAAGTTTGGTGGATGTTAACATTTTGTGCAAACTACCAAAGTGTACTTAAAAGCAAACTGTGGTAGAGCCAACCTAACAGCTAGCTAATACCAAAAAACAAAAAGATTTTTACAAATATTTGTTTGTGAGCAAAAACTATATTGGAGCAGCAAACCATTGAGCCATTTAACAGATAAAAAAAATGTGTGACTCAAATGAGTACTCTTGTAGGTGTCTTGTTGGTTTATGTTAGCAATATTAACATTTTATGAAAACTAAATGAATGAAACTATTGGCAGGACAAAGCAAACCATCAACCTGACCATAACAAAAGTCATTGTTCTGACTCCAAACATGTAATTTGATTGGCATTATGAACCTGCCAATTTTACAGATTTGTTTACAGTAAAAAAACATTAAAACTCCCCAATTCCTTGCTAGATGTTGAGTTTTGTGGGAAAAGAACCAATTGTCAATCTTACGCGCTATTTTTAATTTCACCACTCACATTTTTCCTAAAAGGAAGATGCAATATGCAGTTCAGTGGCATTATGTTCAGGCCCAACCACTCGCAGTAAAGCTTCTGTGCATTAGGTCGGTGATTCTCAAAGAGTGGTCAGACAAAATCGCTGCATAAATACAGCGCAGTTGTCTTTCACATTTACAATACATTTGCATTCATTCTTTTAAGACGGTAAAAATTGAGGTGAAATTTGTGTTCAACTTCTGTTTGCAATACATTTAATTAAATCATTTCCCCCCCATATTAAGGCATAATGTGAATTGTCAAAATGTGCTTTATGTACAGTCACATACATTTACATACAAATACTTGTAAGACTAAAACCTCGATCTTGTGTTTGATGAACACTTACACCCATACTATGCAGTATTATTATTTTGATCATAATGATGATACTTGAAGAGCTAATTATTTTTTGAGGTGGTAATTGTTGCAAGAATGTTTGATAGCTGCTACGCTAGGTGAAGTTGAATGTTCATTAGAGCGAAATCTTAGTGTGAGAGAGGGAAATAGGAGAGTGTGAGGAGCGTTTTTTTTTCATCTCAGACACATGCGAGAAGACGGAATAATGGAGCCCGCAGCCTCCAACCCCCCCCCCCCCACTCCCCTTAACCCCCTTCATTCTCTCGCCGCCTACGAGCATTTGACTCGCTTTGGAAGGGAAGAACACGACCCATAAATAAAAATGCATTTGGCCAATTTACTTATCAAGCAGAATGAGTTGCCTCACATTTCAGCTTTTCGAGGCCCCTTTTCCTCTCGGGCTGTGAAACCGATACAGCGACGGGGGCCGCTGATTCTCTGCACTCACACGGATCAGAGGCGCGTAACAATTGGCCCGCCATTGATTTCCGACTCCCCTTACAGCGCCCCCCCACGGTGGACGCTTCCGGTCATAATAGCTGCCGCCCGGGAGGGCTGTATTCTTCGCTCGCCGAAGCTGGACAGTGTGTGTTCATTTCCTTTTGAACGTGAACGAAGCACTCCACGGCTTTAATCGCTTTCTGACCACAAGTGCAGAGGATTTTTTTTTTTTTATTGTCCACTGTGAAGGCATTTTTTGTAAGAATAAAGAATGTGGTGCAACATACAGTGTTTCTTTACTGCATTGGATTTAATAGATGCTAGTGATGTTACCATTTTGTCACAACATGAGAAAGAATAATCGAAGGCACAAACTGTCAATTTAATGCAGATTTGTCAACTAACAAAAAAAGTTTTTTCCCTTGACATTGCAAAAAAGAAGAGTAGTCTTTCAGAAACGAGTAAAGAATAAATTGGTACAACACACCATCAGTTTATTGAAGAACTGTAAACAGTAGAAAAACGTTGAGCTCTGACATAGTCCTAAAAACAGTCAAAATTTTCTGTGGATCTTAGCTGTGTTAGCAATTTTAAAAAGACCGAAGAGAATATCGGAGGTATTTACCAACTGTCAATTAAACGCTGATTCATTAACAGTAACAAAAGTTTCTATCACAACTTTCTCAAAAAACAATACATTTGTAGTTTAGTGGCAATATTAGCATTTTGTGAAAACTACTTTTTACATGAAAGAGAATATTCGAGAGACAAACAAACTGTCAAAACAATGCAGATTTTTTTTTTGACAGTAATAAAAAGTCTTTCTCCTTTGCACAGAAAATAGACTTTTACTTTGGATCTTAGCGTTTTGTATGAATTTTCTCCATGACAACAAAACAGTCAGGTTTTTACATATTATTACAGTAAAATCCGTAAACTTGTGGCTTGGTAGAAAACAACATGAAAAAAAATATTGTCAGAGAGAACCTACCATCAATTTAATGCTGGTTTGTTCACTGTAACGAAAATGTTTTAGATATGTTGCGCTAAAATGAGTGCACTTGTACATCGAGGCATCATGGGGGGGGGGGGGATTCAAATTTCCCCTGCTGTTTACAATTTTGTACATGATGGTAATATTAGTAAACTAGTTTTTCTGATCTGCGATTGGCTGGCAACCAGTTCAGGGTGTGCGCTGACGCCTTCCCGAAGACACCTGAGATTGGCTCCAGCAATCCCGCACCCTCGTGAGGCTAGGTGGCTCTGAAAATGGATGGATGGATAGTCTTTGTGATGCTATTTTGTGAATGCTACAAATAACATTGCGTCCACTCCAGATTTTTTAACAGTTTAGAAACCCCGAGTGTTGTGCTCAGTGACTTTGTGCTGGGCCAGAGTGGATTTTCCCAAGCCCCACAGTGAACCTCGCTGCTAGCGCGCTGCTCCACGGGGAAGTTCTGTAATCGTGTTGTCCCCCCAGCAGGTGATCCTCCGAGGGGGAACACATGAAGGCCGTGGACTCAGAGCGGGCGCCTTTGATGAAACAAAGGCTGACGATGTTTGAAGAACTTAACAAGCGAGTACAGCGAGTTTGACTTACAATCTTTATCTTGAGCTGAAGTGACGGCTTCATGTCAGACGTATACAATGAGATCCATACGTTTTCCTCGCGTCATTAAAGTTACAGTGGGCTCGCCTCGAAAACACGAATGCGCCCGATCAGAGGAAGGTGGACAGATCCGGGTGTGGTCGCGGAAAGTGGTGAGTTTGTGGTAGAGAAAGAAGCAGAGGCATGTGTTTCTTAAAGCTCATACATTGATAATGCCTGCAGTTATATTGGTCGCCTTTATTATGCATGTGGACATGCCACGCCCTTCTAGCAAAACCATATCATGCATGCAGTAAAAAGGTCAAAACGGCGATGGCGAGACATAGAGAGCATCGTTATACGACGTTCCATACAGTACATATTCGATGTTGAAAAGATTGAACAGCTCGTTTTGTGCATTGAATATGATGGACGTTAGCATATAAAAAAGAAAGAAAGAAACTTAACATAACATAATTTTGAATAGTTGAATCAATTAGGGCAGCACAGCTGGTAAAGCATTGGCCTCACAGTTCTGAGAACCTGGGTTCGATCCCAGCCCCACCTGTGTGGAGTTTGCACGTTATCCCCGTGTCTGCGTGGGTTTTCTCCGGGCACTCCAGTTTACTCCCAGATCCCAAAAAACATGCAACATTAATTGGACACTCTAAATTGCCCCTAGGTGTGATTGTGAGTGTGGCTGTTTGTCTCAAAGTGCCATGCGAGGGCTGGCAACCAGTTCAGGGTGTACCCCGCCTCCTACCCGTTGTCAGCTGGGATAGGGTCCAGCATCCCCTGTGAACCTCGTGAGGATAAGCGGCAAAGAAAATGGATGGATGGATGCATATATGGATGAATCAATCAGCAATAGTAAATTGGTTAATGGTCGCGGTGTTACTAAGTTGTTAAAATGACCAAAATTAACTTGAAGGAAAATAGTGGTGGGACATTTCAAACATTTATTTACAATTATTTAAACAAATCTTTTCCTTCCCAAAAGGAGGAGACGTTAACAAACCAACTGTAAATTGAACACAGATGTGTTGCATAACATTGTAGTTAAGAAGCATTTTGGGAAAACTATCAAAGTGTAACTTGATGAAAACGGGGGTGGGTTTTTTTAACCAATTTATTTATAGTAAAAACGTATGTACTTTTACACCCCTTAGGTTGTGTAAAAAAAATGAACTTGTTTGGTTTATGTTAACATTTTGCGAAAACGACTGAAGTAAACATGGGGGAAAAAATAAAATGCTAAACCATGAGTAAATCTAATCCAACTTTTTTTTAACACTAATAGTTTTTTTCCCGAGCAAAGTAAAAAGAGTACACTTGTAGTTTGGTTATTGTTAGCAATGCTGTCATTTTGCTAAAGCTAAGTGAAAATAAAAGAAAACAGTGGTGGCGTGAACAAAAACAATCAAAAATCCCTTAAGACGATAAAAAGAGTACATTTGTCATTTCATGGATGTTAGTTTGCATTTTGTAGTGGAGGGGCCAACAAACCGGCATTTTACAGCAACCGTCTCCACATCGTGTTAAAACTCAGTTGAAGGCGAATACAGTAGCACGGCAAAATATTTCCCCCTGAACATGTCTCTTAAAAGAGTGCACTTGTCATTGGCAAATCCCTGGAAGGAGGTATCGCATTCTGCTCGCCATCTGCCACATTGGCTAAAAGCGGCGCTCCCTCCCAGAGGAAGCTCCAGAGGTATGTTCCACAAGTCATTTACAGCTTGCAATTAAAAATACATTTAAAAAAATAGAACAGGTAAAGTTTAGCAGCCTTGTTGTTGGCGCGGGTTGCGCCTCAACTCTGGCTGGCCCGCTTGGCCTCTTTTCTTTGCCCACGTTCTCATTTTTAACCACGTGAGTGAGAGGCAGCACATAAATCAAACCTGCGAACTGAAACTCTCTTTATCATCATCCTCTTTGTCCCGCTCCTCTTTCTTTCTCCTCATCTTCCTCCTCTTTTCCCAATCTGTCTTCCTCATGCTCCTCTTTCTTTCTCCTTCCTCCCTCTACCTCTGGCTCCTCTTTCTCATACTCGCTCGCTCCTCCACTTCATTGTCCTCTTCCTTCTCTTCCTCATACTTTCTTCCTCTTCCCCCCTCTTCATTATTCTCCTTCTTTCTAACCCTCATCTTCCTCTTCCTCATTCTAAACTTCCTCCTCCTTCAATCTTTCCTTTGGTTTATCCCCCACCTCCTGTTCCTCCTCAACTTTTCCCCTCCTGTTTTTTTCCTCCAATGTTTCTCTTCCTCTTTCCCTCATTCTAGTCCTCCTCATCATCTTCCCTTACACCATCTTGTCCTCTTCATCTTCATCCTCATATTGCTCTTTTTCTTTTTCCTCCTCCACCTACTTTGATTTCTCCCAATATTCCTCCTTCTCCGCCTCCTCTTCATTCTCCTCCTCTTCCTCCTCTGTTCAGTTTAAACAATGCATGAAGCTCTCTATGGCAAACGGCTGCGCCACTTAGCAGATGAATATTTTATAGCATGTAAACCAGTGGTGTGCAAAGTATGAACTGCGGGCTTCAATCCAGCCCACAGAGCATATACACGTTACCAAAAAGGGTTTGTCTGTTTTTTCCCCTCTTATTCATTGGACGCATTTTTTAGATTATATTTGATTTATTTACTATTTGTCTCAGATTCTTGATTGGTCTATTATAATTATCCATCCATTTTCTTCGCCGCGTATCCTCACAAGGGTGACGGGGAATGCTGGAGCGTATCCCAGCTTTCAATGGGTAGGAAGTGGGGTACACCCTGAACTGGTTGCCAGCCAATCGCAGGGCACAATTTATAGCCTCCAATCAATGCATGTTTTTCGGATGTGGGAGGAAACAGGAGTGACCGGAGGTAACCCACGCAGGCACAGGGAGAACATGCAAACTCCACACAGGCGGGTCAGAGATTGAACAGGGGACCTCAGAACTATGAGGCCAACGGTTTACCAGCTGAGCCACTGTGCCGTCCCTATTGTAATTAGTCACATAGAAATGTGGAAAATCAACAGTTCTACCTGTACCAATTAGATTTTAATAAGTAATAGATTAATTGATTTGTTGGTAATAACATATTTTGAGTCTATTAAATCCGTAATACATTTCTGGTGTACTATATTTAAAAATGAGAATGAAGAATCATATTAAAAGTATTTTGCATATTTAGAAAATCAGATCGATTGTGATAATTCCATCCATCTATCCATTTTCTTAGCCGCTTATCCTCATAAGGGTTGCGGGGAGTGCCAGAGCCTATCCAAGCTGTCAACGAGCAGGAGGCGGGGTACACCCTGAACTGGTTGCCAGCCAATCGCAGGGCACAATTTAGGGTCTCCAATCAGTACATGTTTTTGGGATGTGGGAGGAAACCGGAGTGCCCCGAGAAAACCCACACAGGCATGGGGAGAACATACAAACTCCACACAGGCAGGCCAGGGATTTGAACCCAAATGCATATATGCCTTTAAATATTTGAAATACAATTTTTAAACTTTTTTGTAAATTCATACCGATGACAAATCCTGCCCAGTAATAGTTCATCTCCTGTCCACTCCATGCTCTAATTTTGCGATGGCGTCTCTTCCCGAGTCTTCCGAGAGTGACGTGTCTTGGAATTGTGGCTCCCATGCTTCCGAGGCAATCATCTGGAAGCTTCCTTAATGCTTCGCCTTTTGCTCAAGGATCGTTGAGCTTCCTGGTGAGGTCACTGAACTTTGGGCTAATGATCTGATTACGACGCAGCGGCTGCTTTGCTATCAAGTCCTCCTCCCTTAGCATTAGCATTAGCATTAGAGTGGCGCTAACAGAGAAGAAGATCAAACACTGTCCTCCCTGTGAACTCTTGTACTGGAGGACATCTACAAAGGAAATCAGGAGGCGCCTTTTACATTTTAGCCACACACCCCTTTTATTCATAATTTTGACCCAATTCCACATTTTCTTTCTGTAGCTGTCCCAATACCAAATTCCAAATGTTCACTTCTTGTTAGTATCCCAATACTTTGGTGTCTTGCATTTTCTCCACTTACTACACCCTTTAGGTGGCCCCGTACTTTTGTCCAAATTACGCATTTTTTATTTCGTGTGCTTATACTTTTGGACTAACTCATTTCCTTGATGAATCATTTTCTGGAATGTGTTCCAATACTTTGACCCAGCTCAACTTTTCACCTCTTTTGTGTGTCTCAGTACTTCTCTGGAAATACCTCATTTACTCTCGGGCTGGGAATCTTTGGCACAAGGCCGATTCAATAAAGATCTAAATACATATCCTGTGAGTGGATTCAACAATGATATCTTTTCTCGTGGAATGATTCACGATTCAATGCAGTGGATTCATTTGATTCAGTGCAGAAATAATTTAATAATTAACATTTGCACATATGTGAATCCTAAAGCACCTTGAATTGATCTACAGTGAAGAAAATAATTATTTGATCATCCTGCTATACTGCAAGTTCTCCCACTCACAAATCATGGGCTGAACTTTTCATCGTCGAGGCATGTCCACTGTGAGAGAGATAATCTCAAAAGAAAAATCTAGAAATCACAATGTATGATTTATTTGTGTGATACAGCTCCAAATAAGTATTTAAACACCCATGTATCAGTTAGAATTCTGACCCTCAATGACCTGTTAGTCCGCCTTTAAAAGTCCACCTCCACTCCATGTATTATCCTGAATCAGATGCACCTGTGTGAGGTTTTTAGCTGCATTAAAGACACCTGTCCACCCCATACAATCATTAATACTCAAACTTGAGACCAAAAAGCTGTCCAAAGACGCCAGAGACAAAATTGTACAACTCCACATGGATGGAAAGGGCTATGGAGAAATTGCCAAGCAGCTTGGTGGAAAAAAGCTCCACTGTTGGAGCAATCATTAGAAAATGGATGAAGCTAAACATGACAGTCAATCTCAATTGGAGTGGAGCCCCAATCCAAGATATCACCTCGTGGGGTCTCAATGATCCTTATAAAGGTGAGGAATCAGCCCAGGACTACACGACCGGACTTGGTCAATGACCTGAAAAGAGCTGAGACCACCGTTTCCAAGGTGACTGTTGGTAATACACTAAGATGTCATGGTTTGATATCATGCATGGCATTTAAGGTTCCACTGCTTAAACCAGCACATGACAAGGCCCGTCTTAAGTCTGCCAATGACCATTTGGATGATACAGATGAGTCATTGGGAAAGTTTTGTGATCAGATGAGAACAAAATGGAACTTTTTGGTCATAATTCCACTAACCGTGTTTGGAGGAAAATGATGAGTTCCACCCCAAGAACAGCATTCCTACTGTGAAGGATAGGGATGGTACCATCATGCTTTGGGGAACTTTTTTTTTCACATGGGACAGGACGACTGCACTGTATTAAGGAGAGGATGACCGCGGCCATGTATTGTGAGATTTTGGGGAACAACCTCTTTTCCTCAGTCAGAGCATTGAAGATGGGTCGTGGCTGAATCTTTCAACATGGCAATGACCTGAAGCACACAGCTAGGAAAACCAAGGAGTGGCTCTGTAAAAAGTATATCAAGGTTTTGGCGTGGCCTAGCCAGTCTCCAGACCTAAACCCAATAAAAAATCTTTGGAGAGAGCTGAAACTCCATTTTTCTCAGCCACAGCCCAGAAACCTGTCTGATTTGGAAAACATCTGTGTGGAGGAGTTGGCCAAAATCCCTCCTGCAGTGTGTGCAAACCTGGTGAACAACCACAGGAAATGTTTGACCTCTGTAAATGCAAACAAAGGCTATTGTACCAAATATTAACATGGGTTTTCTCAGGTGTTCAAATACTTATTTGCAGCTGTATCACACAAATAAATTTTTAAAAAAATCATTCATTTTGATTTCTGGATTTTTCTTTTTCGATTATCTCTCTCACAGTGGACATGCCCCTACGATTAAAATTTCAGACCCTTCCATGATTTCTTAGTGGGAGAACTTGCAATACAACAGGGTGTTCAAATACTTATTTTCTTCACTGTAACTCAATTCTATAAAATGACATCTGTCTAAATTTATTTTCAAACGTACAGTTAAAGACCACTGAACACCAAGCATTGTTGCTTTATGGGACTGTATAAAAGCAAAACTTATACACCATATTTTCAGATTGACAGCTCACACTTGTTTCAAGCGCTGTGAACCCTGTGGTATATTCAACGCTACGGCTAAAAGTATTTTTTTCTCTGGCGGCTATGAGTTTAAAAGTACAACAAAAACTTGTTTGAACGAAATGGTTAAAACATGGCCGTACCCTATAATGCACTCAGCTTCGGGCATGCATAGGTGCATCGAATGTCTGGAAAAAGAACAGTCTACCTTAATTGTGGGTCGAAGAAGAATCTACCTCAATTGTGCATAGAGAAAGAAGAATCTATCTCAATTCCTCGTAGAAGAAGACAAAGCACCCTCGAGCGTGTGTAGAAGAAGACGGTTCTAATTTTTGGTTCCCTCAAAAAGAGGAGGAGAGCATAACATGCATTTATGAAAAATATATATTTTGAAATTGATGTATTTAAAATCTTCCACCAAAAGTGGCCCCATGTGAAAGTCGTACTTTTCCGCAGTCTGACAGCGGATTTTAAACGCTTGGAGCAGACTGAAAGCATATACTATCACCAACAGATTAAAAGGCTGGATTGCAACATGAGGAGAACAGGACAACTTCAGCGGTAACTGGAAATAAAAATGACAATGAAAGCAACTGAGAGACTGAAATGTTGTCTGATGGAATTAGACCACAACAATACAAGAATACATTTTGAAGATTTTCTCTGCATAAACTCTGCAGACCATTCAATTCAAGCTGCAAACATATATGTGCACCACGAGGACTCGAGAAGAAACATTCGTTTCCTGAGTTACAGCCCCAGGACATTGCCGAGATGTATCTACCTTTGCATTATTTTCTGGAGGTTTACAACCTGCGGCACTCATTTCACTTCCGGCCTGGGTATCAATGCCGGACTTGAGATAAGGTAGGTAACGTGACATTTCATGAAATGTTTACAATTCCTGGGCGAATGCTACTTTGTTATTGCCGTGACCGTGAAAGTAGCTTAACTGCTGAAAAGCTATTTGATGTTGAAATAATTACGCTACAGATAAATGTAGTTAAGCTAGTAAAGTCGCTAATATCCAATAAACATAACGTGGATGTTGTAAACATCACTGCACTTGCCATGCTCCCTTTCACGGCCCCTGTTATACTTTGGAATGATCCAGCCACCAGATGTACAAAGACACAAAAGAGTGGTATTATTTTTACAAGAACAGGAACTGGCAGACTTTTGTCAGATGGACACCCCCTATGCTTGTTTTACGAGATGAAAAACATTAACCTTCAGGCAACCGATCCCTAGCCTCACACAGCCCTACAACTGATGTACATAAGAATGTTTGCCACATTTTGTATAGATAATGAAGTCTACTACCAATATAGTCATATGCCTCATCTACATACATGGACATTGGGGTCGCATCGGTTTATCGTTCCCAAATCAAATTTTCTCCCTCTGTGTTCCCATAGGTGTCGCAATATTTTTTCTAAACTCCACATTTTACAGCCCAATATTTTAGTCCTTTTTCTTTCCCCTTGTCACTCTTCTCCCGCCTGATCGATATTTGTGGCTGAATCGGCTAAAAGGCGAGTAAAAGAAAAAGCTTTGGTCAGTGAAAATGTGGTGGACGTGAGGCTGGAGTGCGTCCAGCTCGTCTCTCTGTCTTGTTTACGCAGCGGGAATGTTTCCCAATAGGCGGGAGAAAACCTGCGGGACACGTCAGCATTGTCCGTCTTGAGACATTGATTAAAAAAACATGTCCCACTTGCGGGGGACAAGTCAGCAGTGCTGCAAGGAGACGTTGCATTATCATACATCGCGCATGAGACCCGGTGTACAAAGGGTTGTTTTGTTTTTTTAACTCAATTATGTCAGGTTGTTGTATTAATTCTATCATACGTGATTGTGGTTATGTGTATGACACTGATACTAGCAACAATTAACTTTTAGTGTTAAGTGTGTTTGAGCGTTGTTAGAATGACCTGTTGGTGGATTTGAGTGAGCACAGTTGGAATTGCAGTGCACTGTTAGAACAGCCAGGTTTAATACTTGAGTATGGTTGGAATGACCTAGTACACGTTTGAATTTCTGGAGAACTGTTGTATGAGAACAGTTGCACAGTTGGGATGGCCTGAAAGCTGACGATATAAAAGGCGTAAGAGCCTTACATCCTCGAGCTGTCCTTGGTCTTCCCGAGTGACTCTCGTGTTTCCTCATCAGTTAAGTGGGAGCTCACCACCGTTAGCTTCCTCGTCGGGGACTGCCGTGATATCCAAGACCGCCCCGTCTCCCACACAACCAACCCCAACTCCTTTTTCTTCATCTACTATTTGTCCTCGCCACTGATCTCAGGTGTGTTTGCTGTTGCGGTGAAGGTAGTGATCATCTGAGCCACTTCCCGAGTTCCTACTTCCCGCTGCAAATGGGCCCCAGCTTGTTCCTGCCAACCTTCGCTGGCTGGCACGCTCTGGGCTCATTTTACAAAATTGATTTTTGTTTTTCTCATTTAAATACAGTATCGTTATGTTAAGAATTTTTATCATGATAAAAAATTTGAATTAGTTTAGGTTTACAAATTTTCAATAAAAAATACCACTTTTGATCTTTTCTTATAAATTTAACAGAATATTGTTATGTCACTGATTGCAACTCCTCTCTCAAAAACGACCACTTTGATCTTATAAAATGACTTCATTCCTGAAAAAAAGACTTCTTGATATTATTCTTAATAAATTATTGAATGATTGACATTTGTTACAACATACTTTTCTTATTCTCATTACATTTTTCTCTCAGAATAATAATACACATTTAATAATATTTATTGTAATTGTAATTCCAGTGGGAAAAAATTAAAAGATATTTTTTTCTTGAAAATAAATAGTTGTAATACTACAACAGCTGAACTTTTAGCAGATGTGCCTCAGTAGGTGGAAGGTGTGCTGACTCCCATTTAGGTTGAGTTAGAATGTGATACGTTAATTCTGAACACACCTAATACCAAGACACAAGAGGGTGTGGACATTATACTAACACGTTAAAATATATCCTTATTAGGAATGTAAAAGGTGGCAAAAAGCTTTTGCGCTATTTCATCTTGGTCTCCACAAATAGCAGGCATTTGAAAAGTTGTGCTTCGACTATATCTATCCACTCACTATACACCCTTTTTTTTTCCTGTTGCCGCTCCCCCGGTTGTTGTTGCTTTTTTTCTTGTTTTTTGTTTTTTTTGCCAAGCTTAGCCATGGGCTTGTGGTGCGGTCACGTGTGTCTAATGGGCTTGAGTATGTGTGTCTTTTGACTTGGCGTGGTGTGGCAATTAGACTATGATGGCGGAAGGGGTGGGAGCATCATCATGTGCACTCCTTTAGGCTCCTTTTGTGCTCCTGGTTGGTCAAATCACGTGGATGTTGTAAACATCGCTGCACTTGCCATGCTCCCTTCCACTGCCCCCGTTATACTTTAAAATGATCCAGCCACCAGATGTACAAAGACACGAAAGAATGGCATTATTTTTACAACAACAGGAACTGGCAGACGTTTGTCAGATGAAATGAAACTGTAGTCCATGATGTTTTGGGGTCCCCCCCCCTTTCTTTTCCCAATCCTGCCTCACTGCAGCTCAACTGATGTCGGGCCGGAGGGGAGGGAACATGAATGCTGATTAGAGAGAAATCTGCTCAAAAAGCCCCAAAGATACCCGCACCAAGTTCAAGTTCTCACTTTCACAGCATTCAGGCACTGTTTTTAAATTAACATTTGATTTTTCCGCAGAAAAAAGATTAATGTAAGATTTAGATTTTTCTAGAAAAGCACTGTGTGAGTTTTTGCTTTGCCCCTGAAACAGCTGGAATTTTAACGCCGTGGGCTACATGCTGGCTTTTTAATTTAATTTATTTAAAGCAGTTTAATGCAAATGTAATAAAAATGGGTCTGATGTGATGGTTTCTGTCATCTTTTTAAACACATCAATTATCAATTATATCATAATATCAATTACAATAAATACAAGTTGTAAGATTACAGGAATATCCATCCTTCCATTTTGTGAGCCTCTTCCCCTTACAAGGGTCGGGGTGTACTGTGGACCCTGTCCCAGCTATCATCGGGCAGGGGACACCCTGAACTGGTTGGCAGCTAATCGCAGGGCACACACAAGTAAACGCACTCACATTCACACCTACGGGCAATTTTGAGTCCTTAATTAACATACCATGCATCTTTTTGTTATGTGGGAGGAAACCGGAGTACCCTGAGGCAGACGTTCTGATCAGTTAGCCACCAAGCCGCCCAAAAGGGCTTTCTTTCTTTTAAAATTATCATTTTTGGTTCTGTGGGGAAAAAAAATCTGACTTTAATCTCACATTGTGAAATCTATGGATTCAGCCGTATGAAACAAGATCCCAGGTTAAACATCACGCAAGGGCCCTGGCCTTTCTGCAGTCTCTTGGACAGTGATGAACCCCACGTTTGATTCTGTGTCTTGTTTTTGTCTGTGTGTGTGTGTGTGTGTAGGTGTGCGTGCGTGCGCATTGTGGCTGTATTCCTGTGAAGTGGAATCAGATGAGGCCACTAAGAACAAGTGTTTTGTTTCGGCGGCGGCGCGCTAACAAAGACGCACTCAGGCTGCCTCCGGCTATTTGGAGAAGGGCACTCCCTCAATAAGTCGCTCTGCTTTACTTCTTACCTTCCTTTCCATTCACGCGGTGATTAGCAGTGAGCGGAAAAAAGCGACAATGGCGAGTTGCTTGCGCTGATGTGACAAAACGTCTCCATGAATGAGTGATGTTGACGTTTGTGTGCGTGTCGGATGACAACGAAGACGCAAATGTTTGTGGGATTTTCGCATGATCAGTGGTTAGCTGCGAATTGGGTCAGAATTGTGTTTCAAGTTCTACATTTGTCATTTGTTAGCTCACTTCCTTGTAATATTTTGACTTTTTTATTTTATAAAGTTGCAGCAACAGTTTCTCTAGTTTCTAAAAACAAAATGATTTTTTTTCCTTGAAAATAATTGGATTGTTGCCATACACAATCACACACTACGTGTCACAGAAAAAAATCTGACTAATATTCTGACTTTTTCTATACAATATGACTAATAATTCACCCCTTTTTTCAATTTTTTGTAACATTCTGACTTGCCTAGAAAAAAGTACAATTTTTATCACGTGATATTGAGACTTGTATATCTATTTTTCTTTAAATCCTACATATTTTTTGCCTGAAAAATACAATTTTTCTCCTGAAAAGTTATGGATTTATTGTTAGCAAAACAGATTTTGTGATATAACCATTTTTTTCTTGATAAATTCAACTAATTTAGTTATGTTGCCAATTTTTCACAAAAATCTGACATTATATCATAAGAGTATAACTCTTGTGGCTTAGTTTTTTTTCTTTTATTTCCCCCTTGTCCCTCACGTTTCATCATGAAATTATGATTTTGTCCTTAAAGAAATACGAATTGAATCTCATAACTTATTTTTATCAGAAGATAAATAATAACATAACTGCTTCCTTAAAAAAAATGAATGAATGTTGTGTTGTTTTGACTTTTCTTGTACAATGTAATCATTTTGGAAAATACGTACTTCTACTTCTACTAACTTTTTGTCTTAGAAAAAAAAAGTATATATATTTTTTTGCTTGTTCTTGCCTATTTTTAGACAAGGTTCTTATCTTGGTTTCTTGCTTTTTTTTTTTCTTACTTCTTTTTTTGAGTGTGTCTTGACTTGTATTTGGGTATGCCATAATTCATGTACAAATATTTCTTTTCAGCTAGTATTCCAGCTACAGTATCTCGGTACAAGCAGAATCTTTAATATTCATGTTTTTGTGCGGTGTAAGGTCCCGAATCCCATTCAGCTGTTTATGTTTTTGATTAAAGCCAAGAAGAAGACGAAAAAGCGGGGGCGCTCGTATTTGGTCCATTAACGTCCCCTGACCCGGCGTCTGGCATGACTCGATAACGCAGCGCCGCCACTCCGAGGGCGTCGTCTTTTTCTATCTGCCGCCAACAAGCGTGACCTCCCTCGCGCTCTCGAGCTGACGGCCTTGTTGCCACGACAACAACTACGAAAACGTGCCGTAAAAAAGAAAGCGGAACGGCTCATGGGGTCAGGGCCTTCGGATCGAGCACGCGTTGCCGCTCCCTTCAAAGACGTTCTAGTATGTGTGATATTAGAAAGCAACCCATAATTTGTTCACAAAATTGCATCATTTTGTAGTGCCTTAAGCTAACTAAATCAATGTATTTATTGTACTGCAACTTGAGTAATTATTTTGTTTCTTCACTGGTGTTTGACACGGTTCTGACTTGCTCCTGATTCATTCTGGACTTGCTTCATGGTTCTAGATTTGATATTTGAATGTTTTCAAAGTACTTCTTAATGCTCCAAAGGATTTTAAACAATGTTTGTATGTTTTCTGACTCACTCTTGTTTTGGACTTCACAAGTTCTTGGCTTGTTTTTTTGACTATGTGTGCATTTTCAAGTGTTGCCTACCTGTTTTCTTGTTTTGAATGTGATTTCTTATATAATTTGGGACAATTTTTTTGCCATTCTGACTTACTCTTGACTGGGTCTTAATTTGGATTTGGACCACCTTGTTTCTTGAGTTGCTTTCACAATTGGTTCTTGGGTTGTTATTTTGACAGATTTTTTTCTATGCTGTAGTTCTTGAATTACTAGTTATCACATGTTGCTTGACTTGGCTATTGTCATGGTTCTGGCTTACTCTTGAATAGTTCTTAGATCGGTTTTGGACTGGTTTTGACCTTTTTCAACTGTTCTTGACTTGCTTTCAATTCATTGATGTGTTTGTTTTTGTGGTTCTTAGCTTTTTTGATTGTTTCTTAACTTGGTTCTGGAAATGTTAACGTGGCTCTCGAGGGGTTGTTTTTGGATGGTTCTTGACTTGTTTTTTTTTTTTTTTTAATTTTTATTGACGTACCAGAAGATAGCTGGGAAAGGCTCAAGCAAGCCCGCGAACCTAGTGAAGAGAACTGTAAAGCAAGATGAATGAATGAATACTTCCTGACATTGTCACAGTCTTCCATTAAAGACAATCAATCTGTCAGCCAATCACAGTCTTCCATGAAAACCAGCCACAGACAGCTACACTTCCCGATTTAGGTTTTTCTCTGTGAAATGTCCACTAAAACATCAGTCAAGTATCAGCATTTCCTGCCGTGGTCACTCTGGATTATGGAACACTGCATCACTTTCGACGACAACAATTCCGTGCCTTCAGAGCGTGATCCTCTCCACTGTGATTGGAACTGTTCTGTATCCTGGCTTTGAAATGACTTATTATCATAATTGATCTTATAGTATTATTACAATTCTTTCTAACTTTTCCGAGTGATACTTTACTGTTGTTTTATTGCCTAACCATAACGTGTGTTGTAATCTCAACTAATCCAGCCACTCTTTTTCCTGCAGTCTTGGGACAAACACTGGCAATCGCTGGCATCTTTTTCTTTCCACCCTAAAAACTTCATCTGAAACCTCAATTGATGATCCTTTTGGCGGATTACAGCGCTCCTAATTGACTCAATTATTCCGTCTGGTTTGGTAAAAAGTGCGTCAGGCAGGGATTTGTTTAGCATTAAGCGGTCACAGTTGGGGTATTTACTGCGATGGCCACCACCTTGATCCAGCCTGATGCCTCTAATGCAGGTATCAATCTGCGACGGCCAATATGGCCGCTGTCATCTCTGCTTAGGTCGCTGTCGGCGTGAAATTGTCCAAAACTCCGCCCATCAATCAGGGTTGCCGAAGGATTGATTTTCTTTCATTTTGCTGATCTTCTCTTTCTCCCGCTCTGCCGCTCTGCCGTGTCCGACCGATGTTACGCTGAGCTAAAAGAGAATAGCTCCACACTAGACAGCCTCATTTTATTACATTTCAAGGAATGTTAAAAAGGATACATCTACCCAAAATGATAAGAAAAAAACTAACCAACACAATTTCTGTTTAATTAAAAATAATTGAAAAAATAAACATCAAAACATCATCATCAAATGAAATTGCCTAAAACACCCCAATTGGTTGGAAAAATATATGACAATAAAAAGTTAAAAAAAACTTTACTCCAAAATAGACATTTTGTACTTGTTTATTTTTTCATGTTAATTTTACTCTTTCTCATATTTAATAGTGTATTTTTTATTTTGAGACAAAAACCCTCGTTGATTTTATTGAAGAGAAAATGACAGCAGCAGACTGACTGGAATGAGATCAAGAATTTATTTTGGTTTTTACTCAACGTTCTGATGTGAAAAAAGAACCAGGCTTCGGGGACAAACTGTAAATGATCTTTCATGTAGCGCAAACCCAGTTTGACTTTGGGAATCCCTGTTGTCGAATATGTCAATGTGACAAGAAGTTTGGCCCTCGGCTGCCCTCTTCGTCTTGACGCTTAAACACCCCCCCCCCCCACACACACACACACACACACACAACTCTGCCCCGATTGCTATGAGCCTCCTGCCTTGGGTGTAATACAATATTCACAGGTCAGTGCTTGTGTGACGAATGATGGGGTCACTCAATTGCTTCGCCGACGATTGTTTTGGCCTGTTCACATCCCACCGCACTCATTAGCAACGCAAAAACGAAACCAGGAAGGAAGGAAGACAGGAAGGAAGATGAGGAAGTTAGTGAGGAAGGCTTGAAACAGAAAGGAAATAAGCATAGAAGAAAGACAGGAGGGGAATAAGGAAGGTAGATAGGAAGCAAGGCAAGAATGAAGATTTGATGACTGGTGAAGTAGTTCTTGACTTTTTTTTTTGATTCTTGACTTAATTATTGACTTCGAGTTCTGGACTGATTTTGATTTAGTTTTAAATTCACTTTCACTTGACCCAGTTGGGCATGGACTTGATTGTTCAAGTGATTTTTGACTGGCATTTTCGCATGATTCACAGAGCAATTGCTTACTTTGTTGTGTGACGGGAGGATGTGAAGAGCCTATCAAAAGAGACAATTGATATTTGTGGCCCAGTGATTAAGAAGCCCTGATGAACAGGCGTTTAGTCGCGGCTCTACTTTCAATCTTTGCGATTGCTCGTGACTTTTCATCATATTCCCCTTGGACATGACTGATGTGCTCGGCCCGCACAGAGTGTCCTTTAAAATGGACCTTTAAAACGGGTTTTTCTGCTTGGGTGACAATTTCTGACTCAAAATATGGAAGAGACAATTAAGTAACATTCAATAAAAACGATGTAATTTTGATTTTGTTTTTAAATGAAATACAATTTCAACTTTTTTGTTTAAAATAAGTTTAAAAATGAATAATAAATACAAAATAAAAAAACATAAATGTGAACTTTTTGCTTAAGTAAGTTTGTGCAAAATACAGGAGTTATTAGTTATTATTATTTTATTTTTTTAAACTATCTTTTTGGGTTGGGTTCTTCTGTCAACGTGCTAACAGCATCAATTGTGGTGTTTGGTGGCCATCTATCATGTTAAAGCCCATTTGCCTCTGACCTGCGGCTCGGCCAAGTTGGCCTCTGGCATCTGAGGCTCATTGATTTATTGACTGATCAGTTCTCTCTTGATTCACAAATAGTTTGTTTTGGTGGCCATACATTGAGTTTTTTGACATTGCTTTGCTCTTGTTTTGTTGTTGTTGTTTTTTTTTGGGGGGGGCGTGTACTTTTTCTTGGCTTGCTGTTTGATTATTTTTTAATGTGGTTCTCAACATGGTTCTGTGGTTGTTTTATCACTCGCTGTTGACCTGGTTCTCAACTTTTGCGGACTGATAGTTGCCTGATTTTTTTACTTGGTTTTTGACTTGTTTTTGACTGATTTATTCTTCGCTTTATTTTGACATGGTTCTTGAGTTGTATTTTAAATTGTCCTTGACTTGTTTTTTACCTGTTTTTTTACTTTTTTTAAAATGTCTTCTGAACTGGTTATTGAGTAAGTACTTTGATTTTGATTCATTTTTGACCTGACCACTGACTGTTCTTGACTTGATTCTAGACTTGGTTCTATGGTATTTTCAATATGATTCTTGGTTTTGGGACTTATTAGTGACTTTTTTTTTTTTTTTGAGGGGGGGGATCAACATGGGATATTGACTTGGTTGTAGACTTTGTTTATGACATTTAACAGTTTTTATGTTTTTTTGACCGGATTCTTGACTTGATTTTTGACCTGGTTCTGCACTGATGGTTCTTGATTTGTTTTTATTTTTTCCCTTTTCAAACTCATTTTAGACTATGAATAGTTTCTTTACTTGGGTTGTAACTCCTGTTTAACTGATTACTGACTGCTTGTGGACTTAATTGTTTTACGTTGTTCCTGGCTGATTGATTCATCAAATAAAGGGCTCTGTTTAACATTGCAACTTCATCTTACCTTTCAAGCCAAATTACAAAGGATAAAAAAAGCATACAATAACATGCACATACTGTATACCTTAAATGAGAAGAGTTTATGAATCTTCCGGAATGTTGTACACATACAGTTAGGCTGATGTCAAGCCACTTGTCATGGGAACGTTTGGGTGAGGACTCGTTCAGGGGCTCCGCCACCTCGTTAAAAGCATATCAGGCGCGTGCATCACGAGAAGCCATTGCGGAGCCATAGCTCAAAGTGCCGGCAATAATTAGAGCCCGGGTTGCAGCAGAATGGCCATGTCACTGGAGGAAATTGTATTTTTATTTACTATGTCAGGCCTCCATGCCTCCCTCCTACATTGCCGCCATCCTAAAGGTGCTGTCTAGCGGCACCGTGATGGATCTCCTGCGTTTGTATTGCCACACGCTTCCATGTGCAGTGGCTGTGCTGTTTCTTTTTTTTTTTTTTCAAGGTTTTATTTTTTTTTTTAATGTACACCCACTGGGCATTTGTATTCCCTAGTGGGCTGCAGATTCACATTCATCTCACATGTGATGGAAAACATAACTGGGGCAAGAAGGTTACTGTAGAAGCACTCATGATGTTTATATTGAAAGTGGTCAGGCCTAATATTCTGACAATAGTACTCGAGGTGGTGTAGAATATTGAAGGGTAAATGTGCTTTTTATCTAAATTTCAAAAATGATAAATTTTTAAAATATATATTTTAAATAAAATTCTGTAGGAATTTGTATTAGTATTATTAAAAATGGAAAAATTCAATATTTTTCAAATCATGCAAAATATTTCAGGTTATGCACAAGGTTATTTGAAAGCAATATTCTACCGAGGTGAGGTTCCAGGAAATGAATAATAAATTCAATATTCTGCTAAGTGTTCATGAACACCAATAGAGGGTATCTGTAGGTTTATATTTTTGTATTTTATCAAATTTAAATTGGAAAAGGGACATTGCAGAAGCTTTTTAAATGCCAAAATACATTTTAAAAAATTCTCCTCACGCAGTATTCTATTATTACTTATTATTATTATTACCATTATTATTGTTGGTTGTTGTCGTAGTAGTAGTAGTGGTATTGCATTAAATGTAAATAGAATTAAAAAAATAGTACTTTTCAACATATATTCAACTGAGTACACTACACACTTTGATGCCTTAGAAAAAAATTGGACAGGGGGATGTTTACAACTATGTTACATCACTTTCCCTTTTCCCAACTCTCTTTAACCATTTGGGAACCGAACAAACATTGTTGAACTTTTGCAGCTTTACAAATTAAGTTTCTCAATAGTCTGGGTGGCACGGGTGGGGGGGTGGGGGTTCTATTATGCCGCACATTTTCAATGAGAAACAGGTTTGGACTGCTGGCAGGCCAGTGTAGCGCTCACACCATTGTACGATGAAGGGATGAGGTTGGGTTGTATCTTGTGCAGAGTGTGGCCTGGCATTGTTTTGCTGAAATATGCGGAGATCTTCCTGAAACATGCATTGGTTTGATGCCAGCATATGTCGCATTAATGGTGCCTTCATAGATGTTACCTACAGTATGCCATGGGTACTCACACATACCCATACAATCAGAGATGCTACCTGTTGAAATTTGCACCGATAACAATATGGATGGACTTTTAACACTTTGGCCTAAGGTATATAATGTACATGATTTAAAAAAATAAATAAATAAAAAAATTTAAATGTGGACTTGTCAAACAACGGGACACCTTTCCACTTTGTGTCAGTCCATCTCAGATGAGCTTGGGCAGTCATGGGTTTTCCTTTGAACGTCTGTTTTAACTCTCATTTGCAGATAGAGCGACAAAGTACTTTTTTACAGTGGTTTTCTGATGTTATTTAGCCCACATAATTTACACAATGTCGACGGCTTTTAATTTTCAAAGTTTCCCCTTTACATTCAAAGGTCTCTCCAAATCCTCGGAATCTAATGTCCGGATAATGGACCATAGATGAGGAAATATTATATATTCCTTCCGGTTGTACATTGAGTAACATTGCTTAAAATATTGGCCTATTGGCTTACACAGTTGTCCGCAAAATGATGAAACTCACCCCATCCTTGCTTGTGAACAACTGAGGCTTTCAGGGATGCTCCTTTCTACATAGTTATGGGGCTCACTTGTTTTCCACATAACACCTATTAATTCACAGCACCTGCTAACCTGTTAAATCTTCAAAATTGGTATTTCTGAGTATTCCTCAACTATCACTGTCTTGTATTTCACACAATTTCACAATTTGTATCTGGATCTGCAATCATTTTCAAATGTAATTTCAAATTTTAATCAAAAACAAAACATATATATATATATATATATATATATATATATATATATATATATATATATATATATATAATAAAACTTGAACGGCTTTTCTGCAAAAAAAGTGGTTTTTGCCACAGTGTGTCGTCTCAGATGAACGTTCATATTTGTTAGGCACAGTTTTTACACCGGGTGCCCTTCCTGCACACGGCAGTCTATAAAATACATATAAAACATTTTATAATGATTGCAGCTTTCCAAAGACTATTTGATTGTGTCATTTTTTAAGACCTTTTGGACAGCAAAATTAAGGCAAAACATCTTGAAGTGTAAAATCTTAATTTGAAACTCCGCAGGAGGCACTGATGAATCCACTTATTGATCTGAAATGGATCACAGTGAAAAATCGAGACATTGCAGACATGCTTTTAACCCCTCCCCCTAGTGTTACACACACGCACAAACATCAATGGAGTGCTCGACAGCATCTAAAGCAGGTGCCGGCCCTCAATCCAATTAAAGGTCTTTGATTGGAGGAAATAAATGGAGTGTGACCACAAAGCGGCAGCCTGTTCGCATTTAGCTTATTTCTCTTTTCTTGTTTACCTTTTTTGGCACAAGGAGCGCTTGTTTATGAAGGAGCACTTGAATCTAATAAATCCCCCAAGGCAGGAGACCGAGAAAAAGCAGAAGGAGAGAGCGCGTGTGTGTGTGTGAGAGAGAGAGAGAGAAAGCAAGTGAGTGAGCGGCGCTCAGGGGGCCACTAATGCAAACAATCCAATTTGGCCGCTGTGAGCGCTGCGGCGGCATGTTGGAACGGGATTATTATCTGGAATGGGCCCGGCAGGTGTTGCCGTGATACAGTGTCATCTCAAAAAAATGGAAGAAGGAGGAAGAGCAGACGGGGGTGCCTCAACTCCCAAAGATGCTTTTAAAGCCAGAATCTAACGAGCAAATGGCCCCGTTAGCGTCATCGGCACCTTAACTTCCAGTCGGGAGTCATTCATCTTGCTGCGACTGACTTTTATGCACCGGTTTCACGTTTTCAACTTCCACTAAAGCAGCATAACTAATGACAGTACAGGATGGAACAGGACAGAGGCAACGAGTAGGAATTAAACCAGTTAGTGGGACCGTGTGACCCTTCGGTTTTACACTCTACAATAACAGTTGCTTGAATTTGATTACTGACATCATATGTCTGCATTAATAACAAGGACACTTTGGTGAAATGAATAGGTGCTCAATGTCACAAACTGGCAACAGACAACTCGACATTAACCCAACTATAATCATCTTAACATTGACAATGAAAAATCTAAATTCCTTCAACTCCTGATTGCGAGCCAGACACTAGTGCTATACCCTGCACAACATATATGAACAAGTAATACAGGACAGGACAAGACTTGGCAAATAAGGTAAGCAGTAGTGTCGACATGCGGTTAGGACATGAAGAATAGTAAATAGGACAGGACAGAACAGGATTAGACAGGTCACACATGGCTAGTTAGCAAGGTACTATTACCAGTGTGTTGAATAGAGATATGAAGTAGCATGCGACATGAGATGACAGGACAGTTCTGAGATAGAGAGCAAGTCAGTGCTGATGTGTGGTTGGAATGTGGTAAGTACCAAACAGGGATAGACAAGACAGGATGTAATACGACTGCGTGGGACTGAGGGAGACAGTCAGGCATGAATCTGTGTTGGGGATACCACAAGTAGCAAAAAGGACACACCAGGACTGAGGTGCACACATATACGGTAAATGAGTCACCAGACAGCCTCTTTCGAGTCGCCAGGAGGCAGGCACAGTAAAGGACAGGGGTAATGAGCTCAGTTGTAGTACATTCTATGAGGTAAGCAAACAATGTGCACATAATGTGACATGCCAAGAGAGGACAGGATTGGAATAAAATAGTGAGCAGGGCAGTGCTACCAGTGTGATTTAGGGAAGTGACAAGTAGAAAATTGGACAGGAAAAGGGTAATCAGTCAGGTGGTACCAATGTGACAAGTAGCACATAGGACAGGACAGTACAGGGGAGAGGACCGGAGTCTGGCAGTGCTACACCCTATGGGGTAGGGATCTAATGAGTACACAATGGGATAAGCCAAGATTGGACGGGATTGAATAGGAAGGAAGTAGAGTACAAAACAGTGTTACCGGTGTATGTTAAATATGTGACTCGTAGAAAATAGGACAGGACAGGACTGGAGTAGTGCTATTGCTGGGTGGTAGGAATGTGGGAAAAAAAGCAAATAGGACATGATGGGACAGGACTTGACTGTACTGAGTTTCTGAATTAGGCAGTACTACCGGTATGTGGTAGGGGCAAAGTGTTGCAAAAATCACAGGACACACCATGGACTCAGCCATCCCGCTACTTCTTCCTGTAATTGCAGCATTCAGACGTAGGTGTGCAGTAGTGCTGCCTCAGGATTTCAGCAGTATCAATGCGTTAGCTCACTTGTTTCCTGCCAGAGTTTGGTTGACGAGCTTACTTCCTTCCTTCGCCTCTGTCTCTTTTTGGCGTCTTACCCTCCACTCCCATCTCTTCAAACGTCGTCAGATCGTCAAGACGGGACGATTTACGCGCCAGTTTTCCCTGAGCTTTCAGGGAATTACCGGCCCTCCATCACGGATAATCACAGTTAATAACCCTTCTCATTAAGGAGACGAGGACTACGGGTCATTAATATTGTTAATATCTTCTCTCCGTCTTTCCCGTCCATCTCGCGGCTCTGAAGTTGAAACAAGAGGAAGACGGTAGGGAGAGAGCCCGGCGACAGTGATTAAGCCATCATGATGAATCAAAAGTTATCTCCCCAATCTTCATAAGTGGAATCAAGATTTGATTAGATGCGGTTCAGATGGCGCAGCAAAAAAAAAAAAAAAAAAAACGCCCATCTCACAATAGTTAGGAATGATGAACCGTTGCACCTGTTCTCCATCCTGGATGCTCGCGTTGGCGGTGGCAGGCGTGTTGGGTGGCTGGGTATGATGGGGGCATCACCCTCATTTGCACACGATGTCCTGTCGGGAATCTTGCATGCTGAAGAAATAACTTCAGTTAAAACAGAAACACGTTTGTATTTTTGTTGGCATTGTTATTCAGTGCAAGTTAAGTTGCTAATCTTATGAATCTATCTGTTCTAATGAGATTTTTTTCTCCGAAAGGTGTAAAACTGTTCGTAAAAGAAATTCCTCACAAATATTGTGCTGAAACTAGCCACTCCGATTTAGCATTATGCCATCCGATTTCCGATATGAAGACATCTTAGATCGCCAGTAGTGTGTGGTTCCAGCATTTCCATTCTCCCACAGGCTTTTTTTCTAAACATTATTATTAGAATCACATTTTGGGGGGGCCCACATTTTTCCAAAAACTCAACCAATCTTGTAAGTGTTTGTCCTGTATTTTAGGTGTCCCCAGCATAATATTAGACAAGTGGCGAAGTAACAACTGTGACGTTATCCACTGCATCTTTTTATTTTGGTTCCTTCTATTAAGCGTAATGCTCATTTCCTTGCACTAACAATCAAACAATAAATTATTTTTTGTTTCTTTATGAGTTTTTCAAACACTTAAAGTTTAAAGTTAAACTTACACTTAACCTTAAAGTTTTCCAAACACTTAAATTTACCAACAGCTGTTGGTAAATTATTTCATTAATTCATAAAGTTCTTGCCAATGGGAGCCACAATTTGCATCATGCTCACCCAATATCCCAATGTATTTTCTTTAGAAAAATATCCACCTATTTTCTGTACTGCTTATCCTCACTAAAGTGGCAGCCATGCTCAAGCCTATCCCAGCTGGCTTTGGCTAAGAGGTGGGACACTCTCTAAACTGGTTGCCAGCTAATTTCAGGGAACACAACAACAAACAACCATTCACACTCAAAGTCTTACCTGCAGCCAATTTGGAGTCTACAAATAAATAGTTTTTGAAATGGGAGAGGCAACCGGAGTACTTGGATAAAACACACAGCGCGAAAAGGTAAACTGCACATGGGGATGAGCGGATTTGAACCCTTGTCCTTTTCTGTGACGCAGATGTGCTAACCAGTACACTATGTAATCTTAGTGAAGTATGTTTGGGCTCCTCCAATACAACTTCCTGCAATATTTATTCAGCCATGTGAACAGTGATACAAAAAAAGCCTCAAGGAGACATGGTCAATATTGAACTGAAATTTTGATTGGGGGCAACTATTTAAGGGCGAATTTTGACACCAGTTTCACCGATTGTTCGAAGAGTAGTGGATGTCTCGATCATAACAGGACACACAAAAGTATCAAGGACCAAGCCTGAAATTACACTGCAATTCATTTTTCTTTTTTTGAAAGTATCCTGTTTTTTAGTCTTTTACTTTGATGAACTAGAATTCATCCACATTAGCTACAATCGGACATAGGTATTGTAGACAAATGAGCCACATGATATTTAATTGTGTATCTTTTTTGCCATGTAATTTGATGTAAAATTTGATGATTTTAAGGCTAGTATATTTTGCTAAAGGGAAAAAATTATCTTGGTCAGTCCTTGATCTCGACATGTTTTCCCACATGTGGGTGAGTTGATTTTTTAAAAAAAGTAAATAAAAGATTCTTAGTCTGACAGCAAGCTGTATTGTCTAATAATAATAAAAACAACAAGCTGCATGTTGGCTGAGACGTGAACACTGGCTCTGCGCTAATTAGTCCCAGATGTAAATATGCGCTATGCAACAAAAGAGACAATTATCAGCTCTTCGGGCTGCGACGGTCTGATGGCGTGGAACTGATGGCTTCCTCACAAGGTCGGCAGCCTTATTTGCGTATTTGTTTCATTTCATTATGCACCTCATTTTTTCACCCTGTGATGCACTGGGCCTTCATTACGTGTGTCATGCAGGTTCAAAGTGATCCAGTCTTTATTAAGCGACTAGGGCCCATCACTAAGAGCGCCTCTCGTGTCTCCGTGCAAGCCATGTAATGAAGGAATCAGCAAGGGATGGGAGAAAATGAACTCTTTCTAATACCTCTCAGTCTGAAGCCAGCGCGCAAATAAGTGCTCGCCATAACGAGGACAAATCAGGTTAGAGGGAAAGGAGCGCGTGTGACACGTGAAAACGATTAAGCCTCGAGGAGAAGGGCGGTGGCAGGGCAAGCAGCAGCGGCCTAAATTGACTGAAAAGACAGTCGGCGTTTCTTTTCGTGAATTGATTTCTACACAAATGAGGTGGAAAATGGAAAGACGGGACTTTTTTGAAGGCAGGAAACGCGAGACCAAACAATAACGGGCTCCTCCTTTGAGCATGAATGTTCGCCGGAAGCCTCGCTCCTTCTTCGCTGCTGTGAATTTGCATCAAATTGTTTTTTTTCTACACGTCTCCTTTTCCCGCTGGGCTGTAATTGGCGGGCATGGGGGATGAGGAAGAGCCCGCCTGAGGTGTTCTGTTGTTGTTTACTACCACTCCAGTCCTGGCTCACCTTGGAACGACGGCATTTGTAATTAGCTGCTGCCTCTGGTGGCTATCAGGGGGTGAGTTGCAAAAGGATCACGCGGCTTGCCTAATTACAACAGGCCAGAGCGTCTTTATTTGAGACCGAATGAACTCCGCTTGCCAATGGAAATTAACCCACGGACTCCTCGCTGCAACAATTAGCCAAGCAAAACAAAAAGATGCTTTCACACAATTTCACATTGCACTTGTGTTGTGTCAACAACACACTTTAACTGTCAGGTTCAGATTTAGAAAGGAACACTTTGGAGGACAGTAACCAAAGTGGGAGCCAAATGGGATCCCCCACAAAAAGCACCTGAGCAATCAATAACGAACAATCAATTGTATCCCCCTCAAAAGGCAAACAAATTGTAACCGTATCTGGATTATAAAATCCAGTTTGCTGGTTCATGCCAGCCTGACCGCTAAGTCAACGCACAACTGCATAGAATAGAGGCAATTCGTGGCACTTAAAAGTTGTCCATTCCAATGTGTTGTGGTTCTTAGCCTGGATGATTTGGTAAGCCTTCAACACAAAGACCAACAATCCATTACATTGGAGCCAGATGAAGCCCCCATGGACCACACCCGGGCACCCACAAATAGATGAAATATCCACGGTGTTGACAACTTTGTATCAACTAAACAAATCCTCCATTCAACACCTGACAGAGGCACCACAAGATTTCAGTGAAAGACTGATCATAAGAGCGCATCTGAAAGAAACAAAAGTTCTTCCTTGTTCACGGGTAACTGTTAGTGCATGCCAGTCAGGCTGTTAAAGGCATAGATCGGCGTGAATTATATGCAAAGCTGGCTGCTCTATCAGCCTGCAATTCTCTCCCTGCCAGGTTTGAACTCACAGAGGAAACACTTTGGAAATGATCAATGAGGATTCAAGTTGTGTCGGAGCCACTGGGAGCCCACACTAAAAACACCAAAGATCCCATAAAGAGCTTAAATACAATAACTTTATGTCAAACAATCAGCCACCATGCCTCCAGATCGAAAATTTTGCAAAGCAGCCCACTCGATTAGCCTGCAAATTTCAGTCTGGATTCACACAGAAAGCTTTGGAACAGAGCATACAGGGTTCGATTTACTGTTGAAGGCCCTGCAAACCTGACCCAATATTAAATAACAACTGTGTCGATAAGTACCTGGAAAAAAAACATCCCACCCCCAGTAGAAAATGTTGGCAGCAATCAATTGAACACACCTGACCTCACAATAAAATTCCAACGTGCACCCAATGAAAACCTCTAGCTTCGACAAACTTGAAGCTTTTACTTGAGGAACAGCAGTTTGCCAGTGCACACCAGCTTGGCCATTAAGTAAAGGCATAGATCTGCATGAATTAGATCCAATCTGCGGCAGCACTTCCTGCACACCAGGCAAAAGAAGCTCTGCTGAGAAATGCGGAGCCCGAGCCATAAAGCTGCCCACTCCATCAGGAGCCACCCTCCTTACCCTCTACCGCCCTCCCTCATCCCTTCCCTCCTGCTGCAACACCGCAGATTGATCAGCGCGCTCCCATTTGAGTGATTTCCCTCTGGATCCAAAGCGGCGCAATTAGTCGCCCGCTGTATTTCGCCTCACCGCTGACCCGCCACTGCACGCATGAGTCAGAGCAGCACTCTGTCGATATGAGTTCCCCCTAAGAGCTTCTCTATTTGTGCTGCCCGTCTCCTCTTGGCCTTCTGATGCCACTAAAGAGGATCACCAATGGCTGGCGGGCAGCCAAGCGCTCGCACCTGGAGAGATAGACGAGCGTTTAGTGTAGGGACCTGGGGGTTAGCGACTAGCGGAGCCTCCCTGCGTGCAGCTCCCAGTGCCCGCCTGACCTATGTTGTGGCTCTCACTAGGAACAAAAAGTCCACTCTGTAAGTGATCTCCTTAAGTAACACTTGCCAATCCAATTTGACACCGGCCATGTGCCAAGGAGACGCCGGTTGATACCTGCTCCTCATCCGAGATCGATAAAAGCTACACTTGCTAAGATTGGAGGGAGCGTTTGTACGGTGGACCTCGGAAAAATGAAGGAGGGAGAGAAACGGGTTTCAAGTGCACCGTAGAGAGTCAGTGTCCCTTTCAGGAGCCAGGAGGATGGTGCACTTCCTTTTCTTACCTTTGTTACAATTAGATGTCATAATGAAGGGCTGTATACAACACCAAAATCAATGTAGCTTGTTGGAGAAACATTTACATGATGAACACCTCAAGTAAACAACAGTGTCAATTACTGGAAACATGGGTACCAGTCTCTGTGTGTTGATTGCACCAGTTTGGTGCCTGTAAACAATTCCGGAACTAACAAACATTGTCTGTTGCAAGGGGAAGTTTTGAATTTGAGTTTTGAGCTGGACACAAATCCAGTCAGTTCCAAGTCTATTAAGGACATTCTAGTCTACATACTATATCTTACCAAGGTACCTTAATGAGCTTTATACGGTCCATGTGACTCATCTCAAATGAATTTCCCCCATTAATTGAAATGCCATGAATGCTTTCCAGTCCCCCCAAAAATGTACTTAAAAAAACATTCTTATGACAACATAATAAAAGAATGTCATCTGACAAACAGAACTGTTTTTGTCCATAGTTTGTTGTATATTTATGGTTTAAGGGATCAATATATGCAATTATACACATTTTGAGGGGGCATCAATTACTGTACAGTATGTTTTTTGGGGGGTTTTTTGTGATTGGCACCCAGGTTCCCTGCTGTTTCCAGAAAAGCTAGGGGTCACAGTTTGTTGTTTTTTTTTTGCAATAACGAGGTAGGGCTGTTAGGCAGCAACTGTAATTTATTCACAATTGTATAGTTGGCTAGTTGTGGCTTTACAAACAGTGATACAACATAATCAGTTGTGCCAGGATTGTTTTCAGGGCGCTCTATTATCTTGACAACTGCGAGGATGAGTGCAACTCCCCCATGTCCGAGTCTACCGGCCTCCTTTTCCTTCTTCTTCTTCCAGTTGGATGACTTGTTTGTCATGTACATCAGAGGACAGCCAAGATCACACGAAAGCCTCCGCTTACTTTGTGTTTAGCTAACAAGTGTTGTGCCCCCCTTTTTTCATCCTCGCCACTTTTGCCTCGCTGCCCTCTTAAAAAGTCGCTCCCGACTTGCTTGAGTGGAATTCCTCCTCCTCCTCCCCGTCCTCCTCCAAGCATTGTTCTCACTTCGAGGGTCTGATTCAAAAGAAAGCTGCCACCCAAGGCCATCCTGGGCACTCTGTCAGCAAACGTTTATTTTCTGTTCCTCTTTTGCACCAGTAGCTGCTTTAGGAGAAGACGCGCAACTCGCTACTATTAACGATGAAAAAGTGAAGGCCAGAGGTGGGTGTAGGTCAAATACCGAATGTGCATGTGATAAAGTCTCAAGTCTTTCAAATTTTAAACCAACTTGCTGTTGGGGGAAAAAAATAGACAACGTCCGGCGAAATTTCCTTCAAGTAGAGTCAAGACTTTACCTGGGTTAAGCAAGTCATACTATCTTGCCTTGTCACAATATGTAACCGTAGATTAGTCAGTTTGCCATATGTAGCTGTGCTTGCATTAGTTTAACACACACAGTCATACGTTATTTATTTTTGCTTAATAGTTCCAAACCAATCTCAATTGTTTATTTACACACATTGTTGTGTATTCTTGATGAAATCGATATCAAACATGAAGCTTTGTTCATGTTTGAAAGGGCATTGATGAACTAAACTCTCCAGTTAATAAAGCTTACTTTTCTTTATGATTTTTATTGTGACGGATGAATTTATGTCATACTTCCCATGTCGCTTATCTTTGGATTGCAAGCCTTGCTTTTTGCCATTCTCTTTTCTCATTTTTTTTTTCTGCACAGCTCAAAAAATACCTCTTCTTTCCAAAAACAAGACAGATGGCACACGGGCTTGTAAACAATGTCAAAGGCAAGACTTGTGAAGTCATGAAGTTCAAGTCAAAGTCAAGTTGCGTCTTTCATAAGTTTTAGCCCAGCAAGCCTCAAAATGTTTGTGTTTGGATCCCGGGACATTAAGCCTGAAAATGATTAAATCGATTGATCATAAAATGCTTAAATATCTCTTAAAATTTACACTTTTTAAATTACATCAGACCAAATGTGAATTTGTTATGACTCATCCTGCATTTAGATAATTAAAATAATAAGCAGTGACAATCCCTGTTGTAACATAAAAGATTGTTCACAAATTTTTACAGTTGCTTTCAATACAAGAGAAGAGAGTGTTGGGCGGTCAAACCTTCTGCTATTCCCTTTCACGCAGCTGTCATCCAGCTTCTAATCAGATGCAATACAAGCTGTGCAATAGTGTGGAAGGATACTTGGAGTTGTACCAGAAAATTCTGCATTTGTGGACAAGGCATCAAGCTGTCAATTGCCAGGGGGAGAACAGGAATGGGATGATGATAACAGTGGGAAAGGTGTGTGTGTGTGTGTGTGTGTGTGGTGGTGGTGGTGGGGAGGGGGGGGGGTGAAAAATCTCCCCTGGAGTTATGATGTCCCTGCCTCTGATACTACATTGTCCTCCCCTCCTCCACTCCATTTGTCCTCCTCTAGGTTCAGGTTGTGAGGAAAGCCCAGACTTCCCAGTCTCGTCTCTGGACTTCCTCCAGTTCTAGCAGACAAACTTTGAGAAATGGTCCTTTCAGCATGTCCAAGACCTTGACAATTATTTTAAACCACCAGGGGGTACTACAGATTGATATCGTCCTTCCACCATGTTTGCTGCCTAGAAGATTATTTTGTCCATGTTACTCAGGTGACAGTTTTATACAGATCCTGTTAAAATTATGCATGGTTTTAAGAGACGTCACTGCGGGCCACAAATGATATCGTTTCGATTTTTTTAAGCTTTCTGGGGGTTGGTTTTCGCTGATCATCCGTTTCCCAGTTAGTTTGCAAAAGAATCTGTTTGTAAACTAAAGCACCCCTTGCGCATTAGAAGTTTTCTTGTTTTTGTGTTGCTGAGCTTTTTGTTTCTTGTGCCTTGTTATTGTTGTTGTTGATGATGATGATGATTATGATGATGATTAGGCTGCTTTAAAAAATCCAGAAGCTGTCAGACCAGCAGAGCAGGATGGCCTTTTTCCGACCACGTTTGTGCTTGAAGAAAAGAACAAGTCGGGAAATTTGCCAACATCAAGAGCTTCCTTAAAATGAAGAAGGCGTCTTATATAATGCCATGACTGGAGGGAGCTGCAAAGTAGAGCGCAGGGGTAGATTAAAAACAAGTTCCTGCATAAAGAGAGGGGGGGTGGTAAGGGTGGTGTGAAGGGGGGGTCAGGCTGCATGGTAGCTTCAACCACTCAAGGCTTCCCTCCTTTCATTTCCATAATGGAGCATCGCCTTAATTGGCCAAATGCGGGCTTTTTTTTCCAACTGACTTTTGTTTGCAGACACGTCTGCGTGAAATTATTTCCACTACGTTTACAGCGCAGCGTTCCTCCACACGCTCATTAAAGCTAACGCACCTTCCCTGACTGGCCGTGCTGCAGCGAGGAATAAAACACGTTTATCTACCGCCTCGCCGTCCCCACTCGCCTTGTAAAGCAGGCCAGCTTCTCTCATTATTGTTTCTCTGCTGTCATAAAGCTGCTTGCCTGCCTTTTTCTCTCTTAGTCCAAAGAGTTACGTCCGACACTCCTTTCTTTAAATTGCGTCTGCTTGTTATTGGAATCCACCGTTATTGTTCCACCTTCGCACAGTTGGATGTCCGCTCCGGCAGCTCGTTAGCACGAGCGCTAACAGCAACAACGGCACACCCGCTAACAGTTAAGCTGCGCGAGTGCATTAGCGACGCGGCTCATCATGGCCTGGCACCAGGGAGCCAGGCTGCATGTTTGCAGATGATGTTCGTCTGGAGTCTGCTTGTTTGTCAGCTCTTAAAAGGCACACTTGCAAAACTCAACCTTAGTCCATCTGCAGCAATCTGTTAGAGCCAGAACACTATTGACTTTAAAAGCTACAAGATGCCTCCAGATTCGAGGCAAGAGAAGCCCAAAATACGCTTCTTTTATCCAGCACTGCTACATGGCTAGAATGGACAATGTCATGTACAATATTTGAAGAGGAATGAGATCCCACAAACAGACGCGTGTGTTCAGAGCAATAACAGTGATTTTGTTGAATGTAATGTAGGATCTTTGGGCTGGGATGGCAGTTTACAAATGGTGGACTCCATTCAACAGACATGTGAAGCAGTTATTCAGAACAGTGGTTCCAAAATTTTTGGTCAGTATTTCAGAGGGAGGCAGAATGATGCAAAGTTGTTACAGAATTGGCCTCACAGTTCTGAGGACCAGGGTTCAAATTCCAGCCTTGCCCGTGTGGAGTTTGCATGTTTTCCCCATGCCTGCGTGGCTTTTCTCCAGGCACTGCGGTTTCCTCCCACATTCCAAAAACATGCATTAATTGATGACTCTAAATTGCCCATAGGTGTGATTGCGAGTCTCACTGTTCTCTGTCTCTATGTGCCCTGCAAACCAGTTCAGGGTGTACCCCGTCTCCTGCCCGTTGATAGCTGGGATAGGCACCATTACTCCTGCGACGGTTGTGAGGATAAGCAGCTCAGAAAATGGACGGATGGATGTTTCACTGGCAATCATTTTCAGTTTACAACCACTGTTACTGAGAACTGCTTTACATCTATGTTTCTTAGAGTGATTTACGACACTAATTTAGTTTACATTTTCTTGGCTGGAATAGCAGTTTACAGGTGATGGACTCCATGCAACACAAATGTAAAGGAACAGTTAAAGTTATGGAAATAAACAGATAATTGTGGGGTTAGATCCCAGAACCCCCGCGACAGATGAAAATCCATGAAGCAGAGACCATATATTTGTTTTTGAATATTTTAAACATTTAAAACACACCCGCAATCTTATAAACCTTTCCCATGTTCTTTTAAGGATTGGGCTAGGGCTATCAAATATTTTTTTAATCAATCATTCTACCGATAATACTAGTAATGATTGGTTTAATTGTATGAAAAATTGATTTTACAACAATACCACCACAAAATATTCGTGTGAATTGCAGGTAATTTTTGGGTCGCCAGTTCTACAGATCAGTATCTCTGACTTTCAATGTGTATGGCTTTAAAAAGCATGCCTGGCCTGGTGATTGACTTGGGGAGTTAGCAAATGAAAGTCATCTGTTGTTGCTCAGTGTAGTGGCTAGTAGTTAACTTTTATCCAGTTTGCGGGTTGAGTGCCCCAGGTTCTATGCAGCTAACATATCAATGTGCTTATTACGCGTCTTTCTCCTTACTGCTTATTCAATAAAATGAAACTATGTGTGTATGCTTATTCCTTTGTGACTCTGCCATAACCTTGGTCCGTGTGGAAATACGAACATCTGAAAATCCCATGATATAGTGAAATATCCGTGAAATAAAATTAGACACAGTTTAAAAATCAGTGATACAGTGAGCCTGAGAAAAGTGAACCACTGTATGGGGAGGGACAACTGTACTTTAGATTCCTACTGCTGTTTTAGACTCCTACCACTTTATCTTCCAAGTGTAAACTAAGTTGCTGTTTGGTCTGTTGACATTCAATCAGCAGGTGACATATGCCAAGTAAAAAATGTAACCGCGAGAAGAATCAGCTCCAGTGTTGAGGTCAAAGTTTGTAATTATCAGAGACTGATCAATGAATTGATCGCCTTCTTTTTCTTCTGGTGCTTTGTAACGATCACTGTAGACTCAGTGGGGTGGGGGGAGGGTTTGGGGCCCTTTGGGGACTGTGTGATCTACAACACCCTCCGTGTTCATTAGTGCTGATCAAGGCGATCGCTAACGGCAGGCCTGATGCACCGTGACGGCTGCCGCTGCATCGGTGCCCCCGTGATGCCCCGGGGTCGCCTTGGCACATCTCTAATGGTGGACACTTTGATTTCCAACCGCCACGGGAACGATCCAATTTCACTTAATTGGTCAGATTTTTTTTTTCTACTCCAGACATTTATGTATCTATCTGTCTTTGTTTTGCTTGCTTAAAATTCAAAGGTGAATCCATTTGGCATTCCAGTCATTTCAATTGGGAAGGTTGATTTGATACAAAGTCATCCCTCGCTATATCAAGGTTTACTTATTGCTACTTATTTCAAAGTACATTACAGTAGTTACTCATCTCCATGTCGGTGTGGAATGTAACCTCTGCGATAAACAAGGAAATACTATACAAGTATATTCACTTATAATCGTGGGATTAGATTTGTAGGTTAAATGTGTGCTCTGTGGTTTAATCAGGGTGGGGAATTGCTGTTTTAACTCATTCATTTCTGTATGTGTCTCCCAGGGTAACCAAGAGGCCGCCAACCCCGCGGACGCCATGACCCAGCCCTACACTGCGGCCCAGTATCCCCCACCCCCACAGAACGGCATCCCTGCTGAGTTCGCCGCACCTCACCCGCTCTCCACGCCTGACTACAGTGGACAGAGCCGCGTGGCCGAGCACGCCATGACGCTGTACACGCCCACGCCCACCCACAGTGAGCCGGCGCCGGGCACCGATAGCAGCACGCCCAGCATCGCCGCCCCTGCGTCCGCACCGGTCAGTGTTGCTCAGCACCTGCAAACACTCTTCTCCACAGGCCGCCAGCAAGTAAACACCTTTCACTCTTCTTTCTCCACCTTTAACCAAGTCATTTTTCACTCCTGCTTCTTCCTTAGACTGTAGTTTCCATTTGACTTGTAGTGGGCAATGATCTTGTACTAATGCGCACCACGGGAGAGAACTATAAAAACTTCAGTGGTACCTTGACTTACGAGTGGTTCAATATACAAGGCTTTCAATTTACGGGGGGCTTCAGACATACTCAAGTGAAGGAATAAAAATGGACAGTTCCAGTCATTGACGCAATTTGAGGAGTTTGTTGTACAGGACAAAGAGCCAAATACATGAATAAAAAAATTAAATCACTCCCAAAGAGCATGCATGAGATGTTAACATTGACTGAATCCAGCTTCCCGGCATCAGTCCCTTAAAGTGTACGACAGTGTGACTTTTGGCTTATTTGCACATTTGTGTACATTTGTGTTTGTTTTAATATTCGCACTGATTTTCAACATTATTTCAGGGAGGAGCGACAACAAATTGATTACCTTTCAATTCATTTAAATGGAGAAGATTGATTTTCTTATGCAAGTAACTTAAGTTACGAACTTGGTCACAGAGCAATTTAAACTCATAAATTAAGACAGATCTGTATAAGCAGCCAACCAGCACTCCCAACCCAGGGTCAGTTTAAGGTACAGATATGCGACGGCTACTCGTTACGTTCCTCGTTATTTGAATGCGGGGAGGCACAACAGCTGCAAAACAGTCTACGTCAGCAGTTTCTAAGAGCTGCGTCAGGTCTTGTTTTGCGTCGAGTATGCCAAGTGTACTGTCCTGCACCAGTGCAGCAGTTCATTAAACATTTAACGGTATGTACAATATATAAACAGTATGCAACAGAACCACACTTATGCATTCATACATGACTACTTGCAGCAATTCCATGACTTGTGATTTTTGCATGATAAAGCAGAAATATGAATTAATGCGAGTTACACTAAAGAGTGCATCCGCGTTATTGGGGGTGTTGCAGTTCACATTAACGATTTAGACCTTATCTTTCTCGTCATGGGCCTGGGGTCGGGTGGAGGGTGGGGGTTTCTGTGTGTGCAAATATTATCAAACATCGGACGTTATTGGGATCTTGGGCTTGGTAGCGGCACTGACTTTAGATTTTTAAAATGAATAATGTTTACAGTACTATATATATGATAAATACATTTTTATACACTGTATATATATTTTTATTGATAAAGCAATAATTTATATATATATATATACGTTATTATATATCATACATATATACATTATTTTTTATACATTTTGGAGACAGACAACCTGTCTATCTATGATAAATTAGCGATACACACAATATGTACTGTATAATATTTTTCTTATTTTTTAGATATATATTCTATATTGCATCATTTTAAGGGATTTAGTAATTAATTCTCATTATTTACTTTACTGTTTTTATTAATAGACAGTGTAATTAACAGTGTAATGAATTAATTGTACAATAATTACAGTATGTAAATATTTAAGCAAATGTAAATTTTTGTAACTTTTTTTAGCTAAATATTTTTTTATCTATATATTATATAATTAATAATAAAATACACCAATAGTTTAAGATCAGTATCTTGGGAAAAAAATTAAAATTGTTGATATTGAATGAGTATTTATAGCTACTGTACATACAGTTTGTTAAAGTACCATGTATGTTTATAGGATTAGAGCACTGAATGATAAATGTAAGTTTTGTTAGCCCGTCATTGGCATTTCCCAAGCTGTGTTAGCATGAAGTTGGGTGATTGCAATGCTGACTAATGCGGTTGTGTTATATAAAAATACAAAAACACAGAAAGTCTCAAAACTCCCAAGTTAGGTTACTCCTATCTTAAGGCACTGCTGTATTTCAAGAGTCTTGATAATGTTAACGGTCAGTGGGTTGGTTTAAAAAACATAGCGGGCCATATGGTGCCCCCCCCCCCTTGCCTTTTTAAGCAGTGGTGGAACCCCAGGGCTTCCACAAAAAAGCACTCCTTGCCGGGTTAACATATTAGTTCCAATTCTGCATTTTCATTCTCAAATACTTTTGACCCTGGGCTCACCCCCAATGGCAGGAAGATGGCGAAGAGATGGAGATAAAAGCTGAGATGTTTCACTCCGCTAAAGCTCAGCAATGCATCTGTAAAGACCAGTAATGCCGTCAGAGATGAGAACCTAAGACTTCCGGGCCGCTCTTGTCTCTCTCATAGCGGGAAAACACCTGCCGGGAGAGGTCAATGCTCGCCTGCTGCCTTTATCTGGGTCACCCACCCCTCTTCCCCCCCACACACACTATAAATTGTTAACTATAAACTGCCCTCTCACGCAATCGCAGTTGCTTGGTGCGCTAAAGCTTATTCTGTACTCTTAAATTCACATACACACACACACACGCACACTGTATATACCATGCCGTGAAAAAGTTTTTTTTTTTTGCATATCTATGATGCACCAAGGTTCAAATCATCTAACCAATTTTAATCTCACTCAGAGACAAACCAGGGAAATTGTCACGACCCATCGAAACGGAGGTAGGACCCAAATGCAGGTGTCGCGAGACCCAGAGGTAATTCGGGAAAAACGTTTACTATTCCAAGTTCGGAGATCGGGCAGGCAGTCAGGTGTAACAGCGGTAGTTGGGACGTCGGGCATGGAGGGCAGGTCCTCGGGCAGGCAGGAGTCGGTACACGGAAGAAGTGTCAAAGGAGTCAGGCTTACGGTTAACAAACAGGCGGAGGTAGGTACACACGGGTTGTCGATCGGAGATACGGGAGTGCTGGAAAGGGGCATGAACCGCACTGATCTGGCGCCGGACCAGTCGTTCCCATGGTCCTATATTAACCGGGGCCAATCAGCCAGCATGAGGCGCAGGAGTGCGCCTCCTAATCAGCATGGCCATGCGGGAGCCCGCACAGTCAGGGCTGGACCATGACAGAAATACAAAATGCAGTTTTCAAATTAATGTCTGATTTATTGTGGCTCTAAAAAAAAAAAAAAAAAAAAAAAAAAAAACTTTCTGACCCTCTGTTAAAAAGTGATTGCCCCACGTTGTTACATCACAAAGTCGCCATGACTGACCACAAATTTGGGAAAAGCGAGTTTAATTTCACAAGCCACACACAAACCTAATTACCACCCTACTTGCTGAATCACGAAATCATTTAAATAGAATCTGTCAGAGAACGTGAAGTAGGCTGCAAGAGCTCAAGAACCAAAGCATCATCCCATGATACAAAGAAATTCAAGACGAAATGAGAATGCGAATGCAGTGAAATCCCATTGTTTGCAAGCGATTCGTTCTTGACCAACCTGCAAAACCTAAAAATCTGCATTTTGATGAGACCCTCTGAAATCATGCTATCATGATCACAGGTTATTTTTTAAACCAAAATCAGATTAATTGCACTCCTCTTGACATAACATTTTTTTTTTCATTTTTGGAAAGTGTATCCCACAATTGTTTGACTTCTGATGATAAATACATACTGTACACCATTGCCCCAAAATGACATTTCACCCATCTAGGAATACAAATGCTCAAAACGACAATAAAACAGCAAAACAAAAAAAAACTAAAAAATCCCTCAACTATCCTCATTTACGCTTCAAGGCTAATGGTGCATTTTAATACAGCACATCTCCATAGAGCAGCAGCCCCTTCTCGGTTTGGTTTACACCAGCGAGTTTAAAGCTGGCAAAATCGACCCCTAAACCCCCACCCCACCCGGACACGTCCTCTCTCGCCTTCGCCGTCGCGCAGCCATTCCTGTGCGTCCCTGCTGGGAAAAGAGCCTTGAGGTGGTGGCCTTCCTCCTCCTCCTCCTCCTCTTCCATCTACACATCCACCCACAAGAGTGAGGCGGGGGTGAGGGGGTGACATTATCGGGGTGTAAACAGAGAGTCTAATCCTCAGGGGCTGGTGACATGGTGTCACCCACCGCTGAGTAGCACCAGCTTTAATGGCACAAGCTGCCCATTTGCCTCGGGTAACACCGCCGCCGCACAGGCCCAACTGCCTTTTGATTGCCGAAGCACAGATTGAAAGAGCAGATTCTCAATGGAGACCCCCCCATCACCACCACCACCACCTCCCCTCTTCGCTGCTCCCTTGACGCCACTTTACTCTGCACAGCTCCCCGACATAAAGACTTAAAAAGAAGCAAGAAGGTTCTGTGACGTTTGTTTTAACAAGTCCCCCTTCCCTGCCTCCCTGGCTGCTTGGCCGTCCACCAGCATATCTTCCTTTGCCCTCCAGAACCAGACCCCGATGGCAGTCATTTGCAACCACTGTGCCAAGGAAAATATTATTTTCTTTCATTTATCTGTGCCAGTGTATACACAACATTAGTACTTGACATTGTATAAATGGTAACAAGTAGCTACATACATACAGTCAGTTAATTGCATCTTCTGCCACTTCACAGAATATTATTTAATTGTTCTGCCCGTCATTGTACATCACTGGCATAGATGAACAAATATTAACTTTACCATGGTGCTGAGAGATAGAAGGGACCTGATGTACAGTGCTGTGAAAAACTAAAAGCAAAGCAAAGCAAATTTATTTGGATAGCGCATTTCATACACGAGGTAACCCAATGTGCTTTACATGATTAAAGGCATTTGAAAAAAAAAGAGATAAAACATTTAAAATGGAATAAAAACAATAAAAATGACAAAATATTTTAAAAAAAGACAATTAGATAGATAGACTAGTAGCAGAACTTTAAAATCTATTCTAAAACTAACTGGAAGCCAGTGCAAGGACTTTAGGATTGGAGTTATATATTCTAACCGCCTTGTTGTGGTCGGAACGCGACCGGCAGCATTCTGAATGAACTGCAGCTGTTTCATACTATTTTTTTTGGGGGGGGAGTCCAGTCAGAAGACCATTACAGTAATCAAGTCTACTTGAGATAAAAGCATGGATGAGCTTTTCCTGGTCTGCTTGACACATACAAGACTTCACTCTAGATATGTTTTTCAGATGGTTGAAGGCAGTTTTTGTGATTGATTTGATATGATTGTTGAAAGTTAGGTCGGAATCAATCAGAATAAAAAGGTTTTAGACTTGGTCCTTGGTTTTTAAAGATAGAGAGTCCAGGTGTTTACTAACAGCAATTCTCTCTTCTATATTACCAAAAACAATTGTCTCCGTTTTGTTGTGATTTAGTTGAAGAAAATTTTGGCTCATCCAGTTATTTACTGTATCTGATTTAGACAGTGGCAGAATACCTCAATTGAACTGTAGTCATCTGGAGACACTGCTAAATATAACTGTGTGTCATCTGCATAGCTCTGGTAGGCAAAATTAAAGTTTTGAAGAATTTGACACAAGGGTAGCATATACAGGCTGAACCCGAGAGGTCCAAGAACTGACCCTTGAGCCCTTGACCTGCAGGTCATTGCCATTTCCTCAGACTGAGCACCTCCAAAGGTCACAAAGTAGCTCCTTTCCTCCAGGTAGGACCTAAACCATTTAAGGACCATTCCATTTCGTCCTACCCACGTTTCCCACCTATTTAGCATTATATTTTGATCTACCGTATCAAAAGCCATGCTATGATCCAACAAGACCAAAATTGCCACCTTTCTGGAGTCATTATTCAACCTTATATCATTTTGCACTTTGATAAGAGCAGATTCTGTACTTTGATGAGTTCAGAAACCTGATTGAAATTTGTCAAAAAGTCCATTTAAATTCAAGAAATTGCTGAGTTCATTAAAATTAACTTTCTCAAGAATCTTGGCTACGAACGGGAGATTTGAGATGGGTCTATAGCTTGTTAACATGGATTCTTCTATTGCTCTGTATTTGAGAAGTGGCTTAACAGCAACGACTTTAAGAGCTTTGGGAAACTCACCAGACTGAAGTAAGCAATTGCTTATTTGCTGAAAATCGGGTAGCACTGACTTCACAATACTTTTGGATAAGTCAGATGGTATTGAGTCGAGACAGCTTCTTGATGGTTTCAACTGCTGAACAGTTTTTGCTGCAGTTTTTTTGGTCAGCTGTATCAAATTCCGACAAAAAAAGTACTGAAAGACACTCCAGCCATTGATTTTTTTTTAGCTGCTTATCCTCACAAGGGTCATGGGAGTGCTGGAGCCTATCCCGGCTATCAATGGGCAGGAGGTAGGGTACACCCTGAACTGGTTGCCAGCCAATCACAGGGCACATAGAGACAAATAGCTGCACTCACAATCACACCTAGGGGCAATTTAGTCTCCAATGAATGCATGTTTTTTTGGGGAAGTGGGAGGAAACCATAGGGCCCAGAGGAAACCCATGCAGGTATGAGGGGAATATGCAAACGACATAGAGGCGGGGCAGGGATTTGAACCCTGGTCCTCAGAACTGTGAGGCCAACGCTCTAACCATTTGCTCCACTGTGCCGCCACATTTCTAGCAATTCTTTGAAAAAGAGTCTGCCACAATATCTCCAAAGAGATGTGAATATCTAATTGGCAGATAGAGAAATGCTTGATTTTGTTTGTTGCTGCTGAAGTTGGCCCTATAAGGTTAAGGCGGCAATTACTTTTTTGACACATGGTCAGGTAACTTTGATATTTTTACAATCCATCCACTTTCCTAGCGACTTATCATCACAAGGGTCGCGGGTCTGCTGGAACCTATCCCAACCAAGTTCAAGCTAAAGGCAAACTACACCCTGAACTGGTCGCCTGTCAGTCACAGGCCACATCGAAACACCACCACTGAGCAGGAATCAATCCCACGCTGCCTGCACCAAATTCAGGCATGTGTGCCGCTACACCATCAGTGTCTGTTGAATATTTTTGTTGTCCTTAATGAATGTAATTTCCATTTAAAAACAACATTTCAAGTATTCTTTGGTTGTTATTGTGTGATATTTACATTTGTTGGGTAATGTTAAATATTAAAATGGGGAAACTATGCACAAATCTAAGAATTTGAGATTAGGGCCAATACTTTGCATGGCACTGTACAGGCTTAAGCCGTTTTTTTGGATGATTATTTATTTATTTAATGCTTTTACTTGCCAGCATGAATTTGAGGAACAAGCGTTGAATGGTGGCAGTTAACTTAATTCACTTCACAATATATAAGTTTGTCATATAGCTTTCTTTTTGCTTGTCCCGTTAGGGGTCGCCACAGCGTGTCATTTCAGATGAACGCACAGTTGTTTGGCACAGTTTTACGCCGGATGACCTTCCTGTCGCAACCCCTCTGCAATAGATTTGTGATACAGCATTAGTGCATAATTCTTTAAAAAAAAAAAAGAGGTTCAAACCATTAATAAAAGAAACAGTATTAGAGATTGTATATTTAAAACAACGAATGGCTTTGCCTTACAAGTCCAGTCGTTTAAAATTTTAAAAAATAAAAAGCATAATGACAGAGATGCTAAGTAGCAGCATGTTGTGGTGTTTTAAGTCAGTTGTTCTCAAACTTTTTACACCAAGCAGCACCTCAAACAATACTTGGCTCAGCAATGACAAATGCCAAAATACAGAAGCGTAGATGAGCTAAAAGATTGAGTAAACCTATTTCAGTCACTTTACTTATTTTTTTTTTTGCTCTTTTTTGCTAAAAGCTGAATTACGTGAGTTACAGATACACGGCAGTTTGTATTAAGTTAAAACAAATGCACCAATGTACCAAGGTACTGTAATGTCCTCATGTGTGGGGAAGGATGTACTATTATCAGTTTGTTGAATGGGACAGACAAACACACCAAACATACAATGAAGTAAACAAGTATTTGAACACCCTGCTATATTGCAATTTCTCCCACTTAGGCATTATGGAGGGGTCTGAAATTTTCATCGTAGGTACATGTCCACTGTGAAAGAGATAATCTAAAAAGAAAAATCCAGAAATCACAATGTTTGATTTTTTTTAACAATTTATTAGAAAACTAATGTTAATATTTGGTACAGTAGCCTTTGTTTCCAATTACAGAGATCAAACGTTTCCTGTAGTTGTTCACCGGATTTGCACACACTGCAGGAGGGATTTTGGCCCACTCCTCCACACAAATTTTCTCTAGATCAGACAGGTTTTTGGGCTGTGACTGAGAAACATGGAGTTTCAACTCCCTCCAAATATTTTCTAGTTGGTTTAGGTTTAGAACCTTGATATGCTTCTTAAAGTGGGCTTGTCATGAAATGGATGATTTTTGGTATATTATTCATGAAAAACCCACATCCAATCTTATCACATGTGTTTTTTCACTACAAAACATGATTTTGACGTATCCAGCTTTTTGTAACTCTCGCCATGAAAATCTTCTCAGGGATTTGTTTTCGAGAAGAAGCAGGAAGTGATGTAAAGGACAGTGGTGCCCCCTAGTGGACTCATTTGTTTCCATTAGTTTTACCTCCGGGAAGGGAGCTCGTTGTTCCTTCGTGTTAGCCAAAATGCAAATGAAGAACCCAGCCGAGAATCCACGCATAAAGCGACATCTGTGAGCACCCCCCGAAAGCAGCACCGCTCGGCTCTGTCATAAGCCACACCGGCCGGCTGCGATGAGCCGTGATGGCTTATCTCCACCGCGGAAGTGGATCGGACAGCGATGCGGTTTGGCCGTGATCGCATATCATCTGAATATGGCTCGAAACAATAGTGTAATATTGCCCTGAGGGCTTGAAACAATAGTGTAATATTGCCCCGGTAACTTCATTCAGTTGTGTGGTGTTGTCCTTTTCGAAAAGACAGGGTTTGCAGCGGCCCTAAAAGTCCCTAAAAAACCCTAAATTTTCGAAGGTACATTTAGGGGCTGCTAAAAGTCTTTAAAATCCGCGAAAACCGGTCAAGCCTTAAATTAAAAAAATATCAAAGGAAGGACCTCTACCGTCAAAATTCTTCCTAAAAAATAAATTAATTTTTTATGTAAAAAAAAAAAAAAAAATAGCGATCCGTCTGGCGTCCAAATCAGCCGGAAATTGTCAACGGAAGTCACTGTGTTTACAACTAGTCGCCATCTTGTCGATATTCCATTGTTTGTTTCCGTGAGTAGGCATTTCACTTCGTCTTCGTTATGACGTAGCGTTGTTCTTTCATCGATCCAACTTGTATCACGGGGAAGTGCATTTTTCAAGAAGCTTGGGTTGAAAGTAAGGAGTTTGGGAGCTGGGTTCATCGAGATCCAAAAGATCAGCAGTTGGGGTGCGGGGTTCCGCACGGACTGTTTTTGTTGTTGCTCTTCTGGAGTGACGAGTTCACAGAGTTCCCCCTGTTATGCGAGTAGTGTTTTGATGTCTGCCAATAAAACAAGTTTTGTTCCTGTGTCCGACTCCTTTTCCCCGGCCCTACACCATCGATCGTTAATTTGCTCCGCGGTAATGGGGTAGTTTGTATACAATATTGACAAACAAGCTTGTTGAATGTGGCTTTCAACAACGCACTCGTGTAAGTTAAATTTTTGTTATTTTTTTTTGTAAAAATGTTTTAATGTTAACATTCTTCTTTCGGACTTTCAGAAAGGGCATGAAAGTATACCGAGCGTTTCCTCAATGACATGTTTGATGTTTCTTTGATTTAACTGAATGTTCTTTTGAGTCCAACTTTACTCTAACAGCGAAACCTGAAAAAAGTGGGAATGATGTTGAAAAAATTGCGCAATGTGGAGTACAGGAACCGGAAGAAATGATTGGAAATTTTAACCGATTTCGAAAGTCCGATTACAGTTTTGGTTTTCGAAAACCGATTATAACTGGTTATTTGTAACCGGTTGCGATCCCTAATGCGCACCTACAGTTGTCCAGCCAGAAGTCAGGCTCCATGAACGTAGTTCAATACACGAAGACGGACTCGTTAAAGGCAGGGATCTTGTGGACTTTAAAAGTGATCTGCAGCCATTACAGTTACAAATCTTGTGAAAATAATTCAAAAGTGTTTGCAGTCATGTTCCTAGACAGTGACATTGCTAAAAACTACCACTGTGGGGAAAGGAAGACTTCGTACCTACCCACTTTTCATCTCTACTGCCTCAAAGCCAAAAAAGCCAGAATAGAGACTGACATATCTACGCTTATTGAGAAGGCTGACAGGCTGTGTGAGGAGGCAGAAGAAAAGAGGAATCTGAGGTTTATCACCGAGGCCAATGCACTCAGAGGCAGAGCAAAGGACAAGAGAGCCACTTTAGCACCTCTGCAGCAACAAATATAGGAGGCACTGGGTAGGCTCAAGGAGCTAGAGTAGGGGTGCTGAAACAAACATCAGTAGAAGACATTTGTATATATAGTTGCAATTGTAGTTAGAAGCTGTTTTTCTGTATACTGTTATGTGAGGACGTTGACAATGCTCATATCAATGAGAACTACCACAAGGGGCGACAGGTGATCACTGTCACAGGTACTGAGGTACTGGAACCTTTGATGAACCAAGAACGGTTGATGGCACCATTGGGTGAGTCTTTTTTCCTGACTCTTGATTTCCCACGATGGCCCTAAATTTTTCGTGTCGGCCCTAAATTTTTTCTGTGTCGGCCCTAAATTTTTCGTGTCAGCCCCTAAGAATGCCCCTAAAAAGCCCTTAAATTTTTTGGTCAGACTGAGTATGAACCCTGAAAGAGCTTCGGTGTCACAAGGGGCGTCGGAAAAATCCGAATATCTCTGTTGTTCGGCTTCCATAGTAGCAGGCACTGCGCGTTTTCAACGGCAGAAGTGATGATGGCGTCAAGGACAGAGGACGCGACTAATATGGCGACCACTTGGATGTCGAGGGACACTCAATTGCGCAACTTTACGCATGGATGACGCACAATCTGCTCACATTTTTCTTCGTATAGACATTGAAGTGAATACTGTTATATGTATTTTTCATGACAATATCTCTTTCAGAATGTTTATAGGGATGACAGTCCCACTTTAAGGAGCCACTCCTTGGTTTTCCTGGCTGTGTGCTTCGGGTCATTGTAATGTTGAAAGAGCCAGCCACGACCCATCTTCAATGCTCTGACAGAGGGAAAGAGGTTGTTCCCCAAAATTTCACAATACGTGGCCGTGGTCATCCTCTCCTTAATACAGTGCAATCGTCCTCTCCCATGTGCAGAAAAACACCCCCAAAGCATGATGCTACCACTCCATCCTTCACAGTAGGGTTAGGGTTCTTGGGATGGAACTCATCATTTGTGATCCTTCAAATACCGTTAGTGGAATTATGACTAAAAAGTTAAATTTTGCTCTCATCTGACCGCAAAACTTTCTCCCATGACTCCTCTGTATCATCCAAATGGTCATTGGCAAATTTAAAGGGCTACTGTCATGAAAAGAATGATTTTTAGTATGTTCTTATGTGTTTTTTCACCGCAAAACATGATTTTGACGTATACAGCTTTTTGTAACTCTCACCATGAAAATCCTCTTGAGGGATTTGTTTTCGAGAAGAAGCAGGAAGTGACGTAAAGGACAGAAGCACCCCCCAGTGAACTCATTTGTTTCCATTGGTTTTAACTCCAGGAAGCTAGCTCGTTGTTCCTTTGTGTTAGCCAAAATGCTGGCTCATTGCATTGCTGGACATTGCTTGAACACTCGGGAGAATGGATTTACCCTTCATAAGTTTGCAAGAGACCCGGTTCGTTGTGAAAAATGGATTGCACGGGTGCAGAGGACGAGAGCTTCGTGGGTTCCGAATGACAGGTAGGTGTGTATAGAGCTACTAAAAAAAATAATAGTTTGGGGCGGACCATTTAATCGGTCTCTCATAACATAACAAAAGATCCGCGTACGAAATATGTCGATGTGCGTGTTGGACGGCGTCGGGCTGCTGCGCGGACGGCAGCGAATCTGAAGAACCCAGCCAAGAATGCTTCACTCAGCCGCATCCGCGCAGTAATGCGCCCCGGCTCAACGGTGTTCATCGAGTACTGCGGCAGCTATGAACATGCCCCTAAAAGCAGCACGGCTCGCCTCTATTATATGTCACCACGGCGCCAAAAATCAGCCACACCGGCTGAGGTGCCGCGTTTGGCGGTCACGGCTTCTGCGAAGACCGCGCGTCCGGCTTTGCGGACAGGGGTGGCTCTGAAGAACCCAGCCGAGAATGCCTCACTCAGCCGCGTGGGTGCAGTAAAGTGCCCCAGCTCGACTGTGTTGCTCATCGCGAACTGCAGCGTCTGTGAACAACCCCCTAAACAGCACAGCTCGACTCCTTCATAAGTCACACCCGCCGGCTGCGATGTGCCGCGATGGATCAGCTCCGCTGCGAAAGTGGATCTGACGGGGATGCGGTTTAGCCGTGATCGTATATCATCTCAATATGGCTTGAAACAATTGTGTAATATTGCCCCAAGGGCTCAAAACAATAGTGTAATATTGCCCCGGTAACTTCACTCGGTTGTGTGCTGTTCTCCTTTTCGAAAAGAGCTTCCGTGTCAGAAGAGGCACGTTCGTCTCCCATAGTTCGGGTGCACTGCGTGTTTTCATTACCGAATGTCCGGGTGACGTCACGGACGGAGTATGCAGCCTATATGGCGACCACTTGGATATCGTAGAATGACAGTTCTGCAACTTTGCGCATGGATGTTGCGCTCTCCGCTCACATTTATTTTTTCGTATAGACATTGAAGTGAATAATGTTATATGTATTTTTCATTACAATATCTATTTTAGAATGTTCATATGGATGACACTTGGACTTTCATTTTGGTCTCATATGATGACAAAAGTTTCCCCATGACTCATCTGTATCATCCAAATGGTCATTGGCAGACTTAAGACGGATCTGCTGGTTTAAGCAGGGGAGCCTTCCGTGCCTTGCATGATTTCAAACCATGATGTCTTAGTGTATTAACAACAGTCACCTTGGAAACCGATCCGCATCCGATTCAGGATAATACATGGAGTGGAGGTGGACTTTGAAAGGCGGACTAAAAGGTCTTTGAGGATCAAAATTGTAGCTCATAAGCAGGTGTTCAAATACTTATTTGCAGCTGTATCACAAAAATTGTTAAAAAAATAAAACATTGTGATTTCTGGATATTTCTTTTTTAGATTATCTCTCCCACAGTGAACAGGCACCTACGATGAAAATTTCAGACCCCTCCATGATTTCTTAGTGGGAGAACTTGCAATATAGCAGGGTGTTCAAATACTTATTTTCTTTACTGTGAAGTAAGGAGTGTTACAAGGAGCTGCTCTAGGACACAACTCACACCCAGACAATCACACAGAGACAAACCTTCTCCAGCTTCTCATGTCACTCTGTAGTTTCATAAACTGGTTCATTTACATTGTCTTTTTTGTCTTTGTTTTTATACAATACAGTGTCTTTTCTACATGACAAACATGTAGTAATAAAAAAGTGGTCCATTCGGTGGTGTTTGGAGGGGCTGGGGTTGGGGGAGACTTGAATGGATTAATGGCATTTCAATTGTTTTCCATGAAAAAAAAAATATTGTTTTCTGGTGAGATTTTTCAAATGTTAGATATGTGCCTTGGCTCAAAAAAGGGTGCAAAGCAGTGTTCCATGTGGGGGTGGGATGGGACACTTGTGCGACAATCCCGGGAGATGTCGCAGAGAGAGGGGGCTGCCGAGCGAGCGGCGACAGGCTCGTTATCTGGCCGGCTTCAAATAGTCCGAAGTCGGCATGAATTTCATGAGTAATCACTCTGTGTTCAGATAACAAATTAAGGCGGCCGGCATGAGGGCAGCACTCAATTCCACATTTTTTTCCGCAGCGAGAAGACTCTCCAAAGGGGATTCTGGGTGACTGAGATAACGCAAAAAAAAAAAAAGAGAAAAGGAAAAATATGCAGCGATGTCCAAACCGAGGTGCTCCCTCGCCTCTTTGTTTGTATCAGCCGTCGGCTTCCGATGCAAACGGCAGAATTCTCCGTCTGCGCCGCCAAGGACGCTCGATGTGGACGTGTGGAAAGACACGCTGATAGTTCATCGATTCTAATTTCTTTAGGAAACAGACAGAGAAATCCTTGAATGTCTGAAGAAGAGCGGCTGAAAAGGACCATTTAGCCTCTGATCCGACCTTCTTGTTGTGACATGACGGAACAACGGGGCCCCAGATGCTTGAAAGAAAGCGGCCAAGGATGACTCACTGGACGACAAAAATAATGAGCAAATGAGACGAAGGATGTGGAAGAGATGGATGCTTGGCTAAAAAGGAGAGATGAACTTTTGAAAGGAGGAGTTATTTTCAAGGCTATCTAGTCTTCACATTTTCACTTTAGAAAATATTCTTACTTTCTCTAACTTTTTTCTGTAAAAAAAAAAAAAAGGACAAAGAATGACAGCACATTTTTGAGACTGTTTGAGATCAGTTTTTGGGACGAGGTTCTCAAGAGTACAGTTGAGAGAAATTTGGGTAGTATTACAGGGGAAAAAATCTCGTTTTAAACAAAGCAGCAATTCTTTCCGAGAATAAAACTGGTAATATTACATAAATGAACTTGTGCTTTTTAGAAAGTACTTGTTAAAAAAGACGTGTGTACTTCCCATGACTTTCACGTCATAATATCACAGCTCTTTATTGAAAAAAATATGGCTTTATTTTCCTACAATTCTGGTTTACTTTACTTATTAACTTTATTTTTACTTATCCCGTTGTCCGATTTCTATTTTTTTTTTTTAACTTGACCAAGATAAATATATTGTTATTCTTTAACCTTTTCCAGATCTGTAATCCTCATTAGGGTCACGGGAGTGGTGGACCCTATTCCAGCTATCTTCAGTCAGGAGGCAGGGTACACCCTAAACTGGTCCCCAGCCAATATTATTATTCTTGTCATTAAGATTTTTTGTTTTAAAAAAAAATATATGACTTGTACTATCAGTATAATGATATGAGAGCAATCTTATTTAAAAAAAAAAAATGTTTCATTCCATTGGCATTTAGGGGTATGAATGGTAGTGAGGTCGAATTGGCATTAGAGTTCCAAAGGGGCCTTCATAAAAAAAATAAATCTTCTTTTCCTTTTGGTTTGTCCCATTAGGGGTTGCCACAGCGTGTCATCTTTTTCCATCTTAACCTATCTCCTGCATCTTCCTCCCTAACCCCAACTGCCCTCATGTCTTCCCTCACAACAGCCATCAACCTTCTCTTTGGCCTTCCTCTCGCTCTTTTGCCTGGCAGCTCCATCCCTAGCACCCTTCTATCAATATACTCACTCTCTCATGTCCAAACCATCGAAGTCTGCACTCTCAAACCTTGTCTCCAAAATATCCAACTTTGGCTGTCCCTCTAATGAGCTCATTTCTAATCTTATCCAACCTACTCACTCCGAGCGAGAACCTCAACATATTCATTTCTGCCAACTCCAGTTCTGCTTCCTGTTGTCTCTTCAGTGCCACCATCTCTAATTCGTACGTCATGGCCTCACCACTGTTTTATAAACTTTCCTTTTCATCCTAGCAGAGACTCTTCTGTCACAACACAGCAGATACCTTCCTCCAGCTGTTCCAACCTGCTTGGATCCGTTTCTTCACTTCCTTACCACACTCACCATTGCTCTGGATTGCTGACCCTAAGTATTTGAAGTCATCCACCCTCACTATCTCTTCTCACTGGAGCCTCACTCTTCCCCCTCCACCTCTCTCATTCATGTACATATATTCTGTTTTATTTCAGTTTATCTTCATTCCTCTCCTTTCCAGTGCATGCCTCCATCTTTTTAATTGTTCCTCAACCAGCTCCCTGGTTTCAACTGCAAATCACGATATCATCTGCAAACATCATGGTCCAAGGGGATTCAAGTCTAATCTCATCTGTCAGCCTGCCCATTACCACAGCAAACAGGAAGGGGGTCAGAGCTGACCCTTGATGCAGTCCCACCTCCACCATAAATTCTTCTGTCACACCTACGGCACACCTCACCGTTGTTCTGCTGCCATCATACATGCCCCGTACTATTCCAACATATTTCTCCGCCACACCAGACTTCCGCATGCAGTACCACAGTTCGTATCTTGGTACTCTGTCATAGGCTTTCTCTAGAGCCACAAAGACACAATGTAGCTCTTTCTGACCTTTTCTGTACTTTTCCACTAGCATCTTCAAGGCAAATAATGCATCTGTGGTCATCTTTCTGGCATGAAACGATACTGTTCCTCGCAGATACTTATTTCTGTCCTGAGTCTAGCCTCCACTACTCTTTCCCATAGCTTCATTGTGTGGCTCATAAACTTTATTCCTCTATAGTTCCCACAGCTTTGCACATTGCATTTGTTCTTAAAAATGGGAACTAGCACAAATTTCCTCCATTCTTCAGGCATCTTGGCCTAAGCCTACCTACAAAGTCATGGCTGGAGAAGCAAACAGTGGGAATAGCATTAAGTGAATTTGTCAACTAGAAATGTCACATTTTAGCTAAATACAGAAGGGCTTCGTCACACAAACATTTTTAGAAATACATAACAAAAGATCTAGTTTGTTTAATTTCACAGTATATAACTCCACACACACAGTCTGTACACAAGACATTAAAAAGTGGCAGCTAGTTGGATGTGTTACTACCACATCTTGCCATATTTTCATGGGTTTTCTCCAACTACTCCAGCTTCCTCCTAAATCCCCAAAACAAGCATCATAGATTCATTTAGCACTCTAAATTGTTCACATGTTAATGTAAGTGTGAATGTGTGTGCGTGCGTTTGTGCCAAGTGATTGCCTGGCAGACATTCCATGGCGTACTTCTCCTCTTGGCGAAAGTCAGCTGGCATAGGCAGCAGATCACCCAAAACCCTAGAGAACCCAGAGAATAAGTGCTATTGAGAATAAGGATTTACATCGTGAACTCACTTTTACACAATATGTCCCCTTTAAACCCATAATATTTCTTTAGTTTGTAGCAGGAAATATCAGGTAGCACCTGGCTAGCCTTCTCGTTGCAATACGCCATTGTTTTCTGAGCTTCTAGCACGCATCTAGTTCAGTATCGCAGTTCACACCTGACAGTCTCTCACTGTAGATACAACTTATTTCGAAAGAGCAAACAAACAGTCCAAGCAACAGTAAACAAAAAAGAATAAATTAAATCTCCCTATGTGCGCTGACACTCTTTAATCAGATGTAATCTACTGTACCTGCCTGGCCACGTTCCAGTCAGATAGTTTCAATTATGCTCTTGTAATGCCAATCTGCAAGGAGTGGGGAAAAGTGCTGAGGCCAGCACTTTGCAGGTGATTTGCAAAAAACAGAGAAGGGAGTCTTTTGAGAGAACTGGCGGAAGAGGAAGCCAGCGAGCTGCCGGAGATGACAGCTCGCGTTGGCACGGACGCCGCATTCAGCATCCCGCCTCCTCCTTCCTCTTCCTCCTCCTACCGCTTCCCTCTGACAGCAGCTGTCGGGACAGCAAAGTGGCGCTGATGGTGGCCTCCCGTCCCGGAGCTGTGCAGGTCATTAGTTTCCTCTGTGGCGATGCCATTTCTCAACTAGGTAGCTACTTACCCAGAAAAGTGGGGATGTGGATGGCTGAACATGAACAGAAGAAAAGTGGGTCAAGAGGATCGCAAACAAACTGGTAGAAAAGGCAGGGAGACAAGCAAGCAAGTGGGTACGTGAGCTGATGGATGTCCGAACAACGGGCATGCTTATGAGGAGGATGACAACCAAAAGAGTGGGGAAGTCAGGGAGCTAGGAAATCAGGAAGACCCTCTACGAGGCAGGCAGGCTAGCTGGTTACCAGGGAGGAAGGTGAGGTAGATAAATAGGTAAGCAGGACGTTAAGCAAGTAGGGAGGCAATTCCTGATCAACATCCAGTTCACGGGGAAGTCAAGGAGTGTAGGAAGAAAACAATTTGGTAAGTCAGGGGAGCAGACAACCAGAGGTCTGCACAGGTAGGGAGGATAGAAAACAAACAAGCAGGGAAGTCGGGCACATTGGAAGGCTGATAGACTGTCAGTCCCTGTGCGAGCTAGTGCAGAAGATAGGGACCAAACGAAGTAGATCAGGCTGGTCAGAAATCAGGAAGTTGAGCTGGCAGGTAGGAGAGGTTAAAAGGGAAAGGCTACAAGGGAGGATGGTGAACAAATATGTGGATTTGTACACGGGCTGCGATGTCCAGGGTAACAGGGAGCCTGGGAAGCAATGGAGAGACAATGAATGGGCAGGGAGGATATCATGGAGGATGACAACTCAACAGGTGGATATTTTAAATGGAGGGAAACAACCAGTAAGTAAAGTCGGATCTTAGGCAGGATGATATGTGTCTGGGCAAGCAGGTGGAGGGCAACTAGGGTAAAGGGTTTGCAGGAAGGCACTATTGTTTTAGTCTCATCCCAACGCAGGCCAGCAGAGAAGATGTTGATGAAACGGGTAAGCATGTCAGGGAGGGAAGGGAGCAAGAATTCACATGAGTAGGTAAGCAATCTAATATGTGTCCAGCTGGCAACCGATCAGCAAGTATAGCAACCAACCATTAAGTGTTAACCAGGATATTTAACAGGAATATGACAAGCCAGGCAAACAGGAAGACAGGCTGGTGGAAATCCTTACAAGAGTGAAATTAGAGAGGCTGGAAATTTGAATTTCAAGCATATTAGTAGACAGGACTATGGGTGTCTAGGCTCTTAGAAAAGATGGGGACCAGGTCAGTGTGTAAGCAGGGTTAGGGGCGCAGGCCACCAGGCAGTGACATAGGAAAAGTGGTCAGTAGGCAAGTTAGGAAGCCAGTTTATGACCATGGAAAACTGGTCTGTCAGTAAGTTAGGAAGCTGGTTTATGAACATCCCATTAACAGTTAAGTGCGAGGGTTTGGGAAGGAAGCCAGACTAACACATGTGAGAGGATGGCGACCAGATAAACAGCTCAGCAGAGAAGTAAATGAATAGTTAGGTAGCAACCAGGATCTTATATAATGACCTGATAAACGTGTAGTCAAATAAGGTCACTGTGTTCTTTCTGTGTCCTCATCATTGGTGATCTGCGTGACAAGCTGCAAACGAGTCTAGAAGTTAATCTGGATGTTTGCAAACACGGTGCCTCGGTGTGATCAAACACAGTAGAATGCTATTCGCTCGGTGGCCTGCTAAAGGCTTGGTGGTGTGAGTGAATGGCGGGGTACTCCAGATTCTCGCCGCCCTCTGCCATTCTGACATCTGTCTGCAGTGTCACCCCCAGGGCCCAACATGACCACTCAGGTTATTAACCTCAACGGCAGAGTTAAGACCCCTACCAGCCAACTCTCTCGCACACAAATCCACTACAGGCCCTCTGCCATCCTTTGTTCAGCACACTCACGCCTGGGGTGTGTCCCACCTGGTAGCGGGAGGTGGGGACATTGACAGAGTGGGACCTTGAATCAAACTGCTGTCAATGCTCACAATAGATGTCGGTAACGACTGGAAATGGGCCATAAACGGCAAATAAATGACAGCTATTGCCGTGGAGATTGTGATTATGATAATGAGAATAATAAAGGAGATCATCATCACCATCAGCGTGATAATGATGGTACTGCCATGATGAATTGGAATGAATACTTCGCTCAGCTCATTTCTGCAATGCTTGGAAATGTATCACTGAGAGTGTCCTTAGTGTAACTTGAATTTCACATGGCAATCTCCCAGGAGGCTTTGCACTTTACCTTCAGTGGTCCAGTGTTCGACACTTACAACTAGCTCTAAATCCTTCCTGATTAGTGCCCCCTAGCACATTGGTTCTTCCATGTTTTGAATGCAGCGGAGGATTTTTTTTTCAAGGACCTCCTCATAATCGTAACAATAACTGTTTGGAACGATCACATGAACGCCTAAATGAACCCCTGAGCTGTTTATCCTCACGAGGGTCACGGGAGTCCTGGAGCCCATCGCAGATCTCATTGGGCAGGAGGCGGGGTACACCCTGAACTTGCAGGGTACATATGCTATAAGCAACCAACTATTCAAACTCACAATCACATCTCAGAGAAATCTAGTCTCAAATAAATTAATACTTTTGGGATATGAGAGGAAACCAGAGAGCCCGGAAAAAAACCCACACAGGTAGGGCCGGGATTTGAACCCTAGTATGTGAACTGTGTGCCAACGCTCTAACCAGTTGCGCAACCATAACAAACTCATATGGTTTTAAATTTAACAAGAATAAAAAATATATATATCTAGGTTTAAAAGTTGTAATCTTCCAAGAATAGTTGTATTGTTCCAAGATAAAATTGAATCAAAGTTGAACAAGTGTAGAAAGTCACATTTTTATACATTCAAAGCTCCATTTTTATCCAAGTAATATTAATCTTTTATTCTGAAAAGATGCATTTACTCTTTTAAAAGATGACTACAGTGTTCCCCATAAATCTGTGCATTATTGATGCACCAATAAAATGACTTACATTTGCCTATTGAATGCCACAAGATGGTGGCAAAGCCATACGAAAGGGTTGAATTAACTTCCTCTTCTCACTTCAACATAGTTCTATGACAACAAAATGTTACAAGAGGGCACCCTAAGCCTAAACCTTGGGTGAGGGGCTCCCTGCTCATGCCCTGTGGCTGCACTCTGGGGTGAGCGGCTTATCATTCCCCCTGTTGGGTCCCTCTTCCACTCTCATTTCCACCAAATAGGGGTCATTGTCTTGTCCTCTTGCTAGGCTTTGACTGGCTAGATTGGCGGGCCATGTGGGTTGATGGGGAGCGTCATGCTCTTCTGGAAGTGGGAGGTTGTGTAGCAGCAGTGGTGCAGTGCGTGGGGCAGTGGGGAAGTGGGGAAGTGTTAGTTGGCTGTAACTATGTGAATTTCCTGAGTATCCCCTCACTTGTTTTGAACTTATGTTCCCCAAACACATCAATTGGACATCTGGATTCACTACCTCTGTGGTACATGCTTCCCCTCCTGTACTTGTCCTGTCCAGTCCTATCCTATATTGTCCTGTCCTTCCTTCACATGGTGTAGCACTACCTCCCCATACAACACTTGAATCTAATGTGTCGTTGTACAAGGCTTTTTATGATTTAACCTTTTCATGTTTAATGTCATGTTTTACGTTTTCTTCTTTTTATATATTATTTTGTTATCTCTCTCTTTTGTTCTTTCTTTCCCTCTCCTTTTAAACTTTGTTCTCTCTGTCTAAAATTTTCAATAAAAAGCACGGTGGCATCTTAAAAACACCTATCTGGGACGGCAAAGCTTTTCCGTCATAGAAGGAAATGCATCCTACTTTCTGCTTGAACTAACAACCAAATAAGACAGCAACAACAACAAAAAACAGCACCGAAGTAATCATTTCATTAAATCCACAAATTGTGAAGATGCAAGGGTACACAGTATTTTTTTGAAAGAAATCTTGTGGGTTTTTTTAAAACAATGGGACTTCTTTCCCACTGATGGTGTAGTGGTACAGGCGCCTGACATTGGTGGAGGGAGTGTGGGATCGATTCCTGCTCAGTGATGGTGTTGATATCTGCCCTGCAACTGACTGGTGACCAGTTCATGGTGTGGTCTGCATTTCATCCAAAACTGGTTGACTTAGGCTCCAGGTCCCCTGTGACCCCTGTGAGGATAAGTGGCTTGGATGGATGGGCTTTATTCCTGTACTAAATAGGCCTTTCATTCCCCCCTAAAAACATGAAAATAATTTTTTAATCCATGCTTGATTTCATCAAAATCATCCATCCATCCACCCATCCATCCATCCATAATCTGAGCCCCTTATCCTCACAAATATCGCAGCAGTGCTGGAGCCTATCCCAGCAATCATCACCCAGGGGGCGGAGTACACTCTGGTCTGGTTGCCAACCAATTGCAGGGCACGTACAAACAAACAACCAGTTGCACTCACAATCACACATAAGGGCAATTTAGAGTCTCCATTTAATGCACGTTTTTGGGATGGGAGAGGAAACCAGAGTGCCCAGAGAAAAACCACGCATGCACGGGGAGCACATCCAAACTCCACACAGGCGAGGCCGGGATTGAACCCGGGTCCTCAGACCTGTAAGACTGATGCTCTAACCCAGCGGCCAGGAACCTTTTTGACTGAGAGAGCCATAAATGCCAAATATTTTAAAACGTAATTTCAAAAGACCCATGCAATATTTAAAAAACTAAATACAGGTGTATTTGCACATTTATGTCGAACCAACACTTTTAGAGTACAATACAGTCTCTGAATTCTTTTAAATAACATTATGATGTTGCTAACCAATGATGACAAAACCACTTCTTACCATTAATCCGACTTCAGGTGCTTGCTGGTTTTGCTAATGGCTTGACAGTCTGTTTCATACAGTGTCAGATTAATCTTCACGCAGGTGTTGATATTTCCATCCATTAATCGTGAACGTAATTCAATTTGATTTTTTATCATTCTGGTAGGATGGTGAACAGTTCTTGCCAACAAAGGTATGTCTTTTATTCGTTTGATTATCTTGTCTTGATGCGAACTTGGCAAAATGTTGATTGGCAACGTCGAATACGAACGCTTTGGCATACTCCCCATCTGTGGATTTAAACACACAGCAGAACCCTCCATCTCCACAATGGCTGTCCAATCTTATTGAAAACTTTGGTGGTACTCTTTTCTTTGAGCGACCTTTGTCAAAAGCGTTTCCATAAATAGTTTTTTCGTTAAGATCACCATTAGACCCTTCTGCACTCCTGGACTTCGACTACCACGCAAAAACTACAGCAACCAACTATGGCAAACTGTCTCTACATCATTTGCGTTGCCTCCAACACATAACTACGGCAACACCACTAGGACAAACCTTCTCTGCACGACAAAAATCACATGGACAGCATGTCGTTATGAGGGCTCGGCAAGCCATATGCAACCACCAAAAGAGCCAGGTATGGCTCGCGAGCCATAGGTTCCCGACCCCTGCTCTAACCAGTCGTGTCACCATGCCCACTGTCACAATCGTATCAGTTTTATATTGGTGTGCCAGTCATCATATGAAGCTATGCACATTTTGCTAATTATGTTGTGGACCCCCAAGTTAGGGTTTGTGGACCCCATTTTCAGAGCTACTCCAAAAGTGGACACACCAGTTCCCACTGTGCAGCTGGTGCTTGAGGGGGCATCTTAAGGTTGCCAGTTTGCCGCCCAACAAGACACCTTTGGAGAGCAACCACTGAGCCAGGATGTTCATTGTGTACCGATTAGTGAGTGTGAAAAAGTGAGTCAGTGCTCGCAGCCTCGTTTAGTCAACTAAATGCTATAATTACAAAGGCTCTGCTAATTAGCAGCCTGTGTTGTTGTTTTGGCTTGTGTTGCTTTCACAAGCTCATTAGGTGTGTACCTTTGCACCTCTCAAACCACCCACAATCGAGGAAGAGCTAAATGGAACGTTAAAATGATTCAAGAGAGCAAATGTATTTATGATGAAAGTTTTTTTTTTTTTTAAATAACTGGGAACTCCCCGCCTAGTTTGACACTTTGCATCTTTAATATGCAAACCTAGAAACGAGAAGTCAAAAAGCACGTCAACACATTGTCTAGCTCAGCTGTTCACAGGAGTCAATTTATTGTCTTTGTGGGGTCTCAAGACAGGTGGGGGTGTGCGAAAGTAGTTACGCAAAGTCGTCAAGGAACTGTGTAATCATTTTTTTGAGCTCCTAGATTGGGGTTCGATCAGTTGTTGGCCAAAAGTATCGACAGGGCCAAGTAATCAGTTGTTTAATAAATGTGTAGACAAGGGGGTGGGGAGCATTGAACTGAATGAGGAATGAATGTACAATCATTTCTTAGGTCAACTTGTCAATTTGGTATGGTGTTACTCGATCTTACTGTATGTAAACTTGTCGACTGACAGCTGCAATACATTTTTATTTGACTTGAAGTCGGTGGTGGTGATCAGTGATCAGGGCGGTTTTTGCCTGGATTTTGCCTCTTCCCAGCTAAGGACATCAAACAGCTGACATTCTTATGTCATGTGAGATTCTATAACATTATCCTTTGGTATGAGGTGTGTAAAGAGTGCATTTATCTCAATAATGGGGTCAAAAACAGGTCTGAGCCAACAATGTTAAATTATGAAAGTGAATATTTAATAGTCATGACCGAAACTTCTCCGTGTAAGGGGAAAGCCAATTTCTCCCCGAGTTATGGCGATGTAAACTGTGACTAGAAACGGAAAGTAATCAATCTGAAAACACCCTGACTGAGGAACAAGAAAGGGGGCAGAAAATAAAAATGTCCTACACAATGTTATTTTATTTTATTGTATTGCATTTATTTATTGATCCATCCATCCATCTATTTTCTGAGTCGCTTATCCTCACAAATGTTGTGGGAGTGCTGTGAGCTGTCATTGGGCGGGAGGCGTGGTACATCCTGAACTGGTTGCCAGCCAATCGCAGGGTAGATGGAGAAAGACAACAGTCACACTCACAATAACACCAAGGGGCAATTTCGGGTCTCCAATTGATGCATGTTTTGAGGATGTGGGATGAAACTGGAGTACCCGGAGAAAGGTCATACAGGCACGGCTCACCAGTCATCATCTGTGCTGCCATAAATACATGAAAAACGATTTTATTTCTTATTATATATATATATATATATATATATATATATATATAATATAATTTATTTTTTATTACTTCACTTGGGTGCTGGCGTTTACCTCTAAAGTGTGCCCATTACACAAACCAAAAATATGTGCTGTCAGTTTACAGTCTAACTGGAAAAATTCTTCAACAAGATGTTGGTAGTATCGGGTGTATATTAGTAAAGCCTGAAATATTTGACCAACAACTTTCATCTCAGAAAAAGCCAAGCGTAAAATCCTCTGAAAGCAGGGCCACCTGAACGCCAGCTGACATCCATCAGCGGTGTCACGGTGGGGAATGAGCGGGATTTGTCAGCCACGGCAGACACGTCGTTTATATAGAAATGTCAGAATAGCATTCGCATAGTGATGGAAACAACAACGCTTCGGGCTTGGGGTCCCCTCACGTGCAAACGGCGCTGCTAATGTTTCTCCGGTCTGGCCGTGTAGAGCCGCTCTGGGATCTATATCCACGGTGTTTTGTCAGCGCCTTCAATCTTCCCCCGTAGCTCAAGAGCTAAGTGCGAGAGATTAATATGCGGATTTGTGACGCACAACCTCCACATTGACATTATAACTCATCGGCTGTTTATCGCAGGGGCTTTTCTCGTTGGACTGAAAAATGACTGACGCTGGAAAGGAGTGCTTCTCAAACGAAGGTTTACTACTCCATGAGGTCTCCGAGACTTATCTTTGCGCTTCTGCAGTGTAACTTTCAAAAAAGATTGTTGTATTTTCTTTTTTTTAAGTGCGGACCAACATATAAAAATTCAGCTATTCACGGGTTTTTCCTGTTGCACCGTTCCTGAGCTATTCTTGCCTATTTGTGTTTTTTGTGCTCTCTGAAATGCTCCAAGATGCCAGAAGATGGTGCAAAATACAAAGCAGAATTATATTGTTGTGTGAAAGAAAGTTTATTGAAGTGATTCATCTTCACTAAAAGACAAGCTATGTATGCTGGGGAGGAGCTAAATTTAACCCGGGTTGTTAGTAGAAGATAAATCTGTTTTGCTAAATCAATATACAATACAATGCAATAGCTAAATCTGAAATGCATATATTTTCAAGGATAATGATGTAAGATGACTTTAAAACTGTTTTAGGGTCATAGTTTGAGATATATTTACCATTTTAAAAAAATTTATAAAATGTATTTAGGTGTCAACTAATGACAGTTTTTCACGATTTGCCTATCTCCTGAAGTTGTGGGTGATTACTGTGCTGCTGTTTTTTCGTTTTTTAGAGAATAAAAGAATCTGTTGCAGAATCAAAGGCAAACATTATGTGACAAGTTCAAATTTTTAAATTACCTCTGACTTTTTTTTATTGGAAATAGACAACTTTGTCACAAACTTTTTATCCTGACAAAGTACTCCCATAATATAACATTCTCATAATTTTTTTTCTCAAAATAAATGTGAATTTTTAAATGCAAATACAACTTCTTAAAATTATTTGTTCTCACAGATTATGACTTGTCTATAGCATTAATTTTTTTTCTTGAAAAATATATTTCTGAATTTGTTATTTTAAGATTTTTTTTTCTCAAAAATTCCTCTGGAATTTATAAATACACAAAGAAATGGTATCAGATTGTGAGGGTCTGGTGGGAATTTTTGTTTTTGTTTTAATGTAGCAGGTCCACGCGCCCACAGATTTTGAGATCCTCTGATCTACAGCACAACGGCTATTGAGCATGTTTTCCTGTTTTTTATTTTCCCCAGCAGACGGACGACGTGACGCACACGGACACCTCGCAGCACTCGGACTCATCGGAGAAGCAGCAGCCAAAACGGTTACACGTGTCCAACATTCCCTTCCGCTTCCGGGACCCCGACCTTCGGCAAATGTTTGGGGTGAGTACAAGAAAGGAACTCGACACTCTCTACTGACCAAGGTGAACTGCCACGACACCCCACAGTCAAAGTCAATAAGCCCCCAAGCTGAACCTTTATTTCTATTTTGCCTAAAAACTGTATTTTCCTTTTTGAAATGCTATATTTTGCAATTTAAAGGCAATTCTTGCTCACAACAAGGCTACAAAAAAAATGGGATTTTTCAGAAAAAGGCTACATTAGTTCACATAAAATTTGTCACGGACGAAGCTAATGAAGAGCGAGGAAGGCACGGCAAGGCATGGAGGACCCAAATGCAGTAGTAGAGGAATCTCAAAACTCTTTCATTCTAAAAACAATTCAAAATAACAACCAAAACTACTCAAAGTAAAGTATGACTTAAAACTAAACTACAAACTTGACATGAGTTTAAAAACTCAACAAAGCAACAAGCAAGCCGTGACAAGGACAATAGATTGACAAGAAATGAAAGACAACAGGGAGTTAAAGGTCAAGTGTCGTCAAACGGATGATTTTTGGTATATTATTAAGGAAAACCCCACAGCCAATATGGTCCCATATGTTTTTTCACCACAAAGCACAGCTTTTTGTAACTCCCGCCATGAAAATCCTCTCAGGGATTTGTTTTCGAGAAGAAGCAGGAAGGACTCAGCGTCGTCTCGATATGTTCATCGCGTACTGCGGCGACTTTGAACATACCCCTAAAAGCAGCATAGCTCAGCTCCACCTCCTCCTTATATGCCACCACGGGCGCTGAAACTCAGCCACACCAGCTGAGGCGCCGCGTTCGGCGGTCACAGCTTCTGCGAAGGCTGCGCGTCGGGCTTTGCTACGGGGGCGGCTCTGAAGAACCCAGCCGAGAATGCGTTACTCAGTCGCGTGCATGCATAAAGCACCCCGGCTCGACTGTGAACACCCCCCAAAGCAGCACCGCTCGGCTCTGTCATAAGCCACACCGGCCGGCTGCGATGAGCCACGATGGCTCATCTCCGCTGCGGAAATGGATGGGACGGGAAGTGGTTTGGCCATGATCAGATATCATCTAAATATGACTCATAACAATAGTGTAATATTGCCCCGGTAACTTCACTCGGTTGTGTGATGTTGTCCTTTTCGAAAAGAGCTTCGGTGTCAGAAGGGGTGTCGGAAAAATCTGAATATCTCTGTTGTCCGGCTTCCGTAGTAGCAGGCACTGCATTTTTTCAACGGCGGAAGTGACGATGACGTCACGGACAGAGGACGCGACTAATATGGCAACCACTTGGATGATCGAGGGACACTCAATTGCGCAACTTTGTGAATGGATGATGCGTTCTCCGCTCACTTTTTTTTTCATATAGACATTGAACTGAATACTGTTATATGTATTTTTCATTACAATATCTATTTTAGAATGTTTGTACGGATGACAGTTCCACTTTAAATACACAGAGCTTTGCAAGACAACCAGAAACACCTGGACAATTCACGAGTGGCTCGAGGGAGCTGATTGGTCAATGCAAGGGAGGGCAAACACCAACAGGTGGACACAATCAACAAAATCAGCACACAAGCTATGAAACACGGGGAAAAACAAAAACAACCTAACCAAAACTGAGAACATAAAAATATCATATATTGCCATTAATGAATGGCATGACATGAATGAATAATAAGACGTCTACCCAGTTTTAAATGGATTTCTTATCACGCGTCAGATTATAAAGATATAAACAAACAGATCACTACATGTCAAAATGCCGAATATGAGCACTGATAATCGGTCTGTGCCTATTGTAAATGTTTGCGCCACGAAGAGTTACCTGAGATGGTTGGGCCCGATTAGAGATGAGAATAAAAGCGAATTGATTCCAACTTTAGAGAGAAATTACAAAAAGTGGAAGAAGCGTTCACCTACCTGCACGTGCAAGTTTCATTTCACATCCGAGCAGTTCCATGTCTGTCTGTCTGGCTGCTAATGAGGCAAATGATCTTATGCCTGGATAAACACTGTCATAAGAATGGAACGGTAACATCTGACGGCTCCAAATGGAGCCAAAAATGGACGTTTAAGCGCCGAGAGCTAATTGGACTTTTAGCGGGCTGAGGTGCTGGAGAAGACGGCTTTGGGTCGTGGCCGGGACCCCGTCTGTGGTTTTTACTGTAAATGGTTGACAACCTGGTCGAACTCTCGCCTCTCACGTTATCTTTATTGTTTCCCAAATCCAAATGGGTTCCATAATAAGCTCGGAGGTGTTTTGTGTGCCACCTCCAAAAACATTATATTTGCTCATAAAAATGCTACATTAGGTGAAAGGAAATGTCACATTACCCCACAAAGTTCCAGATTTATTCATAAGATAGACAAAAAAAAAGTTAGATTTTGGCATAAATACAGGGAGTCCTTGGTCTACGACTGTGATCCGTTCATACAGTAGCGACTGAACTCGAAGTTCGACCTAAGTCGGATTTCACCGTTAAAGTCAAAATTTACGATGACCGCTAGGATTGGCTTCAGTATTCCCATGACCCTCGCGAGGATAACTGGCTCAAAAATGGACAGATTAAAGTAAAAAATATGCTTCACTTACTATTAGGGAAGGGAGGCTGGGATGGTGAAGAATGAAGGGAGGCTACGCTCAGCTATTGCTAAGGAAGCAAGTGCAGGTAGCCGTTGCTAGCGGTAAATTCCTCCTCGGCTCTTTCAAAGCTAGGAAAATACCCTGTGCCTTTTCCCTTCATGAACATGTGGCTGATATTAACCCTACATTGATTCGAATCCTCGATCCATGACGTAAGTAATCTTTCTATTTCAGCAACGGTCGAAGAATGTTGCTTTGTTTTTTTTTCTTCACAGAAAAAGTTGCTTCACGATCACTGTCTCCCTCATAGGGGTAAAACCCTTCATGTGCGCTAAAATACAGGCTTTGTCCTGAATAATAATAATTAATAATCGCCATGGTCATCTAACTGAAGCCCAAGTCTTTATGTGCGTCATATCTGTCGGTGTTAATCCTTTCTCCGTTTTTATTTATGATGTTAAGCTTTGGTTCCCCGGTCATTGATTTTCTACGGCTGGATCAGCATTGCTAAAAAGAAAAGAAAAAAAACAGCTTTCTTCTTTTGGGCCATAATCTGTAAAAAGGTGGTCGAAAAGGGCATATAAACTCCCAGCGCACAAACACAGATAAGCAATATGCATGAGCAAAGCTGAAACACGATGGTGCTGTGGCCACAATGGCGAACAAGACTCGAGTGTTGTGAAGTAAAAATGTTTCAGGTCGAGACCATCTTAACCCAAGAACTCCCTATATATGTATAAGTTGCAAGGAGGGTAATTTGAAACATTGTACCGGAAAAGGCTACATTTGGTCACCATAAGGTTACATGAGGTGATGAAAAATACATTTTACATTAAAAGGCCATATTTTGCTTTGAGAGGCTACATTTGGTCACATTAGGAGCAATTTACTTTATAATGTTATATTTTTTCACAAAAGTCAACACTAGAACTGGAAAAAAAAAAAACACATTTTGCCTTGAAATTTTGTGTATTTTAAAAAAAAGTATTAATTTAGTTTAAAAAAAAATTTCACCTGAAGAAGCTATAATTAGAAAATATAAAAAAAATATTTCTCTTTGAAAGGCTATAATGTATTTGGTTGCAAAATAGGTCACATTTGCTAAAAGAAAATCTAATTTTATTTTTAAAAGCTATATTCAGTCACCAAGACCACAAAAAAATGTATTTTGCCTTGATGACTCTATATGGCGTCACAAGGTCGTAGGTCACAATAAAACACAACTTACATTAAAAGGCTATATTTGGCAAAAATGAGGTGGCTTGAGTCTAATAGCCTGACTCAAGCTCAAGTTGAATGGAGTTGCCAATTTGCTGATTTCTGACTTGCTTGGCAAATATTTAAGAAAGACTTGACCTGACTTTGACTTGAACTACATGACTTGAGAAGGTATGCATTTTTGCACACTTTCCAGTTTGAAGTAGCCAACTGCATGAAAAATGATGGAAGGAGCTCCATGAATATTCAAATTTGGATTCCAGGATTATGTCGTCAATGAAGTAAGGAAAAAGAGGATAGCAACCAGCAAGCTTTGTAACTCGGGCATTAAAGACACAATAACAATGACATCAGACTTCATCTGTCACTGCAAAACTCAAAGACAGCGGGTAATCTAATTTAACAGTTTAGCTACCTGGTCAAACATTATGTTTACTTGAGATGAGTAAAAATAAAAATGATGTGATTGTGAATGTTTTAGTACAGCTAGGGGTGGCACGGTTTATGATAACTGCCCGAAGCTTTCATTTAATTTCATAGTCATGCAAAACTTTTTATTTCTCTATCAGTCTCTCTCTTTTACTAATGAGGTGAGAGAAGAGAAGAAAGTACTGCCTAAAATATAATACGGCAACCACTGAATGCAGAAGAAATTAAGCGGCTAGCGATCAATTGTGGATAAAAAAAAAAAAAGGTGTCGAGGCATTTGGAGCCATGAAGAAAGAGTCGGTGCTTGAGTTGTATTATACGTCGGCTGTATCAGATCACTTTGCATAACGATCACGGCGATTAGAAAAGTGCGTGCGAATACAATTTGCCTGTTTATTGAACTGTCACCATTAAAATGTCACCTGTTGTGTCGGCTCTATGATTAAGCTGTCTGGACTGTTTTTAAAGTTGAGAACACAGGATATGAAAATTAACCTGTAGTCTAATCACCATGACAATTGTCCAGAGTCAGTTCTTCTAAATAAATTAAAAAAACCTGACTGAGTAATTAAAGCAGAGGACACAGGAGGGATGAAAAAAAACATTTGCTTTTTCGTTCTCATAAGAACTGTATAAGTTACAAGGTTGTCACCAGAAAGTACACGGCATAGTTTGTTCGAAACTAAAGTTGAGTGAAAATGAAATACAGTTTGAAATACAACTTCATCCAGACATCCATTTTCTAAGCCGCTTATCCTCATTAGGGTCGCGGGTGTGCTGGAGCCTATCTCAGATGTCAACAGGCAGGAGCGGGGTACACCCTGAACTGGTTGCCAGCCACTCCAGCCAAAATACAACTTCTAATCTACATAAATAAATTCAATCAATCAAAGTCTCAGTTTTTGTTCATTTTACTTTTTTAAGGTGTGAATACTTTTTTTAGTGCTATGATTTGTGTTGGGGGGGTTGTTTAAAAAAAAAAAAAACATTTTATGACCACTCCAATACATTTGTTGTGAATGCGAGTTGCTGTAACTTGAGTTGACTTGATTCTTTCTCACAGTGACTGAGACTTGAAGGTTATGACTTGACTTGCTTGTAACTTGCACATACATTACTTACTTCCACCTCTTATATTTGGAGACACCTGGCTGGTTCACACATCTCCCAAACCATTCTGAGGTTCCGGATTCAAATCCAGGCCCCCCGTTGAGTTTGGATATTCTCCCCAGACTCTAAAATGTTCAAAGGTGTGAGTGTGAGTGTTGAATGGTTGTATGTACAGTGTATATATACTGTACGGTATGTGCTCTGTGGGTGGCTGGGGACCAGTTCTGGTTGTACAGTGCCTCCCGCCTGAGATCTTGCTTCAGAAAAATGATGTCTGGACTATATTTGGCCGACAAAAAAAAAAAAGAAGTTTTATAGGCTGTATTTTATCTCAAAAAGAAATGTGAAATGGTAATGTTTTGTCCCCCCCTCACACACACAATTAATCTATTTCTTCTTAATAGGATACATTTGGTTATCAAAATGCTCTATTAGGACACAAAAAAACACATTTTGCCCTCTACATTCAGTCACAAAAAACATTTTAAAAAATAGCTATATAAGGCTACATGAGGTGACAAAATACATAGTCAAAAGCTACATCAGCCCACCATATTTTGTCATGAACAAGCTATATTTATCCATCTAAATACCCGACGACATTACTGCTCTCCCGCTTCTTGCATCACCTTTACTGATTCGGAAATCCAATTTCCCTGTTCCTCTCATTCCCGGATTGATTAGCCCCACAGGGGCCCCCACTGCCTTGTGACACAGCCATGACAAAAGGCCCTTGTAGTTCCTTGTCAGCGGCTCCTGACACCGCTTATGTATGCCAAGACTCGGGAATCCAGCCTCACTGCTAACCAGCAGGCCACGATGGGCATCTGAAACTGGAAGGGAAGTATGACTTTATTCTCATTCAGTTTCCTTCCTGCTTATCCTCACGAGGCTCACAGGGGTTCTAGAGCCCAGCTATCTTTGGATGAGAGGTGAAGTACACCCTCAACTGGTTGCAGTGCACAAGGAGGCAGACAACTGTCGCACTCATAATCACAGCTAAGGGCAGTTTAGAGTCTCCAATAAGGCATGTTTTTGGGATGTTGGGAGGATTATTATTATTACTAACTTCTATTTATTTATTTATTAGAAATGGTTAAGGTTAGTGTTACATTCATTTTTGTTAAAGCATTTCATGCCACAGCCCAATGCAGTTTTATTCGCATTTGTGGATTCAGCTATTCTTATATTGGGTTTTTTTTAGAACCTATTCCCTGTTTTTCGTGGAAACCCCAGTTATTCATTCAGTTGTTTTTTGTTTGTTTGTTTTTTATTCATTCAAACACGACGCCCCACATATTTTCGTCCTTGGCCCTCATGCCTGGTCGGTATCCGCATAAATAGTTCAACGCCATCGGCTTTTAATAAAAAAAAAATTTTGTATTCCAAAGGGAAATTTGTACAGCATTTTACTGACAATATTGAGCATCGAGCAGAATACTGTAGCATATTTTCGCGGACAACCACATAACCAAATCTTGCCCTTATGGTCAAATGTAACATGTTTTTGTAGCAAACATAGCCTTTGAAAGACTAGATTGATCTATGCTTGGCAAATTGAACCTTCCCGACACACAGGTTTGTGCTAGAAAGAGTGGGTTTCTTCATTTATTTAGCTCTCTATGTATTAGTAACTTGATTCCTGAAATAGTTTTTTCATGACTACTTCAGCACTTTCTTTTGGTCATTAATGTTGAACTGTTTTAACGAGGGTTTCAAACTGGTTCCAGTAACAGACTCCTTTACAGTGGAGACATTTTTCCAACAACACCCTCATAATTCTAACACCCATTAAACATCTTATTTTTTCCAGGAAAAGCAAAAGGCCGAGTAAGTAAAATCATAGCTGAAATAATATAAATAATAAGTTGCTGTTTACCCCTTTGTTTTGTTACAGAGCAATACAATCAATCAACGTTTATTAAGCCAACTCACAGTCCTTTAGAAAATACATACAGTATGGAACACAATAAGACACGAAAAGAAAGTACATCGGAAAATCTCTATATTTAATGACCATAATTATTTTGACTTGATTCCCTTAAGAGAAAATTCCCTTGGACTGACCAGTATTCGTATATTTATTTCACAGTAACATATGATGAACTTTGGGCTAAAAAGTTACTAAGTTGATTTCCAGCCACTAAATTGTTTCCAATCATATTTTTCTATATTGATACAAAATCAAATCATTGCTAAAACGAATCATGACAAAATGTAGGTTTTTTTTGTGGTCTAATTTAACCTTTTCCTAAACAATCTGGAAAGGAATAGTGAAAAACACCTTTGGGGCTGGGGGGTGGGGATATGATTATTTCTATTGAGAAACAACCATTTTAGCGACATGTTAATGTTAATGTTCAACAGCAGATTAAGGTGATCATTTACAGAGGATTTCTTGTTGTGAAACCACGAAATGACTTAGCTACACTATCTTAGCACCCTTGAGTGCTCGATAATGACATAATAGCAGCCTTGCTTATGTCACAGCGGGGTAGGGGTAGTGGGTAAGAAGGTAAGGTACGGCGCTGTTCATGAGCACGCGGCCCACAGCCTCCAGTTAGCCAACTTGGACGTGGTCACTCTCCGAGAACCTGGTCCCTAATGAGTGATTAAGGTCATTTTAACAAGGCCTTCATTCAATGTCTCTACTAAGTCACGACATCCTTCATCCTTCACCTCGTGACCCGCCTGACAGCCTTCCGAGGAGCTGGTGCTTGAACACTACTCACATGTTTGTGGATATCCATCCATCCATCCATTTTCTTAGCCGCTTATCCTCACAAGGGTTGCAGGGAGTGCTGGAGCCTATCCCAGCTATCAGGCAGGAGACGAGGTACACCCTGAACTGGTTGCCAGCCAATTGCAAGGCACATTGAGACAACAATCGCACTCACAATCACACCTAGGGGAAATTTAGTGTGTCCAATTAATGTTGCATGTTTTTGGGATGTGGGAGGAAACCAGAGTGCCCGGAGAAAACCCACACAGGCACGGGGAGAACGTGCAAACCCCACACAGGCAGGGCTGGGATTGAACCTGGGTCCTCAGAACTGTGAGGGCAACGCTTTACAGCTGTCACACTGTTCCACTTCTTTGTGAATAATACAATTGATAACATTTGATTTTCTTCTTAGGCTACCTAGATTTGAATTTTGACTATTAGCATCTACTCTCCATGTTGCGCCATCAGGCGGAGAAAAACATGTTGTTGTGAATGTAACGTTCATGGGCAATGGCAGTAAAAGAGAAAAAAAAAGTATAATAATACAAATGTAAAAGTTGTGTTTTTCATCAAAATACCGTAGTGTATTTTTAAAGAAAGAAAACTTATTGGGGTTTTTTCAAGAAGGAAGTTGTAATATTACAAGATTGAAGTCACATTGTTAAAGACAAAGATCAGATGAGATAAAAATGACGGGAGGAAAAAAAGTTGAAATATGACATTTAATTCGTTTGACGGGAAAACTACTAAACGTATTTTTAGGTTGAATATGATTTACCAGTATTGTATTTTTTCAAGTCTTATGAAAATTAAATAATGCCTTCATATTTTTATACTTAGATTAAAGCAACATTTTTGTTTGCAAAAAGTCTTAAAACTATCAGAATTAAATAGCAAATGGAAAAATTGTTCCCAAGGAAAAAATAGTTTTTAGAAATTAAAAATAAAATTATTCATGTTACAGATTTAAGTCTTTTAGTTCCTTTGAAAAAACTGTTTTAAGAGTTAATAAATAAATAAATACATACATACAGACATACATACGTAAACCATTCCAGGAAAAAAAAAAAACGATAAAAATTCTTAATATTACAGATTAAATTTGGATTTGAGGCAAAACTCGTGAAATTGAGAGACTAAACTTTATTTTAAGAAGAAAATCAGAGAATGGCAAAGATAAAGAAAAAAAAAGGGGGGCTCTGAATTCTTAAGGAATAGGTCCATTCGACCAAAAGATTTGGCCACAAAATGCAAGATGAGGCTGGGCACAAAAAGTTGTATTTTGGCACCAATTAAAATCAAATATTTATTTTGAGCTTCTTTCATTAATCAAAGACTCATTTGCGAATTTCTTTGAACATTTGGCACTAACTATCGATGTTTATTCTCCAAAAATCCCGAGACGTTAGATATGTGGTTGGGCACTTGTGGGGCCGGTCCCGTGTGGAAAGTCAACAAGACGAGTTCCTGTGCAAGTAATTAATAGATCTCGTATATTTTTAGGCTCAACTCAAACAATTAGCATCTGTTAGCATTTCACGGTGAAAGATGGTGTGAGTTGTTGAGGGGGTCATCCTTACACATAAACGCCAAAAGGATAAAATGGAGCTGAATACCAAATCACGGACACACCAATATTACCACGTTTGGATCATTTCAGAGGAGCCAGATGAAAGAATTTTGCTATTCCACAACCTTCCTTACCTCACAAAAGGTTTTTTTCTGACTATAATCTAATATTAAAATGATTTTTCCTAGTAATTTTAATCTCATACTTTAAGGATGTATTCTGTTTGGAATATGACCATTTATATATTGTAATATTTTATCTTTGATTAAAATGTACTCCAACATTATGATTTTATTATATATTTTTTTAAATTCTGTAAAAATAAATGTAATCTTGTAATGTAAAAAAAAGAAAAATATACTACTTTGTCTAACATAACTTTTCCTTTAAACAATATATGTAAACAATAACATATGTAAAAGTAATAAAACTATCTTTATTTCCCAAAGTAATTTTGCAATTCTTTTCAGAAAAACATGACTTCAATTAGATAATACAAGTTGTTTTCTCAAAAATAACTAAAAGATATCACGCTTTATCTTTTATTACATGTTTTTCTCTATTGATGGGTTCCACCCTGAACTGGTCACCACCATTCGCAGGGCACAAATAAACAATCACAGTTGCACCTTTGTACAATTTTAGGTCCTCAGAATGTCCTCATGCATGTTTTTGGGATGTGGGAGGAAACCGGAATACCTGAAGAAAACCCAGGTGGGCATATAGAAATGATGCAAATTCCACACAGGCAAGGCCAGATTTTAACCACGGTCCTCAAAACTGAGGCACATGTGCTAACCTGTCATTCAACATTCCACCCATATCAAAATATTCTATGTCCATGATAATTATTTGTTCCTTGTTAATTATCATTTCTGGAAATGATTCGCTTCCACAATCAACCGTACACATCCATAAACTTCCATAACGCACACTTGAAACAAACCTAAGAGTGTAGCAAGAAGGATTTGCGACTTCAATGACCCTTTTGCGTCACTTGATATGAACTCACCATGTGTTGCAACATCAGGGATGGCGAGTTTGACGTGCATAATTACTTAGAAGCAAGTAACTCAGTGGGCCGCAGACAGCAATTAAAAGTCACTCTGACTCCCCTCATTATAGCAACTCACTTTACTTTCATTCATCTCCTCTTTAAGCATGTGAGGCCGGAAAGAGCCGTGCCGGAGGAAAAAGCCCTCCCTGGGGGGCTGCGCCTCGGGCCCTGTTGACTGTGCGGGCGCCCAACAAAGAGGATCAAGAATAGGGGGTAGCAGGGAGGGGGGCTACATGACAGCGGAGAAAAGGTAGTTGCCGCTTCACAAGTCCAAGGTCTGCCACAGGCTCAGAAGAATAAAAAGAACAATCTTTCAGTCTTTTTTGCCTTCTCCTCGACTCGACAAGCAAAAATGCTGCAGTGCAGGTGAACTCTACGAAGTAACCACAAACACTGATTTGAGTCGAGTCCAACTTATATGGGGAAATTTGCTGTCTTAAAAGCATAATGAAGGTGTGTAAGTGTGATCAATATTCACAAAAGACACTATCCAGCTTCAACAACATAGCGGCACTAGCAATACAATGCTAGCTTTAGCAGTGTAACCAAGCAGACATTAGAAACAGTGCTACATTGGTAGCCCGACATATTTGCAATAGAATGTTACCAGAACACTGTGGGATCTATTTTTGTAGTATGTCTGTTGACATTGACCCAGCACATGTGACAATTTGGTGGCTGAAAGTCGCTTGAAACTGAATTTTCAGTCCTGCGTTTAAGCCCAGCACAGTAAGTAGACCGCTGGTCTAACTCATTTTTGGTGAATTTGATCCAGGCACATACAGTCTTGTGAGCTCCAGGGACAGGTGTCAGATGTATTCAATTTGTTTCCATGCGAACAGCGCACATTAAACCCTCTGAATTATTGTGGAAATAAATTCATTTAACTGGTTATCATCATTTTTTTTAGATCATCCCACTGGCCGGCATTCGGCTATGGCAGTAGGCCTGGGGATCGATACATGAGGTCCATGAACATTTAAGTCACCAGCAGTTATCACCAGCTCATTCTATATTTAATAAGGCCACCTGCTCATATTGCCCGGTGCCGCACTGTCCAAGAACATTGGCTGCTTCGGTCATGCATTCTCCGCCCTTTTCTGTACAGATTTCGCCATGCAAGACTCATTGCACCAACTTTTAAGACAATGACATCTTAAACCCAGTATAATCTGATTTTGCACAGATTTATGCCACCTGTCATTCATGCCGGTCACAAAATCAGAACCCTTCAAGGTAAAAGGCAACAAGCTTAAAACAGGAAGTCAAGTTAAAATGTGTAAATATAAACCACTTTACACGATGAAACAGTTGCAATTATCCATCCATCCATTCATTTTCTGAGCCGCATATCCTCACGAGGGTCGTGAGAGTGCTGGAGCCTATCCCAGCTGCCTTCGGGTAGGAGGCAGGGTCCGCCTTGAACTTGTTGGCAGCCAATCATAGGGCTTTCAGAATCGCACCTAGGGGCAATTTAGGACGTCCAATTAACACGCGTTTTTGGGATGTGGGAGGAAACCAGAGTGCCTGGAGAAAACCCATGCAGGCACGGGGAGGGCATGCAAACTTGAGATTTGAACCCCGGTCCTCTGAACTGTGACACCGATGCCTAACCCTAGTCTTTATGCCAATACAGTACAAACAAAGGTGCTCCCCAAAAGGAGGTATAGTATGTTCCATAATGTACAAAAATACATGACAGGTAAACATAGAGAGCTACTAACAACTGGGGAGAGTAGTACTCAACAAAGTATAAACACACAGCTACTAAATGAGGCAGGAATACAGGAAAGGAAGAATACCAAGAAAATGCCAGAATTTACAGGAAAACTATGGCACACAAAATACATTCAACTCCAAGAACTATCCCATATTTAAGTGAGACACATTGCAGACCACAAACGAGCAAGACAAGGGAATAATCTTCCATTCATCCATTTTCTTTGCCACTTATCCTCACAAGGGTCACAGGGCGTGCTGGAGCCTATTCCCAGCTGTCAACGGCCAGGAGGGGAACTACACCCTGATCTGGTGGCCAGCCAACCGCAGGGCATATCTAGGGGAAATTTAGTGTCCAATTAATGTTGCACGTTTTATGGATGTGGGAGGAAACTGGAGTGCCCAGAGAAAACCCACGCAGACTCGGGGAGAACATGCAAACTCAACACAGGCGGGGCCAGGATCAAACCCGGAACTTCAGAACTGTGTGCCGCCCCGAATGATCTTGTCTTGTTTTTTATTTTTATTCATTTATTTATTTTTTTTTTTATGGCGTTGAAGGTGAGAAGTTAGAGGACCCAATTGCGGGGAAGCATGGACACATGGCCAGAGTGTGAGAATCTCAAACTTGTATGTATTTAAAAAATAAAAAATGAAAAAATAAAGCAAACAAAGTGTGTGGAATACTCAAAAATAGTTAAAAAAAAAAAAAACAAGATTCAAACCGACACTGAATCTTAGCAAAGTGACAAGACAAGGAGGAACACCTGGACAAGACATGAGTGGTCGGAAAGAGTTGATAGGTTGACAAAGCTGGGTCACAAATTGGGATGCAGTAGCACATGAAGTAAAATAATGTTTTTGTTTATAATGCTTGTTTTAAATTTGAATGTTCAACCCATCTCCTAACTCCGCACCCTCTTTCTTTCGCAGCAATTTGGGAAGATCTTAGACGTGGAGATCATCTTTAACGAAAGAGGGTCCAAGGTGAGTCCTCCGTAACGCAAGGTACTTCACGGTCTCATGATCACGTTGTGTTTATTACCGTCAAGCGCAAGAAGGCCGGTGGCTGTTGTTCGTTTATTTGTTCCGAAATGGGCAACAAAAAATATTATTTTGACACAATGGTTTACACATTCCACTTGAAAAATGTACAATGTCACAAAATGTTTGCTTATGATAAAATGAGCTATAAATGTAAACTAAATCCCCCAAAATATTATCGACATCTTGTAAAACGGCTTGTACCAGATTTGGCCATGAAGGTGGTAGTATCCGATAGAAATGTACATTTAAACATTGAGTTTCGGATTGAACAGCTATATTTGGTCACAAATATTATATACTTTGCGGCAGAAATGAAAGAGTTTGGCTTGGGAAGTGGTAACTCCCCACACAATTACCACATTTTGCCATGAAATATTATAAATGCTCACAAAAACACTACATTTAGCTTTGGAAGTGTTATATTTAGCCTTAAATCACGTTCCAATAATTGGACTTTATGAAAAGCTACAATACTTTTCTGGAAAAATTAAAACGTTTCGCCAGGAAAGTGGTACTATCCACGGAAACGGAACATTTTTCCATTAAAATGTTCTATTTGATTGTCACCGATGGTGGAGTGGTACAGACGTCTACTTTTGGTGCGGGCAGCATGGGATTGATTCCCGCTCAGTGGTGGTCTTGATATCTGCCCTGCGACTGACTGGCGAGAACTTCAGGGTGCAGTCCGCCTATCGCCCGAACCTAGCTGGGATTGGCTCCAGCTTTCCCGTGACACTTGTGAGGATAAGCGGCTTGGCTAATGGATACAATAATGAAATGTTCTATTTGCTTACAAAAAAAGACATGAGAAAATCAAATAGTATGTTTCAAATAGGTTTTTTCCTTCTTAACTTTCTCTCATTGTCCCAATACTTTTGCCCTTTAGCATTGTGAACGTTTTCCATTCTTTGGGGAACATAAGGACTTGCATTCTGGGCTCAATCCGATCCCGACAAAAAGACAGAGTACAAGCATCAACCTGTCATAACGATTTTTTTGTTTTGTTTTGTTTTTTTTATGACTGGTGGCCTACAAAGCACATTACCCAACATGCTTTGGTCGCTGATATAACGAACTGAGCAGGACATTAATAAACAATCTATTTCCTATGAAGCCATTTGCATTCAATATGTTTGTCAGCTTTGAAAAATGGACGCTCGTCTTGGGCCTGTTGTAAGCTAATTATTCCTGTTGTGTGTGTGTGTGTGTGTGTGTGTGTGTGTGTGTGTGTGTGTGTGCATGTGCGCGTGTGCGTGCTTGCACGTGTGTGTGTGTGTGTGTGTGTGCACGTGTGCACGTGTGTGTGTGCGTGTGAAAGGGGGAAAAAAGATGGAGAGGATAACAGCAGTCGGGTGGATGTCCAAAGGATTCATTTTTGCCCTCAATTCCTTTTTGAATTCATTTCTTTATCCATGACACACCCCCCCACCGCCCCCTCACCCCCAGCCCTCAAGGACAGGGCCACATTATTTGTGCTCAATCGTAGTAATGGCGTATACTCGCCAACAGGTAGCAGATTGTGCCTTTCGCCGATTCTCATGTATTACGTTCCTCAGAAAATATCAGCCAACTAGAAATTGGATCTACGACATTTGTGAAAAAAAATTATATATATATCTATCTATATATAGATATAGATAAATATATATATATTATATATATATATATATATATATATATATATATATATATATATATATATATATACTTGCATACATACATAGAGTGTAAAGTACTTCCTGATCTTTTTTTTGTTTTAGCATATCTATCTCACAAAAAGGTTTCAGATAATCAAACCTCCTCTGGATATTGTGGGGCAGTCGTGTTTGACATGGCAATGCAACATCGCATGGACATTGGGGACAGTTGCTCTGGATTGGTAGACTGGGGTAGTGGTCCCCGGAGGGTGTGTTCCAACAATAGGGGGATCACATTCCTCAGCCTCCCTGGTAAAAGTCTATTCAGGGGTGCTGGAGACGAGGGTCCGTCGGGAAGTCGTATCTCAGATTCAGGAGGAGCAATGTGGTTTTCGTCCTGGCCATGGAACAGTTGACCAGGTCTACACCCCCGGCAGGATCCTCGATGGTGCATGGGAGTTCACCCAACCAGTCTACACGTGTTTTGTTGACTTTGTGAGGGCGTTCGACTGTGTCCTTCAGGGAGTCTTGCGGGGGGCTCTTCAGGAGTATTGGTTACCGATCCCCCTGATACAGGCTATACGGTCCCTGTATGGCCACTGTCAGAGTTTGGTCCGCATTGCCGGCAATAAGTCGGAATTGTTTCTGGTGAGAGTTGGACTCCGCCAAGGCTGGACTTTGTCACCGATTTTGTTCCTAACTTCTACGGACAGAATCTCTTGGAGCAATCGAAGCATAGAGGGTGTCCGGTTTGGTGGCCTCAGTATCGCATATCTGTTCTTTGTAGATGATGTGGTTCTGTTGGCCTCATAAAGTTGTGATCTGCAACGCTCACTGAAGCGCTTCGCACCCGAGTGTGAAGCGCCTGGGATGAGAATCAGCACCTCCAAATCTGAGACCATGGTCCTCAGTCGGAAAAGGGTGGCATGCTCTCTCTGGGTCGCGGATGAGATCCTGCCCCAAGTGGAGGAGTTCAAGTATCTTGGGGTCTTGTTCACAAGTGAAGGCTGAATGGAACGTGAGATCGACAGGCGAATCAGTGCAGCGTCTGCTGTGATGCGGACTTTGTATTGGTCCGTTGTGCTAAAGATGGAGCAAAGCCAAAAGGCAAAGCTCTTAATTTATAAGTCAATCTACGTTTCTACTCTCAACCATGGACATAAGTTGTGATTTATGACTGAAACAATGATTTTAGAGTAATTCTAGATGTTTTTCTGATTGCTACCAACTTTAACGCATATACTCGACAAACGGATGACATTTAGAAGGAGAGGTTTTTTTTTCCATTGTGTGTGTGGAGGATGTTAGTGAAGTTTTTTTCTTGATCTTGGTTGTGCATCCAAGAAATGTCTGACACTATACTGGGAATGTTTCCAGTTTTTCATAATTGCCTGTGGGTAAAATTTGACAATTGACCGTAAAACCCAAAAGTCGTAACCTCAAACTGAATTCTCATTGCCCGACACAAACTTCACCTTGTTGACTTTAAGCTGACGTTAATGAGCGCAACACCTCCACTAGCGCAATGTTTACACTTAACGCTTTGAGACGTCTTCTTCTTCTTCTCCTCTTCCTGCCACTATGGGGTGTCGTTAATTAGCCAAGCGTTACGCTTGTTTTCCTGACATTCCGCCTCTTTAATTGGGCCGTGCCGGATCCGTTTTGTCAGCCGGGTTCTCCTTTCTCCGTGTTTTGCTCATTGCTAACTGCTGCAAATTAATCTCCCAATTTCCCATCATCGCTGTTCACGTTCTCTTATTCTGTGTGTCTTCTTCTTTTCTTCTTCGCTGCCTCCGTCGCCATCAGGGTTTTGGCTTTGTAACTTTTGAAACGAGCACAGATGCCGACCGTGCACGGGAGAAACTAAACGGTACAATCGTAGAGGGCCGCAAGATCGAGGTGCTTTCTCTTTTCCTTCTGGTCTTGTTTTTCGCAGCGCGACAGCATCCTGATGATGATGACGATGGCGGTGTGCATGATGAGTGCATGCTATCAGCCGTCAGATGCGAGCTTGTTGGCGTCTCCGGTCCTGGCGGGAAAATCCTCCGTCAATCAAAGCACGTTGATAGTTGTTGTGGTTTGTGCATACAGTTCGGGGTTGGGGAAAACGGCGATATTTTGGCAATGTTTCTTTAAATCAGACAGATCGGCCAGGTCATTTGGAGGTTATTTGAAAATGTATCAACGTTTAAAAATATAATGATGTGTATATGATGAACAAGTTATTTTTCATGATCATTTTTACTAATTATTTAAATTAAAACAAGTGTTTTTAAATAAATTATGTTTCCTGATTTGAATTTTTAAAATTATTTATAATGTACCTAATTTGAATAATTCTATTGTAATTGTTTTACGAATAATTCTTAATTCAATTCAAATAAAATATTATTTAACAAATTTTAAAATGACAAAATAAAAAAAAATAACTCCTTATTTTGATAATAAATATTCATACGTTTTCATGTTAAGTACACTTGTTGACATAATTTTATCAATTATTTAATAAAACAAATGCAAAATTATTTATTTACAAAAACGACTTGCTCTCATCAATGCAACAAATAAAGTAGTTTATTTTAACATAATAAATAATTAAAATTTTCAAGCTTGTTAGTTGCAATTAATGTAATTGCATCAACATATTAGGATAAACTCAATGTTAAATGTATATGTACTAGAGTATTGTAAAACCAATTGTAAAAAATATTGAATGAGCAAAGTAAAAATGAAATGAATCAATCAATTCCAGAAGTGTTGCTCCAAATGTACATGGCAGTTTCGTTTTCCCAGCCCTGATCAAATCTTTGTTTGCTCGTCATATTTTCCCTCCAGTACGCCGCTTGCTCCTAATTAGTGCATGGTGAAACTTCTTTTCACATCACTTTTGCATCCACAAACTTTTTATTGTTTTCATTGGTGTGTTTGTGTTTTTCATTTTTTTCTTTTCGTGTAATGGCCTCTGTTTTTGTTGTTCTTCAGGTGAACAACGCCACTGCGCGAGTGATGACAAACAAGAAAGTGGCAAACCCGTACACGAACGGTGAGTACCAATACCAACCTAATAGTCATGTGCGCTCCCTCCTTTGAAACCCTACCACACGTTAGAAACCTAAACTTGAAGCTTAAAGCTATCATTTCAAAGATTATGCGTCCTTCAAAACCCTTTGAAACACTAGCCCAGGTTTTTAACCCTCACTTTGAACAGTAACTCTTGTTTGAGACGCTAATCGAAGTCATCAAACTCTAAATTTAAACAACTCTTGTTGGAATCTCTTATTTGAAACCCTATCCCTGGTTCGAAATCCAAATCTTAGTCTTAAAACCCTATTTAGGAACCCTAAATTTTAGAGTTTAAATTTAAGGGCCTAAAACAAGCACAATTAGAAGCCTTAACTCGTGATTTAAACCCAAATTCAGCTTTTAAAACTTGTATGGAAACTTTAATCCTTTTTTAAAACTATTTTTTTTTACTATTTTGAAGCCGTTACCATTGTATGAAACTCTAAATTGAAACCCCAACCCCATCTTGAAACTCAAAACATGTTTTTAACCATCAATCTTTTTTTAAACCCAAATACCAGTCTATAAACCCTCGTTGGAAACTCTCAGCCTTGTTTTAAACCCAAATTGAAAAGCCTGATGTACACTTCAAATGCTAGTTTGAAACCATATTGCTTAACTAAAACTCTAATTTGAAATCCTAACCCAGTTTGGAACCATGAACATGCTTTTAAGACAACCCTTGTGAAAACCCTGCTTTCAGTGTTGAAATGAGGAATGTAAAACTGTAACCTTAGTTTTAAACACAATTTTGTAATCCTAAACCAAAACGTCAAACTAACTCTAACCACATCCCTTGTTTGAAACTTTAATTTTAAACCATAACTAAGTCTTGAAACCTTAAAACCTTAGTTGGAAACCATACACCTTTTTGAAAACCACAATTTCAGACCCTAAACTCTTGTTTAAAACCCTTCTTTGAAAAATTAATCCGAATCTTAAAACCCAAACGTTTATTTCACCCACATTGTTTAAAACAGTAACCCTTGTTTGAACCCTTACTGGAAAACCTAAGCATTTTTTTAAAAACTAGGTTGAAACCCAAGCATTGGTTTAAAACCTTAATCCAAGTCCTAAAACCCTAATTGGAAATTGGAAACTCTGTTTAAAACCCTCATTTGAAACCCTAACACATGTTTGAACCAATAATCCAAGTCCAAACACTAATTTGAAACAACAATTAATGGAAATTAAAATTTAAAACCATAAACAGATTTTTAAAACCCGAACGCTCGTTTTCAACTCGGGCCTGACCAATAAGGGTTTTAAGTCAGTGCCGATTCCGATATTTGCAGAATATATTTTCCTATAACCGACAAATCGTTTGATTCTTTTAAAGAAATATATGATGAATAAAATAACTTTTCTGTCTGCTTAAGGCCTATAACAATTACTATTTGAATCACAGGAAGAACACTTGACTTTTTTACAATACTTTGTTTTTTATACGTTCAACCTGAAAAAAAATGTAAAAAAAATGTCAGATTTATTTTTAAAAATTTTGTTTTTACCTTGTTTGAATATTATTCTATGTATAATTTTGTAATGTATAATACAGTATTTCTTTTAATTGGCAAAACAATGGTGGTCAGGTCCTATTTTGAAAACCCAATATGAATCTTGAAATCCGAATTTGAAACCGTTACCCTTTGTTTAAAACCTAATCCAGTCAGGTTCATTTTTGTGACTAAATAGCATCTTGCGCTGTAGTTGTAGTTGTTGACTTGTTCTGCTCTCACCAGGGTGGAAGTTGAACCCGGTGGTGGGCGCCGTCTACGGTCCCGAACTGTACGCTGGTAAGTCCGCTCGCTCACTCGCTCCCATCAATCACCCACAAAAGTCAATCCCACATCAAGCTGCACGACAATCAAAGCAGACACGAGTGGTGTCCCGATAAGCGGCCGCGGATGATCCCCAACTCCCTCCGACTCTCTGCCACCGCGTCGTTGTTTGCGAGCATAGAGGAGGAAGAGGGAAAAAAGTAGATTGAAGGAGCACTTGCGAGTGTTATCAGACGACGATGAGCATGTGGACGGATTTGCCCACAGCGGCAGATTGACTTTTACACAGCAAGTAGACGAGAGAGATCGACACCGAGATTCTGTTTGGATGAACGGAAAACGACACGAGCTGGGACCAGCGCAACGGGGGCAGAGAGGGGAGTTTCCTATCTACCCCCCCCCCTCCAAAACCATCCCACCTTAAAGCTTCATGACTTTTTGGATTTTAATGAAGGCCAAGTAATTTCACTTGAGGCCCCATACCTCAGTGGTTAGAGCACTGGTTTGGTAAGCCAGGGGTTGTGGGTTCGTATCCCACTGGGGCCCCCACTCCCTGAGAAGGGTTGCGTCAGGAAGGAAGGTGTTTTAAAAAAAAAAAAAAGTGCCAAACATATATGTGCCTTCATCTGAGATTACACGCTGTGGCAACCCCAAAAGGGACAAGTGAAAAGAAACACAATATTCCCATTTATCCAGTTCATTTCATTCCCAGTGCAATGAATCGACCCAAACTGAACTGTTCTGATAAGTACTGTATCTAACCAAAGAAGTGCTGACCCGCAACCCTGTTTTTTAAACCTAATCAAGGCTGAAGCCCTAATTTAAAAGCCTAATCTTACGTGTCTTTGAAACCCCAACACTTAAAACCCAATTGGAAACCCCTACTACCCACCCACATGAAGGCCAGCAACTCAAACTTTAATCACCTCTTGAAATCCTCCGTTAGAACTGTGACCAAAGGTTTAAAACCCTAATTTGAAACCATAACCATTGTTTAGAACTGTCACCCTTACATGGAACCCTAGTTTGCAACTACAACTTGAACTCCTCACCCTTTTTGGAGCCCTAACCCTTGCGTACAGATTGGCCCAGAGCGGAAGATTGATTTTTAGAAAGGCAAAAGATGCAGTGAGTGATAGCATGGAAGTGAAGAAAGTGGGATAAGCTCAGTGGGCTTTCCCTTATCTAGCACCCACCCCCAACTCCACCGGCGCCATCTTTATGACTGTACGTTATATGAGGCCTTTGCATTTATATGAGGGCCAAACACCGCCATTTTATTTGCAGGAACTGCTGAGCACACAATGGCGACAGCGTCAGCGGTGGCGGGCGCTTTTTAATGACCTTCCTTTTCTTTCTGCTCATTAGACTAAAATCTGTACATTCCCTCCGCAGCTTTACACTTACGCTAAATATGCGGGTATGACGGGAACAAGCCCGTCCCTCATTTTTATGTCCCACTCCACATCTGCCTGACCCGTCCCGCCTCTCCATCGCACAATGACAATTCCACACAAACACCGGACACTTCTTTTAGGTGCTCTATTTAATGACATCCAATGCAAAGCTAGCTTCATTGATCTCACATTATTGTGCTTTTACTATGCCTTTGCTAATATTTTGGTGATTGATAATGAAAATCCACAAACATCAAAAAACTAGTCAAACTAGTCGGTGTTGGATGGGGAGGGGCCTGTTTGGCTGTTGTCTGTGAACTTCACGTGTAGTAGTTTGCCAGCCTGCAACAAGCATAGTAGATGATTTGAGCTCAACACAGCTTTGGAATAAGAAATAGTGATTAAGTGGTGAATCTCGTCTACTCACATCAAATATGAGGGAGTCAAATGCCAACACGTTGAGAGTCCAACAAGATTAGACACCTCAAGCTCTCACATGTCACAAAAAGAGTATTCTCACAGTAGACAGGGGCAAGTGTGTGTCACCATCATGAAAAACGATGACACATTTAATGGAGTGAAAGGAAAATGGCATGAAAAAAAAAAAGCCATTGACATTCAACTGAAGCCATGAGATGAGTCAATGTCGCTCATGGCGCCTTTCTTAGTTCTACATCTGTAAATACATGATTATTTTGCCATCAAAAGGCATATCTCAGTCTTGTTTCTGTTGTATAGTTACCTTTTGATAGCCAACTGTTATTCTTCTCCTGATTACGTAAAGCTAGAAACTAACTTTTTTCTGTGGAAAGAAGAGAGTCTACACCTTAATTTGGGAGAGTTGTTACCGACATTGTCACAGTTTTGGATATATATGTGTGTGCGTGTGTGTCTTCTTTGAAGGTCAAAATATTGGAAAACAGATGGCAATAAGCGGAACTCTGCTTTGAAAATAGCTGGCAGTCTTTCCAAAAGTTTTTGTCCCATTTGTGTGGTGAGGCTGGAACAGATTTGTGGTGTTTCCATTCATTTCAATGACAAACTATCATTTAAGATACAAACATTTTGTGTTTTTACGATTGTCACAGAACTAATTCATGTAATTAATTAAAAACCCTAACCCTAAACTTGTATTTCAAGACACCACTGTAATCACAAAATATTTTCGAAATGTGGCGATACAATATTAAACCAATATTTCCAGAGCAGAGTGGTCATACTTAATAAAGGAGAGGTCTTAAATCATTAGAGTGGACTTTGGGATGAAGCTCTTGTATTGGATGTGATTGGACCATGTACTTAATGAAGCGTCCGTTGACACAGCATCAAACACACATTCCCACAGACACACACACACACATATGCCCAAATGATGTAATAAATCAACAAGAGTGCCCTCCTCTACTCCAGCCAGGCGGGGCCGTCTGATTTATTTGCGGATCATTTTTCAAGTGCCCTCAACTCCGCCCGCCGGGGTGGACGTGGTGTAAAAATGACGAAGCTGCTTTTTACGAGGGGCAAGTAAAAGCAACGGGCTTCTGGAACTCACCCCCAGCCCCAACTCCCTAAAAAAAATGTTTTGAAAAAGGAGGTCGGATGCAGTTTTGGGGTGCATTGCGGGGTCGGCAATGGCGATTAATCACGCTTTATCAGCGCTCATTTCCGGGCGGGAGATCACCTAAATTGGGGACCATAAATCGCTGCCGGCTGACAGCGCACTTCATCTCCATTCGGCAGCCACGATGCCGCTACAGGTTTATTGTCCTCAAAAGCCATTGCGGAGAATGACAGATGAGAGTGCAGCGACCGCTCCTGTCCAGTACAAATCGCCCTCAGTACTGCCCCCTGGAAAGTTTGGGCAAAAAGAACTGCTCTGACACCAGTTCGACCAGTCAACACAAATTTGGGTGAACTTGTTTATCATAACAAAACGCATGAAAAAGTCTCATGGACCCATGCCATAATTGAGCAGGAAGTTGGCCATTTTTATTTGAAGATGGGAAAAGTTAGAAATGAATCGCCCCCAACAGCAATTTCACCAATCATCATGAAATTGGGTGGACAGGTCTATCATAAATAAATGCACAAATAAGTCTCATGAACCAATGGCGGAAATTGAACTGAAAGTTTGCTAATTTTGTTTGTCCTTCAGTAGCGCCCCCTAGAAAGAAAAAAAAAGCATCAATCAGCACAAAATGGGATAGACACATCTATCTTAACAGGTGGATGAAAATCTTGCATGTCGTACTTCAGTCTTTGCAAAATGGAATCTATCCATGGATACTGCTTGTGGTGTTTCAGAACCACGGACAGCTGCCATGCAGAACCGGCTGTTCCCTTTCGGCTCGTTATCAAAAAGGAAAACTCAGAGAGCGGCTCCTTTATTTTTATTTATTTTTTTATACATCCGAAGGACTTGTGAAAAGAAGAAGAGAAGACTAATTGGCCTCTTAATAAATGTAGACAGATCCACTCATTGTCAGCATGCACGTTTGGGGGCTAATTAAGCGTCAAACTCTTGATGAGATGTAGCTGTTTGGGGTCTCAGCATGGATTAAACGCTTGCGTTGGCCGCATCGATTCTGTAAAACATCACCAGCCGCCGCTTATTACCCTATAAAACTCAGAGTCAACTTTCACTGACTTGTAAATTTTTCTCCAGAACATAACTAAAATTATTGCTTCAGAATTAAAGTTATTCACACAGATCCATGCATTTTTGCGGTGGGGGGAGGGGGGGGGAGAGAAATCGGAAATTCCACGGAAAGCGGATCCAAAAAAGGTCTGGGTCGCTAATTGCAATGGTGAAAGTTCTTGGATGTGAATCCCCACATTCGTCGAGTGTTCATTGCATTCAGTTAATTCAAATTTATGTGCCCTGTGATTGGCTGGCAACCAGTTCAGAGTGTACCCCGCCTCCTGCCTGTTGACAGCAGGAATAGGCTTCAGCACTCCTCGTGATCCGTGTGAGGATAAGCGGCAAAGAAAATGGATGGATGGATGTATTAAAACAAAATATTTTTTTAATGTATTTATTGATTAATTTGTATTTTTTTAAATCAATCTGTAACCTACTTAGTATACGTATTAATAATGTAAGGTGATTTTGAAGTTAAACTTATTTGGACTGATGAAAAAAAAATACTAATATAAAATGTAATTTAAGTTGATGAATTATTTCATTTAAGTTGTTAAATTACATGATTTTAAAAAAAATTCAGATTTTACAACAGTTCACCAGGGCCCAAACCCAGACATTTCAACTAACAATTAAAAACTTGTCAAAACAAAAAAATAATAGAAATTACATAAAATGATTGCTTACTTAAAATAAAAAAATAACATTTTGATTTTAAAAAAACAGTCCAAATATAGTTTAAAAATGTATTAAAACAATTAAAAAAATTAATTTTTTTCTGAGTTTCAATACATTAAGCCATTTCTGATTCTAATTTAAAATGAATGTGAAATTGTAATAATTTAATTGGACCAATAACAACAAAAATTACAAATTGAAGTACTAATACATTTAAATGTAAAAAGGCTGATTTTATTTGACAACAATGTAATTATTATCTTTAATTAAATGAAATCTCTTTTTTAAATTGTGCATTTTTCTAACTTAAATCGTTTTTAAGATATTTATTTTTGAGAATGTCAGAAAATGACTATGAAATTATGTGAATTGATTTTTTTGAATGTGAAAAAAATATCTATTCACAAATTTTGCTGTCCATTTGTACAGTCTTTCCCCGTTGCTTTGTTAACAGAGAATGCTTGACTCTCGCGTCTGCTCCACGTCCACGCTGGCCATCGTTGCCTAGCGAAGTGTGACAGCACTGGCCGTGATTTATGGCTTATTATTGAGGCAGCGTAGCCTATCGCCGCCTCGTTATGAGTTTACCTTCGCATACATCAGCGCACGCATGTCGCATATCGATGTAAACAAATACATAAAAGAACAAGAGCCTCTTTCAGACCACGCTTACAAATACCAACAAGACTAACACTGTGTCCAGGCTGGGATGAATCACCACAGGCTGCTAGTTGTTTGTTAGCTATGAGGCAATGTGTGTGCAATGTAGCAGTTGTTGCTCAACCCTGCTGACACACAAAGAACAACAACAACAACATTTCAGCAAGCTGACAAACCCTCACAAAGCTGAGGCAGTATTTGCATTAGTGGACAACTCGCACAATGTCACTAATGTTATGCTGAGATTCACCTCAACCACCTCAGGATGCTAGCACTGTGCTAGCCAGAACACCTTAGCAGACGTAGCTTGACCCAGATAAAATGTGAACATGTGTGAAGACCAGCTAATGTTGCACTTTAGGAAGAATCTTTTTAACGTGCAAATAAACACAATTTTGACAAGCTAAAAAGTCTCAAACTGAGATAGTTTTAGGATTACCATAAATATTAGTTTGCATCTCACTCAATGTTGCTGAACAAATACAACGTTGAGCTGACCAAAAACTTTGACATGGTGCTTTTTTTTTTAGCCCACGCACTAATGTGTTGGTGTCACCTGAGCAAAATAACACGTCAATATCCATGAAAACCCTGCTAACTGAACAGCAAATAAGCAAAGAAACTAACTCGAGCTATCTAACAAATCTTCAGTCAGTGGTACACAGAGTTGAAAATGTGTTAGCATGAGCATTACAATGCACACGTTGTGGATATGGTGAGAAAAATCTCACAGTGATTGTGGCTTGTCAGGAAAGACATTAATAGGTGGGAGTCGCCTTAGCTGAGTGAAATTGCGCAGACTTGCTAATGCAGCAATTTTAGTGTCAACATGCTAACAAAAAAACAATGTGTTCTGTCTACCAAAACTCAGTGAGTGATTCAGAGAACCACAGTTTTAGGATTAGCACGTCATTTTACAGCTATGATCTCTTGTCTTTAATCTGATATGGGTGTCAGCAAAAATCATAACAGACTGTTTGCAATACAGTATGTTGCTAGGGAAACTGCTAACACTAGCCAAAGGATCAGCTAATGGGACATAGTGCTAATGGCCATCAAAAAAACTCATTCTTTTGTTTTTCAAACTGCCTTTAATCGGTAGAGTACCTGAGGAGGTGAAGACTGCGTCCCTGCCTGACAGGAACTGCTTCGAGGCCCACCATGGATCTTGATCACAGTAGCATTTACCGTGGACAGCGAGCGGACGCTTCATCCCAAATGCATCAGTTACACGTTATTAAGTCAGCCAACACGGATCCCGCTCGCTGTGCCGGACTACTGCCACCTGAGTGGCCCATTGAGAATTCACTAAGAAAGTGAACGTGGCGGAACGACACCGATAGAGTGGGAGGATGAGCGATACCGAGGGTGCAGTGGTTGGGGATTGCGGTGGCGGGTCAGGCATTTGGTACATGTGCATCAAATGGAGCCCTTCACAGTTACATTTTTATAATAATGGGACAAAAGCAAATTATCGTGAGCATGAGCGTCTCAGAAAATGGATAGATAGATAGATAGATAGATAGATAGATAGATAGATAGATAGATAGATAGATAGATAGATAGATAGATAGATAGATAGATAGATAGATAGATAGATAGATAGATAGATAGATAGATAGATAGATAGATAGATAGATAGAATCAAATGTTTTTCTGTACTTGTTGAATACATTGAGAAAAAAACACTAAACACTAAAATGGTTTGTTCTTAGTGGTGTTAAATAAGTAATTTTTATATTTCATTCATTTCATTTTATTTCATTCAGTTATTATGATTATTATTACTATTATTATTATTAATGTGGGGCAACCCTCTACTTCACTTGTTCTTAGGGCCCGGGTTCAAATATGGCCTCCCCTGTCTGGAATTCGGCTGTGCTCCCTATGCCTGCGTGGGTTTTCTCCAGTTAGTTAGTTTCCTCCCACATTCCAAAAACATACATGGAAGGTTTATTGAATACTCTAAATCTGTGTCAAACTCTTTTTTCTTGCAGGCCATATTTTAGTTACAGTTTCGCTTAGAAACCATATAAATGTTTGAGCACCTCCTCATATTATTACATAGGTCCACAAATTGATGGATAACTAGTTTTGAAATCAAAATTCAAGGATAATTGTTTGTTCAGCTATTCAAGTAAAGAGGGGTTTGGCAAGCAAAAAGTGCTTTAAATTTGGATTTTTAGCAAGAGTAATGGACATTGCAGTGTAATCTTTCGTGGGCCACATGAAATGATGTGGTAGACCAGATTTGGCCCGCAGGCCTTGGGCTTGAGACAGTTGCTCTAAATTGTCCTGAGATGTGAATTGTTGTTTGTTTACATTCTCCCTGCGATTGGCTGGCAATCTGTACATGGCCCGCCTCTTGGCCAACACGTCCATGAATAGTGAGGATAAGCAGTAAAGAAAATCGATGGATGGATTATTACTGTGCTGTGCTACGTATGTAATTTATTTTTTTTAAATATATTTTTTGTTCTTAAGTTTATTTTTCCCAAGTACTGAAATATGTTTTTTAAATTTTTATGTTTGATTTTGAAAAACTTGAAGATTGTTTAATTATAATTTGTCGTTTCTTACAGTGACAATTCATGCAATAAAAAAAAACTTTTTGAATGTTGTTTTTTTTAATTTTAATAACTATACTTTCTAAAACGTACTCATTTATTATTTATTTTAAGCTTTTGTGCCCGCAAGAGGCCCGTATACCTCAGCTCTACACCACAACGTTATTAACGCTCATACACGCTGATGCTGCCGTCAGATATGTTGCAGTTCTCATTTTGTACCAGTTGAAGCACACGACTGCCGCCCAGATTGAAGGTTAACTACAAACGTTGAGCGTCACTTCGCACGCGACCGTCCCTCGACCTTCACCCCGAGCAACGACATAGCTACCGACCGCTTGCCATTGGCCCAAGCCACTCCCAGATGGTTTGGAGATGAGGGTCACGACGAGGCCGGGGGGGGGGGGGGTGCCTCGGCCGTCCCGGCCCATCTGCTTCATTTCCCCCGCAGGGAGCTTGTGAACATCTCGTCACCTTCACCTTTTTCGGTGGTATCGTTGCGTCCCTTACCTGTGAGGGTGCAGACAGCCCAATGTTGCTCCATACTCCTCCCTGCCATGGGCCTCAAAAGTCAACAAGTATAATAATAAATATTAATAATAAGAACAATCACCAGAAAAATTGTAGCTTTATTTGTATGGCACAAATTTAAAAGGTGGTACACAATAAAATGAGTCAATACAAAATAAATTGTAAATGAAAATAAATACAAATACATAAATAGACCACAAAAAAATCCAATACAATGCAATAGAATAAAACATACCCAAAAATAAACAAAAACCCCAAAGAAAAATACAATCACAGAGGGTACAACAAAGCAAATAAAATGCTTGAAAGTAAAATGAAACAACCCAAAAACATGATAAAAACTACAATTTTATGTAATAAACCCCCCCAAAATGCAATTAAAAACTGAATAAAGCCAACCAAAATAATCTATTAAAATACGATCAAATAAAACAACCCCCATGAAGGAACTCCAAATTTATAATGAAAAAGAATAAAACATCCAGAAAAAAGACTAAAATGCAATAAATGAAATAAAGTCAAAAAAGAAAATTAATGTGTATGGCAATAAAATTAATTGTTTAAAAGTGCATTGAAATAAATATTCATCTTAATAAAATTAATATTGCCCTAGACTATGAAAAAGTCAATATAAAAGGCACTTTTAAACAAACGAAATTTGTTGTTCACGTCATTTGCAATAGTAAAAAAAACTCTTTAAAGACCGAATGGTTGACTGAAATATAAAATGTTGCATTTTTCCCCCACGGGGAGCTGCCGATCATCCCGTCACTTTCACCTTCTTTCCAGCCTGGTGGCGCCGTCGCATCCTTTGCCCTGGCAAGTGTGAATCGCAAAAATGTGGACGCTTGCTGACAAAGCGGCGACACGAGTGCTCATTTAGGAACACCTGGGGAAAAAGTCGAAATCCCTCATTTTGTGTCCCTGCATGCCTCCAGTCTGTTAGTGGCTAAGGAAAGTCCCCCTCTCTCTCTCTTTCTCTCTCTAACCTCCTTTTTCTTTTTTTGTCTTTCCGTAGTCACAGGTTTCCCATATCCCGCCACAGGCGCCACCGTTGCCTACAGGGGTGCCCACTTGCGAGGTCGGGGGCGGGCGGTTTACAACACGTTCCGCACGGCCCCGCCGCCGCCGCCCATCCCGGCTTACGGAGCGTGAGTATCTCAATTGCGTATTCTAAGTTGTTTTTAATGAATTGGTGTTTTAATTGTGTTGTCAACAAGAACTATGTAACCGTAAAACTAGTTATGTGGAGTGGTACTATGTCTTAATCGGTTTTTGACTACTCACGTCACAACACCACCAGATAGCCAAAAGATCTTGAAAAAATGAGACCAAGCATACCTGCTTCAAGTTTTTCACTCCCAATTGAAGCTTACTGGAAAAGTAAACAAAGAATGTTACATATTTATCCAAACAACAAAACATAGCCCAACAAAATTTTGCAACACACATTACAAAACGCCATAGATGGGCTACTGAAACAAGCATTGGTGTTGTAATTTATTTATCTTTTTAAAAGTGAGAGCAATATTCATTTCATTATTGGAAAAATAATGTATTTCATAGTTATAGGATGCCAAACTAATTCTTTACAGTTTTATAAACATGTAATTTTATGTATTTTTTTCAGTGCAATATGCATTTTATTTATTATAATTCTTAGAGCATCCACTTGTTTTTTTCTATAATTATTAATTTTGGTCTTCCTACTGTACCTGCACTATTGTAATTTATAAAAATAAATGTTGTAATGATTTAGTTGAGGTAGTCTTTGTTTGCCTGTACTGTACAAAAACATTCACGTTGTGTGTTGGGTGAGTGCTGAGGAGTCCTTGAGTGGATGCTGCGTCCTTGCCGCTATCATAAGTGCGTGCACGTGCATGCGCTAACAAAGCCTCAGGAAGCCGAGATAGCGTTAGCATTAGCGCCCACCACGTAGCGATCTCTTGGCTTTGTGTGGCCTCGCCTGCACTCACTCTGGACTCTTATCGCTTGTGGCCTAGGGAGAGTTCCCACAGAGCTCCTGCCTCCCTGTTGAGGGCGGCCACTTGTCCATCAAAAGTGAAGATGTGCCCTTAAATATGGGAAAACTGCACTTAAACAATTGCTTAATGAAAATATGTTCCATTCACCCATCCATATTGCAAGCAGCTTATCCACATAAGTTCAATAGAAATTGGCTCAAAGTACAGTAACTTTTTGATAACTAATAGCTCCAAAAGATTACGTGAAAATGTATTGGTCCTCAAAGTTGAATACAAATTAACTGTAAACTGCAAATACAATGTGCTAGTTTTAAGCCAGAAAGAGAGACAAACGTTTTAGATAATTTAACACAATGTAGTTTATTTCAGTGTAATTTAATTCAGTGTATCACTACCGAGCCTGTGTATGTCCCTTGAGTTCTGTGGGAATGACAACTCCTGCCTTAGCACCTTTAACAGAAAGGTGTGATGTGATGTGAGGTGTTTTCTCAAAAACTGTACTATGCTGTATATGAAAAGAAGATATCGTTGATTGATGGATCAAGTTTAGGGTGTCTAAAGAATTGAAGTTAAATTCCAAAAGGCTTTCTAATGCTTTCCCCTTTCATCCCTTACAGGGTGGTGTACCAAGATGGCTTCTATGGTGCTGAAATCTACGTGAGTAAACCGGGGGGGTGGGGGGGGTGTCTCTCGGGGAACAATGTGATCCCCCGCAGCATTGGGCGGTGTCCCGGTCTCCTTGCCAATTCGTTGTCAATTAGGCACAGGTTGCCTCCGCCAAGAAACCTGACAAGAACACTTAAAACCCCCTCAGCTCCAACCGCCTAAACTTCCTGTCCTTCATTCTCCTGTTTTGTGCACTTCCGAGGGCCCAGATGGGGTATCCAAGTCCAGTCCCTATGGCAGGGGGGGTTTCGCGCAGACCTGTGTGGAGCCTGGCTGACACGAGCTACCCGGAGATAAGAGGGGGGGCGGCAGATAAGGGGATTAGCCGTCCCCTCACTGATGTTCGTGCAGGCAGGGGTAGCTTCAGGGGCGAACACCACCGTTGACGGGGGTAGGGAGAAATAATAGCCAAATTAGCACCATGCCCCACTTCAGGGAAGGGATGCACGAGCAAGCACGTTCGTTAAGATCGCAAGATAACACAGTCGGCTCTCACTCACTCATGCTGGAAGCGTCTGATAGAGAAGAGCCAGAATTATATGACCCCACCTCCCCCAAAGAGATTTATGACCCCCTCCCCACCTTCCACCCGCACAGACCGCCCATCGTGATGGGGCTGAGATGTCACCAATGTTTATTGCTGAGACACCCACCGCGAATGACGGATTTTTGTCCGGCTTGTTCAGATACCAAAAGTTAAGCTTTCACTTGATCAAGACCCGGACATCTCTCAGAATCATTGTCAAATTTAAAGTACAATTTCTCTCAATTTTTTTTTACCAGCAATTTTCTAACCATTTCTTCTTACTATCAAAGTAAAAAAAAATCATTGTCTTCAAATGAATATCTTACATTTAAATTCAAAAATACGATCAGATCTGTGCCATCTAATTTAGAAATGTTTTACACAGAGTTTTTGGGTGATGAAAAAGGTCAAATTTGAGTTACAAATATTAAATGTAAGATTTGAAGAATTAAAAATTTGAAATTTGAAAAATTGTCATAAATTCAAATTCAAATGCAGATGGTTTAAAAACAGCACAACATAACACAGGATTTTTTTTAACATCATTTGACTGAATTTAAGCGCTTGAACTTTAACAATGAATTGCTGAAATGTGTTGTTAAAAAAAAAATATTTTTTTAATTGAAATGGTGTGTTGTATTTTAGAAATTTGCTGGTTCAAGTTGTTGTTTAGGTAGTTGAAAGATCCTATTTTTCTATAATTACCATAAGACATTTCTTTGTAAAAAAAAAAAATGGTAATAAAAATTCACCATCTTAATTTAAAATTTCAACTTAAATTGGCACATTTTACACAGAATTTCAAAATTTTATGCCCAAAAATATTTTTGTTGGATTTAAGATGACGAGTATTTGCATTTTTTATGATAAATAAAATTTGTTAAAATTTAATGGTTAAAAACATTCATCTGTTTGACTGTGAGGTGCCCAAACTTATCCGTTTTCCATTGTGTTGGGATTTCTCTCCCACATTTCTGACGTGACAAGCCGAGAGTCACCTCTTTAAGCGATTCAACGGCGCCATCTACAAGGATCTGTTTGTCATTAAAGTGGATTACAAACTTGATATTCATAGACTTCTCTTCCACAGCTACCTTGTTGGAAAACATATCTTAAAGAATATATACTGTATGTGGGTAGCAGTGGGATATACTTGATGCATATCAGCGTCCACAGCAGTGAACGAGTGAACATAATCATTACCGCCAGCCATCATCACCACCTTCAGTCACATGAATACAAACCCCATCACCCATCGCACCCCACCATCACATCATCGCCACCCGCTATCCTTGCAATCGTCTCCCTTTACTGACCTGCGAGCAAATTAGCGCAAATATGCCACACATATGTCACTTATGCTAATGAGCGTTCACGTACACGCCTGCCGCGACACAATAACAAATGTGCTGCGCTGTCGTATGCAGGATTTGACAACATGGGCGGCGGTGATTTATGGCCCCCACGTTTGCGCCGACCACAGTTGTAATCAGTCCCGAGGCGTGGCAGTCCCACAGGAAGTCATCCGTCCGCCACTTCCTGTCCCTTGCGGGAAAACTAACAAACCCGAAGGGAAAGCAGGGAAGGGTGGGCAGTGGGGTGGTTATGGGCCTTTGTGAACCTCTGACCTGAATTCTCATGCCACCTCCCTGTGAGTTTGAAAATGAACAGTCGCTGCATTATTAAACGGCACCTGAGCGAGACCCAGATGGCTAATAGAAAAAGAAGTTGGCCCACTCCATTTTTCACAGAGTTAGCACGGCGCCCCAACAATGAGCTCCTTAATTCCTTCCGCACTCTGGCAAATGAACACTCGCCTGCCGCCACCACGCCCCGCCACCGCCGCTTTCTCCCGTTGTACTTGATTGGCCAGCCGGCGGCATGTCGCGGAAAGGAAAAGGATGTTTAATAATGCAGCAGGTGCCGTTTCTCTCTCAGAATGCAGTGAATTTGGGAGCTCAGTCAGTTTAAAGTGATTCTCGACCCTCCCAGACTCACAGATGAAGCCCAAACACAACCCCCACAGACAAACACGCACTTTCCCAGTGTCACAGTAGCACAGATGTTACACTAAATCGCAGGAAAGAGTGTGTTAAAGACAGAGAATATCCGGAGTTTGGGATCATTACACACTTAATAAAAGAAGATTTATCGCAATGTGTTGACTGCAAAGTGGAGCTGGTCTGCAGAGCTGGAGATTTGTCACTACTTGTATTTCCCAGGATTTCGCGGTGGTCATTTTTCCTCTAGGACTGTTACTGCAAACACAAGTAGCAATGAGCGCAAGCCAGGAAGAAAGAGTAGCAAAAATTTTCTTTCACATTTGGATCTGCAAGGGCTAGCCACTTGATTAGGGACAGCAAATGTGGCCCCAGCCTGGCTTGTCATATCTGGGTTTTTCACCTGTGAAATGTCCTAAATTTATAATCCTTATTTAAAAGAACATTTTGCATTTTGTCTGGACAAATTGCAACCAAATATGGAGGTACAAAAAACAAATGTCATTATTTGGGTCACCCTCCTAACATCTCCACCAACAATATGTTCACCCGATGGTGATTTGTGGCATTGTGTTTACTGCAGCAGAAGTTCTAGTCAGCAAACGTACAAATGGCCCCAAATGTCGAAATACGCCCTCTGCCAATGTTCATGGTGAATGCTTTCTTGTTTTGTTTTTTGTGCTTTTCAGGGGGGATATGCAACATACAGATTTGCCCAGCCCGCCACCACAGCCGCTTACAGTGACAGGTGAGCACCGCCATCTTCTCCCTGGTCGACGACGGTATGACGGGTAGCCGAACTAACGTAGCACTCTTGCATCCCAAAGCGGGTCAAATGTACTTACAGCAAAGCTGCTTGATTACCACTTTCAAGTAACATTTTGCAACATTAACCCAACTTTTATTAGAAAATAAATGTCAATTGACCGTCTATTGTTTTTTGTACTCAACATGTACTGTATGTGGTACACAAATTCCTTGTGTGTCGTCACACCCTTGGCCAATAAAGCTGATTCTGATTGTCTGAATTTGTAAACCAGGCTTGAAACTCCACACAGGCGGTAACGAGATTTCAACCCTGGTCCTCAGAACTGTGAGGCTAAGGCTCTAACCAATTGTAGTTTTAATTCCATAAAATCACATAATGCTCCAAGCACTGGGTGAGAACAAAAATAAACTGCTGAAAGGAAAAGCACATTTTCCTTTTTTTGGGGGGGGGGGGGGCATCCTCATCATGTTGCTCACAAGAGACGATCAAATTCACTTCATGCTGGACGACATAGTGAATGCGCGATAGGGCATTTTTCTGCCTCGCGGGCCGCAGAAGATTGCAAGTGGATGAATGCGATCAATGTCAACTTGCTCTTTGAACTTTTCTGACTTTGGAGTTGAAAAAAAGGGCAAACCCGTCACCTTGCTGGACTTGAGTCGATGTTCATGAAGGCTGAAGTTTCGAATGCACTCGGTGTTTGCTGATAAAGTGTGTGTCCGTGTGTTTGCACCTGAGAGGATGAAGATCATATCCACAATGTCAACATTTATCAGACGGGGAAGCAGAAATCACAAATTGGACACGAGTGCAACTGCTGCTTTTTTTCCCTCTTTCAATTTTCTTCAGACTTTTCCTGCATGTTTTCTGTAATTGTTACAGAGTACTTTGCTTGTTTGGATTATTTTGTTTGATTTGCAGCTGATAGGAAAACAGCTAGAAATTCAAATGACCACAAAGTATCTGACCTCAGTCTGATTCCGCTTGGTAGATGAAAAAATATGATAAGTAGTCTACCACGTTTTTGTGTTGAGGAACAACGTAAGACTTCTTCTTCTGTGGAACTCAGGTGTACTTCTTTCCCTCTCACTCTTCTTTTGCAAGACTGGTTCTTTTTTGCTCTTCTTTATCTGCTTTTAAGGCTCCAGATTCAGTATGCTGTACCACATCAGTTAGCGTGGCTGTTGGCAAGGACCGATCGCCCGATTCACTGACTGCACCTGTGCTTTTCTGCAACAGATACTCTTTGCTTTCTTGACATGGGTAGCACATAAGGGTCTGAATTACATTTAGGACTCGGTTATTCTCTTCCTCCTCTCTTTATTTCTCGGGGATTGACTTTTTCTTCCCAACACCCTCATTTGTTTTCTAGATTTTCTGAGAAATGAGCTTCCAAAAATCCAAACAAAATTCACAAAAATCTAAATGAACCAATCATGTGAGAGAACAAGAAGTAGAAGTAGATATTCATTATTCTCGTTTGCAGGATTTTATCCTTTTTACTTTTTCTTCCCTAAATCAAATTTTTTTTACTGCTCATCTTTTTTCTACAGGACTCGCTTCTTATTCCATGTATGTGGAAGAGCAAATATGTTAGTTTGGCACCCAAAAAAAATTATTATTCTTGTTATTATTCCTATTAATCCATCAGTTTTCAACAATCTACTCTTTCCACTGTCCTCCACCAAGTCAAATCATTTCAGCATCAAGATGTTCACCTCATTCAGAACATCTGGGCAAATATTGTCCATGTTCCATTAGTTTCTAGATTCCTGAAATTCCACATTTCCACAAAAGAAATTGCACATCACTTAACAAATTCAAACCCTTCCAACATAAAAATATTAAATTACTACTGTTCATCATTTCAAAATTCCCAAATTTTAAGATATTTTATATATTCATGCCCACATTCCACATTTCTCCATCAATTTAAACCATTCCAACAATAGTCCAACAATACTTCAACAATTAGACACTATTTTTCAAATTTTCATCCCCTTTCCAGGTTTCTTGAATGATTGAATTTTACTTTTAAAATTCTCAGCTCATTCAAGACATCTTGCGAACTATTTATCACGTTCCCAAATTCATTAATGTTCACATGAAAATGTCCTAATTTAAGAGCTATTTTAGAGCATTATCTCCCCTTCTACATTTCTCAACTGAGTCAAACCATTCTAAGTTTTATTCCACATCATTTCAATTCAGATTGTCAGTATTCACTAGCAAAACTTCATTTTCCAGTTGTTGTTCTCACTTTCCTTTGACATTTTCTTTCCACTACTTCTTCTGCAATCATCGCATGAGCTGGTCTAGAGAACATTCTATGCTTGTAAGTGTGCAGGGATACAATCACTAAGGTTGTGAAACGCAATCCATCAACAATGAGGACACAGTGAGGACGTACTGAGGAGTTTCACTCCTTGCGGGTCGCCGACACTCTAGGGGACCCCCTGGTGGATGTCTCTCAAACTTGCGCGAAAGACGTTTTGGTGTGAGAGTGCCTGAGGGTCTTGGCTTCTCTCTGAAGATATAAGAGGAGCAGAGCAGCAGAGCATCTAGCGGTCCTCCTGATAGCCTTCCTGACTCACTGACCTTCACTCCTGACGCTCTTAAAGGGCCAGCTCCTCCTTTAAGTCGTCTCCTTGAGGATGACTTCCCCCGTTTTGTTTTGCATGATTTGCTGCCCTCGGTCCTCAGCCGTCTTATCTTCTCGCTGCAGACCGGGAGGAGAAAACACGTGACGTAAATAAATAAATACGCATCCTGTCCCGCCTGCCAGGGAAATCGTGAGGATTAGTTCCAAACCGGCAATGATGAAAAGCCGCGGGGAGGGAGGGAGGCGTACGTCCGGCGTGCCCCTCCGGGTGTGACTGTGTTCTCTCGCTCTCGTCTTTTGTCTCCCGTCACAAGTACAACTGCGGCATGTCTTCCACGCGTCAGAGTTAAACAAGAACACAAAAATGATAGAAAGATCAATGGAAGCGACCAATCTTCCCTGTTCTGTTTTACAATGAGCTGGAAGAGAAACTGCGTGAACCAGTAGTCTTCTAACATGGGAGCTGATGTTCCACGACAGTAAACATAAGCTGGCTCATTTTCACAAATGTACAATTGTTGGCAGTTACTGTGACACTCAAACATGGAGCCACATGCTGCTTCTCCAAGACATTATCTGATCACTTTTTGGGTCCTGTTGGTATGAATATCAATTACAGAAGCTCTTGTCACACTTAAACTCATCTTTTACCCTCCTGGAACTGTGTCTAATAATCTGGAGCCAAATGCTGCTTCACCAAGATATCACATGTAAAAGCCGGTTCTGAGAAATTTCTATTTCAGCAGCTTGTCTGTTGTTCCACCTACCTAAACCTAAACATTTTTTAGCCACATGCTGCTTCACCACAACATTACCTAATTAGACGTAAAATGGAGTACTGGTAAAATTTCCAGTACAGCCGCTAGAGTGTTGTCTCACCGTAAATAAATCATTTACCTGCCTAGTAAGGACACGTATACGATTGTTGAGATGCAGCTTGACCGAGCCTGAACCAAATCTTCCCTTTTCACATGCAGCTACGGCAGAGTCTATGCAACGGCCGACCCCTACCACCACACGATCGGCCCCGCCGCCACGTACAGCGTGGGAACCATGGTGAGTCCCTCAAAACCGCCACCGTACGTGCCGACTCACCGCCTTTTGTGTGTCTCTGCATTAGACACACACACACATGCGCTGTGAAAGAAGTGGGCGTAACATTGTGGTATGTGGACTTGGTAAAAAATAAATCCTCATATTTAAAGCAATTCCTTTTCCTGGTTACGTTTATTTAGAAAGCAATCGGCATTAATCCAGTAAAAAAATGTTTTTTGTATTTGAGTATATTTCAACCCTTCTGAACTTTAAGTCCACTTCTTTTATACACTTATTTTTGTTTTTCTTTCTCTCTATCTCACACTCACAGACTCATTCACACACACAAAGCATTTTTGTGAGCAAACATAAGATACTTGATACAAATGTTTTTGTCACACAAACATAAATACATATACAGTATATTCACACACTTACTTATTCACAGAAGGATGAAACACATTCACACAATCACACTACCATAAACTTACATGTAAAAGCATACACACAAACACACACTAATAAAGACCAACATGGTATTTATTGGTGCAAGCAGTACTAAACTGTGGCAGCCTTTTTGCCCTTTGAGGGCGTGCTGACCAAAGCTGTAGCGTTAATGTCTGTTTTTAGCTAGCGTTTGCAGCTATCCTGAAACATCAAAGATGAAAAGTTATACACACAAAAACAAAATGAAAGCAAAATATTCTTTTCATTTGAAAAAGTGGAGACTTTCTTTTTTTGGTTGTGCGCTCATCAAACCAGGTGCGCTCAGGGACGGAAAAAAAAAAACGGGCTTTCTGGCGGGGGATTTTAGTTGGGGTCGGCGGCATACTGCATGCATGCATTATTCCCAAAATGTAAAAGCGTGGGGTTCCCCCAGTGCAGCTGCTAGCTAAAAGCTTTCATTAATTACATTTTTTTCTCTTCATTGATTTAATTAAAAATGTGCTGCTCATGTGATTTTTTTTTTTTTTTGGGGTCCTTTTTCCTCCAAATTTCCTTCCATGACGCTTTAATCCCCAACTAAAAATATCCATGCGAGCTTCATTTTTTTTAATCACAATGGCGACTTTTTATATATATATAAAAGCTCCTGCAATAATAATAATAATAATGATCATTTTAATAATAATGACTACGTCTGAGGTTTGAAAAATACTTCGCGTGATAGTTTCACACGGCGAAAGGAGCCTTTGAAGACATTGGCTTTGGATTCCTAATTGCGGCAGGACTACTCTTGTGTGTGTGTGCACGCATTCGTGTAAGTGTGTGTGTGTGTGTGTGTGTGTGTGTGTGTGTGTGTGTGAGTGTGTGTCCTAGATAATGTGAGCCCGACTCGGGGCTGAGGTCCCGCGGCGCTCCTGGAAGATTCCGCCGCTTTTTTCCACATGAAAGGCATCCGCAGTTAAACTCCACCGACATCTTCGCTTCTTCCTGCCCTGAAAGAGAGAACGACAGACAGAAAGAGACAGAAGGACTAAGAAACAACTAAAGAAGTACAAAGAATGACAGAAAGAAAGGAGGAAAATGAGGAGAAATAGGCGAGAAAAGACTAAGAAAAAAGATAACAAAGAAACAAAACAAAATAAAGAAAGGCAGACACAAAGTCAGAGGTAGAGAAAGAAACAATAGAGAAGTAGACAGTGACAAACAAAAAAGGGAAAATAAGAAGGAAATGAGAAAAGAACAGAGAAAGACAAAGAAAAGTGAGAGAATGATTGAGGGAAAGAGATAAACTAAAAGAGAGCATTTAAGAAAAAAATGAAAAGATGGAGTGAAAGGGCAATGAAGACAGAAAGATGAGGTAATATAGAAAGTGAGAGAGAGAAAAAGGGATCACACGAAAAGAAAACGGGAAAATGACAGAAGGGAAGACAAGAAATCGTAAAATAAAGAAAATATGAGAAGGAACAATAGAAACAGCGAGAAAGACAAAGGAGAAAAAGAACCCTGAAAAAATATATAATTTTCTCCCTGGATCAAAGTCCTCTTTTTCTCCAAATAAAATTCATTAAATTACCCCCCCACAACGATTTTCCCATCCATCGTCTCTGGCAAATTCCGTGTTGTGTCGCGATGTTGTCAAGTGGACTCCCTGGAAGGAAATTTGAGGACGAAGAACATAAAAGTCAGTAAAAATCATTCAAATCTTGACGTGAATACTGATTGGTCCTTTTTCATCTTTGATGTTGCAGGCTAGCCTTTACAGAGGAGGCTACAGTCGCTTCACGCCCTACTAAAACAACCAAAGAACACGCAAACACACAAAAAAGAACTCTTACAAAAAATGTTTTTAAAGGAGACAAACGTAAATGAGCTGGCTTTTCTACCACCGCCTTCTTTTTAACACACGCTTGTCTGAATTAGTTATTGTCTGTTTTTTTATTTATTGTTGTTGCTCTTTGTTTACAATGCTTACATTCTAGTGTTCGCTACATAGCTTGACTATAAATGATCATTTTTATTGTGCTTGGAATAATGTATGATGGAACAAAGATTTTTTTGTCTTTCTTTTGCATTTGTAAATTAATATGCAAAGATCTGCCACTGAGAACTGGAGTGGACTAATTTAATTTTTGTCATTTTGCAGAAACATGATTTTCAGTTTTATGGCTGCTATGCCAATGATGAACTCATCTGGATACTTTTTACAGACAAATTTTATATGTTAAATTGAATGATTTTGGACTTAGGCGGCACAGTGGATAAGCTGGTAAAACGTTGGCCTCACAGTTCTGAGGTCCCGGTTTCGATCCCAATCCCACCTGTGTAGAGTTTGCATGTTCTCCCCGTGCCTGTGTGGGTTTTCTCCGGGCACTTCGGTTTCCTCCCACATCCCAAAACATCCAACATTAATTGGACACCCTAAATTGCCCCTAGGTGTGATTGTGAGTGCGGCTGTTTGTCTCCATGTGCCTTGCGATTGACTGGCAACCAGTTTAGGGTTTACCCCGCCTCCTGCCCGTTGACAGCTGGGATAGGCTCCAGCACTCACCGCGACACTCGTGAGGATAAGTGGCAAAGAAAATGGATGGATGGATGGATTTTGGACTTGGACCATATTGTATATTCATGTTGGTTAATATGACTTGCAGTTTTATCCACAATTAAAGTATTTTCGTTATCTTTACTTTTATAGGTTGTGTCCTGGCCATTCTAAATCTACATTTTCCTTTTTTTTTTTAGTGTTAGGTGCATTGCTGGCCCAAGTCTTTGATTTGAAGTTTATTTTCTGTGATGCATTTGCGTAAGGTGAAGTCTTCTTTCAGGCGCGTCGTCCAGTATTGCACTGATGCTTCAGTAAAAGTGCAATAAAGGACTACCCCTCTATGTCAAAGTTAGAACTAAAGCTTAATGACAAAAAGAGGGGGCCCAATCTAGTTCCCAATGGTTTACATGTACACACGTTGATTTATGATCAGTGTTCCACAGCCCTGATAAGCTGATAACATTTATGAATCCACCTTAAAGATTTGTATTTATTAAAAAATATGTATAACTTGCAAAACAGCTACAATGTACAGCAATGTAGCTACAATTGTATATAAACAATACATACACAGAGACGTGTTTTATATATGTATTCCTATATAAAGTGTGCTTACAAGTATGTGTGTACATCAAGGAGAAGATACTGTCACATTTTATTTTCAAGTTTTAAAAAAGAATTACGTTATTCATATTTTGTTGTCAATATACAGTATGACAAAGTAAAGTGTGTTAGAATAAAGCAGTTATAAGAAGTTTTTGCGAAGTGTTTCAACAGGTTTTTGTTCAAAGAAATGTTGATATACATATTGTTAATTTTCAAAAACGTGCTGCTAATCCATAGGATTAGTTTCAACGTTAATATGGTTTTTGTATATTTTTTTCCACTGACAGGGTTTGTATCTGCAAAATTCACTTTACATTATTTGTTTCCAGATGAGCTTGATTGGAAACTTCCATCTATTAGCACTGTCGGCTAGCTCGCTAACCTTGGCTAACCATGCTAACTCAAGTTCATCGTTTTTTAATTTTTTGTTGTGTTTTTTTTTGTTTTTTAATTTTATGAAACTGATTTTAAATTGTGACCAAATGTTGACACTTATTTAATCACCACTTCTTAGTTTATTTCTAGCTTTGCCAGTTAATGTAGCGCATAACGCCTCCGTCCCCAGCATGCTGCCACTTCAATTCCAGTCGGTAGGAGATGGTGTCAGGGAAGAAAACAACTACTACTACTCACATTACTGTCCCTTACATTAAAACCTGAACCCAATGCGACATCATAGGATTAAGCGATGTGCAGCGCTGTGGGAACTACAAAGGAATAAAGTTGATGAGCCACACAATGAAGTTATGGGAAAGAGTAATGGAGGCTAGACTCAGGACAGAAGTAAGTATCTGCAAGCAACAGTATGGGTTCATGCCTAGAAAAAGTACTGCAGATGAGTTATTTGCCTTGAGGATGTGGGTGGAAAAGTACAAAGAAGGTCTAAAGGAGCTAGATTGTGTCTTTGTGGATCTTGAGAAAGCCAATAACAGAGTACTAAGGGAGGAACTCTCGAACTGCATGCGCAAGTCTGGTGTGGTGGAGAAATATGTTAGAATAGTACAGGACATGTACAAGGGCTGCAGAACAATGGAGCAGGGTGCCATAGGTGTGACAGAAGAATTTAAGGTGGAGGTGGGACTGCATCAGGGATCAGCTCTGAGCCTCTTCCTGTTTGCTGTGGTAATGGATAGGCTGACAGATGAGGTTAGAATGGAATCCCCTTGGACCATGATGTTCGCAGATGATATTGTGATATGCCGTGAAAGCAGGGAGCAGGTGGAGGAACAATTAAAAAGATGGAGGCATCTACTGGAAAGGAGAGGAATGAAGATTAGCCGAAGTAAAATAGAATATGTGTGTGTGTGTGTGTGTGTGTGTGGTGTGTGTGTGTGTGTGTGTGTGTGTGTGTGTGTGTGAATGAGAGGGGTGGAAGGGAAACAGTGAGGCTCCAGGGAGAAGAGATAGCGAGGGTGGACAACTTCAAATACCTGGGGTCAACAATGGAGAGGCATGGTGAGTGTGGTGAGGAAATGAAGAAACGGGTCCAAGCAGGTTGGAACAGCTGGCGGAAGGTGTCTGCTTTGTTATGTGACAGAAGAGTCTCTGCTAGGATGAAAGGCAAAGTTTATAAAAGTGGTGAATCCAGCCATGATGTACGGATTAGAAACGATGGCACTGAAGAGACAACAGGAAGAAGAATTTGAGGTGGCAGAAATTAATATGTTGAGGTTCTCGCTAGGAGTGAGCAGGTTGGATCGGATTAGAAATTAGCTCTTTTGAGGGACAGCCAAAATTGAATGTTTTGGAGACAAGGTTAGAGAGAGTAGACTTCGATGGTTTGGACATGTCCAGAGGCGAAAGAGTGAGTATATTGGTAGAAAGGTGTTGAGGATGGAGCTGCCAGGCAAAAGAGCACATGAAAGACCAAGAAAAAGGTTGATGGATGTTGGGTGGGAAGACATCAGGGCATTTGGTGTTAGAGAGGAAGATGCAGGAGATAGGCTTAGATGGAAAAAAGATGGCACGCTGTGGCGACCCCTAACGGGACAAGCTGAAAGGAAAAGAAGAAAACAAAGAAGACTGTACTTTTTTCTTTACTGTCACTCTTTAAAATCGTATTCCGTCCGACGGAAATTTCTAATTCCTAATATATTAATACAAAGAACTGCACTGGCAGTATTATTAAAAAAAAAAAAAAAACATAAAATGACTGTAACACAGAAACTGTTTTGGCACAAAAAGAAGACAAATGTTCCATTTTGATGGACCAAGCAGCCAAACAGGCGGTTTAAAAAAAATATATATTTTTTTTTTTCAAAAATTCTTTTACTGTATATAATACACTCCCCACCGCAGGCTATGGGATACTCACGGGCAGATATGAGTGTCTTGACTGAATGTGTCACGTTCGCTCCGGGTAGAGAGAATTGGTGGGTGTGGTGGAAAGTTGGCACTAGAAATCAGCTCCAAACTTCCAAGTGTTGATTTAGTTCCAGACGGGAGGTGCACAGAGACGTGTCTCACCTGTCGTCGCCAATTAGCAGCCACGTGGCAGACTTTTCAGTTTGCGCACGCAAAAACTTGTAAAAGTGGGTCACGTGACAACACGCGCAAAAAGCTACGATGGGAACTCGGGGCTTGGAGTCGCGCACTCCTCATGACTCACAACTCCTAAAAGTATCTTTGACACTCTACATCACTTCATGACATTTTGGGGTGGGGGGGAATAATACAATTGTTCTTTTAAACTTGAGACTTTTTCTTTTTACAAAATAGCCTGCAATGGTTGATCCAAAAAAATGCCTAAATATTTTTTTAAATATTTGAGTGAAACAAACTTTTTCTGATTGAAATGTAAATCTTGGTTGATTGTATTTTATCCATATGAAATTTTAAGATGAAATCTTACATTTGTTATATTTTTCTGAAGTTTAAATAATGTCCCGACCCATCGGAACAGGAGTAGAACCCAAATGCAGGACTCGGACGATGAAGGTAGTTCGTGGAGAAACATTTATTATTCAGTGGTCACGGATCGGGCAGGCAGTCAGGTCCAGCAGCGGTAGTTGGGACGTCGGGCGAAGAGAGCAGGTAAGCAGGCAGGCAGGAGTCGGTACACAGGAGAACGATCAAAGCAGGCAGAAGTATCAAAGGAGTCAGGCTTACGGGGTTGGTCGGAGAACAGGCAAAGGTCGGTACACATAGGTTGTCGATCAGGGATACGGGAGTACTCGAACGGGACATGAACCTCAACGATCTGGCGCGGACCAGTCGTCATCGGGGTCATATAAATACACAGGATAATCAGCCCGCATGAGGCGCAGGTGTGCGCCTCCCAATCAGCACCACTGGACTGCCGTAAATAGGAGGCTGGCTTGCTAGAACGCGCCTTTATGTGCATATACATCAACGTATTGGCCACACCTGAATCAAGCGACGAGGTGGATGATAGTCTAATGTTTTGTTTTTTTTGTTTTGTTTTTTACACCTTCACACTGCCTCGCAATCGACCCAATGAGCACCCCTGGTGTAACTGAATTTCCTGTGACATGGCTCATGATGTTGATGCTCACATTACATGAAGCAGTTCTGAACATGCGCTTTTGTACATGCTCCGTGCATGCTCAGTACGGTTAACTTGCATTTCCTGTTTCCAGGTGAATACCGGTTGTTTTGGAGCAGCCTTGTTTAGTTAACAACGTTTATGAAATAAACACGTAAATCAATGTCAAGACTACACAAAATAAGCGACATCTTGAGAGAATTCGAGGGGAGCGGCGTTACTGTTACGAGTGCTAGTGCCTCAACATGGCTACGCCTGTGAAAGGAAAACAACGAACTCAAACGCATGTTCATTCAATGTTGTCAGCTAATATCCAGATTAATTTTAGGCAACTTTTCCTCAATCTTCAGGAGCAATTTTCATGAAAATTTTTAAATCCGGAATTCCGGGAAAATTCGGAGGACTTTCATCACTGATATATATATACAAATATTTATATATATATATATATATATATATATGGTCCATATTTGACCTTTTATTAGCCTTCACCTTCTTCATGTCCCGACTTGTGTGTCGTTTCCAGTAAATTAGAAACGTCAGGAAGAGGAAGTAGCGTTCGGCACGGTTGGACAGACAAGAGGCGGAGCAACTTTAGCAAACAACAAGAAGTGCCGCAAGATGGGAGGGAGGTGTACAAAATGGCAGGCGGCATCCACAGCCGCCTCCCCCACCCGGGACCGACCGACCGACCGACCGTCTTCTTTGGAGCAGCGAGGAGAAAAGACAGAAAGAAAAGCAAAAGGATGAGCGGCGTCCCATTATTATAAAACATTTTATTTTTTTATACTTTTGTCACGTGTGTATAAAGGCGTATAAATATATATATGTACAAATATGTCTTTTTATGTTTTCCGGGCGAGTTCAGAACAGGTGGAGGAGGGATAACCCGGGCCTCCTCGTTCTCCTCCTCCTCCTCTTCTTCCTCCTTTACTTCCTTCCTCCCCGTGGACGCTGTCGTGATGTCACTTCCTGCTGGCAGCAGCCCCCGTGCCCTCCCCCCTTGGTTTACAGCGCCCCTCGGTGGACCGAGGACCGGAAAGTCTGTCGGCGGCTGTCACCGTCGGCTGGCGCTTGGGACCTGGAGGACATCTTGACTGGCGGCGCCCTCGCGTAGTCCAAGGCCACGTCCACACGCACGCACGTATGTTAAGGGAAAAAAAATAAAAAAATTTTATATGATCCTACACATGCATACACACTTGGGTTTTTTGGCTTAAAAATGAAACATTTCCTCAAAAAGTAAGCCTCTTCGAGAAAAAACGGATAACAGTCACAAACTAAATTTTACTTGATTCTCATAACATTTCCGCTCTCAAAATGTGATGGTTTTTTTTGTAAAATTACAAATTATTGTCTTGAAAAAAGTATGTTTGTTTTCTTGAAAACATAACTTGTTTTGAAAAATTTTTAATTTTCAAAACCCTGAAAAAAATTAACTTGTCTTGAAAAAAAAATTTTCACTGAACAAAGTATAATTTTTCTTTAAATTTTCTTTTTTTTAATTTCCAAGAAAAATATATACTTTTTGAAAAGTACAAATTGTGTCTTGGCGAATAAGGGTTTTTCCTCCTCTTTTTAATAATTTTTTTTCAAGTTTTCTTTTTTAATTTGTTTTAGCAACTGAAAGTACGACTTCCTTCACCTTATTGATTCAAAATATTTCAGGATAAATTACTTCTCAAATCTTTTTTGAAAAGTATGTTTCATTTCTTGAAAAAATATGTTTTCTACAAAAAAGCTGAAAATGCTCAAAGCTAGACAACGTATTTTTTGAAACGATATTTTTTGGGGGAATGAAACTATGACTTTATTGTCTTAATATTACAAACAAAATGTCATTATTTGTGAGGACAGCAGTTGGCAAAACAGATTTTTTGAAGTAAAATTATGATTTTATTGACAGAAATGTTTTTGTTTCAAGAAAAATATAATTTGGGAAAAATTATAGTTAATGATTTAATGATTACATTCACAGGAAAATTTTGACTTGTTTTTCAAAGTTAGTACTTATTTAAACATTTTTAAGCAGTTTTTTTTCAGTGAAAGTAACACATTTTTCTATTTTTTGAAAAAGACATCGAAACAAAACTATCCTATCGTAATTTCTCGAAAATATAAGAAATATTTCTCATATATACACCTTCAAGTATATTTTTCTTTTCAGTGTTGATACTTCTCTATTTTGTTTACCTGTGAATATTTGTCGCTTGTAAAAATATTTGGTGCATACATGTGGACGTGGCCCGCCAGTTTTGATCTGCGTGCTTCTCTTTTTTTTGTTTTTTTTTCCAGCGGGTCTTTAATTGGTTTTTAGCGGTGGAGGATTATAAACTTTGACTATTTCTATGAGGAGTGGCTGTCAAATGTGTTGAAACAGGAGAATGTCGGTTGCGTTCTTTGAATGTACTCTTCTCTGCGTGTATTTTCTTTTTTTTTTTTGCTGTACATAAATATATAGACATATCTATTCTATGGGCTGTGCTGATGTCAGGGAGTAGAGGGGGCCACCAGGCGAGCCCCTCTTTAGATTTCAGTCCTCGCCCACCCTACCCCCAGCCTCTGACTAAATATGCCCCTGATATTTACTGTAACATGTGATCATGTGTTATATGATTCAACGTGTGATGGTGATTGTGTGAATTCACCCCCGCCCCCTAACCTCCTAGCCCCCTCCTTCCTCAACACAATCATCCACCTCACCTCCTTTTGGAATTAATTACATCCAATTTATGGCTTCTCCCGTCCGTCTGTCCTTTGTGGGATGTGAACGCACGGCCTCGTAGGTCTTTGATCAGGAACCAGTGGGGGGGGGGGTGCTTTTCTCACAAATGCTAATTCTAGTCCCCAGGCATTTTACAGTGGTGGGGAGCAGAGTAGAGATAACCGGCTCAAGGTAGACTCACACTAGGCTTTTCCAAATGTGCTTCAGGCCACGTGAAGCCCAAAACCTACAACATTCTGTGACAATTATTCATCGGAGTCGACACCTTGCACAATAGAAATGAACATAAACTACCAGAAATCATCAAGTCCAAAACCTCATACATGGCACGTCTATAGTCAAGCGTTTGACATAAAATTATTGTTCCAATACTAAATGTACTATTTTGCAAATGTTTTCACATAATCCACAGTCAAATAACACGCTGATGTGTTTAGTGAGCATGTCATAATGTCATATTGTTCTTCTTGCCAGTTTGCACAACACAAATCAACAACATTGCACAGTAGACAACAACAAAAGGACGACAAATAATTCATACAGTTTAAAATAAATAGTCTACAGCACTCTCAAGATCGCGTTTTCCTTATTGCATAATTAACGTAGGGGAGCCTCTGGCCATTACTGATGATCACCGCCACCTGTACAATAGAAATCAACACAATGACTACAAATACTACACAGTCAAAAAATAAATTGAAAAAAAGTTGGGTATGTGTGCAATGCATATTTCACAATTAACGTAAATTCTCTGCCTCAAGTCATTCACAATAACTTCCATGTTTCACATTACAGATAGACAACAATTATAAACAATCTAAGAAGCTGAGGATTCAATGAAAAAAAATGCCTTGGTATGAGTCTGCCGGAATGATTGCTTCAAAAGGTTTCAGTCCATGGGCACAGCTTCCCCGTTCAGGAAAATCTCATGATTCCTCTTGATGGATTTCCATTGGTTAAGCAAAAAGCAGGGATCCCCCCCTTTGATGCTGCCTGTAAAGTACAAAGACTTCCTGTGTGGCCTCCAATCGCGTGACAAACGGGGCAGGCAGAGATGAACAACCGCCACCCTCCTCCTTGTCGTGTGCGTCCTCTGACAAAGATCTATGCACAACCCGCAACCGCCATGATGTCACTCATAAGCTCACGTTAGCAAGACTGTTAGCAACTGATACAAAATGTACCGTTGTTTTTGTTTTTAAAAAAAAAGAAAGCAAAAGACCAAACAATGATGCTTGATCAAATTAAAACACGCGAAAATCTGCATTTGCGAGGCTAAGCTAGGTGTTCACGTAGCAAATGTATTAAAAACAAAAAAAAGTGTGTACTTTATTGTGTAAATGTCGGTGCTTTTACAGAGACGTAAATGACTTACTATTGTACAGTATTAGTGTTGAAACGTACCATTTTATAGCAGAAATTTAGCAGCCGTTTTTCACTAGTTAGCCTTTGAGTGGCGTAGACGCGAAGATTTCTAATAAAGCCGCGTAACCAACGCATGGCTTCACACTGTTCTAGATTTTTTTTTTTTTTTGGTTTATGTTTTTCATTTCAGATGGTAATGCAGCTTTAATGATTTCTTAATCACTTGAAACCACACCTGAAATCCAAATCTTAGCCATGGGCATAGCATAGATGTATGTTTTTGCATCAGCATGAATACTGAAAGCATCTAGATGTACCCTTTTGTGATGGAAAAAAAATAGCATCAAAATCTTGGTTTTTTTTCATTGTTTAGCCTTTGATTCATATACAAGTGAACTGAATAGAATATACTTTAATTTAAGGGGGTAAAGCATCTTTAAGTTTTTTCTATTGTTCCATAACCTTGTAAACCCTGAAATTCAAATGTGAGTACCATAGTATCATATAGCATCCATATAAAAATTTTGACATGCTGTAAATCTCAGTATTAAAATCTCTATCTAACATTTATTAAAAGCATCTAGATGTACCTTTTTTCATGGTGCAACAGTGAATTGATTGATCGACAATGAATTGATTAATTAATCAACAATTATTTTAGTTGTCGCATAATCATTTTGATATCTCATTAGACTTAAAATTGCCATTGTCAAATCTCAACTATAACTATTCACAGATTTCTGTAGTCCTCTTCTGACAGATGTCAGACAGCAACTGAGTTAGAATCTATTAATTGTTGCCTTTTCTGTCAGTGTCAAATGAAATAATGTTCCGCTTTGAATAAAGGAACATAAAATGAAAAAAATCTCATTAAATTTATCTGGTGTTAAAATACAAAAAGAATCTGTTGTAGGTCTACCTTTTTTTGACAAAATGCCATTATTAATGTTCTGTTTTCATCGTAGAGCCCTTTATTTGATATAAAAGTGAAGTGATGCCGACTTCTTTGTGTTGTACATAATTTAATTTTAGGTGGTAAAGCAGCTTTAATTCTTTTTAGCAATTTCACAGCCTCTTAAGCCCTGAAATCCAAATCGCAGTCATTAGTATTATCGTCTAACGCTCGCTAAATCTAGACTTACTAGATGTCAGAAAATCCATTACTCTGTCTCCAGTGGTTCGTCTTTGACTGGGAAAAGACGGGAAGTTCATCTTCCAGGGCTGAAGAGGGTCGACCTCGTCTTCCCTCGTTCCGATTGCAGCACCTCTGCTGTTTGTTTACATGGTAACGGTTGTAAATAAAAACCACGATGACTGGTCTTCCGCTCCTTTCGTAGCCACGCAAGCGAGCTTGCTCCACTTACCAAGCACGACAACAAACCGGTGGTTGTTCATCTCCGCAGCCCCCGGGTGGCTGATCCCGAACACAAGTGGGGCCCCCTTCCCAAAATGACCGCTGCCCGGCCCCTCCCCCAAACCACCACCCCAGTATGTGTGCCCCCGTTTTTGTACTCCTGCTGTTCTGTACATACTTAGCCCCCACCTCATTTCATCATAAGGGAAAAAAACAAAACTTCCTCCTCCAACAAAGGTGTATTTTGTTCAAAAACAGCAAATTTATTTATAAGGATTTTTTAAAGACTTTATCTCTTTCTGCGTTTTGTAAATGTTCAAGGTAAAAAAATGTTTTAAAAATGTTAAATGGGTATATTGAAAGGTTGAAAAAATGTCTCCCACTCCCTTCCTTCCTTCCTTCCTATGCCCGTATTTCTTCTTCTTCTACTTGTGTTTTTGTTTCTTTCTCTTTCTGTATGCTTCTCTTTACGTGCTTCAAATGAAGAGTTCTATTTATTATGACATTAACATTATGATTATAATTATGGCTAATTATTAATATCATCATCATTCATTATGACCATGAATAAACTTGTCTACTTAAAGGCGATGTCTGCTGCTGTCTGTCATGTAGCGCTTTTGCAATAACAGTAGAGGTGAACGCTATGTCTGCTTTAGCATGCTAGCAGTTAGCATTCATTCAATTAAACGGCCAGAAATTTGCCAATTTTTGTAAACTTGTGTATTCTGGTAAAAAAAATCATGTAATTTCGGCATCCACAAATATCACCAACCCCCCAAAACTAATACTACCCAATAGAAAAGTTAGGGGAAAAAATGGACTCGAAATTTGGTAGACATGTCAAATACGGCAGGAGACATGAAAAAGTCTCAAGGATCCATGCCTGATATTAAAGAGGAGCTCAGCCATTTGGGATAAATTTACTTACTTTACTTTTTACTTTACTTTATTTATAGGGTTCTCTGCAAAAAGAGAAAAAATAGCCCCCAGCACAAGTTTCACCAATTAGCATGACATTTGGTATTCATATGGAGTCCAAAAAGAGACCCAGAACAGTCTCAACAACCCATGCCTGAAACTTGAACAGGAAGTTGGCCATTTTGGATACATTCATTTCAAAGTACCCATGGGAAATTTGGGAAAAAATGACCCCCGACACCAGTTTCTCAAATCCACATGAAATTTGGTGGAGATGTCAATAGTGACAGGATGCATGGGAAAGTGCCAAGGATTCTTGCCTGAAATTGAAGGGAAAGTCAGCCATTTGTGACAAAATCACTCATTTGTGACCACTGAAAAATAGCTCCAGACCCCATTTTCACTCATTCTGTCTGAACATGTCTGTCATAACCCATCCCCAAAATTGAACAGGGAGTCAGGCGTTTTTATTTGAGGTAGACATTTTGCGCTTAACTACGGGGGTGAAAGCGTGTCCAGGTGGTCTACGAGCCATTTATCTTCAGACCCACTCCCCCCTGGTTCTCGGGATGGAGGATGTCTGTCTTTCGTGTCAGCCGGCATTTACACAAACTGCCAGACAGGAGGAAAAAGAGAAAATCACAAATGTAAATAGTCGCCAAAGAAAAAAGATCATCCTGCGTGTTGACTCGCTGCCTACGCAAACAAAACAAGAAGATGGAATATGTCGCATACAAATGTCAACATGATGTCCTCGGGCTTACATAGTGAATGGACAAAAGCATTGTACATAATTTTGGATTAACTGAACAAAACAACCATTTGTAATGACTTTACTGGTTTATAATTGAAAAAAAATCGTGTCCACTCCTTTACTGACTGGGTTCAAAAGAGCCGCATGAACCACTACACTAACAAAGGGTCTTCAACCTACACTCCATTTAAAACACGACAATGACAAGATGTTTAATCTTGAAAGAGCTGAACTTTTTTTTTTTCTCTCATTTGAATATTTGGTACATGCAATACTACCCAAAAAGGAGGCCCCGTAGCTCAGTGGTTAGAGCACTGGTTTGGTAAACCAGGGGTTGTGGGTTGGTATCCCACTGGGGCCTCCACTCCCTCAGGAGGGTTGCGTCAGGAAGGGCATCCGGCGTAAAAATTGTGCCAAACGTATATATGCGTTCATCTGAGATGATACGCTGTGGTGACCCCGAAAGAAACACACACACAATACTACCCAAAAAGCTTTACAAGCGCAACAAAAGACTGGAAAAGTTGGAATTATTTAAATAGATACTGCAAATAGTCACTGACAGCGTGGTGGTACACCAGTTGGTGCAGGCAGCATGGGTTCAGTTTCCCCTCAGTGATGGTGTCTATAAGTGACCCGCAACAGTGCACTTCCCCTTCTGAGGAAGCGGGTGTCGAAAAATGGAAGAATGGATGGTTAATAGCTGTACCACTTCCCTATCACTCACTGATACAGCTAATCTGTGTATAGTGTGACTTTCACACAGCTGTAGCTCCGACTAATACCACCAGAGGCTTGTGAATCTCAGTGAGGGCGTCATGCCTCACTTTACCCTTATGTTTTCCAAGCCCATGCTGGCTCTCAGCCGTGTGTACCACTACACTATCAATTACTTAGGGGAACAGATGTCATGAGTTGCGCCCTGCAGTCTTTTGTTGGAGCTGGGGGTGGCGCTTTACACCCCCCACTCCCCACCCTTCTCTGTAATCTGCTCCACCTCGGCTCCGGACCTGTCATCAATCAGCCAACAACATCACCTGCACAAAAGCCCGCATGATCCTGGAAATCCTCGCCACAGTATTAGCATATCTCCGAGAGTATGACGGCTTCCTAGTGTCAAAGTAAGCTTCAAAATCCATTTTCATCTTACTGATTTAGCGATGAAACCAGATTTAATAAAAATATTATTCATTTAGAAGGGTTAGAAGTTACACGGGGAGGGATGCCAGCGTCACTTCCAGTTTGGCACATTTCTTTTGGATTAAGCATTGTAAATCTAATTTTTTTGGGAGCACCACAAAGGCCGGCAAAGAGCTGGTGCAAGGATGCTGGCCTTTGAGACTATTCTCCAATGGGTCTGCATCACCTCGGGGAAGTTGAGATCTCTCAGCTGATAGAAGTAGGTTCAGAGGAGGCAGCGCTTACGTGCCCAGAGAGTTTGAACCAGGACCTGAAGAGCCAAAGAAACCTCACCAGTTATTCTACTACTTTAAGAAAGAAGGGAAGTGATGTATTAATTTCCACATCAGACTAATAGATATTTTAGAATCCCACAAATAAGATAATTAGATGTCAACGGCTTTTCTTAAAAAAGCCATGAAACCAGTGACAGCTTTCTACCCTAAGGTGAGCGATGTCAACCAACACATTATTCACAACTATTTGCGACTGTGTGCGTAGTCTCCAAATCCTGCATTCAGATAGTAATAGTACTTATTGTGTGAGAAAATTTACACCATCTTTAAAGGGCCACTGTCATGAAATGTATGATTTTTAGTATGTTATTAATGAAAAAATGGCAGACGATATGGACCCATGCGTTTTTTTCACCACAAAACATGAGTTTGACGTATATAACGTTTTGTAACTCCCGCCATGAAAATCTGGAAGTGACGTACAGGGCAGGAACGCCCTCAAGTGGACTTGTTTGTTTCTATTAGTTTTAACTCCGAGAAGGTAGCTCGTTCTTCCTTGGTGTTAGCCAAATGCAGGTTCGTTGCATTGCTGCATATTGCTTGAAAACTCAGGAGGATGGATTTATCCATTATAAGTTTGCAAGAGACCCGGTTTGTCATGAAAAATGAATTTCACGGGTCCAAAGGACGAGAGGTTTGTGGGTTCCAAATGTCAGGTAGGTGTGTATAGAGTGACTAAAAAAATAAATAATTAAATTGTTTTTTTTTTTTTTTTGGGGGGGGGAGTGATCCGTCTCTCATAATGTAATAAAAGATCCACGTACGTATGACAGGGTGACACGCTGATCACGGCTTCATCCGAGCTTCCGTGTACCACGAGCCGCCGCCAAAGCCGTGCCTCGCGGACGAGCCGGCACCAAGCTGTGTGCTTAGTGGAGGAACCGGCGGCCAAGCCATGTGCCCCGTGGAACGTGTGCCTTGCGGAGGAGCCGGTGGCTAAGCCGTGTGCCACGCGGACGACCACGGCTTCGGCTGGGGTGGCTCATATATACTGTCTGGGAATCTTTTGTTAGAAGTAGTACACATATCATCTAAATATAGCTTGGAAACAATAGGGTAATATTGCCCTGGTCATTTCACTCGATTGTGATGTGTTCTCTTCTTTGAAAAGAGCTTCTGTGTCTGATGGAGCGTGTCCCATAGTAGGGGCTACAGCGTGTTTTCAATGGCGAATGTCCGGGGTGACGTCACGGACAGTAAATGCAGCCAATATGGCAACCACTTGGATGTCGGATGACAATTCTGCAACTTTGTGCATGGATGATGCGCTCTCCGCTCATATTTATTTTTTCATATAGACATTGAAGTGAATAATGTTATATGTATTTTTCATTACAATATCTATTTTAGAATTGTTATAGGGATGACACTTGACCTTTAAAAGAATCACCTTCGTCTCCTGTACTGTTTGTGGACTGGCTGCAATGATGAATATCACGCAATTCATTGCATTCCCCTCGGTTCCTCGTTTCAGTGCTTAATCTACTTAATGTCTACATACAGGCAAACGCTTAAGTGCGTGAAGCCCTTTGGTAAAATCATTTAAAAAATGGACCAATAAGGCAAAATTAGATTGGACTGTCTGAAAGTTAAAAAAAAAAAAAAAAATTCAGTGAGCAGCGTAGATGAATATATGGATGCTGCTACATCGTATGTCAATTTCTGTGAGGAAGTCTGTGTACCAACAAAATCGTTTCGTACGTTCAATAACAACAAGCTGTGGTTTACAGCCGTACTTCGCCCTAACCCTAACCCAACTTCGCCAGGCCACAAGTTGCATATTGTTGTGGGGATAGGCCCCTCTAGAATCGCACTAGAACCAGTTGAGTAAAGAAATGAACATTGCAAAGAGGGCCTATGCAACCATCCTGGAAAATTCATCTTGGCGCTAATGACTCCTAATCATCCAATAAGGACTGTGCACCTCTATCACAGTCTGGTTTGGGGCTGCCACAAAAGAGGACAAACTCCAACTGCAATAGGCAATCAAAACTGCTGAATGGATTGTCGGCACCACCCTTGAAGACTTGCACACCACTCGAACTCGGTCCATAGTGGGCAGGATCCTTTTGGACCCTCCACATCCTGGTCACCAGCTCTTCTAGCTTCTTCCAGCAAGTAATCACTCCCAATCAATGCAAGTCAAAACTAGCAAGCATTCAAACATTTTTTTCCCTCTGGCTATTAAGTCATTAAATTCTTGATCAGCAACCCTGTTATTTTCTGCCTTGTGTCGTTGTTCGGACACACCCTCACATGCTGCTAGTCCAATCGGTATTAATATTAGTTATATATTCTGTAGACTATCAAGCAACTCGTCACTTTGAACTGCTTCCTTTGCACAATTGTCATTGCACTGGTCTATAACAGGAACCGCTAACGGGTAAGGGCACTCTGTACCAGCGTAACATAATGTGGGGTGCTGACGCACTCTTAATTGTTCTAAATGAAAAATCATTCTGAAAAGCATTTTGAACATCTGCAACTGGATGTCTTGTTCTTTGTTCTTGTTACTTTGTTTGTTTTTTCTTTCGAATGTCATACCAGGGCGGCACTGACTGCTGGAGACAAATTCCTCATGTGTTGTTACATACTTGACCATTAAAGCTGATTCAAATTCTGATTCTGATAAAGTCAGTCATGTGAACCCCTACGTTATCAATGACAGTGAGTCACATATTTCACACTTGGGATTCGGCATTAACAGTAGATAATAAAATGATATCAACATCATAGTCTATAAGTCCAGGAATTCTCATTGTCACCGTCTTCCTGCTTACAGTTATCGATCATGTCAACCGTGTGAACCACTACCCTACAAGCGACGCTCATCAGTTTGGGGTGAAATATGCAGTATTTCTCCAACCGCCACCTTCACTGATCTATTGAGGTCAAGCGGGGATGTAAAAGGGATGAAAGCATGTGGCGAGCTCCTGTAAAATGTGTCACCCCGGCGAGCATAATCGCGCAATTATGAAGCCATGAGACACTCTGACTTTATAGGGAGGGTACTTTGCGTTTTAAAAAAAAAAGTCCATCTGGGCCTTGGATGAGATCCAAAATCAGGGGCTATGGGATGCCATACATCCTCACATCTGTGGATTATTTCAATTCCCTTTTGTTTATTTTCACTGGGCAAGGTGGAGGTTGTCAGAAAAATTTGGTGATGGGAGCACTTTTATGTATCATGTGACACTGTGCACATCTGCTTAAAAGCACACATTCATGACATGTTTTTTTTTTTAATTTTATGAATTGCAAGTTTTTTTGTTCATTTCTATTGTGCAGTTATCATGAATAGTGAATGGCATCAAGTGGAGGAAAGTGAGCAGACTGATAAAACACTGATTGCGACAGTAAAAATCTGTATTTACACATCCATGATGAAGTGTGCAAAGGAGATTTTGGAGACTGTGGATTATTTCTAGTCATTCTGCTTATTTATTTGATGCATGGTGGTAGTTATGATATCATTAATTATTTTACAAAGAATGGTTTGATTATAGAGCGGCCCGGTGGATCAGCTAGGAAGCGTGTGCCTCACAGTTCTGAGGTTTGATCTTGGATCTGCCTGTGTGGCGTTTGCATGTTCTCCCCATGCCTGCGTAGGGTTTCTCCAGGCTCTGTGGTTTCCTTCCACATCCCAAAAACATGCAACATTAATTGGACACTCTAAATTGCCCCTTGGTGTCTTTGTGAGTGTGGCTGTTTGTCTCTATGTGCCCTGCGATTGGCTGGCAACCAGTTCAGGGTGTATCCTGCCTCCTGCCCGTTGTCAGCTGGGATAGGCTCCAGTACTCCCCACGACCCTTGTGGGGATAAATAGCTAAGAAGATGGATGGATGGTTTTATTATAGGAATTATTTGACATGTTGATGCATAGCCAAGCATTCACTGGTCTTTTTTTATGCTGTGGATTATTTCTAGTCATTCTGTTTTTCTATTGCATAGCGTGGGACTCATGATGGTTTCTGGTCATGAACTGCAACATTACAATAATCTGTGTGACGCAGCGCTCTTGGACTTTTTTTTTTTTTACTCTGTGGATTGTTTATAGGTAGAACATTAGAAGGATGACTAGCACATCTGCGTCACAGTTCCGAGGACCAGGGTTCAAATTCCAGCCCCGCTTGTGCAGTTTGCATGTTCTCCTTGTACCTACGTGGGTTTTCTCTTGTCACTCCGGTTTCCTCCAACATCCCCAAAACATCCAAAGTAGGTAAATTGAAGACTCTAAATTACCCATAGATATGAATGTGAGTGCAAATGGTGGTTTGCTCATACGGTTTGTGCCCTGCGATGAGCTGATGACCAATTTAGGGTGTACCCCGCCTCTTGCCCGAAGATCGCTGGGATAGGCGCCAGCACGGCCACGATCCTAGTGAGAATAAACTGTTTGGAAAATGGATGGATGGAAAGATGTAATATTTCTAGTCATACTGCTTATTTCTACTGCACAAGTTGACTGACCGCATAACTGGCAAGAAATCATACCATTATATAATTGAAATGACACCCATAAAGTCCCTCAGTGTGCTATTGATTTATTTATTTTACTATGTGTATTATTTCTAGCCATGATGGATATTTATACCATGCAAGGTGGCAGTTACCACGCATAACTGGCAAAGTACCATGGCATTACAGTGGTTGTAGGGTGAAGGTTGTATTTGTATTTCGCAAAGTGGCAGTTCTCAAGAATGAATGGCAAGGAACCGTTGGTAAGAAACAATTGCATTACAGGAAATGAGGAGGATTATGACAAATCTATGATATGTCTGCCTAAATGGGCCAGTGGACTTCTTTTCGACTCTGTGGATTACTTCAAGTTCATGTGGGCCTTGGATAAGAGCCAAAGCAGAGAGACACCCTATATCATCACATCACCCCATCACCGGCCGACAAAAAGCACCAGCATGTGGAAGGAACCAACGGCAGCGGCGCAAATATTCCATACTCCCCCAGTGTCCATTTTTTGGCAGCAAATAAAATGAACGTGGATGATTCATGAGGCAAATTACGAGCGGATCCGACCCGGTTACAACCCAGTTTGCTTGTCAGTTCACTCAAGTATTTATACGACCGTAATTAATCTCAGCCGCCACTGCCGGAGGGAGAAAAAAATAGCTGAGCAGGCTTTCTCAAAGGCCACACTTACCAGTCATGAGAAGGCAAGGAAGTAGAAAAAGATGAATAAGAGGCTGCTAATGCTGATTATCCATTTGTCTGTTTTGACTTGTTGAAATTGCACTAATTGGATTAATTGTCACAAAATGAGACCCTTTGAGAAACAGAAAAAAAAGGAGATGAGAGAGATGATTGATTTCCAGGTTTAACGTGAGACCTCTGGTGGAGCAAATATGAACAACAGTACTCTCGCTTACATAATAAATGCTGCTAGACCACTGAAGGCAGCGCTCACATCATTATGCAACACTGCATTATGGCTACTTTTCTGTCTTTCATGGTTACGGTTGTCCCTCACCATATGGAAGTTGACTTTTTCACGGGATGCAGATTTTTAAACTGTGCATATCTAAATTTAGATCGCAGATTTGGCGCTATAACGTGGGATTTCGTTGAGAACATTTTATCCTCATGGAATGTTTTTTGCAGATTTATACCCAGCACTAAGCATGCAAAACAAAGACTGCAAAAAGATAGAGAGCGTGTAACGTTTGTGGTCATTTCCTATTTACAAAAGATGACAAGGAGCAATGTGTGTGTGTGTTTGTGTCTGTGTGCGCACGGTGGAGCAGCTGGAAAGCGTTGGCCTCACAGTTCTGAGGACCCGGGTTAAATCCCAGCCCTCCCTGTATGGAGTTTGCATGTTCTCCCTGTGCCTGCGTGGGTTTTCTCTGGGCTCACCGATTTCCTCCCACATCCCAAAAACATACAACATTAATTGGACACTCTGAATTTTCCCTAGGTATGATTGTGAGTGTGGCAGTTTGTCTCCATGTGCCCTGCGATTGGCTGACAACCAGTTCAGGGTGTACCCTGCCTCCTGCCCGTTGACAGCTGAGATGGGATCCAGCACTCCCCACGACCCTTGTGAGGACAGGCGGCTAAGAAAATGGATGGATGGATATAATACAACCCCACAAGATGATGCTTCCACCTCCATGCTTCACAGCTGGTATAGTTTTCTCAGGTCTACAAGGTTCCCCCTTTTTTTCTCCAGATGTAACATTGGTCATTTTGGCCAAACACCTCCACTTTAGTTTCATCAGACCACAGAATCTTAAAGGTCTAATCCAGAGGATTTATATTGTATGTATATATCACACAAACATAGCTAATTTTTCATTAAAAAAATATATTTTAAACATTTTTAACACAACAGAAATGAAATAAATTAGCGCCAAAGTGCCCTTTTTTTTTGTAATCCGAATGCCTATGTTGTCTGTTTGAAACCGAGGCTGTGTTGAAGCTGCTGCTATGTGACGTCACACCTACACATACAATCATACATGTTGAGAGTGGGATCTCAAGGAGATGGACAGCAATGATGTAGACGTTTTTATGAAATGCTCTGTGGAAGAGATAGGAACTAAAGAGGAGGAATTTTCTTGTTCTTCCATTGTTCAAAAATCATCCCATGCAGGTGTAATTCAACCATATATGTCCCAACCGGAGTTGACTAATGTAACACAAGGACAGGATTCGGGGAGACCTGACAAAGTTGACGTGGAACTTCGCACCCAAAACAAAAACTGGTAGGTGCCTCAAGAAATATACGTACACCTTGTGGAAGAAATAATCTATTTCAAACACGTTTAAACGTCTGATGCTGCTTGCACACAACAGTGGGTCGTTTGTTGTTGTTGTTGTACTAGCAACTGAGTCGGCGTAAAACAAAAATCGAAACATTCGGTATCGTTCTGCGTTTAAAGATTTAGCCCGTATTGTAAATAATGTACCAAACTCTTTAGAGCACACACTGCCGTAGTCGAATTTCAGGAAGATCTCAGCATCAACAGTACACTAACTTTATACAGTGTCCAAATTTCATCACCTCCTAAACATTACATGGATACGGCTATTAGCTGACTTATATCTCTGTATCGGTATTTACTTACATTTAAAACGAGGTAGATACTTGTCAGTACTAAACAATTGAACACGTATATACTTACTTGCTACCAAAGCCAAGTGAATGCTGTACCGGGTTTTCAGAGCAGTCCTCCGTGAAATGCTTGGAACAAAGTACTGTCCACTTTCATTTGTATGTCTAATGCGCCCACTTTATCTTCTCAAACGTGGTCCATAACCTGCCTATCTGTTCATTTTTGGGCCATTCATGTAAAATGACTCCCTCAGCAGTTGACGCAGAACAGCTGTATACGACACACTTCCTCGCCATCTATACTAGCTTTTTCACTCTCTGGCTAAATGATGCCTTAACATGACGTCACATTCTGGGAAATTATGGAACTTGCCGAATCTCAGTGACATTTCAAACAAAATCTTGAGACTGACTTTGAAACTGAAATTTTAGCTATATTTGTATGATAGACAAATAAAATATATTTCCTCTGGATTAGACCTTTAACCAGAAGGTAAGATCTTTGTCTTGGTGTCTTTTTGCAAACTTTTTTTCTTTAGGAGTGATGGCTTCATTCTCAGTGAGTGGCTTTTCAGTCCATGTTGATACAAGACTTGTTTCACAGTGGACAATGACACTTTCTTTCCAGGTTCTTATAGGATCTTCAAGGTCTTTAGCTTTTGTTCTGGTGTTGATTTGCATATTTTGGACCGAAACACATCCATCTCTGGAACACTGAGCCCATCTCCTTCCTCAGGTGTGTGATGGCTGGACATTCCCATGGTGTTTATACTTGTGTGTAATTGTTTGAACAGATGAACGTGCGACCTTCAAACATTTGGAAATTCCACCCATGGATGATCCAGACTTGTGGAGCTTCACAATTCTTTCTCTAATTTCCTGGCCAATTTCTTTGGATTTTCTTATGATCTCAAACAAGGAAGCACAGTGTTTGGATTGTGACCTTATACAGCTCCCCATGTGTGCCTTCAATTAACTCACATGTTGTCAGTTGACCTATTTGGGGCTACGAAAGACATAACGACAATGATCTGGGCTTCCCTGTGTTCTTTAAGGTCATCGTACTTTTGTGTATGTAAACTTTTGACCGCGAAGATTTATTTTTAAATTCTCTAAGAAATTCTCACTGTCATTATTGTGGTATATAACAAAATAAAATCATTTTGGTGATCCTAACTGACCTGAAACAGGAAATGTTTAGTGTTTTCTTACAGTGTATGTAAAATACTGACGTCAACTGTGTGCAGATAACAGATCTTTGTGGGGAAGCTCTAGAACATATACGCTCTAATAAATGTGGATTACTGTATTTTGATTCATTGTGTTTACTTTTTGCATAGAGACAGTCATTATGTCAAACTGGAGAGGATGGATTGTGTTAAATAATGACGTGCCTTCTGTCACCTTTTGTGACTGTGTGGCATATTTTGAGTTGTTGTGTTTATTTTGTATTTTTACCGTCATGTTAAATTTCTTGTAACCTTGAGTTTCTTTGGTACTTTAAACCATGTTATTTTTTCCATTTTTTAAATTTTCTTTCTAGTGTTTAATGTTTACATTCCTCAGTGTGCCTTTTTTGCCCTTTAAAAAATAAATCCTTTTTTCCCGACGTACACTGCTTGATTGTCTCTGCAGTCTCATCCACCTTTTTTTTCCTCCAATACCATGCAACGCAACATAATGATCCAACCTTCTGTCTAATCTAATCAAAAACTAAGTCAAAAACCCAGATAGATCATTACAAAACAATAATGAACCGTAAAATACCAGGAAAATGCGATAGTGATGGAATGATTGTGTTGTGATTAATGTGTAACATTTCACAAACATGCCAAGAGAGTTATTTGTTTTTTTTTTTTTTTTTTGCTCTCTATTATTAATTCTATGGATTATTTCAACCAATCTGTTTATGTCTAATTTTTAGTGTGAAGGTTATGGTGTGACAAATGCAGTTTCAAATCTTACATGATGATCAGAGAAGCTACTGAGGAAGGGCCCAGGCATGCTAGAATTGTTGGCCCACAAGTGAAGTGCCTTAAATCAGACACAAATTGACCCAGACTGTGGCTCTTTTTTTTTTTTTTTTTTTTTTGTGAACCATCACATTTTATGTACACGATAACTCTGCAAAACTTTTGGATAAAACTTGATGAATTAGCTAGGACTTAAATGTGGGAGTCAGCGATTGTAGTTTGATTACATAGACTTTTTAATTGATGAACATTTTCCTGATTGATGAAACCACATTATTTTTCCCAGTACAAACGGAAAAAATCTTGAGAGGAAAAAAAAAAAGAAGCTGGATAAATCATCCTACGTGGTATTCATCACAGTGTGCGTGTGTGTGTACGTGTGTGTGCGTGTGTGGGTGTGCGTATGTGTGTGTGCTTGTGAGAGCAGCAGGTTCCTTGTCGACTGCTTTGGACAGAACATCCATCAGTGCGCAGCTCCACCATCTGCTGCTCTACTGCGGCGGCCGCCCGTCCCGCTCAGCCCTGCTTAGCGCCATCTGCAGCACACTTTCCCTCCCCACAATACGTCACAACGCTCCGAGAAGTTTTACTTGAAATAAGGCTTTTTCATTTTCTTTTTTTTTTTTCCTTTTCTTTTTTTAACCCTCTCTGGACCAAATTAAATTTTTGCAAAGAAAAAAATCTGCTACTTTCCCAAAATGATACTTTGGACTTGAAATTTTCGATTATATTAAACCTGTTGCAAATTTGCAACCCCTGCCCGGAAAGGGTTAAGGAATACAATAGTCCGTTAAAAAAAACTGCTGATTTTATCACTCTTCTGGGAGGAAAAGTGAGGAACATGTATAAAAGCTTTTCATCATAAGGATTTGATCTGTTAATCGATGGGCTCAAACTGTGTGGATTAATTACGGTGCTGACGTTAACACTGGACGTGACCCTCTACTTTTTGAATTTTAGAAGATGTAATCCCTTGACTGAGCAACAGATGGTGACAAACACAAACAAAAGGCAAAAATAAGCGCAGATGCATTTTCGATGGTGATTGTTTTTATACGACACAATGAAGCGCGCGGACTTTCCCATCTGATTTATAGACAAACAATGGACTCTGGTTGCCAGTCACTGTCAGTGCAAATATAGACAATGAAAGACTAGCAGGGCTATTCCAGACAGACTAGTCGCTAGTTAATTACAGAGTCCATACTTTATAAACAAACAATTAATTGGTCCCGGGTAAATACTAGGGCACTTACAGACAAACACTTACAGACTTGGCCTCATCAGAGCACACAAATAAGTATTCACACCTATGAACAATTTAGAGTAAATTCACATAATGCCAGACAGGAAGACCAAAGCCCACATTCAAATACAGAGCCATTCCTCTGTGAGGCTTGTTAACCACAAGAAAAATGTTCTAAAAGCTGTACTTTAATTTCCATGTGGAGTTTCCATGTTGAGTTTTCTGGTGACCTGACTCAAGGATTCAAACCGTGGAACTATGAAGCACACATGCTAACCGCCGGCTCACCATGCTGCCCAAAAAGAAGCCACCCATTTAAAAGGGGAGTCCATACACACACCCCGCAAGGTCAAAGTGTGTCACGTGTCGGCTCCATGTGATCGGAGTTCGCAGCTGGCCTCGAGTTCACCTCGCTGCCGTCACTGGGGCATCAGGTAAAATAATGATAAGGAGCCTTGAGAGGAGCTAAGAATAGAAGCCGAAATGCTGAGTGGGCAGAATGGTTGGATGGCCATTTGCGCAATGAGGTGAGCTCCCGTTTATGGGCATCACTCTGAGGGTAACGCAAGGGCAGGGTGACGAGAGGGGCCTCTTGCGGCATCCGGCAGGTGGAAAAACCTCTGATTTGTGGAGCGATGAACATGGAAGCTAGCTTCATTCAAGATCGATTAACCAACCCGACTTGAACCCCAACATGCAAACCTCTAATCCTAACATAACCATACCCTAATCCCTAGTTCTTTAACCCTTAGAACTTGTTTTAATTTTTTTTTCTTTCAATGGAAAAAAAGTGTGTTCCAAAAAGAGTTCATCCAACTAATCCAGTAGATGTTCCCTTTTTTAGATATTGGCATACTTTTAATTGGAATTCTTATAAATATTAAATTATAGTTTGGAACATGCTAGATCGTGCCACCATGACTCCCCTCCTTTGGTATTACCTTAAACCTAACCTAACTTTATCCTAATTCTCTACCTTAACCATAAAATAATAACTCCTTTCATCCTAACCTGTTATAACCCAAGCCCAAAACCCTACGTTATCGCCTAACCCTAACCCCAACCTTACCATACCGCAAGCTTTCTTCTTCTTTTCCTTTCGGCTTGTCCCGTTAGGGGTCGCCACAGCGTGTCATTTTAGATGAACGCATATTTGTTTGGCAGTTTTTTTTTTTTTTATGCCAGATGCCTTTCCTGACACAACCCCTCTGCATTTAGCCGGGGAGAGAAGCTTACAGGACCTGGTATTTCCAAACGGTCTGCCATCCAAGTACTAACCAGGGCCAAGCCCGCTTAGCTTCCGAGATCTGACGAGATCGGGCGTTCTCAGGGTAGCATGGCCGTAAATCCGTACCGCAACCCTGACTGGGGCTAATCTAACCTCCAAAGGGTTTGTTACTCCACATGTATGAAAGGTCCACATGGGAGTGCACAAGGATGACAGGACACCAGTGTAAGCATGTCCATATTTGAAAGTCCTCACAAGGTCGCCTACATGGGAGTCGGGAGGCTTTCCTCACTGGGAGATGAGTAAACCACACCTCAGCAAATTGTATGTATTTGTCATTTTTGCAAACAAAAGCGCTCTTTGCTTATTTCAAGGAGGAGACGAGCAGCAGTTAAAAGGGAATGAGTTCATCTTTTGCTGATTTCTAGGCAGCATCAAACCCAAGCCTATACCCTACCGTGACTACAAGCACAGAGTTAAAGCCCGTTTGTTAACTACAGACCCATAAAGAGCACTTTAAGATGCATTTCAGGCAGAGCAGGGAGCAGTTGGAAGCCTCCTGCAGATATACCTCTGTATTTTCTTTAATTTTTATTTTTCTACAGCTCAGGACACGGAGACTTCTCTTTATGATTGTCTCCATTTCCCTTTGCTGTTTTAATTATAAGTCTAGTTACATAGCACTCAAAAATTAGTCCACTCGGCCTTCACACATTGGTGGCACTATACTCATACTAAAATTATGACGATCTATAAATTTACATAAATTTACTTACTCAGGGTGAAATCTATGCACTTTTAGTTGGACACAAAAGCCATTATTGTTTTCGTTGGTTTTCAATAATAATTTTCAGACTCCTTCAGTGAAAGTGGATTACTTCCTCAGATCACATTATTGTGACACTGGACCCGTTCCCCTTCACCAAATTATTAAGCACTAACTCTAAATCTACTTCAACTCCTAAATCCTAAACCAACCTAAACCTGAACTTAACCCAAACATAACCTCCTATGCCTCATATTGTATCTTTCATCCCTCCATTTTCTTCCCAAGAATATCATGTTGTATGAATACTCATTTGTCAAGTACGTTCGCATTACTAAAGACCAAACCCCGTCACCTGGTACCTCGGCAGGTCGCACTCACCTCCAATGTGTGATTGATAGCGGCCTATGATATTGATGAAGATGATGATGATGATGATGATGATGATGATACATCGGTGCTCTCAGCCTGTGGCCGTCGGGTTGCCAAAAGGCATGGGATTTAGCAGAACCGCCACTGGTGTCCATCTGCACACCGGATTTGAAATGTGGCTTCGCTGCGACCCGTCTGTTGTCCGGAGCCTCTGGAGATGCGACGGGGGTGGGGAGTACAGGTCCATGCCAGGACAGGAAATATTTTGGCAGCCTCTGATAATGTGGATCAGGAAAAAAAATGTAACCTTTTTGAGCCAAGTGACATCGCTAACTGATGTTTTAAGTCTGACCTAAAAGTCACAAGGCCAAGCGAGAGCTTTTCATTTGCAGGATGAGCAAAGAATTGGCTCGGTAGCAAAGCCTCAAGAAGCCATGCCTGAAAAGTAATGTTGTAAACACTCAAGACCACCACTTGTCTCAGTCTTGCCTCCCAAATGTCTTGCTTTCGTTTCAGTGTCAGTCAGGCGGACTAGGGATTTTCTGGCAAGACCGGTCAAAACCAGCTTTTCTTCAACTTCGCTGATATGAAACTGATAAAATAACAAATACCTTCAATTCATGTGTTACTAAACGCCAGCATCTCTCTAATGACTGCAACGTTCCTCAACCACAAAGACGTCATATGGAAAACAACATGCGACGCAAAACACTCGGTGGTACACAAATGATGCCATCTAGAACTCAGTGAAACAGAGGGACAGGTTCGAACTTCAACCGCCATCTTGACAGAAAACTTAAACACGTACGCGAATGTTACTGTTACTGTAAGTAATGCCAGTGAATCTAATTTTGTCTTTCTGAGATTAATATTTCTGAAAGGAGAAACATTTAATTCCATTTTAAGTTAGTATATAGTTTGGGGGAAAAAATTACAATTGGAGATTTTTGAATGCTTTGCTTTGCTTTGCTTTGCTTTGCTTTGCTTTGCTTTGCTTTGCTTTGCTTTGCTTTGCTTTGAAGGAGTTGCAAACTGTTTTGGCTGTCAAATATCTTTAAAACAAACTCAATTTTTTCTTCTTCACTGTTCACCCTTTTTTGAGGTCTTGACTCAGTCTGAACTTTCTAGTCTAGGTCAGTTCTGACCTTGAGCAAGTCTTGGTCTGTGATAGTGTTGTCTCGAGCACAACCCTGCTGAAAAACTGGAACTTGGCTATTTTGGCACGAAGTGGCCATTTTCGGCTTATTTTCATAATTTTTAGTGTCCTCTATGAAACAAGTTGGACAAGTGATTTTGCTGGTCAGCACATCTGCCTCACAGTTCTGAGGATCTGGGTTGAAATCCAGGTTGACCTTTGTGGAGTTTGCATGCTCTCCCTCTGCTCTGTGTTTTTTATATATTTTTTTTTCGAGTACAAATTTATGTGACGTGCACCGGATGGAAGAATGTGAGCTTTTGGAGCCGGATGACGGTTAACTGATGTTTTCACTCTGACCTCAGGGCTGACAAGAGCTTGTGCTGCCTTTTGTTTGCATGACAAGAGAGATTTAGACTCCGGGTTTGCATGCTTGTATGCTGGCCTGTGAGACTGCGCTTTGGAAAATCCTGCGTGTTGGTTTAAGGCAGCTTACCAAGTGTTGTTTACTCTGACCAAATCCATTTTTTGTTCACCCTGAGGATTATGGCCAGGCTGCCACGGTGGGATAGAAGCCTAAATAAATAACTGTGATGCGAGTTCATCATTGGTGACACCTCGCCTCACTTTCAATTTGCACTTGTCTTCTCCATCCAAAGAGCCCTTGCTTTGCCTGTATGTGGCCTGTAGAGGGCGACCTCTACATGCTCCTGGAGCACGCCCTCCTTTAGCCAAACATCTCTGTGATGCTGCAGTGTCCTGATTGTATTGCTGAATCTTACAACATAACCTAAAACCACCTTAGCCTTCAACAAATAATGGAACCGTTTGAACCTTAACTTAAAATTTATCCTACCTTAATCCAAAACCTAACCTTCCTTATGACACTAGCCTAACCTCTAACCCACAGACTGAACCAAACCTTAATTGTAAGAATTACCCTAACGCTATCTAAATCTGGGGGGGGAGTACTCCCGCCACCTTACTTACCAACTTTTCAAAGGTGCACTCACTCCACTATCCTAATCACCCCTCTTACTTTAACATCCCCACTCCACTAACCTGTATAACCTTAATTAACCCGCCTATGTTTTGAATATGTCATCCTCTTATAAGTATTTTTAAATTGTTTTTTTTTTTTAACTTTTGTTTCAATCAGTGTTTTTTTTTCTCTCCTGTCTTTTCTTCATGTTTTTATCCAGAAGGGTTTTTAAAAGCAGTGGAAGACCAATGACACCCCTACATTTGTAATTCAAATGTTGAGCATCACCACCTGACCTAACCTTACCCTATCATAGTTGTAATACCTATTTCAAATTAAAATTGTTAACACTACCTAACACATAATCCTACACAGTACTGTTTACACTAATTTTAAACCTGTCCACCAGTTCGACCTAACTACCCCATAATCCCTAAATTTAACCCCACCCCTCACGTTTCTTTTACCCTAACCCTAACCATAACCCTGCCCAAATCCTAACCCAGAAAACTATTCTGTATACTTATGGCTTGATAAAATACAAATATGTTCCCAATGTTTTAGTTCCAATTATTACAAGTATATTCAGAAAATATTCCCATTTATTGATTATTATATTGAATCAAATCAAATTTATCAAATGTTGCAAATCATGTGATCGATACAAAAATTTCTGAAAAAAAATGATTGTAATTTCATTTTTTTTTTAAAATGAGTCCATTGTTTCATTTACACATGTGGAACTTCTGGATCTGTAGTACTGATGTGATGTTTAAAAATAAATACTGATTAAAATCTAGAATTCATTTTAGATTTATATCAATTTCTTCATCTGTCTGGAAATCTTGACAACATTGACTGTCTCATCGAAACACACAAACATAAGTGGTAAATTTTCAAAAAGAGGTTTCCATTGTCCCTCTGCCTTATTAATGTATAAATGAAAATATCATTTATAGGAGTGCATAAAAAAGAAGACACAGAAGGGTTGCACCAAACCAATCTCCTTTGAAGTGAAGGTAGCGAGTGACATTTTGCAATATTGAATTTTTTTAAAATATTTTTACAGGAGGTATTCATTTTCACAGAACTGTATTGCAAAGGCGGCACAGCATTTTGAATAATTTGGGCATTTCTTCACTCCTGAAACTTTAATCTTTAACCTTCACACGAAATCCTGAGTAACAGTCGATTTCTGAATGTCGTTTATTTGGTCACTACTCATGTGGTGTGAAAAATTGCACTTAATGTGTTATTTAACCCCAGGGGCTTCATTGGACCACCCCGACGAGCCAGTTCTGGCTTTCAGGCCATACATTTGACATCACTGCTGTCCTTCAAATTCAAGGTTTTCTCATCTGAAAATCTCAGACCCAGCACGTTTTCTAGCGTCACCGTGAAGTTACGTAGGTGAAAGCTGAGATGCGACAGCTCAATGCTGCGAGACGGCCGAGATAAATTCAGCCTCCCTCACGGGATGTATGACGGCCAATATCACCTCTCCTTTTTTATCCTCTACCGCCTCAGTCGCAGGACTGCCTCTGAAAATAGCTCTGGGCAAACCCAGATAAAAAGAAGCAAATGGTGTTCACAAAGGCCACCGCAGCGCAGGAGGTTTTCATTCTGGAGCTGTTTTTTTTTTTTTTTCCCTTCTCCCGCTTCTACCATATTGTCCTGTGAAGCGACAGGAAGGCCAGGCCACAGAGGGGAGAGCATATGTTTGCCTTTTGCCTTTCCTTCTGCTGCTGGTACTCACATGTGTTACTTCCTCTCCTACCGGCCCACCTGTGCAGACCCAAGACTTGCAGATTACGCGCAATGCCAGACCACCAGAGCAGCGGACATGTGACTGTCACATCTATATCATACGAGGGTTTGATGTAATGTACTTTGTATCAGAAATGCTTGGAACTTGAAATTCATAGAGGATCACAACCTAGCCAAATTGATCACCCACTTCCAGGTGAACATGTACATTTGGTAGCTGATGGCAGATAGCCATCTATCCATTTTCTTAGCCGCTTATCCTCATAAGGGTCGCAGAGTGCTGGAGCCTATCCCAACTGTCAATGAGCAGGAGGCAGGGTACACCCTGAACTGGTTTCCAGCCAATCGCAGGGCACATTGAGACAAACAGTCGCACTCACAATCACAACTAGGGGAAATTTTAGTGTGTTCAATTAATGTTGCATGTTTTTGTGATGTGGGAGCAAACCGGAGTGGCTGGAGAAAACCCACACAGACACGGGGAGAACATGCAAACTCCACACAGGGAGGGCTGGGATTGAACCCAGGTCCTCAGAGCTGTGAGGCCATCGCTTTCCGTGTTGCCCAATGGCAGATATAATCCAGGAAAAATGATCTTGGTTGCAACCCCAAAAGTGTCTGTTTTGGGAAAAAAGTAGTTTCCAAGTCAGTTTCACTTAGCAGTATGAAATGTAGTATGAATGTCTACCAAAGAGAGACCGTAAATAGGAGGCCAGCATGTTAGAACGCGGGGTTATGTACGTGCAATCGACGTATTGGCCACCCCTGAATCAAGCGACACGATGCATGATAGGCTGACGTCTTTTGCATGCCGCCACGCAATTGACCAAAACTAGAGTTCCAGATCGACCAGTCCATCACGATCGACATATTGAGTACCCCTGACTTAATCCATATACTTGAAAAATGGGCGATACTAAACTTTGAATAATTTGAGGTTTTGTCAGCACGTGTGGGTGTGGTATGGTGGAAAGTTTCCTGATTTGTCATGAAGCAACAAACTAACAACTCAGTTCAGGATTGATTAAAAATTCCACCCCATAAGCCAGTTTGACGAAGCAAAATGAAATTTGTTCAGCAAGTCAATCATGAATAGACAGTCTCATGAAGCTATGCCTGAAAAGACAGAAGTCTGCTACTTTGGTTTGAAGTCGTATGTAGTGTATTTTTAGTCAATTGGAGCAGTCCTTCACAAACTTTTCCTTCAGATTTTGCTCAATTGTTGTAGAGTTCCCATGTGAACCGCATAAAAAGATGGACAGACGCTGATCTGCAAAAAATTGGGTTTTTTGTCATTGTGTGTAGCACTAGTATGGAAGTAAAGTTGAATGATTCCTCATAAAACACGGACAGCTCAGTCAGATCTTGACCATGCATCTTGTATGTGATGGAGATCCCATCCTAAAAAAGTTCATCGGCTCCTCCTACTAGCGGAAATTTATAGACGCAATAAATCTGCTCGGATTACTGTACTTCCAAACTCCGTCCAGTACAAATCCAACTTTTTGTGTGGGAAAACAAGTGTCCTTTCTTGAATGGTGAATGATTCATTTCCAAGTAAAAATTTTAATGTGTTTACCGACATAAAAACTTTGCAGGCAGAACAAGTCAA